>NC_084488.1:95570520-96207182 GCF_030035675.1 Rhineura floridana | reverse complement strand
CCGCTGATTTCAATGGGAAAGAAAGTTAAGCATGTGCTCAGACCTTTCCCTTTGGAGGCAGTGGGACATAAAAGTTCTTTGGATTGATGATTTCCATGGTATGTGTGGGAGATGGAATGGCCCATAAGTGTAGCAGTATCAAAGGCATCAGTCTCCTTCTGAGTTTCTCGTGTTCTCCAGCCAGACTGTCCATATTCATTTCTTACTCACAGGAGGAGGAAGGGGAAAGAACAGATTGCCCAGCATGTGTGTTTATTGTGGGAGTTCGTCCAGGCTGCCTTTGGCATGGTGGGATCTGAGTACAAATAGCGTACATCCGCAGCTAACAAAGGTTGGTGTGGGGAATGGAAGCCACTAGAGACACATATGTGTTTAAAAAGCCCTATCATGCAGATGGTTCTGGGTACAGCATAGGTAAGCATTGTGCCACTTTGATTCAGCCCTATCCATTTGGGAATGAGGAAAGGTTTTGCTTCCAAAAGCTGAGGGTGAAAATAACTCTGTAAAACAGGCATTTTGTAGGCTGTAGCTTATTATTCATTGATGTAGCCATCCAGTGTAATGTCTATGGCCTGGATCCCTCTCTAGATGAACTGAAGCAGGCATAAAGGCCACATCAATGAATAATTACACCAGATCTTGGCCCTCTAGATGTTGCTGAACTATAATTCCCATCAGCCCTGACAAGCATGGCCAATGGCCAGGGATGATAAGAGATGTAGTTCAGCAACGTCTGGAGGGCCAAAGGTTCCCCACACCTGAATGACCATTACATAATCCTCCTCCAGAGGACCAGAGCAATGGATGTAAATTTTACCTTTGTACAATTGGCTAGTTTCTACACATACTCACACACCCCTCTCTATCCAGGCAAACAAGAGGTATTATCAGAGTTCAACGAGATACATCCCAGCCAGGCAAAGATGCTCAATGAGGATGCAAAGCAAGGTTGGTGAAAGGTGTGACTGGGGAGAGGATGTGGTCTGAAATCTCCCAGCCCTGATTTAGATAAATCTAAATGCCCTGATTGCTTTTTTAAAAAATGTGCATAGGCTGTCACATTTGTTGTATTGAAAAGGATTTTTTTCCCTTCCTGACATATAGACTGACAACTCTAGGGATTTTTTAAAAAGTGCTGTATGAAAATGCCCTCTTCCCTCACCCCACCATTCACCATTCTGTTTGTAGGTTACAAATTTGCGGGTGGGGCATTTAAGCAATTTTTCAAGGGGAGTAATTTTGCAAAGGGGTTTCCACTGGTAGTAGGACATTGGTGGGTTATTCCTGTCTCCCATTTTAACAATTACCTTCCTTGAACCACAAAAAGTAGTGACAACAGTGTTGACAATGAAAGAGGTCCTGTTAGCAGCTGCCATTCCCCACTTCCCCAAATGCCATTAATCCTTTGAAAAGTTTCCATAGGAAAGTGAACCCCCAGTTTTCAGGGCCCATTTCATTCCCTCCTCATTCAGCATTAGGGTTCATAGAATCATAGAATAGTAGAGTTGGAAGAGGCCTATAAGGCCATCAAGTCCAACCCCCTGCTCAATGCAGGAATCCAAATCAAAGCATTCCTGACAGATGGCTGTCCAGCTGCCTCTTGAATGCCTCCAGTGTTGGAGAGTCCACTACCTCTCTAGGTAATTGATTCCATTGTCGTATGGCTCTTAGGAAGTTTTTCCTGATGTCCAGTCAAAATCTGGCTTCTTGCAACTTGAGCCCATTATTCCGTGTCCTGCACTCTGGGATGATTGATAAGAGATCCCAGCCCTCCACTGTGTGACAACCTTTCATGTACTTGAAGAGTTGTTTGGTTAGAGTGTTGGACTATGACCTGGGAGTCCAGGGTTCAAATCCCCACACAACCATGAAGCTCACTGGGTGACCTTGGGCTAGTCACTGCCTCTCAGCCTCAGAGGAAGGCAATGGTAAACCCCCTCTGAATACCACTTACCATGAAAACCCTATTCTTAGAGTCGCCATGAGTCAGAATCAACTTGAAGGCAGTCCATTTCCATATATATGCATGTAATTGTAATTAATGAGGTTTTTATTGTTCTACCAAAATTTTTTGGCTTCTACCTTCATCAGCTGCTAACATACAAATGCTGTTACCAAGGTGGCAGTTTTAGAGCTTTGAGGATGGAATGCTCAGAGGGGCTTCATTTTCAGAAGCTACGTAATGTTTGTACAGTCCTCCAGGTTCAATGTACAGAGAAATCCTTTCAATAGCGGTGTTGTTACCTGAGACAATGCAAAAGACCAGGATGTCATATCCAATAAGTAGGAAAAACTACAACTGACCTACGCACACACTTCAGAAACCACAAATCAGCAATCTTAAGAAAAAAAAGTGGAGCAACCAGTTGCAAAACATTTCAGCATTGAGGGTCACAGCCTGCTGGACTTTTCTATAACAGCTGTTAAGATGCCATCAGATCCAGCAGCATTGACTAAAAGGGAGAACTTTTAGGTATACTCTCTGAACACATTGGCAACACATGGCCTGAACCTGTTTTGTTAATCACAATTATGTGCATATATTTTTAGGTGATTAATTGAATCCTTGTCAAGCTTGGGTGAAGTTCTATTTGTTGCTTTCAAAATCTCTCTGTCTGTCTCTCTGTCTCTCTCTCTCCTTAGCTTGGTACTTAGCTTGGTTCTTAGGTCTGAGACAATTATAGCTATTTGTTCGATAGTACATTCCTGCAGTGTTCATTTTGGATTGCTAGCCAACCAGGGGTAAAAAAATAACCAGCCTGGCTGGGTTTCTGACCTCTGGGCTGGTTGCCAGAAGTTTTTGACTAAAAGACAGAAATTTGTGCTCTTGCCAGAACAATTTTCAGTAAAGCTGGGGGTTTTTCTTCTTCAGCAAAAGACTAGCAGTAGCTTTTTCACTTAGTGTACATGTCTGAACAGTGGGAGTGGATGATTGTGCTCATATCCCTATGGTGGGTTTCCCAGAGGCATTTGGTTGGCCACTGTGGGAAACAAGATGCTGGAATAGATGAGTCTTTTTTGTTTTTAATCTGATCCAGCAGGTTTCTTCTTATGTACTTATTAGGGAAGGAAGAATCTGACAATTTCAGTTCTTTCCATTTCTAATTTTCCAACCTGAAAATCAGTTCCACATTTCTGCAGCATTTTGCAATATTTTATTTAAAAAATCCTCATGAAAATTCTTCAGCATTTTAGGGTGAATTTCTCCTAACAAACACATATTTGTGTGCAGCTTTGACTAATGTACACATTTTTGCAAGCAAAAAATCTCCTAATATAATTCATTTTTGTATCTTATTTTCACTAACAAATTGATTTTTATGCACACTTTCCCCTAATATATGATTTTTTGTAAATATTTTCTTATTAGATAATTGCATCACAACATTCAGACAAGTGTACATTTCAAAGGATAATTGTGTTTCAGCTTGTGTATTAGTTCAAAAATGCAAATTAGGTCAGTTCCCTTTAAAATGCAAATAAAATCTCTGAGAAGAGACTGTCTATTAAACTACTCTGGGAATTATAACTCTGTGAGGGCAATAAAAGTCCCTTACCATCTCTCAGCACCCTTCACAAACTATACTTACCAGGATTCTTTGGGGGAAGCCATGACTGTTTAAACCAGCATAATAGTGGAATAAATGTATGGTGTGAATGTGGCTAAGGTGACTCACAATATAACAATACAATTAAACACAACGTAAAAAGAACAAATATATATAAGCAGAGTAGGGATATGCTAAAATTCCACCAAATTCAAATTTGGTACCAAATTTTCCATTAATTCACTTATTCGCTAATGTTATGGACTGGATTTTTATGTAGAGATTTTCTGCAGCTTTTTTGGAAATGATTTTTTTTAAAAAAAACATCTAAAATATTGCTATTAATACTGATATTTTAATTGATATTTCCTTTAATTTTATCAATGTTTCCTTTTTTTGACATTCCAATATCAATGTTTCCTTTAAAAACATTGATATTAATATCAATATTTTTTCCAAGGGGAAAACAAGGACAGATAAATACAGCTGCTGACAAACAAGGAACAAACTCTAATTAATACAAGCCTGTTAGGTCGATGGAATGCTTTTGAACCAGCACTGGCCAATGGATCCCATCCCTACAGTAGAGAGAAAAATAAAAACTGTAGGGGCAGAAGAGTAACACTGACACAGACTTTTCAGGCATGAACCATGTCAAATGGTTGCTTAAACAGCAATATCTTGACTGAAAACAGGCAGAAAAGGAGCAAAGTGTTTCTTCCCTATGGAAAAAGGATCCAGAGCCTGGCTCAACTGAAAAGCTCTCCTGTGTACCCGCTTCAAGTAGAGGTGATAGGATATGGAATAAGACCTCTCCTGAGGATCTCAACATGCAGGTATGTTTAAAGAGGTGGGTGGGTCCTTCAGTTATCCTGGCCTTAAACCATATCATGCTTTATGGTTGACAACTAGATGTTTGAATTGTGCTCAGAAATAAATCAGATGTCAATGAAGATGTTACAGTATTGATTTTAAATGAACTGACAGCCAAGTTCTCATCAAAATGCTAGCTATCATGTTCTGAAGTTTGAAATGCCCCATGGAGAATGTTTCAGTCATCCAATCTGGATGTAACAAAGGCATGTGTGACAATAGCCTGGCTGGATAATGGCTAATACAGGGTTGGGTCTGTGTTTCTTCAATTGTTGCTGGACTCCAAGTTCAATCATCCCTGACCATTGGCCATGCTAGCTGGGGTGGATGGGAATTGAAGTCCAACAGCATCTGGAGGCCCACAAGTTCCTCGTCCCTTGACTTGGGCACTCATGCCCCCAAAACTCAGCCACCACTTTTTGGTCTTCCTTAGAACTCTTCTTATTGTAGAACTGCAATGAAAATATATAAAGTTAGGCTAGAACTGCAGGTACTCAGGAAACCATTAGGTTGAAATTCAGCAGCTGAAAGTAAAACAGCTGATCTATGCCTTCTTTATTCGTTCATCTAAGATTGCAAAATGCTTTCCTTTCACCATGCTAATATAATAGAGAGGAATATGGAAAAGTAGTCAGTCTTTCCATATGGCCAGGAGCCAACTGAACGATTCATCTTCACTTGCTTCCAGGAATTTCCCCATTAGAGTTTTAAAGCTGGTCCTCATACATAATGCAAGTGGTTTTGAACCTTATTTTAATATCAATATCAATACTCGATTCTTTTGCCATGGAACAACTCAACATGTGCAGCTTGAATGATGATGGTGAAGTTCTCCCAAGCTAGGCTCAGAAACAAACATTGAGGTTCAAGGAAACCTGCCTCAATGGTCAGGGATTAGGGGAATCCAGCAACATCTGGAGGGCACCACATTGGCTATCAGGGTCCAATGGTCTGTCTCAGTATAAGGCACTTTGCTCTCCTCCCTTGTCACCTAGATTAAAAGAGTGATGATACACTCTAGGTTATGATAGCTGTAGTTCTTTTAAGAGCTCCTGCAACATTCTTGGAAGAACTACAGCTTCTATTAGGATGGTCATGTGTTCTACTATATACAGGACAGTTCTCTTCTTAAAGGGATGTCAGAGAACATACCTCTATTTGAAGGGCTGTCTGTTCCATAGCTGGTTTAAAGATAAAGTTCCATAAGAAGGGAGAGCAGCAGGGACCTTGAAACTGGCCATCAGGACTCAGTCTGGACAGCAGAATGAGCAGGGACACAAGTCACCTGGTCACAGTCTTCCCCACTAAACAAGGTACTAACATTTAAATTATAGTAATTATTTGTAACTATACATATTTTTCTTCTCTTTTTATTTTGGTGTTCTTTGGGGGTGATGTGTAAGGCACCATCTCTGTTATTTTTTCTGCGCCTACTGAAGACTTTCCTCTTCCAACAAGCCTTTCAAGTAGAGACCTTATCCCAGTTCATGTCTGTGTTGGAATTGCTTTTAAAGATGTTTTTAAAGCTGGAGGTTTTTTTCAAAAAAAGATGTTTTTAAATATATTTTGTTTTAATGTTTTTAAAGATGTTTTGTTTTAATATGTTTTAAAGTCTTTTGTTTTTAAGGTGTTTCAGAGTGCTTTTAGTATTTTTGTCTGCCACCCTGGGCTCCTTCTGGGAGGAAGGGTGGGATATAAATGTAACAGATAAATAATAAGTGACCACCCTAGTTCTTATGGATCACCACACTATGTCGTGCAATTAGTCTGTGACCACTGTTTAGTTTTTTGATAACAAAAACAAACAACCTTGACATCTTCCCTCTAGATGGATTTTGTTTTGTCTGGTCTAAACATATTGTTTTAATTTGGCCAGTTTGGCAATACTCCACAATTCATTAAGCCATTCCTTAACTGATGGGATTTGTAGCTGATTTTTATTGTGTATCTGCTGAGATCTGTGTAGTCCACAAAAAAATTGGTGGTCAGGTATTTTGACATGATCTTTAGCATAAACCTGAAGAATAACATGCAGATCAATTGGTAACATGAAACTTTTTCTTTCTGTGCATAATCACCGGAGTCACCCTCAACTAGAAGTTTGTAATATTTATGCAATTGCCCCAGATCTAGGGAGAAAAATATCTTCTATCTTGCCTGTATCTCCAATATTTAGGCAACTCCATTTCTTATGAGCTGGCAGAGCAAGTTGTTATGAGGCTCCTGAGTTTCTATATGTAAACATTTTTGAAATAGTTACAAACTTGTATTTAGATCACAGTGCAGGGGGACCCCCTCCAAAGATGCTAGTTTCTTAAGGGGGGGAATAGTGCTGCGATCTGTACCTATATGTTGGATCCCGAGGGGTCCTCCATGGGCAGAAGGCACTTAGGCTTATATAAGGTGCTCGCTCCCCCAAATTCAGCTGATTCTAGCCACCCGCTGCATCTGACCCCATGCTATTCTAGAGAACCCCCTGATCCTCAAGTGGATTGAAGGGCACAGGGGGCTGCATTGGGAATGAAGTGAACAGAAAAAGTTGGTTGCACAAGTGCAACTCTAGACATACTTCTCTGTATCCAATCCTCATTGGGTGAGCAGTTTCAACCAGAATAATGTGGTTGACTGTACAGATCTCAGCAGATACAAAATGGTGGGATGATAGAATTAACCCCACTTATACTGTTGTCCTAATCAGATCCCCTCCCTGAGATGCATCTTCCATATTGATACCCCTCCCCAAGAGATTAAATTGTCTCATGTGGTTGCACATTCAGTATGCAAAGTCAGAGTGTGGAATCCTATTTTTTTCACCAGTATTAGCACTGAGACTACATAAAAGGGAACCATATTTGGTCAACTGCTAAAAGAGTGATCCTAGTTAGGGTATCTTAAAGGGTTACAGTCAATGGCAAATGAGCTGGAAAAAAGTTCTCGTCTCTGAGTTACCCTAGCAACTGTCCCCCAAAGAACAGAAAAAAGCCAACCAAACTGCTTTTGCAGCCTGCTGTTATCCACTAGAATTTGTAACATGAAGGAAATATATTAAAGAAGATAGATAGATGTTTTGAGTGTTTCCTGCTTTATTTTATTTTCTCACAATAAAATCCTACCTCCCTTCTAATATGGAATCCAAGGAGGTACATATGTAATCCCCAGGCAGTTACGCACTCAGGCTCTGACCAGACCCAAACCTTGTTTATCATCAGCAAGGTGGTGCCCTCATGTTCCTGAATCTCAAATGAGTGTATTATTTCTAAAGCTTGGAATTACCAGTGCAGTTCATTTTGGACATTTTTTGAGTGTTCATAAAAATGCTATATGATGCATTAGTTTAATGTCATTGGCAAGACTGTCTTGTTCTTGATTTTCTCCAAACATTATTGAATCATTTCAGCATGGTGTAAATGTAGAGACATTATATGTATTACATATATACATTGTATGCATTTTATATAATCATAGGCAACGGTACATTTAGGGCAGGGTTTTAGGAAAGACATCTAGGGCCCCGCTCAGCAGAATAAGCAGAAGCCCTCACCCCCACTCCAGATACATTTGTGTCTTATCACATTCTGAAGCAAGTGAAATAACACATTATCATCCAAACAGGGGTGACAGTTCCCATAAGACCATTGAGGTTGGAGTCCAAAATTTCCTAAAGCCACCACTGCATCTGAAAGCTGGCCACAAGTACTAGGCTTGTGCAAAGAGCTCAGGGTATGCATATCATCCCACCTCATTTAGCATCACAACATTCCTGTCAGCTGAGAGATAGTGACTGGCTCAAAGATTATGCAGTGCATTTCTGTGGACAAACAGGGATTAGAATCCAGACCTCCCTGGCCTAGGTTCTATTCACTCCATTCCACTGGTGCTCACCTCCCTCCATCTCCCTCCACGTAGGGCAAAACTGCAGATTTGGGAAGGCAACTTTGATCAGAAGAAGCTCATCAGATGATAGCAATGGGCAGATTGATATGAGAATAGGTATTTCTTTGGGTATTTGTGTCCCAAACCACTGACTTTAGCAGTATGGCTGGAGGGGAGTTCAGAAAAAGACACACACCCTGCATTGATTGGGCCAGAGTTCCCCCTTGTGTGGAGAAGCTATATGCATGTATCTTGGTATGCTCATACCACATCATCCAATGTGATATGGTGGGGCTGCTGGGATGGAGCTAGCTCACACAACTCCATGACCCTCCCTTACATGGTAATTCCATGCATGAAAAGCAGTGGTTCCCAAACATTTTTCCCCACAGGCCACCTGAAAATTGCTGATGGCAATTGTAATGTGCTGTGCTAGATGCTGTATGAGTTTTAATTGTATTTTTATTGTTTCTTTTATTTCTTATATTGTATTTTATTGTATTACAATTTGAACTCCATGAAAAATGCAAATTGTAATAAATACAATGTAAGAAATATAAGAAGCAATTAAAATCAATATAAAGATTTAATGTGACCAGTCATGTCGTGTACCACCTGAATGAAGCTCACAGACCACTGGTAGTCCATGGACCACAGTTTGGGAACGCTTGGTGTAGGGTGAAGAGTTGCTTTATGCAGCAGAGTTCATTGGAGATATAAAAGAATATGAAAGAGAGTGGTTAAGATAAACAAAATAAATTCATTTTATTAAGAAAGTACACGTGGATAGGAAAGTCTAATCATCTACACTAGCTGAATTTAAAAGGTAGAGAAGAGAGAATTGTGGGAAAAAGGAGGAGGAACTGGAAATGATGATAGCCCTGAGAATATCAGTCTAACCAATCAGAGATATGCTTAAACCTGAGGAAAGTAACAAGGAGAGAATTCAAGCAGGGGCCCTTTCAACTGACTAACTAAATCTATTGCCCCTAATGGTCAATAGATTCAGACTACACAGTGAGACAATGCATTGACTGAAGTGAAACTTCCAACATAAGAACATAAGAACATAAGAAGAGCCTGCTGGATCAGGCCAGTGGCCCATCTAGTCCAGCATCCTGTTCTCACAGTGGCCAACCAGGTGCCTTGGGGAAGCCTGCAAGCAGGACCCGAGTGCAAGAACACTCTCCCCTCCTGAGGCTTCTGGCAACTGGTTTTCAGAAGCATGCTGCCTCTGACTAGGGTGGCAGAGCACAGCCATCATGGCTAGTAGCCATTGATAGCCCTGTCCTCCATGAATTTGTCTAATCTTCTTTTAAAGCCGTCCAAGCTGGTGGCCATTACTGCATCTTGTGGGAGCAAATTCCATAGTTTAACTATGCGCTGAGTAAAGAAGTACTTCCTTTTGTCTGTCCTGAATCTTCCAACATTCAGCTTCTTTGAATGTCCACGAGTTCTAGTATTATGAGAGAGGGAGAAGAACTTTTCTCTATCCACTTTCTCAATGCCATGCATAATTTTGTACACTTCTATCATGTCTCCTCTGACCCGCCTTTTCTCTAAACTAAAAAGCCCCAAATGCTGCAACCTTTCCTCGTAAGGGAGTCGCTCCATCCCCTTGATCATTCTGGTTGCCCTCTTCTGAACCTTTTCCAACTCTATAATATCCTTTTTGAGATGAGGCAACCAGAACTGTACACAGTATTCCAAATGCGGCCGCACCATAGATTTATACAACGGCATTATGTTATCGGCTGTTTTATTTTCAATACCTTTCCTAATTATCGCTAGCATGGAATTTGCCTTTTTTACAGCTGCCGCACACTGGGTTGACATTTTCATCGTGCTGTCCACTACAACCCCGAGGTCTCTCACCTGGTCGGTCACCGCCAGTTCAGACCCCATGAGCGTATATGTGAAATTAAGATTTTTTGCTCCAATATGCATAATTTTACACTTGTTTATATTGAATTGCATTTGCCATTTTTCCGCCCATTCACTCAGTTTGGAGAGGTCTTTTTGGGGCTCTTCGCAATCCCTTTTTGTTTTAACAACCCTGAACAATTTAGTGTCGTCAGCAAACTTGGCCACTTCACTGCTCACTCCTAATTCTAGGTCATTAATGAACAAGTTGAAAAGTACAGGTCCCAATACCGATCCTTGAGGGACTCCACTTTCTACAGCCCTCCATTGGGAGAACTGTCCGTTTATTCCTACTCTCTGCTTTCTGCTTCTTAACCAATTTCTTATCCACAAGAGGACCTCTCCTCTTATTCCATGACTGCTAAGCTTCCTCAGAAGCCTTTGGTGAGGTACCTTGTCAAACGCTTTTTGAAAGTCTAAGTACACTATGTCCACTGGATCACCTCTATCTATATGCTTGTTGACACTCTCAAAGAATTCTAATAGGTTACTGAGACAGGACTTTCCCTTGCAGAAGCCATGCTGGCTCTGCTTCAGCAAGGCTTGTTCTTCTATGTGCTTAGTTAATCTAGCTTTAATAATACTTTCTACCAGTTTTCCAGGGACAGAAGTTAAGCTAACTGGCCTGTAATTTCCAGGATCCCTTCTGGATCCCTTTTTGAAGATTGGCGTTACATTTGCCACTTTCCAGTCCTCAGGCACGGAGGAGGACCCAAGGGACAAGTTACATATTTTAGTTAGCAGATCAGCAATTTCACATTTGAGTTCTTTGAGAACTCTCGGGTGGATGCCATCCAGGCCCGGTGATTTGTCAGTTTTTATATTGTCCATTAAGCTTAGAACTTCCTCTCTCGTTACCACTATTTGTCTCAGTTCCTCAGAATCCCTTCCTGCAAATGTTAGTTCAGGTTCAGGGATCTGCCCTATATCTTCCACTGTGAAGACAGATGCAAAGAATTCATTTAGCTTCTCTGCAATCTCCTTATCGTTCTTTAGTACACCTTTGACTCCCTTATCATCCAAGGGTCCAATTGTCTCCCTAGATGGTCTCCTGCTTTGAATGTATTTATAGAATTTTTTGTTGTTGGTTTTTATGTTCTTAGCAATGTGCTCCTCAAATTCTTTTTTAGCATCCCTTATTGTCTTCTTGCATTTCTTTAGCCAGAGTTTGTGTTCTTTTTTATTTTCTTCATTCGGACAAGACTTCCATTTTTTGAAGGAAGACTTTTTGCCTCTAAGAGCTTCCTTGACTTTGCTCGTTAACCATGCTGGCATCTTCTTGGCCCTGGCGGTACCTTTTCTGATCTGCGGTATGCACTCCAGTTGAGCTTCTAATATAGTGTTTTTAAACAACTTCCAAGCATTTTCGAGTGATGTGACCCTCTGGACTTTGTTTTTCAGCTTTCTTTTTACCAATCCCCTCATTTTTGTGAAGTTTCCTCTTTTGAAGTCAAATGTGACCGTGTTGGATTTTCTTGGCAATTGGCCAGTTACATGTATGTTTAATTTAATAGCACTGTGGTCACTGCTCCCAATCGGTTCAACAACACTTACATCTTGCACCAGGTCCCGGTCCCCACTGAGGATTAAGTCCAGGGTTGCCGTCCCTCTGGTCGGTTGCATGACCAACTGGTCTAGGGAATAGTCATTTAGAATATCTAGAAACTTTGCTTCTTTGTCATGACTGGAACACATATGCAGCCAGTCTATGTCCGGGTAGTTGAAGTCACCCATTACTACCACATTTCCTAGTTTGGATGCTTCCTCAATTTCATATCTCATCTCAAGGTCTCCCTGAGCATGTTGATCAGGGGGACGATAGATCGTTCCCAGTATTAAGTCCCTCCTGGGGCATGGTATCACCACCCACAACGATTCTGTGGAGGAGTCTGCCTCTTTTGGGGTTTCGAGCTTGCTGGATTCAATGCCTTCTTTCACGTATAGAGCGACTCCGCCACCAATACGTCCTTCCCTGTCCTTCCGATATAGTTTATATCCAGGGATAAACGTATCCCACTGGTTTTCTCCATTCCACCAGGTCTCCGTTATGCTCACTATATCAATGCTCTCCTCTAAGACCAAGCACTCCAGTTCTCCCATCTTGGTTCGGAGGCTCCTAGCATTAGCGTACAGGCACTTGTAAGCAGTGTCTCTCTTCAAGTGTCTCATCCCTTCTCATTGTCTCACACTCCAAGTCATGACTCCCACCACTTCACGAAGATCCTGAAAACACTCTCTGGGCAGTGGCTTGGTAAGAACATCTGCCACCATTTCTTCTGTTGAGCAGTACTTCAGCTCAATAAGCCATTTCTGTTGCACATCTCTCACGCAGTGGTACTTGGTATCAATATCCTTTGTTTGCTGTGTCACGCTTTCTGATTAGGAGAGCAAAATACAGCTCTGGTTGTATTCATGCATTCTAGTTGGCTTTGGTTCATTAATTCCAAAGTCTAAGAGTAGTCTGTGTAACCAGGTTGCTTCTTGGCATGCTTGTGCTGCAGATATATATTCTGCTTCTATAGAGGAGAGGGCTACAATTGACTGTTCCTTACTAGTCCAACTGATGACTCCTCCTCCATAATAGAACAGATTCCCACTAGTGGACTTTCGGTCTTCTTTGTCTTCAGCCCAGTTTGCATCCATATAGCCCATCAGTCTGGGATTACTATTTGTTTGTTTGTTTATTATTTGATTTGTATCCCACCCTTCCTCCCAACAGGTGCCTAGGCTGGCAAACAAAAGCACTAAAAACACTTTGAAACATCATAAAAACAGACTTTAAAATACATTAAGGCAAAGCATCTTTAAAAACATTTTTTTAAAAAAGCTTTCAAGACTTAAAAAAGCTTTGCAGTAGTTCCTTGGTCTCATTGTCTTTAAAGAAGCCTACTTCCATTGGTGTTTCTACTACATTGGCTTCTGTCAGCCCAAGGTGCTCTATCAGGTACATTATCTTCTGTTTCTGGTTAATGAAGAAGCTTCCATTGTCTCCCTTTTCCACTTGAATTCCAAGATAGTAAGAGATGTCTCCCAGCTCTTTCACTTATATTTCCTTGTTAAGATTTCTCACGATTTCATCACTATCTCCCTTCTCTTGGTTACATAAGATCAGATCATCCACATAGGTCACAATGAATGTCCATCTATTATTCTTGAACCTCTAGTATAGGTAGGGGCCAGCCTTTCCTTGTGTGAACCCCTCCTTAAGTAGTAGTTGGTTTAGTTTGTCATTCCAGGCCCTAGCAGCTTGCTTCAGGCCATAAACGCTTTTCTGAAGCTTGGATACCAATACTTCTTTCCCAGGTTCTTCAAACCCTGGTGATTGCTGCATATATATATAGTCTTCAATTTCTCCATATAGGAAGGCTATCTTTACATCCAGTGTTGAACCTGCATCTTCCTTGAGGCGGTAATACTGAGGAGTGTCCTTATAGAAGTATGTTTGACCCAGAGCTTGGAAAAGTTACATTTACATATCTTGCTTCACCCACTTTTCCTTCTGGCCGTGCCCACCACTGACATGTGCCCAGATCTTGGAAAAGCCTGGCTGGGGCTGATGGGAGTTGTAGTTCAAAAAAGTAACTTTTCCAAGCTCACCACAGGTGCAAAATTTTCACAATAATCTTCACTGTACTTTTGTGAGTATCCCTTAGCAACTAGCCTAGCTTTGTAGCACTGGGTATCCCCTTCTGCACTTCATTTGGTTGTAAAGACTCATTTATATCCAATGGTCTTTCTGGTAACTCTTTAAGTTTTGGTAACTCTGTAAGAGTCTATGTTTTGTTTTTGTGAAGAGATTATATTTCTTCAGCAGCTTGCAGCCATTTGTCTATCTCAGTATCTGGCATCCCTTCAATGCCTCACTAATTGGAGGGCTTTGGTGTCTCCTCCACCAAATAGAGACAGCCTATTGGGTGGCATCCCTTTGTTGGGTCTGCTTGAGTGTCTCACCTCTGTATCAGCTCTTGCATCCCCTTCTTGCCCAGCTTCACTTGAAGTTTCAAAGGTCACAGCCTCTTCTTGCTGTGACTGCTGCACTGTTTCTTCTCTTGTTGGGATGTCTAATTTGATTCTGACATCTTACTGGTATTTGTTTTTTGTCTGTCATTGGAGTATGCAATACTGTGCACATTGATTGTTTCTGTGGAAGGATCAAGTATCCTGTAGCCTTTGCAGCCCAATTCATAGCCAACATATAAACCTTCTTCACTTCTTTGGGAATGTAAGCATACACCTCAGATCCAACGCATATTAGTGCTTTACACTTGGTTTGGTTCCATTCTACAGTTCAAATGGCATTGCTTCTCTGCCTTTAGTGGGTAATCATCTTGAATGCACATAACGATCTCCGTCATGCCTCCGCTATGATGAGCTTCCACCAGGCCTTGAAGACCTGGCTCTTCAGACAGGCTTTTGGGGTGGGTTAGGTTTATTACTGTTGTTGAGATTTTAATGTTTTAATGTATTTGTATGTTTTTATTCTGTATGTCGCCCAGAGTGGCTGGACAACCAGCCAGATGGGTGACTAATAAATCTAATAAATAAATAACAACATTTTAAATGAACGGTCCCTTTTCCTTGTGTATAAATACATTGTCCATCAGGAAGATAAACTGGGACTTTACAATCCATATCTATA
Source organism: Rhineura floridana (assembly GCF_030035675.1). NCBI lineage: Eukaryota > Metazoa > Chordata > Lepidosauria > Squamata > Rhineuridae > Rhineura > Rhineura floridana. The sequence goes on along the minus strand of NC_084488.1, from coordinate 96,192,326 downwards.
TCTGAGAAAACATCCAAATTGTTGAAGAAATGTGAAGTTGCTGTCTATGTAAATCTTATTATGGTCTTGGTTTGAATCAACTCCACACATTATTTCTTTTGCAGTACATATTTTATTTCCTTTTCCAAAATTATTTGCTGGAGAGGCATTCCCCCTTACTCCCTTTGTCTTTTGGTCTTGCTAATTCATTCCCTTGGAATTTGCCCTTAAGGGTTTTTCTCAGGTGAGGGCAAGTGCTTTTCCAATGCTTATCATTACCACAAAAGAAACAGCGCTTGCCTTGAGTCAGTCTGTAGTCTTTACTTTTAGTTTCCTCATTTTATATCTGTTTTCTTAGGTTAAATTTTGCAAACATTCCTGGGACAAAACTCAGTTATATTTTCCTTAACTTGACGTAAATTAATTATTCCTTTTTATTCTGAAGGCAAAGTATTGAGAAAAAGGCCAGTCTTAGCTGCCTCAGGTAAATTTATCTCCTGTTGCTCCAATTCTCTTACTGTTCCCAAGAAAGAGTTCAAATACTCTGATAGATTATTTGAATCTTTAAGCCTCTTTTGACAGAGTTTTAGCATCAAGGAAACCTGAGTATTCATTGTGTTTGGTTGAAAACCTTGCCTCAATCTTTCCCATATTTCACTTGCAGTTTGCTGATCTTCAATATGGTGAATTAAATTATCACTTACAGCTAGAGATATGTGTCCCTTGGCTTTACTGTTTGCAGCATCCCACTCATCTTGTTTCTTTCCAGATGCCTCTGGTCTTGGTTCTTCAAGGACAAAGGCTAACCTCAAAGTATTCAGTAGCATTTTCATCCCAAAGAAACATCTTCTGTAGTTTGAGTCATTTAGTAGCTCAGTGGCATCAGACATCCTAGCAGATTCAAAAATTGCCATCCTTTCTTATCTAATCTGTCTGTATTAAGACTCTATAGACTCCTTTTTCTTTTTCCTTTTATAAATCTCCAATTATGTCTGGGCTCATAACCTTATGAAGAGAGTTGCTTTATGCAGCCGAGTTCATTGAAGATATAAAAGAATATGAAAGAGAGTGGTGTTTATCTTAAACAAAATAAAAATGAAATGGACTCAAGGATGAAGTCAATCCTGACTTATGGCTATCCTATGAATAGGGTTTTCATGGTAAGTGGTATTCAGAGAGGGTTTACCATTGCCTCCCTCTCAGGCTAGTCCTCCCCAGCTGGCTAGGGCCTGCTCAGCTTGCCACAGCTGCACAAGCTAGCCCCTTCTTTGTCTGCTACTGCCAGCTGGGGAGCAACTGGGCTCCTTGGGACAATGCAGCTTGCCCACAGCTGCTCAGGTGGCAGGGCACATAACCCCTGAGCTGGCCTTGACACCCAGGATACACGAGCGGGGATTTGAACTCACAGACTCTGGACTCCCAGCCAGGCTCTCCTCCATACTGTTGTATATCAGCTCCTAAACAAAATAAACTCATTAAGAAAGTACACATGGATAGCTGGTATATCTACACCAGCTGTATTCAAAAGGTAGGGAGAGAGAAAATTGTGGGAAGAAGGAGGAGGAATTGGAAGTGATGATTGCCCTGAGAATATCAGTCTAACCAATCAGAGATATGCTTAAACTTGAGGAAACTAACAAGGAGAGAATTCAAGCAGGGGCCCTTTCAACTGACTAACTATATCTATTGCCCCTAATGGTCAATAGATTCAGAGCACACAGCAAGACAATGCATTGATTGAAGTGAAACTTCCAACATAGGGGACATTTGTACCTTTCCCTCCAGCATCATGAGTCCATCAGTGATTCAGTGGCCAAGGGGAACATATGCACCAGGTTCCCCCAACCTGAGAATCTCTTCTTCAGGCTGAAATCTTACACATAGTAAGTCCCACTGAATACAGTGGGGCTTACTTCTAAATAATTATGCACAGGATAGTCATTGTTAGGGTGACAATCTTCTATATGCACAGATAGAAACTTGCCTCTTCCAAAGATTTCCTGGAGACATATTTCTCTTTTATTCTTAACCATTCACATTGATTCCAGGATGCTTACTGTTCAGTGAGGGAAGACAATTTTTTATGTGCAGGCATGAAGATTCCAGCTGAAATGCAGTTTTGAAGCCTCTTACTGGTGGCTTAAATCAGCCCATTGACAGTCCTCTGTAATATAGCTTAAAAAGGTGTCCTGATGGTTAGCAAAAGAGCTGTTTAAGTGCAATGACTACTATGCTCAGAATGTGGACTAGTGCAGGGTCTGCATTAAGTGAAGTAAAATTCATAACATGCTTGATTTTGCAGCTTCTTACCCAATGCCTACCTCATTCAGATTAAGAAAAGTACAGGTCCAGTGAGCTCCTTGAACCTGTTTAAGCCTCATTCTGGGCACAAGAGATCTTTTTGGATGTCTTTTTCTGCATGTCTCTGTTTAATCAGGTGAGACTGCACTGATGAGACAGGTACTCTTCTTGGCAAGCTATGGTTATCTTTTTATGAGGTGTTATTGAGTGCCATCAGGAAGCATAAATGCTTGCATAGCTATGGCAAAAACAGGCCTGTACTCTAAGGGGATTGCAATCCAAGGGCTGTTTCACACAACAGTGATTTCCTGACATGGAGCAAGTGTGGCATGTGAATGGCTCCTACACACAATTTCTCATCTCTGTTGCATTTACATTTTTAGACTGCTCTTTCTAAAAATCTCAAAGCACTGTACAATTAAAAAGACATTCAAAATAGCATATAAACAATAAAAAAATAAACTGGACACACAGCCAAAAAAATGTTACAGCTATTATAATCAATCAGTCATTTCCAGATCAGTCTGCTTAAATAACACATTTGTTACTCCATCCGCCTACTGAGATTCAATAAAGATAGGCTCAGACGGATATCTCTTCATAAGGGTAACTTGAACTGTAGGGCAATAAGCATAGGGGAAGATGACAAAGGAATGGGGAGAGAGGGAACTTACCCAATTTTGCTCTCACTGAAGCTGCTCAAAAGCTGGTTTTCATATCTTGTCCAGCTATCACCTCATTCTGCAGGCAGACTTGGGGATTCCTATCCCTTTCTCAAGTTACCCTGTAACTTAAGAATATTCCCTACATGAGCTCATAAACTACTGGGTTCAGAGCAGAGGAGAGGAAGTGGGATGCTGCAACAAAATCTTAGAGTTTGGATCCAGCCATGCTCCTCTGCAGAATACTGCATTCCAATCTCCTTTGGGCTTTCTGTGTACACACCCTCATCCTCAGTAACAGACACTCAGTGTTCTATAGCCACTGATCATGCTAAGTCATCGAACTGTTTTTAAGTTTCCTCCCAGTTCCCCACTCCGCTAAACATTTTTGTACTTCTGGAAACCTACCCCTTCTGTGTGGATTGTGCCATTTTGGCTACATAAAGATTGGCAAGCAGAGAATATGACATTTTTCAGAGGGAGCCAAGAGGTGATGTGTGTCACAGCTGGAGATGGGGGTGGTCAAAAACAAAGAACAAGCTAAAAGTCAGAGTCAGTAAAGCAGGTATGTAGAATCCGGCCCTGGCCCCGACGCTCCCCTTCTGCGATTCGCAATGGTGGCCAAGGTTTCCCTAAGGGGCTGAAGCCTCTGCCGCCATCTTGGCTCATGGCAGGGAATGTGGTGCATAGTACACATGCGTGCCATCAGCCAAGAGAAACTCTGCCACCATCTTGGTTAAGGGCAGCCCTGTGTGCGCAACCACACAACAGCCGAGAAAGGTAGGTTGAAGCAAGGGAATGGTGGGAGCTCCAGAGCTCTCACCATGCGATCCGTGGCAGCGATCCTGCTGCAAATCGTGAAAGGGCCCCTCAGGGGCACCTGTAGCTCCAGGGCCCTCAGTCAGGGCCCCACCTGGCCACCCTTTGGAGCCTGCCCTGGCTAGGGCCCAGGGCAGGCTTGTGCCCAAGGGTCCTGGCATGTCTGGGGCCGGCCCTGTAAAGGTGGCTCTCCAGTCATTTGTACTTAACCCTCAGAATTATCCCCAGGCCACACACCCTTTCCCTTATCTACTCTGCACCCTTCTCAATTGCTTTTGCCTGGCTGCAATGTATTCCTCAACTTTGATAAACCCTCTTGCTTGTCTGGATTGAGGAAATTCGCCCTAACTGCTTTTGCTATTCTTGTTTCACAGCAAGCTGTTACACAATCTGATGCAGTAGCCCATGGGTAGCCAACATGGTGCCCTCCATATATTGTTAGATTACAACTGACATCATCCCTGACCATTGGTCATTCTAGCTGGGGAGTCAGAGTTTAACACATTGGACTGGACACCACATTGGCTACTCTTGCAGTAGACTATTTCCCATGAAAGCTCTTCCCAAATATACTACTGTTTACTCACAAAGGCATGGCAGCTGTTTTTGCTCATTTGCTAACCTGCATACATATATGGAATTTGGTTTTTTAACAGTAAACTTGTCCGTAACTTGTCTGCAAGTTGGCAAGATGTACATTTATGTAAATATAATTGGTTCATTAGTACATTAAAACAGCCAGCTAATTACAGAAAAACCCTCCTTTTAGTAATTAGCAGCCCTGGTTAAATATCCATTGAAGCAGTAGATTAGTTAATTTACAATTTGCTTAAGACAAAGCTCTGGGACTGTGGTAGAAAATTATAGAAAATGCCCCTTGGGGTGATAGACCAATGAGGGAATGAACAGTCCATCAACCCAAGAAATCTTTCAAGTGTGTGTATCCAATGAGTGGGGTCACAGAACACTGTACGGTCTCTCAACAAAGCCCAAATGCTTAATGTTTTCTCCCAACTAACATACACAGTATGTATCTGGATACCAGTTACTGAGGAGCACGAGCAGGAGGTTACTGTTGCCCTCATGTCCTACTTGTGGGCTTTCCTTAAGCATCTGGTTGGTCACTGTGGAAACAGAGATGGGCCTTTGGTTTCAGGGCCCATAATGCCATAGCCCCCCAATACAGGTGGCATGGGGCTAATAAGCCCACCTGTGCACTCCACCTACCTCTTCTGTCATATGAGTGATGTGCACACATAGCATGCATGCCTGTCATCAACTAAGATGGCGGTGGAGGCATCAGCCCCTTAGGAAAGCCCTCACCTCCATCTTAGGTGATGGCAGGCAGGTGCGCACAGCATGCATAGCATTCACACTGACGGGAGAGGTAAGTGGGGTGTGCACGTGGGCCTATTGAAGCCCATGCTGTCCATATTGAGGGGTGCCTGGAAGCTCCCTCTCTGCGATCCATGACAAGGTTGGGTTTCAGGAACTGATGCTGCTGAGGATCACGGAAGAGGAGTGCCACCCTCCCACCTTAAGCAAGGGCCCTTCAGGGGCTCCTATAGGCCAGAGGGGCCCTTGGTCAGGCCCCAACATTGCCGCCCTCTGGCACTGGTCCTGTGTGGTCTGATCCAGCAGAACTCATCCTATCTTCTTACCATTTATTTATATATACAAGTATATATATACACCACCCTCTTGCAAAACATCATGGTTGTGTACAGCAACATAAAAACACTTAAAAGCAACACAAAACAATCATTAAAATGACTGGCTACTCAAAACAAAATTTAAACAGCTACATGGGCCTGTTGATATTAAAAACATCTTCAAGAGACCCCTGAAAGTCAAAAGCCAGGGTGCATGCTGAATTTCTGCTGGAAGAGAGTTCCATAGCATGGGACTGGTGACACTAAATGCCTGACTTCTAGCTTAGACCAGTTGGGCTTCTATAACACAGGGGACAACTAGTGGATTATTTCCTGTATCTGACAAAATGGGCTGTGGCTCACAAACATCGCAATATTTTTTGCGGGGCTTTAAAGTGGATCTCAATAAAAGGTTTCACCACACTGCCTCATCAATGCCACCCCCTTTTTCACAGCCACTGTCCCTTGTTTATGTGATTCTGATACCAGTGCTGTTTATCCACTGCTGCTAGATGTCATTTTATCAACGTGTCCTAGTTCCTTCCAATCCAGAAGATGTCAGAATGAGGGCAGAAAGAGTCACTATTTCCTTCCTGCTTTTCAGGTTCTCTTCCCGTCCTATGTTGAGGTTCCCCTTCTCATAGTTGTGGAATACCTGGACAACAGGAGGTCTGGCTGGTGGGCACATCAGCAGCATGAGGACTAGCCCATGTGGCTCTGGGACCCCTTTACACGTGTTTTTAATGTGTGATGGAATTATTTATTTATTAGTTGCATGCTACCTAAAGGTCTCCAAGTGACTTACGACATTATTATTACAAAAACAAATACATAATTCCATGAAAAACAAAAACAATAGAACCACCACTACTACCCTTTTAGCCATAGGAAGCTTTGACAGCATAGTAATAACAAACGGTATCATCCTAGTCTATCAAAAACCTGAGGGGGGGAATACGTCTTTAGCTGGCATCAAAAAGATGTCAATGAAGGTGCCAAGTGGATCTCACTAGGCAGCGTATTCTACAGATGGGGAGCCACAACTGAAAAGGCCCTCTCCCTGGTCACCACCCTCCAAGCCTCCCTCAGAGGGGGGACCTGGCCAAGGGCCTCAGAAGAAAATCTAAGGGTCTGAGTAGGTTGATATCAGGAGAGGCATTTCAGAAGATATTGAGGTTCTGAGCCATCAAGAGCTTTGTAGGTCAAAACCAGTGCTTTGCATTGGAAATGGAATCTGCCTCAAGCCCTAATGCCATGAGGCTTCCCAATGATTCCATGTGCCATCATCATAAAGTTTCAGAATGAGATCAAAATTAGGAAGCAATGCATCCTGCCCTCCCCTCACTCCAGTATATAGCATCTTCTTTATAGGAAACAATGAGGTAACATGGCAGAAATAGTGCCTAGCAGCAACAGGGATTGTGAATGGCACCAGTTTAGTGATGGATGATTCTGTCCATTTTACTTTCTCTCAGTTTTTCATTTTATTTCAGTCTTAAGGGATTTTTTTTGCTCCATTTCTGCATACATTTATGTGTCTGTTTTAAAAAGCATGAAAATTTGTATTCATTTTTGTCTGCATTTCTCCTTATAGTCACAAATTTGTATGCAATTTGGCCTAGTGTGTGCATTTTTGCAGGCAATTCCCCCCTCTGAATTACTTTTTTGTACATTATTGTCACACTTTCACTAATACACACTTTTAAAAGTCCATTCTTTGGTTGGAGAACTATATCGCAAAATTCAGAGAAGTGAAAATTTCAAAGGAGAACTGTGTTTCAGATTGTTTATTGGTTCAGGAACAGAATATTTGGTAGGTTCACATTAAAATGTGAACCAAAACAGTTTCTCCCTCATCCGTACACCAATCTGGCCTTAGTGGTGCTGACTGCAGTGACCACAGATTCATATGCTACCTCCAGACTTTGGAGTCTGTCTGTAGTGTGAGTCTCTTGGCAATCTAGGAGGGACATATGCCAAAAGCACCATCACTTTTATTGACCAAAGGCTTCTTATCTGTCCCTTCCTTTATCGAAGCTCTGGTCTGTTCAACCATACTGTCTCTTATTAACCTTCCTGCACCTCTGATTAATATCAGTCCCACAAGCCCTCATCAGTACATTGATGCATTGGGGTTGTGGTGGCGTCTGTGCTAATTACTATGAATGTAGTTTGGGGCTTTCCCAGATGTGACCTGATTAGTTTATAGACACTAAGCATCCATCTGTGCTTTCTAGCGCTGCCAGTGAAAATTGCTTATTGGAGAAGAATGAGTACGTCGAGAACCAACAAAAAAAGAGGGCAATGGCTTGACATAAAAGAGTTGCATGTCCTAAAACTAGCACTGATTTTAATAACTAGGTAGCTTAGGGAGATGGTCATTCACCCACAACACAGCCAAACTAGATGTTTGCTAGACACATAACATCCAGCTACATAGGGTCCCCCCCTATTTAATTTCAGGCACAGGAGCAAATAATCCTTTTTGGGAAGGCAGTACACAGAGAGGGGAGGCTTATATCTTCACTCTCCAGTATAATCAGAATTAGCCAGAAGCCAATGGGGGATATTTTTTTCAAAGGCTTCTAACCGTGTTGAGAGGAAGAAGGTCTCCATTCCAATCATGACCGGTTGGCAAGAAATAAGCCTCCCAAACCATGTACTGCCTTTCTGATAAAGATTGCCACCACTTCCCTAGAATTAAGAAAAACATGTAGCTGGGGTTTGAAAAGCCAATAAATTCTTTTAGATGACTGACTGGATAAAACACAGTGGGTTATCTTCCCCCAAAGACCTGCTCCAAGCGCTAACTGACCCAGGGCCTCTTCAGTATTGAACATTTTCAGGCATATTCCTCAAGACCCCACATAGCACTTTTCCAAGCACCAATTTAAAAAAAGTATTTAATGTGTCCAGGAGAGTGGCCATTTAGACATTGCCAAGAAAAAGGAAATGCATCACCAGAAAAGGTAGGTTTACATTAAAATCTGGACCAAAACAAATTTCTCTCTCATCCCTACTCTGAACTGCCTACTTACTTCCCACCATGTGGCACAGAACAAGCAACTATTTGCTATCCTTTAGTGGCAGGCTCTTGGGATGTGTTCTGATCTGCTCAACAAGATGTATTGCACAGACAAGATCTGCACTAGGGAAGGCAGCAAAACTTGATTTTGTTTGCATTTTAAAGAGAACCTATCCAATTTGCACTTTTGAACAAATACACAACCAAAACACAGATGATAATAATAATAATAATAATAATAATAATAATAATAATAATAATAATAATAATAATAATAATAATAATAAACTTTATTTCTACCCCGCCCTTTTCCCAATAGGACTCAGAGCGGCTTACAACTAAAAACAACACCATTAAAACATACAGAAATATACAATTAAAATAGAATTAAACTATGAGAAAAATTAAAAACCATAAAACATACGTTAAAAACAGCGGACAATTTAAAATAATAAAATCATATACTGTAGTCACCAATCCTATGCCATATAATCTTGGTCGTTCTCTATCCCAAATGCCCGTTGAAATAAAACAGTCTTTACTTGTCGCCGGAAAGACGGCAAGGAGGGAGCTAATCACACCTCACTCAGAAGGGAATTCCATAGCCTAGGGGCGGCCACCGAAAAGGCTCTATCTCGTGTCCTCGTCATATGTACTTGCAAAGGTGTGGGGAGCACAAGAAGGACCTCACCTGAAGATCTCAAATCCCGGACAGGTTCATGTAGGGAGATACGATCTGTCAAATAGCCTGGACCTGAGCCGTATAGGGCTTTGTAGGTCAAAATCAGCACTTTGAATTGTGACCGGAAACAAATTGGCAGCCAGTGGAGCTGTTGTAACAGGGGAGTTGTATGGTCCCTGTAACCAGCCCCGGTTAGCACTCTGGCTGCAGCTCTTTGTACCAATTTAAGTTTCCGAACAGTCTTCAAAGGCAGCCCCACGTAGAGCACGTTACAGTAGTCTAAGCGGGATGTAACCAAGGCATACATCACCCTAGTCAGATCAGGCAGCTCCAGGAACGGGCGCAGCTGGCGCACCAGTTTTAATTGGGCAAAGGCGCTCCTGGATACAGCAGTAATCTGGGCCTCCAAATTCAAAGCTGAGTCCAAGAGTACACCCAAACTGCGAACCTGAGACTTCAGGGGGAGTGCATCCCCATCCAGCACCAGTTGAATCCCTATTCCCTGATCTGCCCTCCAACTGACCAGGAGTACCTCTGTTTTATCAGGATTTAATCTCAACTTGTTTGCCCTCATCCAGTCCATCACTGATGCCAGACACTGGTTTAGGACCTGTATGGCTTCCTTGGCTTCAGGTGGAAAAGAGAAATAGAGTTGAGTGTCATCGGCATACTGATGGCACCGAACCCCAAAACCCCAGACAACTTCTCCCAGCGGTTTCATGTAGATGTTAAATAACATGGGGGACAAAACTGAACCCTGAGGGACCCCATAGGTCAATGGCCATGGGGTCAAGCAGGAGTCCCCCAGTACCACCTTCTGGGTTCGGTCCTCCAGGAAGGACTGGAGCCACTGTAACACAGTGCCCCCAAGTCCCATCTCAGCAAGGCGGCCCAGAAGGATACCATGATTGATGGTATCGAAAGCCGCTGAGAGGTCCAGTAGAACCAACAGAGACACACTCCCCCTGTCCAGTTCTCTGCGTAGGTCATCCACCAAGGCAACCAAAGCCATCTCTGTCCCATAGCCAGGCCTGAAACCAGATTGAAATGGATCCAGATAATCCGTATCATCCAGGAATCTCTGGAGTTGGGCGACCACCACACGCTCTATTATCTTGCTTAAAAATGGAATATTGGAGACTGGCCGGTAGTTGCCTAGTAAAGAGGGATCCAGGGAGGGCTTTTTCAGCAGTGGTCTTATAACTGCCTCCTTTAAGCATGATGGAATTCTGCCTTGTTGTAGAGAGGCATTAACTACTCCCCTGACCCAATCGACCAGTTCCCTCTGGTACTTCTAATGAGCCAGGAAGGGCAAGGGTCCAGTACACAAGTGGTGGCACGCACCGCTCCAAGGATCTTGTCCACATCCTCAGGCAGGACAACTTGAAAAGAATCCATTTTAATTGGACAAACAGGCACCAAAGTTACATCCTCAGAGACTGTATCAATTTTAGCATCCAAGTCAGAGCGAATCTGAGCGACTTTGTCTGCAAAGTGCCATGCAAATTCTTGACAGCGGTCTGCTGAGTGGTCAGAATTACCCTCACGGGGGGACTTCCGGGAAGGGTGACTTAGCCTGTGCCTGCTTTTGAGACGGGCTCCTGCCTCAAAAGAAGCTTATTCAGATATATCAGTCAGTTTTTTCTTTTTTTTTTGACTGATTAAACTTCTCCCGGGTAGGGAGAAACGAAGAGATTAACCTCAAAGCCTATTTTTGTTGGGACGACCAGATCTCATTAATTTATGGGACGAGGTCCAGCCGACGAAGGTGGGACGGATTTTCAACAGCAAGCTCTATCTGTTAAAGCGAACGTTCATCTTATCTTCTAAGAGAGAACGCACTAACAGGCAAGCACCCTTCTTTCTATATTTTTCTTTTACTTGACTTAAATTGTTGCTGTTTAAAAGAGATTTGCCAGATTGATCGGTTTTTGACATCTCATTGGGGAGCCATAACTTCTCTCTGCTACGCACTAATTAATAGCTTATCTCTGTTTTTGTTGCAAAAAGCTGTCCTGGATTTGCATTCTAAAGATATACACAGAAGAGGGATTTCTATTCCAGATTTTTATTTTGAAGAATATTATACTGTCTGAGACTACTCTCTTTTTGGTTTATTTTATTTTGACGAATCTGTTTCTTGACGACTGCCATTAATTGTTTCGATCCTGGGAACTGCATTTTGTTTACTTAACTATGGAGAGATAAGGCTGTCTGCTCTGTTTATACTGTGATGTCACCAAGTTTGGAGTATTAACCCAATTGTTGCTGAAATAAGAAGTGGTTTTCCTATATTTTTCTTTTAAAATGGCAATTAAGAAAGTGGCTGAGAAGCTGGAAATAACTATGTTTCAGAAAATAATGGATGAGATTGAGATAACGAAACAAAACCTGCGACAGGGTTGTAAGGAGCTGAAAATTGAATTGAGTAAAATGACGCAGGAGATTAAAGATATAGGGGTCCCTGTGAGAGAGGTGACCCTGGAAGGGGTCCCTGTGAGAGAGGAGACCCCGGAGATTGGAACAAACGTGGAACAGGAAAAAGATTTGGAGTCTATGGACTTTAGAAATAAAATCTATTGTTTGGAGACACAGGAGATTAAAGACATAGGGGTCCTTGTGAGAGAGGAGACCCTGGAGACTGGAACAGGGGTCCCTGTGAGAGAGGAGACCCTGGAGACTGGAACAGGGGTCCCTGTGAGAGAGGAGACCCCGGAGATTGGAACAAACGTGGAACAGGAAAAAGATTTGGAGTCTATGGACTTTAGAAATAAAATCTATTGTTTGGAACTCAATGTTATCTCTGAAGAAATTAATGAAGATTCTAGAGATAAAGTTATCAATGGCATGGATAATCTTCTGGACTGGAATGATGTGATGGAGCCCAATATAGAGAAAATTTATGGAATTAACTGCAGCCATGTAACAATGGAAAAACTTTCAAGAGATGACCCAGTGTATTTTGAAAAAAAGAACAGAGATATGATTTTACAGCAGTATTTCAGCAACCTATTCAGAATGGATGGCAAGAAAATATTTGGGATAGAGGTAATTCCCATCAGACTCTTACTATATGACTATGGCTTTGACAGCAAGATTATTATGGAATACTGATAATGGAAGATTGGATACTGAAATTACTGGATTTAACAAGACTACTGAAGATGGAAGATGGAAAATGGAACTAATAGGGATAATAGAACAATGGCTACTGAAATTACTGAACCTAACAGATTCTGATGTGATGGATTAATTGAAATGTTTATTTTGACTATGGTTATGACAATAAGATTATCATAATTAGTAATGAGATGGATTAATTGATATGCTTATCTGGAAAAAAAAAATTGATAGATATATTTCTTAAAGAATTGAAACCTCTCTTTGACTTTTTGTGGAAAGAATAAAGTAATGTTTATGAGATTTGATGATTAAGTAAGATAACTATTGGAGGAAAGTGATTTTATAATATGACTTAAGAGACAGGATTGTTATATATTATAGACTTATAACTGATCTGATCTTTGACAAATGGGAAGTCAATATTTTACTCTTTATTTTTTATTTTTATTTTTATTTTTATTTTTTATTTTTTTTTTTGTTTAACTATTTTTGATTTTGTTTTTTGTCTTTGAATGTTTTATGATTTCGTCTTGTATGTTTTATGAAAATTTGAATAAAAATTATTGAAAAAAAAAAAAAAAGAATTACCCTCACGGGGGCTGGAACTTAAAAGCCCCCTAAACACTCGAAACAGTTCCGCTGGACGGCTCCCAGCAGACGCAATGGAGGCCGAGAAGAAAGATTTCTTCTTAGCCCGTACTGCCTCGGAGTAGGCCTTCAAATAGGCTCTAGCCCGAGATCGATCAGCTTCGCTCCGAGTCTTCTGCCAATGTCACTCTAGTCCCCATCTGACATGTTTCATCACCACCAGCTCCTTGGAAAACCATGGGGCCGGTTTAGCTCCACTCCGAAAGAGGGGACGCTCGGGAGCGATCGTATCCACCGCCCTGGCCATTTCTCTATTCCAGAGGTCAACCAGGGTTTCAACAAGATCGCCTGCCAAGGTGACAGGAAAATCTCCAAGAGCCGTCAGGAAACCATCCGGATCCATCAGCCTCCTGGGACGGACCATTCTAATTGGTCCCCCACCCCTGCAGAGGTTCTGAGTCCCAGTGAGTCTAAACCCGACCAGGTAGTTATCTGTCCATGACAACGGAACCACTGCGAGTTCTTCCACACCAAGATCACTGTCATCCCGACCAACACAGAAAACAAGCTCGAGGGTGTGACCAGCAACATGAGTGGGGCCAGATACTACTTGGGACAGACCCATGGTTGTCATAGAGGCCATGAAGTCCTGAGCCACTCCCAACAGAGCAGTCTCAGCATGGATGTTGAAGTCACCCAGTACCACAAGCCGAGGGGACTCCAAGACCAACCCCGAGACTACCCCGGCTAGCTCAGGTAGGGAGACTGTGGAGCAGCGGGGTGGGCAGTACACCAACAGAATCCCTATTCTGTCCTGGCCACCTAACTTCAAGTACACACACTCGAACCTGAGAACTGTGGGAGAGGGCACCTGGTCAGGGGGATGGTGTCACGATAGACCACTGCGACCCCACCTCCCCTTCCCCCAGGTCTTGGCTGCTGCTGTACTGAAAAACCAGGTGGACAAAGCTGGGAGAGATTAACCCCCCCCCAGCTTCATCCGACCAGGTTTCCTTAATACAGGCCAGGTCAGCATGCTCATCGAGGACCAAATCCTGGATGAGCATCGATTTTCCGTTCACCGACCTGGCATTCAGCAGCAGCAGTTTTAACCCAGGGGCACTGTCACCGAGACCATCCAGGTTGTTTGAGCGGGAGGACAGATATCCTTTGAAATGTATACTCTGAATTTTACAGTGTAATTCTCCAACGAGAAAATGTTTATAAATATTTATATAGGGGACAGGGTGCATAAAAATGCATATATTTGGGGAAATAACATACAACAATGTCTGATAAGAAAATTGCTTGCAAAAATGTGTATATTAATCAAAACTGCATACAAAGATGTGAATATTAGGAAAAACACTGAAATACTGGTGAATTTTCATGAGGGTTTTTTTAATGCAGATTGGTGTGGAAATGTAAAGAACTAAATTTAAGATTGGAAAAATGAGAAACTGAGAGAAGCTGAAACTGACAGATTTATGTAGCATTCACTAATAGGCAAAAAAAACCCCTTGCTGTTTAAGAATGTACATATACCCAACAGATATTTCTATCAAACTTTAAAAAGCAGGGAAATTGGGCAGCTATAGTGAATGCACCAGGGGCGCAGGAGACCTGACTTCCTGTGTGAGATATTGTACTGTCCTATAAATTTGTTAAAATGCAAACATAATTTGGGTTGGTCTTTCACAGTCCAATCTACTTCCTTTGTAGCTTGGAAGGGGAGGAGGGGAAGGGGATAGAGGGAGGAGGTGGGAGGAGAGGATATTGGGTGGGCAGCCACTAGGCAGAGGGAAAGTCCCTTTCCTTTCCAAAAGGAAAGCACTGTGAACAGTATCATTGTTTTTAAGGGTTTCCCCTACGTTTTTATTCTACAGGAGACACATGTAGTCTGACATCCAAATTTAAACCAAAGCGGTCCCTGGCCACATCCACACCTGATCTTTATTTCACTTTAGACAGTTATGGCTTCCCCCAAAGAATCTTGCAAAGTGTAGTTTATGAAGGGTGCTGAGAGTTGCTAGGAGAGGCCCTATTCCCCTGACAGAGCTCCAATCCCCAGAAGAGGGACTGACTGTTAAATCACTGTGGCCACTGGTGCTTCTTTGGGGGAATAGAGTCTCCTAACAACTCTTAGCACCCTTCACAAACTGTACTTTCTTCCACAACTTCCCAGGATTCTCTGAGGGAAGCCATGACTGTCGGCGGCCCCCGAATTATGGAATGCCCTCCCAGATGAGATACGCCTGGTGCCTTCTTTGTTATCTTTTTGGCGCCAGGTAAAAACCTACCTCTTCGCCCAGGCATTTTAAGCTTAAATTTAATTTTATTTTAAATTTAACTATAATTGTATTTTTATTTTAATTTGTATTCTAATTTTATTTTTAAATATGTATTATATTGTATGCTGTACTCCACACTTGTTCGTTTTTAAATGTGGTTTTATCTTGCTGTACACCGCCCTGAGAGCTCGTTGCTATAGGGCGGTTTAAAAGCGTAATTAAATAAATAAATAAAAATAAATAAATAAATAAATAAAGTGAAATAAATGTCTGGTGTGGGTGTGGCCACCTGATAAGCCAAGCCAAACAGCTCTGAATCTGGCTTTTAGAACACTGACAGTTGGTTCTTAGTGAGCATGCTCACACTTATAGTTGACTCCAATGTTAAATTTCTTAAATTAATTAAAAATCAGCCAGGCCTTTTTTTTTTTTACTTTTAAACTGCAGAAGATGAAGGTCAGAGTATGGGGCAAGGTCAGTAATAGGATTACAGGTACTCTGTGAACATGGCTGATTTTTAATTAATTTCAACAAATTATGAGACCACTGACAGAAAAAAGTCTAACAGGATTTTTTTCTCTTGTTTTACAGTTTGAACTCTCAATTATCTCTGAGTGTTTTATGTATCACCATGAAAACTTAGAGTTCAGGACTATATGTTTTGTAAGGTTTTGTTTTGAAATGAGCTTATGGGAAGCATCAGAATGGCATGGGGGTATTTTCAATTTAATATCACAGAACGCAAAAAATCCATGTTGGCTGTAGTATACGGCCACTCTCGTGGCTGTATAATAACTGGAAGAATAAGGCTGTTTTCATTTTTCAGCTTGTAATTTCCCAACTGTGAAACATCAGGGTCTCTTGGCTCAGATGTTGACATTGCATTGTAGTGTGACTGTGTGCTTTCTCGTTTTCCTTTTTAGTGGGGCTCTGTACTTACTTGTTTGCCCAACGGGTAACAAACAGCCAGCCAAAATAATACAAAATCCAATCAATTTTGGAAAAAATCCAAGCAAAAAGAAATTCTCTAGGGACTCTTATGCACTAGCATTGTATCGATAAATTACAGTGCTTGCTGACCATCTGCAAAAAACAAGCCATTTATAGCCATCAGGACTGCAGCACACCAGATAGCATCGTGATGTAAGGTGCTTCAGAGCCTTTGCAGATCAATAATTGGCTTCATTTGTCTTTGTAGCAGTGGCGTTATTTCTTCATCTGACTCTATTGCAGCTCAGACATGTGCATTTCCCTAGGGGTCCTAGAACATGAATAACAATGCAATCCTAACCATGTCTACTTAGAAGTAAGTTCTATTGAATTCAATAGGGCTTACTCCCAAGTAAGTGGGTTTAGGACTGCAACCTTAGTCTACTAAATTCCAAACTAATTGTTTCTTTAATCAGTACACTCCATTATGAATGATTGCTGCTAGTTTGTAGTTAGTGCTTTAGCCTCTAAGTGTTCAAGGCTTCTTCATATTGATGCTGAATGCACGGCCACCAAAGGCATGGCCACAATGTGCACTGTAGCTAGTGGGCATGATCCTGCACCCCCTGGGGTATTTATCAAATACGTATGGTGAGTGTTGTTTGAATACCCCTCATATGTATAAAAAGAAACAAACAGATGTTGACATTGGGTGCAGTTCTATGCACACTTGTAATTCAAGGAGTTTAAGTAATCATGCATAGGATTGCACCAATTAAACTTTATTTGCACTCCTAATCATATTGACTAAAAAGTAAGTCCTGTTAAGTCAGTGGGAAATAGATAGGAATGGAAGAATCTGTCAGTTTCAGTTCTCTCAGTTTCTAATTTTTCCAATCTTAAATTCAGTTCTTCACATTTCTGCAGCAATGTGAGGGTTTTTTTTAAAAAAATCCTCATGAAATTCATCAGCATTTTAGTGTGAATTTTGTTTAATAAAGGCATTTTTATGCCTTTTGACTAATGTACTCATTTTTGCAAGTGATTTCCCCACAAAATAATGCATTTTTGTATGTTATTTTAACTAATGCATTCATTTTTATGCCCACTTTCCCCTAATATATACATTTTCCCATAATAATGCAGGATGAATTCTCATTGTCATATAAATGTGCCATAAACAAATCAGAAGGAATACTGTTAACACTGGATATAAATCTAACCTCTGCATAAGCTTTGTACAAACAAATCAGGATGAATGTTCAATAAACAGGTCACCTGGAGGGACCCTTAGAGGTAATGCTGTCCTGGGGAGGGGGGGTTCATAGGTTGTTGACATCCTTAGAGGGAGAATCACATTTCAAAAGAAACCCAACTAATCTCTGCTTCCTAACACAGTTAAGAAACCTAAAAAAGTTAATCATGCATGTAAGCTTTAAAGGAACAAAATCTAGGGACTGCAGCACTGATCAGGATGGATGCCTTTTTAATGGCTCCATGTCACTACTGAGTTGCATGGCACAAAACGGTCAACTGCCATTTGGACACAGCTGAAGAATGTCAAAATATGCTACCGGCTTCTGATGCTGTCAAAATATGCTACCGGCTTCTGATGCTGGGATCATTGGGTAGAGGAGACGAGTTTAGCCCCTTATCCAACCCTTATGGAAAGAGTGCAGTGTGTCCTGGTGTACAGAGCACACTGCATTCCACTAAGTGTCACTGCAATAAACAGCACACACACACACATACACACACCATTAGCTTTCCCTCTCATCATAATTGCTGTAGTTAGAAATTAAAACCTTATTTGGCTATCTAAAACATAACTACCCCAATGCAGGGCAAAACTGGATTTTTTTAAACAAACAAACTTAAGTTTTCACATAATGGTAGCTTTGAACAATGTCTTCCCTATTGTTGCAGAGCCTAAGGACAATATTCCTAATTAAGCAATAAATCACCCTTGCAGAAAAAATGTGGTACATCATTATTAGAGCTGTACAGAATTCTCTTAGTTTAATTTGCAAGTCTCTTGGTGAATAAGGCTGTGAAGGGAATAAAACTGATATTTCCATTCATTTTGGCAATCTGCATCCCCCACCCAATTGGCATAGATTTTTTTCTGATATTTTGCAGTGCATTTCTCAGTATTGTTCCCAGTTCACTTTGGATTTTGGCTGTTCTAAACATTTTGTATTTTAAATCAAGATACTAGCAATGGCTCCACATTTTGGAAATGGGAGGGTTTGGAATATGAACTCCGCCAGTTTTGAAATCAATGACTCATTATGAGTGAAGTTCGGGTTCAACAGATTTGCCTCCACCAGCCTCTAGATCTTCAAGCCAGTTCCCAAGCCAATTTATACTTGCAAAGAGGGCACGATACCCATGACAAGTAAAACTGGTTGGAAACAGACAGAAAGGACCTTGACGGTCTCACCAATGTATTTTATTTTCAGTACTACCTGCATTTATATGTAAAGCAATGTACTTAGTATATGCATTTTTCCACACATTACTTGGCTGGAGAACTGCACTGCGAAATCTGGAGAAGAGTGAATTTTGAAGGATGACTGTGTTTTAGTTTGCATATTGTTCCAAATATTGCAAATTAGTAGGTTCACCTTTAAATGGAAACTGGATCAAATTTCTCCACACCCCTAATCTCAACTGTAATGTATGGCTACTCCCAAGCATGTTTACAACCACCCTTTCTTGTCAGCGTGCATGGGAGTTGTAGTTTCCTACAGTGATACTGAAGAAATTCCAGGTGGATTATCATAGTGGGGGACACTGTGACCTGGTAACCTGTGTGTTTGCTCAGTCTGCTGACCAGGTGCTGCTAACTGTTGATGGGCAACTTCAAGGTCCTTCTTGTTCTCCCCTTCTTGGGGTTCTTATTCTTTCAACTGGACTTAGACTAGACAACCCTTCAGTAGGATGCCTTTTAAAAGAGGAGTGCTCTCTATATAGTAGGATACATGGCCACCCTAAATCACGCTTGATCTGGTTTGAAACGGGAATCAGGCCCATTCCAGCCCCTGCTGGTTGCCCCCCCCACACAACTATCTCCTGCTTCCAAAACAAAGAGCCTGTACCCTTTGGCTAAAGGGGAGAGGGGGAAGGCAAGGGGGCAAACAGAACCAGGTGGATTTTGAAATTATCCAGTAATAGGGTGGTTCACACATTGTATGCTTCCGCTTTCAATAAATTTGGCCAGAAGAAATTGAAAATGTGATACTTACAGTAGGAAATGGCACTTGAAGGTTAAGCCTAGGAATTTAGGAAGCTGCCCAATACTGAGTCAGATCTTTGGTTCATCTAGGTTAGTATTGGGTTGTATCCAACTAAGAGCAAATCCATTGAAATTAATGGATTGAAGTAAGCCATGACTGTTGATTTCAGTGGGTCTACTCTGAGTAGGACTAGCATTGGCTACAACCCACTGTCTGCCATAAAACAAAGAACACCAACAAAACAACCCAGTGAGGACTGAAGATGTTCAGGGACCATGGAATGCTCACTGAATGTTGAAAGGGGGAAAGGAGTGGCTGGCTATAAACCAGAACAGGAGCATTCTGAACTGCAGCATTTTGTTGTAGGTCCCACTTATTTAATATAAAAGTGACTTTTGGAAAACAGTGGCAAAAGGGCTTCTGAAAATTGTTATTACTTTCCCTCAGCACCCTGCATCTTGTTAGCCTTTTAATTCCTCACTGAGTACAGAAAATGAAAGCAATCTTCATAATATGTGTTCTGAGGCTGCAGTTTTATTGGTTAGATTGAGCTTATATTGCATTTTCTATAGGTTAGCACTTTGAAAATTTGCTGACTATGACTTTATTATTATTATTATTTTATTATTATTATTATTATTATTACCACCACCACCACCATAATCAGCAACTGACTGTGTTTCTATGACATTTTCCATATGCTCATCTCTAAAAGTTGTTAAGAAGGTTTCACACAATGTACTATTTTTGCCTCTTTAAGAGAGTTCTCTTTTTTGTCTGATCATGAGACTTTAAAATGTGGAGTGTTCCATAAACGTCATATTTTAGGAATGATCTGGAAGGGTGTATTAGTGTCTGAGTTATATTCAGCCAGAGAGAGAGAGAGAGAGAGAGAGAGGGAGAGGGAGGGAGAGGGAGAGAGAGAGAGAGGGAGAGAGGGAGGGAGGGAGGGAGGGAAACTTATATCTAGTTCACTTGCTGCATCAACTCCACTGGCTACCTACCTAAGTAATTGGTGGTCTGCTTCCTGCTTTTTAAGTTATGGGCAATGTATTTTCCCACCTATGCAAGTTAATTAGTTGGTTTGAAGGCAATTTTCCCTTCCCGCAAATAATTTAAGCTGTTTTTATATTGAGCGTGCTATACCATCTCTTACATCACTGCAAAGTGTTGACACATGGGCAGAACAATCCAATCCCCTGGCCAGGAGATTTAGGGCAGAGTAGAGTGGTGGATCCACCACCACACCTGCCACTCTTGCCATCCAGGGTGGAGAGTGTGGAGTTTTGTTTTCTTTTGTTGCTGTGCCAGTTCTCAAAAATTACTGTTTATTTTGCCGCACCAATTAAGATGAGGCTTTAACATTTCTTTCTGTCCCTCCTTGTGGCTCTTGTCTCTGTGCACTCTACAGGAGTGGCTTGCCCAGTGAAGCAAAACTGCAGGTATAGCCTCCTAGCAGCAGCGTCACTGAAGTTTACAGGGAGAAGGAAGGGAGAGGAGGGGCAAAGCAGCAGTGAGGTCAGAGTTGCGCAGATGCACTGGCAGAGCCAATGCAGTGCTCCCATAGTTGTGCCCACACAGCCCCAACCTTGCCACTGCCGGGCCTTTCCCCTTCCTTGGGGCTACCACTGCCAGAAGTCCATTGCTGTACCTCTTCTCCTCCAGGCAAGCCACTCCTGGTACTCTGCACTCATCCATTCTTTCTGTATATGCTGTGCACTCCTCCTCTAAAGCAGAGCTGGGAAAACGTTTTTCTGTGAAGGACTGCTTTCTCTCAGAGGTGATCTGTTGGGGGCTGCATGCTGGTGGCTGTGTGCAGGGCAAGAGAGTCAGTGAGACCAAAAAACCCCCAGACCCTCCATCTCTCTTTCAAGATCATTGTCAGCTTACATCGGTGGCTGTTTTACATAGAACAGATCCTCTGTTTGAAGGGCTGCGTCATACTAGTCTGGTTTAAAGATAAACAACTCTAAGAAGGGAGAGCAGGAGTGACCTGTCAGTACTTAGCACCTGAACAGCAGGCTGACCAGATCACCCGGTCACAGCCTTCTTGTGGCTTCAGGAGTCCTTCAAGCCCCAAACCAAAATCTACCTATGAAATTCCTTCTGAGTTTCAAAAGTGCTTTGATAGTTCAACAGGGAAGGCACAGCTGCAGAAGCAAAATTAACAAACACAAGTCCTCTCACCGCCCCTAGTGGCATGCACATGACTATAGCAACTTTTGCAATCTGTTCAAAAGTTTGGGGAAGGGCCGTAGCTCAGTGCTAAAGCATCTGCTTTGCATGCAGAAGGTCCCAAGTTCAATCCCCAGCATCTCCAGGTATGGCTGGGGAAGACTTCTGCCTATAAACCCTGGAGAGCCATTGCAGTCAGTGTAGACAATACTGAGCTAGAGAGTCTGATTCAATATAAGGTAGTTCCCTATGTTCCTCCTCTGACAGTTCCTGCCACCCTTACAAACAAAGAAACACAGCAAACTGACGAAGGACAGAGCAGTCTGTCTTTCCTCCAGAAACCTGCTCAGTTTCTGCAGAATGTGGGGCTTCATTTCCTCCCCAGGTAGCAATGAATATACAACAAACTGCCAGAGTGATCCCCGTGCCTCCTGGGGCTCATTCATTTTCCATGCTGGCTGTGGAGGGAGGATCCATGGAGGAAGTGAAGCCCCCAGTCTACAGCTAGCATTCTTCCTCCAGCCCACTGCTTTTCTGTGGTGGACATGTAGGAGGCAATACTCTTTCCTCTGAATCCAGCATAAAACAGCAGGCTTGTGGCAAACATTGCCAGGCCACAAGAAATTAGGCTGCAGGGTACATGCAGCCCAGGGGCTGTGGGCTCCCCCCTGCCCACACTAAAGTAACCATATGCATATGGTTAAAGAGAGAAGGAAAGCAAAAGTAAAAGGAGATAGAAACACGGTCAGAACCCTAAATGCAACAATACAGCGACTAGTACGTAGGGTCAAAGAGAAAGATTACCATAGTTATTGTACAGAAATAGAAGAGGACAACAAAAAGGGAAGAACAAGAGCCCTATTCCAAAAGATTAGAGAAATTAAAGAGAAATTTAAACCAAGAGTAGGGATGTTGAATAATCAACAGGGGAACACACTGAATGACCGAGATGAAATAAAAGGAAGATGGAAGCAATACACTGAAGAACTCTATAAAATAAATGCCAGGATGACAGATTCATTCATGGAGGAACCATATGATGAAGAACCAGAAATTTTGGAATGTGAGATGAAAGCTGCTCTTAAAATACTTGGAAGAAACAAATCACCAGGAACAGATGGCATACCAATAGAGATGCTACAAACTACTGAGACTGAATCTGTCCACATTTTGACAAAAATTATCAACAAATATGGAAAACTAAACAGTGGCCCACAGACTGGAAGTGTGCAATATATATACCAATTCCAAAGAAAAGAGATCCCAGGAAATGCAGTAATTATGAAACTATTGCCTTAATATTTCAGGCAAGTAAAGTAATGCTCAAGATTCTACAACAAAGGCTCTTACCATATAGGGGGTGAGATGTCCAAGCTGGATTTAGAAAGGGAAGAGGCACCAGAGATCATATCACAAACATACGTTGGATAATGGAACGGACTAAGGAATTTCAGAAGAAACTCACCCTGTGCTTTGTAGATTACAGCAAAGCCTTTGACTGCGTAGATGACGAAAAACTATGGAATGCCTCAAAAGAAATGGGGGTGCCACAGCATCTGATTGTCCTGATGTGCTACCTATACTCTGGACAAGAGGCTACTGTAAGGACAGAATATGGAGAAACCGATTGGTTTCCAATCGGAAAGTGTGTAAGACAGGGGTGCATTTTATCACCCTATTTGTTTCATCTATGCGCAGAACATATCATATGGAAAGCGCGATTGGACCAAGATGAAGGAGGTGTGAAAATTGGAGGGAGAAATATTAATAATTTAAGATATGCAGACAATACCATACTACTAGCAGAAACCAGTAATGATTTGAAATGAATGCTGATGAAAGTTAAAGAGGAAAGCACAAAACCAGGATTACAGCTGAACGTCAAGAAGACTAAAGTAATAACAACAGAAGATTTATGTAACTTTAAGGTTGACAATGAGGACATTGAACTTGTCAAGGATTATCAGTACCTTGGCACAGTCATTAACCAAAATGGAGACAATAGTCAAGAAATCAAAAGAAGGCTAGGACTGGGGAGGGCAACTATGAGAGAACTAGAAAAGGTTCTCAAATGCAAAGATGTATCACTGAACACTAAAGCCAGGATCATTCAGACCATGGTATTCCTGATCTCTATGTATGGACGTGAAAATTGGACAGTGAAAAAAGCAGATAAGAGAAAAATCAACTCCTTTGAAATGTTGTGTAGGAGGAGAGCTTTGCGGATACCATAGACTGTGAAAAAGACCAATAATTGGATGTTAGAACAAATTAAACCAGAATTGTCACTAGAAGCTAAAATGGTGAAACAGGTTATCATACTTAGGACACATCATGAGAATACATGATTCACTAGAAAAGACAATAATACTGGGAAAAACAGGAGTAGAAAAAGAGGAAGGCCAAACAAGAGATGGATTGATTCCATAAAGGAAGCCACAGACCTGAACTTACAAGATCTGAACAGGGTGGTTCACGACAGATGCTCTTGGAGGTCACTGATTCATAGGGCCGCCATAAGTTGCAATTGACTTGAAGGCACATAACAACAACAACAACAACAAATGCATATGGTGGCCATATGCAAATAAGGACCAGACCTTTTACCTTTAACAGCTGTGCATCTGTCTTCCCATACTGCTTTCTGGACCTGCAGTGCACCCAAATTAGTTAAGGATTTTGCACAACTATGCCCAAATGCCATTTGCACAATCCAGGCATAGGTACAGCCACTGCCGTAGAGGTTGGTGTAGCGGGGCAAAGCCACAGAGTGGCCTTCCTGGCATTGGCATCACTGTAACAGGGATGGAGGGTAGGGCAGGGCAGCAGCAAGGACAGGACTGTGCAGTCATACCGGTGGAGTCAATCTGACTTTCCCACCAGTGCTTCCACATAGCCCTGACCTCACCCCTGCCCTGCCCCAGCCTTGACTAGGTAAGCTGCAATGGTCCTGATGTCAGTAGGGTGGTTCCACAGCTCCATCACTGCCTCTCCAGCTGGTACTGCATTTTACTGGAAGAGATGTAAATATGTGCCTAACTCTGCTTACAAGGGCTTCCTGTTGGTTAGGCCATGTCCAAATTGTTTTAAGAGAAAGTATGAGTATTTAATTTCATTCACATTATTTCTGTGCTTTATGTTGTAGAATGCTTACGTTTTAGCAAACCTTGTCCAGAGTTGTGTTTTGTCTTTGTGAGTTGGGGACGATTCACTTGCAATTCCCTCTGCTGTCACTGTTCCTATCTATAGTTATGGTTGTGGCAAATAGGGTTGCCAGGTCAGAAGCATCCCAAATCCTGAGATTTCAGGGGCGGGCCCTAGTGATGTCACAGGGGCGGGCCTGAGTTATGTCCTTAAGCATGATACATTATGCATCAACCACAGTTGCTTGGAGCACGTAATTCAAACAAAAAACATTTCTCTGATTGGGAATTAAGAAAGAAATCTTAGCTAAAAGATGGAGCCTGGGTAGGGAACATTTCATCTAGCCTACTTGCTTCAGGAAAAAAGGGTTTAAGTGCCCTAACGCCAGGCTAGTCACCAGAAGGCCATTGTAGAATGAAAGGAGACTAGTGTTGTGGAGATGTTAGATGGGAGCACTGAGGAGTAAAGATGGATGCCCCTGAAGGCTGCAATTCTAAACACATTTACTAAGGGACTAAGCCCCATAGAATGCAATAGGACTTACATCTGAGTAGATATGGTTTGGATTGTGCTGTTGGTAAAGCTTGACTAGGGATCCTCTGCAAAGATATCCATAGCCAAGTAGGGTTGGCAACCCCCTGCCTGGAATTCCCTGCCCATACCTTTTAACAGTGTTGCTCCAAACCTCTTTACAGATTTGACCCTTCACTTCAGAAAGAGGCTTGAGAAATGAGTAAGAGTAAGAAGATTCTCTGTCTCCCCTGTGGGCTGCTATAAACTCACTTTGGCAGCCAATCCAATTCCAGTGAATAATTACTGACAGAGAGAAAAGACACATGGTTTGGTCTACCTTCACAGGCAGCAGCTTAGGAACAACAATTGCAGCCACACTACCCAGTATGTGAATTCTCCTTTACCAGTATTGGGCAAGAAACAAACCATCATGCAACCAACAAGGTACATCATCAGTGGGTTTAAGGTGATTGAGCTGACAGCATGGAACCACTGTTGTTGGTTCCATGGATGTAAGAGAGTGAGGTTAAAGGTAAATGAAATGCAAATAGAAAAAGAAAAAGACAGTGATGATTTCCTACATGCAATACCCTACCAACCACAACAAGATTTCTATTAGTAAGGCAGAAAACTCAGCATCCCACAACCAGTCAGGATTCATAACGAAAACCTAAACTAAAAAAAGCCTGGCAGCCAGTCAGTTAATGCAGGATGCTGCAGCACGATTGCTGACATGAATGAGATCCTATCAGCACATAATACCTCTGCTCTGAAATCTGCACTGGTTGCTGATTTGCTCCCAGGCCAAGTTCAAGGTGTGCTTTCCATGTTAGGAAGCCAGATAGTACTTGTTCTGCTCTTGTAAGAAGTTGATCCTTTAGTGTGACAAATTGACATTAGGCAGGCACCTTCATGTTACTCTTTTCAGCACCTGCTAAAAACATTTTTGTTTAGGCAAGCCTACCCAGGCATGTAGAAGCTATTATGTTTTTTATCTGTTTTTAACTCATTGTTGGTTTTATTATTTTGAATGTTTTTAAGTACCTGTCTTACTGTTTTTGCCAATAATTTTATTGTTTTAATTCCTTCTGAAAACCGTGTTGATTTTCCCCCCAATAAAATGATATATAAATGCTGTAAATAACATGCATAAATATATTTTGGAGGCACTGTGGCCCTTGGGTCTCTTTCCACTTTTAGGAACAAAAGAATCTACTTTATACCGACTCAGCCATTTGATACTATCTAGCTCAGAACTGCTGACATGGACTAGCATTGGCTCTCCAGAAGTCCAGACAGTAGTCTTTTCCAGAAATTGAATTTTAGATCTTTCATGGAAAGCATATGCCCTACCACTGAGCTATCTTTTAAAATTGTTCTTTTCAATTCATTAATGAATACACAGCATACCTAGGGCAGATCCACACCATTCATTTAAAGCACATTAAACACATAATTGAAGCACATGAATCACACCACAGAATCATGAGAACTGTGAAGTGTCATGGGAACTATAACGGTGAGGGGGAAACTACACTTCCCAGGATTCTTTAGGGGAAGTCATGTGCTTTAAATGTGAGTTGGGTGTACTTTAAATGTATTGTGTGGATCTACTTAATAAACTTTGCTTGCATGTAAATTATTTTAATTAATTCTTTTAAATGGAAATGAGCTATAAAGTTTACTGGGTTACCATGGGCTACTCACCATCTCTCAGCCTAATCTGTCCCTCAGGATGAAAACAACAGAGGAGAATCATGACTGCCCCAAGGAAGAAGGGCACACTTAAAATGCCGTTCTATAAATCTATGGTGCAGCCGCATTTGGAATACTGTGTACAGTTCTGGTCGCCTCATCTCAAAAAGGATATTATAGAGTTGGAAAAGGTTCAGAAGAGGGCAACCAGAATGATCAAGGGGATGGAGCGACTCCCTTACGAGGAAAGGTTGCAGCATTTGGGGCTTTTTAGTTTAGAGAAAAGGCGGGTCAGAGGAGACATGATAGAAGTGTGTAAAATTATGCACGGCATTGAGAAAGTGGATAGAGAAAAGTTCTTCTCCCTCTCTCATAATACTAGAACTTGTGGACATTCAAAGAAGCTGAATGTTGGAAGATTCAGGACAGACAAAAGGAAGTACTTCTTTACTCAGCGCATAGTCAAACTATGGAATTTGCTTCCACAAGATGCAGTAATGGCCACCAGCTTGGATGGCTTTAAAAGAAGATTAGACAAATTCATGAAGGACAGGGCTATCAATGGCTACTAGCCATGACGGCTGTGCTCTGCCACCCTAGTCAGAGGCAGTATGCTTCTGAAAACCAGTTGCCGGAAGCCTCGGGAGGGAAGAGTGTTCTTGCACTCGGGTCCTGCTTGCGGGCTTCCCCCAGGCACCTGGTTGGCCACTGTGAGAACAGGATGCTGGACTAGATGGGCCACTGGCCTGATCCAGCAGGCTCTTCTTATGTTCTTATGTTCTTAAAATGTAGAGGAAATAGTGATATACATCCATAGTGTGAAATCAGATACTTATCAGGATATAGTATGAAGAAATATTTCTATAAGCATGACTGTCAAAGATGTGTATTATTTACACAACCTGTAAAGATATTTATAGTGCAATCCTATGCATGTTTACTCAGAAACAAGTCCCAATGTATTCAATGAGGCTTACTCAAACAGGTGTGCACTTTACTTACCCAACCCAAAATTCAGAATCATGCCACTTTAAGCTGTTTTGCAACTGTTTATACTTGTTTTATGGTTATTGGATTTTAAAGGAATTTATTTCTTATTGTGAGATGCCTTGGTTTCCAGTTGGCAACCGTACCTCACAGGGTTGTTGGAAAGACTCCATATATACACACACACTGCAGATGTAAAAATACATACACCCCACATAATAGTTTATTGACAATGCCAGCTGGTCATTGCAGAACATTTTTTAAAAAATAAAATAAAATCAGTATTAGTTGGTAAAAGCAGTGATACCTAAGCAAGCCCTGCCTAATTGCTTTAAAAATAGGATTGGAGGAGAGAGAAAGATTTACAACACAAACACACTTCTTTGCTATGTTCACTCAGAAGTCCCATTAATTTACAGCACAATCCTAACCATATCTACTCAAACGTAAGTCCTATTGAATTCAATAGGGTTTATTCCGGGTATGTGGGATTATCACTGCAGCTTTACTTCCAGAAAAGCGAGTATAGGATTAAAGCTTCATATTGGGAAGGTTTTCTAAACCCTGTCCTCTTCAGTAGTTCAGGAAAATTTAAACTTGTTTGACTCCTGCATCAAAGAGAGTTAAAGACTGAAAGCTACAGTGTATATTTACTCAATTTATGAGATTTTCAGATAAGCAGGAGAAAACAACAGTTTTCTGGCCTTGCAATAGGGACTAGCTACTGCCTTGTCAATCATAACCTTGACTTCACTTATTGGCTCTAAACCTGAAAGTCCAGGGTTAGAGCAGCCAGCTAGGAGCTCATTTAACCAAAGTTTGGGGGGGCTGACATTTTGGTGTATATCTCTTGAACCAGACCACCTAGAAACTTGATTCTTTTTTAAAAAAAATTAAAGCTGAGAGTCCAGAGATTAAGGTGATTCACCCAGAGGCCTGGAGAGGCCTCTAAAAATTTTAGAGTCTCCAGTAAAAACCGGAGACCCGGCAACCCTAGCTGACAAATGAATTTGTAACTGCTATATTAATGTTCTTAGAAGAGGAACGGGACCCTTTTATGAGAGTGGAGTCTGCAAGTCCTTTCCTCCCCCCCTTTTTTTGCTGTGCCAATTAAACACTCATATTAGTAGTTTGTGCAACTGATTAACAAACATTGAGATTGCAGACTTAAACAAAGGCTAATCCAAATGTCATAACTTGTTCTGTAGATGTCAATATATCATGAGATGCCAATTATCATGTATTTTGTCCATTACGTCTGGGTAAATATGTTTAAAATTGCACTGAAATTTTCCATTTTCTGAAGTCTAGCAGTCCAAAAATTACTAGGGAGGTGCTCATATTCTTACATTGTCATTCTCTAGCAATGTAATTATATAGGGAATTTTAAAGGATACATTTCCTAAGCAGCTAATTTTCCCACTTTCAGCTTGTGATTCTCCCTCTTCTTCCCCACCCTTTCAAATATGTTTGCATGTTCATTATATTACTGAGCTGTGGTTAGTGAAGGAAAAGCACATCAGCATGCAAAATCCATTTTGCTATATCCTTTGGAAATATTTTATACTGATATATGTATGTGGGACAAAGTTTTTGTCAGAATGACAAAAGCATGATTGTTTTAAATAGTGGAGACCGGTGGTTCCGATGTCAGTGGGGCTGTGAATCAGCTCCAGGTCTTAGTCTGGACTAAAACCACTGGTTTTAAAGAGTTATTTGGCAGCAGGTCACTTCTGTAGGCAGCATCCTTCATGGCTAAAATGTAGTTTGCAGCCTGGATCTAATTTGAGCTGATACTTGGCAGAAGGGACCTGTCATCTCTTGTTGTTATCACTCTCATTCCCTTTTGTATAAATTAAAAGTCATGCAAACAAAACAGGCAAATTGCAAGGCTTGAAATGTTCTGGAGAAACAAAACAAAAAATAATCCCATCTAACCTGGAGGCTTAAAGCTTCTTTCTCTGAATTCTCTTTTATCTCTTGTTTCCAATTATCCAGTTTATGATCACAATGCTCCAGTGAGGTCAGTGAGGTTGGGAGACAGAGCCCAGCAACCTTCATGGTCTAGCAGGGATTTAAATAACAGTATTTGTATTTTTTGTTTCTATAAAGCTTCAACATTAAGCACTGTGCAAAATGTTTAAAGGCGGCCTTTTTTAAACAATCTAGGGATGGGTGAATCTGTCAGTTTCTATTTCTCATGTTTTCTAATCTTAAATTCAGCTCTTCACATTTCCACATCACTTTGCATTTTCTTTTAAAGCAAGCCCTCATGAAGATTAATCAGCAATTAGTGTGAATTTCTCCTAATAGAAACATTTTGTATGCAGTTTTGCCTAATACACACAATTTTGCAAAGCAATTTCCCCTAATATTACGCATTTTTGCATTATGCTCAGGTTGATCCAGGTTTGAAGCCAAGATCCTTGCTGCTGGCAGAGTTTAGGGTACGGTGAAAGCTTCCCTCCACCACATTCCACTGGTGTGCGTGGGTGTGGAGGGTCCATCACTACAGAAAGGACCATTGCACCTGCCAAAAATACAGTGAATGGGTGCTACTGTCTGTGATGTTCCCACCAGCAGTATCTGTTGAAAGGCCCTGAAACAGAGCATTACAGGGATGGAGTAGGGCTGGTACCAGATTCACTGGATCCAAAGCTGGCCCATTTCCTGTTGATGAGCCCAGTTTGCACCCTTCTGCTGCACCAGTCTGGAGTTGGCACAGAAAAAATGTTAGAAATTACATGTGTGCATGCCCCCACACAAACACCTTCTCCTCCCACACCAGCTTGCCTGTTCCTCAGGTTATGGTGGGGAGGCTCTTCTCCACATCTGAACTGGCAGGGATGCAGGAGAGGACCTACCTGGTGGCCATGCTCACTGGCTCCTTCTCTCCTTGTTTTCCATCACCTAGCTATGACATTTAGATTCAGGCAGGTATATGACTTTCCAGGCAGCAACTTTTAGTGATGACCTCTTATTATTCAGTTGCTTCCTTTTTGTTCTTCTTGCTGTGAATGACTTATTTTGTACTTTTAAATTGTTAGCTGCCCTGAGCGCTGTAAAAATAGTGGATGAGCACAGGTAAGTAAGTCCTAAGGCTACAGCATCATGCAGCTATCCCCTCATCCCAAAAGGATCACTGTTAGAAAGTTTATGGAAGAAGAGATGTGCTTTAGTCATATTGATAATGGATTATTTATATATTTATTTATTTATTAAATTTATATCCTGCCCTTCCTCCCAGAAGGAGCCCAGAGTGGCAAACAAAAACACTAAAAGCACTTTAAAACATCTTAAAAACAAAATACTTTAAAACATATTAAAACAAATTTAAAAACATATTAAAACAAAACATCTCAAAAAGTCTTTTTAAAAAAGCTTTAAAAACATCTTAAAAAGCAATTCTAACAGAGATGCAGATTACATGGTTTCAGTCTTAGAGGAGAGTGGGGCTGTCTTAAAACCCTTTGAAACAGCTGCCCCATTCACTTTTAAAGATCTGAGCAGGTGGGAGAACAGCAGCCGGGGAGTCTCCCAACCTTGCTGCTGCTGCCTGCCAGGTCTCTCCAGTGTTTAAAGTAAAGGGGGCAGTTACTTCAAAGATAACTTTTCCAATGAGCTTTAAGACAGACCCCTGTGGAGGCTCAATGGGAGTGAAAAGTATCATGAAGGAAGTGGTCACACAGAGGATCTAAACAATAACAAGAACTTTACTATAATTAATTATATACAGAGAACAAGGCCCACAGCATGGTTCTGTTGTAAGGCAGGCTTGGAACTGAAACTGCCACAGCTTGGGGCTGACTCAGCAGTTCCTGGTATGGCAAGCCTGGAGGGCCAATATATTACAGAGAGTACAGGGGCTGTCTTAAAGCCCTTTGCCCAAACTCTCTTTGAAACACCTCCATGCTTCTCTTTAAGTGAGCGATACAGCAGTGGCTAGAAGTGGGGGGAGAAGATAAATGACCCTTGCTGCCACCACACACCTGCCTGCTGAAAGAAGCATGGAGCTGCTTCAAAGAATGCTTCTGCAAAGGGTTTTAACCCCCACTCATGAGCTGGTGATCCGGATTAAATGCTGCTGCTTTAGCTGTGTGGTCCTTTTCTGTACTGACAACAGGACATGCAGCCAATGCAGGATTAATCCCTGTCCTCCTGCCCATCAACTGGTGAGGTCTTCACCACTGATTCAGTTGCTCTGATGTCATGGAATGTTGGTATGGCATAGTGGGCTAAGGGACTGAATTTATGGATAAGGAAGATCTTGGTTTGAATCTCACTCACTAGGTGCCTTTAGATAAGCCACTGTTCTCTCAGCTTCAGCTCCCCCACCTGCAAATAACTGCTTTATTACAGAGCCATAATCATGTAAGACTACTGCAAAATAATGTGGGTGAAGTGCTTTGAATATTGTTTATTATCATGGAATGTTCACAAACATTCTGAAGGGGAAAGACCATAAAACACAGACAATGAATCTTCTGTGAGGGAAGCAGAAGATCAGCTTGGGTGAAACTTGGAACAATGACTTACAGGTTCTAGAAACAAAAATGGCTACATGTTATTAGCACACACAAAATGAAAAGGCACAGGATAGGCCAGGTAGGTTGATGATGGCCAAGTGAGTAGAAGAGCAAAGGGAAAGGAAGCTCATAAGCTGAGTGGCTGAAGAAAGGCAGGCTGCTTTTTGGCTACAGTGCAGTAACAATGAGAATACTGTTGATTGTTCACAAATGGCCCTTTATGCTATTTTTGTAGTCTATTCTGCTCAAGCTAAACAGGACACCTGCACATTGTAAGCAACAAAGAAATTATAGTAGCCTTCATCTTGAATCTGTGTTATCAGTTTCCTTTCAGCAGAAAACTGGACAAGCTAAACCCTTCCCTAAAAATCACCCAAAACTGTTACCACCAGTTAGGAAAAAAGGAAACAGTACATTACTCACCATTTCCCTTGAATTCATTTCTTATGAATCCTTGTACTGATTAGCCTAATGTGCTTAAGCATACTGCAACTAATGTTAACAAAATGGGGGGGGGATGCTTCAGCAATGATGCATGAGTCAGATTTAATATCCTACATTTCACTTGGATACCATTGGGATTTAGAACTGCTAGGGTTTGTCTTTAATTTTCTTTACTGCAACCTCGAAAGGTTTTTTGATTTTCACTGAATTTGGCAGAGTGCACTTATCTCCAGGCAGCGAACAATGAACTGGGAGCTAGCAACAGAGCAGATCTCATTGTTATTGGTCTCCAACTAACAAAAACTCAATATGCCCAACTTTGGCATGCAGAGATGGCTTTGACTGAGGTAGATTTAAATAGAAAGTAGCAATGTGAAAGGGAAGCTGCTTTCAAATTTGTGCATGTGATATTGTTAGTTTGCGTTATTTGCACTTGTTCAAGTGACAAATGGTGGCAATCAGATGAATACATATCTAGAGATATAGATACAAAATATTCATTTCATTTATGAATTGCTTCCCACCAAATATCCCAAAGCAACTCATAATAAAAACATATATGAAACCAATTTCAAATCCAATACAGATTTCAAATTAGAAATCATATGTATACACACACTCTTTAAGGCACTTATCCAGAGTTCCTGATCATGCCGAGAGAAGCTTTCTTTTTTACTTAGGTATTAAAAGAATTTATGTCCCAATTTGTATTTAAAAAATACCAAAAGTGGTTCACACAACCATAAAATCACAATAAAAATACAATAAGAACAAACCATCAACAGTATATCTGTCACAGTAACCAGTCTGCAGATGGTCTAGTGCCCATACTAGGGATGGAAAGATCTGAAATTTTCGGCTCTCTCAGTTTCTCATTGTTCCAATCAAATTCAGTTCTCCACGTTTCTGTAGCAATCTGTGATTTTTTAAAAAAAAATCCTCATGAAAATTCTTCATCATTTAATGTGAATTTCCCCTAATAAATACATTTTATATGCAGTTTTAACTGATGTACACATTTTTGCAGGCAATTTATCCCAATATAATGCAATTCTGTATATTATTTTCACCAGTCTGTTCATTTTGCACACACTTTCCCCTAATATATGCATTTTTATAAACATTGCTTGGTTAGCGAACTTCATTGCCAAATTTGGATGTGTGAATTTTAAAAGAAGGCTATATTTCGGTTCTCATATTGTTTCAGAAAGTGTGAATTTGATAAATTCAGCTTTAAAAGTGAACTGAATCAAATCTCTCTCCCATCCCTAGCCCATACATAAGTCAGATGATGACCCTTCCTCTGCAATGCCAGCTTTCCCCTGTTCATTCTACACCTATTGAATCTCCGGGGGGAGGGTGTTTGTGTGTATGTGTGAGACTACCTGCCATTCACTGATGATCATTTATATTGTTGAATGCCACCCCCATCTCTGAGTGATGAGAGCTCTCTGGGGTCCCTGCGCTTGCCCAGGGTTTGGTTTCCTTGGAGAGAAGGTCAGCGGAGTCTATGGTATCTTTATGAAGTATGATTTATTTACACACATTCACAGCCTGAGCATAAGATGAAGGGCTTCAAGGCATCAGCAGTCCAATAGATCTTGCTTTTCCAAGGCTCCATCCTGAAGCTATTTTGCAGGGAGCAGGCCTCTCTGCATGTCTCCAGTTCCCAGCCTTTCCTCCGACTGGCTAAAAACAGAAGCCTCTCTTAGGTCCCAGGAAGGGGGGACTCTCCTGAAGAGTTTCAATAACAATAGGATCATCCTGGCCCATTCGCCAGTTAATGGGCACTTGACAGACCCATTAGCCCACCTGGTCACTCTATTATATTTACAAAGGAGACTCATCTGACCTCCTGAGCAGGCTCCTCAGCTGCAGAGCCCACCTCCAGGTGCAGGGTTCCAAATCAGAGGCTGGAAGGAGACTCATAGAAATCATCTATCTCAACCCTCACAGCCTATAACACTACCCTCTTCCCTCACAAAGGTCTGTCTCAGACCTGTAAACAAGCAACAGAACAATAGCCTTTCCTATAAAGAAATAACAGATACAAGTTAATAAGACATTGAAATATACATCATCAAAAGCATAGCCATAGTACAGTCGCATTTCCACACAACGTAAGTACAAAAACAGTCCATTCCTTTACAGTAAGTTTTCAATCAATTACTCTCTTTTTAGGCTTCCTCTTCTTTCTTGGAGCTCCCAGTCACAGTTCTGCATCCAAACCACTTGCCCAGTCTTCCTACTTGGCAGTGCCCAAGATAGTGAGTTCCCAACGTGTTTAAGCCAGATTACAGCCTCAGTACTGGAGCTCCTTTGTCCTGCCTTGTGCCACTATAGCACAGCAGCCCTCAAACACACACACGTTTCCCTTGCTCCCCCAAACAGTTGCACACACCCAAAATCTAACAGGCATAGTATAGTAAATCTTAAACATTAAAACCTTACTGCAAAAACCTATCAGCATAATTCCTAAAAAATCATTAAACAGCTCATATCCCCACAAGCATGCAAAAGGCACAAATCAAAAGCACTCTAAAAGGCAATACTAAAACCATCAGGAAGACTTCCTACAGCAAATCAGTACACAGTCCCATAAGCACACCCCCAAACCATGCAGTTGCCCACATGGGCCTTTGTCTTGGGGCTTCATCGAGTTCCCAGTCCAAGCTGATCCCTGCTGCTGCCTTGCAGGGTCTTGGGACGCATCTCCAGGAACACATTTGTTTTCTGATAAGCACACGGCAGACTGTAGCCATCTTCCTTCCACTCGCTGCCCTGGAAAATATCCTTGGCCCAGTCCACTTCATCGGAGGAAAAATAAAGTGTCTAGCATCCACAAAATGCAAGAAAAAGAGGTAAAAAAACAGAATGCTGAAAAGGTATTTATTATGTACAAAAGTACTATTAAAAATATATGCCAATTTTTTAAAAAAAAAATAATAGAAAAAGCTTAGGAAATGCTCTGTAGAAGCTCAAAGCCCAACGCGTTTCAGCTTGTGCAACCAATCCTTCATCAGGGGACACACTGATTTTTCATCAAAATACTGTAGCCAGCTCTTACTAATAGTTTCAAAACTATGTATGAGTTTTTAGTTGGAATGTGTTGTAGTTATTTTAATATTGTCTGAGTGTATTGTGTGTGTGTTTACTGTATCGTATTGTTGATTAAGTGTGTGTATGTGTGTGAATTCTTTGTGTGTTTTGCTGTAAATGTGTATCATTTGGTGTGAATGTGACCAGGTGTGTGTGTATTGGTGTTTTTATCTCTTTTAATATGTGCCTGGGAGAGTGTATTATACATCAGCCGGGGAGACCTTCGGGGGCCCCAATTAGCGTAGTGACGGGTAATGGGAGGTATGGTGTTGTGAGGAGAACATGCCAGGTAAGGGGAACCCGTCCCAGACAAGTAGTGTCTGTGACCCGTTCCGGTTCTCCTCACATCCCCAGAACTGCTGGTTGTCCTATCAGTCAGCCTTCGGATCTCCATATGCTGTTGTTAAACGCCAGGTCGGTACAGCATAAGATCTCCCTTGTTCATGATTTAATTGTGGAGGAGGCGGCTGACCTGGCGTGCGTAACCGAGACCTGGGTGGGTGATATGGGAGGAGTTGCTCTTACCCAGCTTTGCCCACCTGGGTATACGGTTCAGCATCATGGTAGAGCAGAAGGTCGGGGAGGCGGGATTGCCGTGGTCTATAGGAGTTCTTTCTCACTCACCGAGCACCCTGTACAGGTGACGACTGGTTTGGAGTGTCTCCACCTTGTGCTGGGCCAGAGAGACAGGCTGGGAATTTTGTTGGTGTACCGCCCGCCCTGCTGCTCAACAAATTCCCTAACTGAGCTGACAGAAGTAGTCTCGGAGGTATTGTTGCAGTCCCCTAGACTGTTGGTACTGGGGGACTTCAACGTCCATGACGAGACTGCTTTATCTGGGGCGGCTCAGGACTTTATGGCGTCCATGACAACCATGGGGCTGTCTCAGTTTGTTACTGGCCCAACGCATGTGTCGGGACATACCCTTGATTTGATCTTCGCCACTGGACAGGGAGATGGTGATCTGGAGGTTGGGGTTTTTTCATCTACCCCATTGTCATGGACAGATCACCGCTTGCTGAGGTTTAGGCTTCCGGTGACCCTTTCCCTCTGCAAGGGTGGGGGACCTATTAAATTGGTCCGCCCTCAGAGATTAATGGATCCTGAGGGTTTCCAAAAGGCTCTGGGGGATTTTCCGACTGAGAAGACTGGTGCTCCTGTTGAAGCCCTGGTTGAACTGTGGAATACGAAGATGACCCGGGCGGTTGACACGATCACTCCCATGCGCCCCCTCCTATGTAGAGCTCATACAGCTCCATGGTATACCTCGGAGCTGAGAGCGATAAAGCAAGAGAGGAGGAGGCTTGAGTGCAGATGGAGGCGGACTCCTGACAAATGCAATTATGCCTTGGTAAGTGCCTGCTCTAAGCAATATATAGCAGCGGTGAGGGCAGCAAAAAAGATATATTTTGCTGTCAGTATTAAGGCATCACAGTATTAAGGCGGAGCTTTTTAAAACTGTATGAGGGCTTTTACATCTTGGCCCTCGGGATACTATAGATTCATCTGTAGCCCGCTGTGAAGAGTTCGCTGGACACTTCCAAGATAAGATCGCTTGCATTCGTCGGAACTTAGACTCCAATATTATAGCAGTTGGATTCAATGAAGCATCCAGATCACGGTCTTGTCCTCATTTATTGGATGAGTTTCAGTTGGTACAGCTTGAGGATGTTGACAAGATCCTTGGACTGGTGCAGGCGACCACGTCTGTGCTGGATCCTTGCCCCTCTTGGCTGGTGAAAGCTGGCAGGACCGGAACCGCCGGCTGGGCCAAGGAGGTAATTAATGCCTCTTTGCGAGAGGGAGTGGTCCCTGACTGCCTAAAAGTGGCGATAGTGAGACCGCTCCTGAAGAAACCCTCCTTGGACCCAGATAACTTGAACAACTATAGACCTGTGGCAAATGTTCCGTTCCTGGGCAAGGTTCTGGAATGGGTGGTGGCTGGCCAGCTCCAGGGGCTCTTGGATGACACTGATTATCTCGATCCGTTTCAATCCGGTTTTAGGCCTGGGTTTGGTACCGAAACAGCCTTGGTCGCCCTGTATGATGACCTTTGTAGGGAGAGGGACAGGGGGAGTGTGACCCTGTTGATTCTCCTTGATCTCTCAGCTGCTTTTGATACCATCGACCATGGTATCCTTCTGGGAAGGCTCACGGAGTTGGGAGTTGGGGGTAATGCTTGGCACTGGCTCCGCTCCTACTCGGTGGGTTGTCAACAGAAGATAGTGCTTGGGGAACACTGCTCAACACCCTGGACTCTCCATTGTGGAGTCCCACAGGGATCGGTACTGTCCCCCATGCTTTTTAACATCTATATGAAGCCGCTGGGTGCGGTCATCAGGAGTTTTGGAGTGCGTTGTCATCAGTACGCTGATGACACACAACTTTATTTCTCCTTTTCATCTTCCTCAGGTGAGGCTGTTAACGTACTAAACCATTGCCTGGCCGCGATAATGGATTGGATGGGAGCTAACAGACTGAAGCTTAATCCAGACAAGACCGAGACGCTGTTAGTGAGTGCCTTCTCTGCCCAGATGGTGGATGTTCACCCTGTTCTGGATGGGGTTACACTCCCCTTGAAAGAACAGGTTCGTAGCTTGGGAGTTCTTTTTGACCCTTCCCTGTCTCTTGAGGCTCAGGTAGCCTCAGTGGCACGGAACGCTTTCTACCATCTTCGATTGGTAGCCCAGCTACGTCCCTATCTGGACAGTGATGACCTCGCCTCAGTCGTTTATGCTCTGGTAACTTCTAGATTGGACTACTGCAATGAGCTCTACATTGGGCTGCCCTTGAAGACAGTTCGGAAACTACAGTTAGTCCAGAATGCAGCGGCCAGATTGCTGACGCGGACCAGAAGGTCCGCTCATATAACACCTGTTCTGGCCCATCTGCACTGGCTTCCTATTTGTTTCCGGGCTAAATTCAAAGTGCTGGTTTTGACCTATAAAGCCTTACACGGCATGGGACCGCAATACCTGGTGGAGCGCCTCTCCCAATATGAAACTACCCGTACACTGCGCTCAACATCTAAGGCCCTCCTCCGAGTACCATCCTATTGAGAAGCTCGGAGGGTGGTGACTAGAAATAGGGCCTTTTCGGTTGTGGCCCCCAAATTGTGGAATGGTCTCCCTGATGAGGTGCGCCTGGCACTGATGCTGCTATCTTTTTGGTGCCAGGTGAAAACCTTTTTATATTCCCAGGCATTTTAATGTGTACTATTATAATAATAATAATAATAAATTTAATTTCTTCGTTGCCTATCTGGCCAATGGCCACTCTAGGCGACTTACAAAATTATTAAAATACAATTAATAAAATACAGTAATACAATAAAAACAATAGATCTACAACAACAATATTAAAACTGGGTAGGAGGCATTACAATTATATCGATTAACCCTCCCCGGATACCCCGAAGGCCTGCTGAAAAAGCCAGGTCTTTAAGGCTTTCCGAAATACATTTAGGGAAGAGGCATGCTGGAGATCTTGTGGGAGAGAGTTCCAAAGAGTGGGGGCCGCCACTGAGAATGCCCTCTCTCTTGTACCCGCCAATCTGGCTGTTTTTGTTGGCGGGATTGAGAGAAGGCCCTGTGTGGCCGATCTTGTCGGGCGGCATAATTGGTGGCGTTGAAGGCGCTCCGTGAGATAAACTGGGCCGAAACCGTATAGGGATTTAAAGGTCAATACCAACACCTTGAATTGGGCTCGGAAAACAACATTGTTTTATTATTAAATATTAACAATATTAATATTTATTGATGTATTTTGCTGCTGTTTTGATTTTTGCTTACGTCTGTTTGGTTTGATTCCATTGTATTATTGTATTTATATATTTTCTGATTGTTTTATTGTTATGTACACCGCCCAGAGAGCCCTTGGGCTTAGGGCGGTATATAAATTAAATTAAATAAATAAAAATAAAAATAAAAATTTAAAAGAAATTTTGGCATATACTTTTAATAGTACTTTTGTACATAATAAATAGCTTTTCAGCATTCTGGTTTTTTACCTCTTTTTCTTCCAGTCCACTTCATCCCCTGCCCCAATCTCCAAATCAGAGTCCTGCCACAAGTCTTTATCAGGGGGCATCTTCTTCAGGACTAGCTGGTCTAGCCCATCCAGGTTGGCAGAAAGAAATCTTCTTCTCTGCTCTCCCTCACCATCTCCAGAGTAAATCGTGGGACCAAACAAAGGCAGGTAACCCTCTCAGTATCTCTTGCCCTCAAAACTCATGGGACCCTGGATGATCCTTGCTTCTGGAGCTTGCTCAGGGGCTGCACCCACCATAGGAGCTGGATCCCAGCCATTATGTGCACCCAAGGGACAAAGTCACTTGGGGATTTTGGCTCACCCATCTCTTCAGGTACTGGGACCTCCTCTTGGAGTTGTATTCTAGCATGTTTGAGTTGTTTATTCAATGCAGGTGGCAGAAACAGTAAAGTGAATTATTGCTAAAAGGGACAAATGCTCCCCTCCCCCAAAGAAAACCTTGCTTGAGCTACAAAACGTTCATAGGAACTAATCCTAGTGATATAGTCATCTAGATTTTAGCACTGATTGGCATTGTGTTTCTTCCTGCTTTTGGATTTTAGTTGAAATCTATTAAATCTGGAGCCAGTGAGGAGGGGAGAATATTACTACAGTAAGAAAGTATGTAGTATTTTAAGCCCATTGATTTTAAATGGAGGAAAATAAACCTGGGAGGGTGCAGTGCTAGCATAAAATGGCAACGCCTCCACTCACTGGGAACATTCTGTGTGCCTTGGAGTACATACAGAGTTTGGAACTGGGCAGTTGGGGCACTGGATTATTATCTCTAATAGAATATTTCATTTTCTGCTATCTCTGTGTGTATTTTGCTGGTAATTTCATCTGCAGAGTGCAGGATAAAATCATGGCTGTGCTGAGCCTGAATCATAAGCACAGATTAAAAAGAAAGATTTGTGCTTTATAGCTACGGTAATGAAGCTATAAATTAATGACACAGTGCTGACCTGGTATAATGTAATAATATTTAATTGCATCCTTTTTAATGCACCCAGTATGGTTTCATACTCCAGCCATTCAGTGGAAGTAGGGCAGGTTTCAGTAACAGGCTAATTCAAGCAGCTCTGATCTGAAAGAAGGTTCCCCCTTCCACTTCTCTGTTTATGCTGTCCCTGCTTAATTTGGAGAGACCATCTCTAAACCAGGAAGCCATTTCCTCTCAAATTAGTATCATCAAATGGAACCTACTCCATTCCATCTTTCCCAACTGCAGCAGCCAGTCAGTATTCTGTGTCCACTGAGCATGCTCAGTTTTCCGTGGGCAGTTTTGTGGTTCTTTCTGCTGACTGCCCCCCACAAAATATTTTTGTACTTGTGCAAAACCTGGTGTTTCCCTAAGCCTGCTGGTACTTCCCCACCTGTGTTTGGCTACATACAGTAGCAGACAGTTGTGGGGGGAAAGCACTCACCTGGTTGGTCGTGTCACTGCTGCTTAAGGGGAGGTAGAGGGGAGAGGGAGATGGCAGCAAGGGAGACAAGGTGAAAAAGCACTGGTGGAGCCAATCTGGCACTCCAGCTGGTGCATTTGCACCAGAATGACCTCGCTGCCATCTCACCCCTCCCATTCTACTCCCAGTAAGCTTCAGCAAGGCAACTGACTTGAGGTCAGGCGAACCCCCCCCCCGCC
This sequence comes from Rhineura floridana, assembly GCF_030035675.1. Classification (NCBI taxonomy): domain Eukaryota; kingdom Metazoa; phylum Chordata; class Lepidosauria; order Squamata; family Rhineuridae; genus Rhineura; species Rhineura floridana. The sequence continues at coordinate 96,150,778 of NC_084488.1, read as the reverse complement.
CTACCACTCCATCTGCTACTGGCTATATATATGCAACAGTACTAACCTCTGAACATTGGAAACAGAGGAAGAGATTCGAAAAAGCTCTCTAATACAGTCTGGGTCCTTGTGAATGATAATAGGTCTATTAGATGTATGGTGTGTATGCAGCCTGTATTTGCATGGGCTCTGCGTCCACAATTAGAGACGCTTATTTTTGTTAAAGTACATGTGCAAAGGACATAAGGCCAGCAGTTGAAAGTGGGTATGATGCCTCTCCTCCTCCCCACATATCCCCATTATCTGTCTCCAGACAACCCCAAAAGTAATGTGTGCACCATGCTTAAATGAGCCATGAATGGAGCTGAAATGGCCCTACTCAGAAATGCAAGTGCTGTGCTAGATCGGCTAAACTGAGGAAAAAATGTCATTAAGATAAAAAAAAACCCACTTATGGATGCAGAGACAGCTTCAATCTCATTTTCTTAATGACTGATACTGCTCCCATCTAAGATTGCAGACGGCTGAAAAGGTTGAAACGAAGGAGCAATTTTTTAAAAAGCGTCTGCCTTTACAGTTCAGTCACAAACAGCACAGCTTTGTAGATTTGTTGCATACCAGTGCCATTCAAGAGGATATTCCTGACATGTCAGAAAGTCAGGGGAGTCTAACATTCTTGTGCATATCCCCAACACCCTTAACAAATTAAAGTTCTCAGGATTCGTTGTGGATGTGTGCTTTGAATGTATGGTGTGTACACAGCTAAGACTGAATAAGCAGAGTCACTTGCTGGGGCACTGTTGGCTCTGTGTTTGTGTGTATGAGAGAGACACTTGTGGAGGACAGGTGACTGTTTTGTGAACTGACTATTCAATTTTTTTCTATGTGCTTGTATGCAAAGGTACGTACTGACTCTTAATAATAATAATAATAATAATAATAAAATTTTATTTCTAGGCCGCCTATCTGGCCGAATTAACGGCCACTCTAGGCGGCATACATAGACTAAAATATAACATAGAGTAAAATATAACATATAATACAAAACAAAACCCCAGTAGTCTATAGACATCCCGAGCAGCAGATTCACGCACACATACACACACACGGTCTCTGGCCCCTTCAGCAGTTGCTGCTTTTGTAGCTGGAGAGAGACAGGGCCCCACCCTTCCAGGCCAGGTGGAAATCAGCCAGAAATGCAGGGAGCAGGTCTTGCAGAAACTCACACAGGTAGATGGTCTCTGGCCCCTTCAGCAGTTGCTGCTTTTGTAGCTGGAGAGAGACAGGGCCCCACCCTTCCAGGCCAGGTGGAAATCAGCCAGAAATGCAGGGAGCAGGTCTTGCAGAAACTCACACAGGTAGATGGTCTCTGGCCCCTTCAGCAGTTGCTGCTTTTGTAGCTGGAGAGAGAAAGTGGCTTTCCCTGATTTTATGAAGGACTCAATGACTCTAACTCACCCAACTTGTGGGCTTACCATAGACAGGTTGGCCACTGTAAGAACAGGATTCTGGCCTAGATGGGCCATTGACCTGATTTAGCCCACTGTTCTTATCAGGCAGAGCAAGGTGACCGCTTCAGGAAAAGAATGGTAGATGGCATGGCATGATGATGAGGGGTTGGAGGACAGAAGTTCTATCAGTAAGTCTGCCCTGTGTCCCCCCACCTCATGTTGCCCTGGTATCCTTTTTAGTATAGTGAGGGGTGAGATTGGACAATGAAAGAACACATGGAGCAAGGCAGCTCTGGTGTCGTAGCGCCATGGAGAGCTCCAAGTGAACTTGCTTCAGCAAAGGCTAGAACTGGTCTGAGGCCTTTCATCTGCCTCTAGTCCATCCCCTTTTATGAGAACCACAGTCCTTAAAGGGCCAGCCCTCTGGCCTGCAGAAGGGCACTTCTTCAATATGCCCTGGCCTCCTGCCGGTGTGCTCCCTGTGCAGTTGGACTGGGGAGGTAGCTTGGGGGACACTCAGTTCCTCAGGCCTGGAGGAAGGCCTGGCTTTATAGCCACTGGTGCAAGGGAGTCCTGCCAGACAGACTTGGATTTAGTGCCCTCCCCAAGTCACCATCACCAGTCTCAGAGTCAGATACTCTGTCTGACTCCTTAGCCAGTAACTCTGCAGCCTCTGGTCCTGTGTTTTGATTGCTGCTCAACTCTCGAATCATGACAGTGTCCCATCACAAGGGTTTAATTAAGATTCAACTGTCAGGCCACTTGGATTCTGCATGTGCAATAGGGGTGTGCTGTGTTGTCCTTCTCTTCATGCAGCAAAATGACCTTGGGCAAGTCTTGTGTCTTCCTAGCTCTGTTAAAAGCTTTTTAACTAGATCTGTTGGTTAGAATCTAGGCTCTTCTGCATGCAGACCAGGGTGTTCCCTTGCTGAGCTATGATAACCCTATAATGTTGCTTCTCAAAAGCAACAGGGTGCCTGTTCATCCTGTATTGATAAAGGAGTACCCATAAAACGTGTTGTACTACTTTCCTGTTTTCTTCCCTTTTTAGAAAAAAACTATATCGTCTAGAACAGCCTTCCCAACCCTGCTGCAGAAAGCTACAAAATGGATGGAGGAGGCCAAGAGTGCTTATCTGCACTCACAGTTAAATGGCCTATCTATATGCACAAATCAGAGTATTGTTCTCACAGCACAGGACATATTTCAGCAAAGCTCCTTCAATTACTGCTTCAGTAAGATCACAGGATCATAGGAAGCTGCCTTATACTGAGTCAGACCGACATAACTCCATCTATCTCAGTTCTCCAGGGTTTCATATAAGGCCCTCCCCCAAGTCTTTTCTGGAGATGCCAGGGACTGAACCTGGGACCTTCTGCATGCAAAGCAGATGCTCTGCCTTTGCGCTATGGCTCTCTCCCAATGCTCTTTATCAAGCAGACATTTCAAAGGAAAATGCAGGAGGAAGAGAGATTTTTATCTTGTCAATCATACTAACAGAAGCAAACATCAGGAGCACACTAGCCCTTATACAGACTAGGCAAAAAATCACACTGGCTGATTGTGGGGTATATTTGTACCCCAAAGAGATTTCTAATGGAAGGATGAGGTAACTTTGTCCCCCAGAGACCATTTTTGTCTGTGTTGTCAGCACAAGTGTGCTTGACACTACCAAAGGACCTTGAGCCAAAAAAAACTTATTCAAAGGAGGTAGAATTTGTTCTGGACAGTAGACATTGCTCCCTTCTCCATGCACATTGAGTAAACAACATGATTTCTAAGGTATTTGGGGGCACCAGTAGTTTTTTTTGTTTCCAGAAGAATAATGGTAAGTGGTAACTGACTGAATTTTGGGAATGGTGCACAGGTCACCATTTGTGACAATGTCTTAGAAAGACAACCCTGTAGATCTACGCATGTGTAAATTATACAATAAAAGGCAGACATTTGGACCCAGGGCTTCTAGGATATTTTGGACCCAGTGGTTTTTTGTTTCTAGAAGGAAAATGGTAAGTGGTAACTGACTGACATTTGGGGATGTTGTATGGGTGACAGCTTGTGGCAGTGTCCTAGAAGAACAACTCTGTAGGTCTACTCAGGTGTAAATGACACAATAAAAGGCAGAAATGCGCCCTGTGGCTTTTTGCTAGGATATTGTTAGACCCTAGTGATTTTTTTCTTTCCAGAAGGAAAACAGTAAGCGGTAACTGGCTGAAATTTGGAGATGTTGTACAGAGTAAAATTTGTAACAATGTCTTAGGAATACATCCCTGTAGGTTTACTCATGTGTAAATTACACAATGAAAGTGCACCTGTGGTCGAAAAGAACCCCACAAGCCTGCATGAAGGCTAGAGGTGCCCATTGTGGTTCCCCCATGCCAATGATGGATAAAGCAGTTCAGCGGCCTTCATTTTTTGCCCCATCACCAACACCTTATGATTTTTCAAGAAGATTCCGACAAGGGGGAGCACTCTGCCCATCTATGAAATTGTTTGGCTCTATTGCAAATCTGCTTTTACCACCAAAACTTTTCTCTTAGTTTCCAGTCAAAATCTACCCTCCTGTAACTTAATCCTATTACATCATGCCTGCCATCTCCCTTAGCACAACTGAATGCAGGGCTTCCTTTTTGGATTGTCACATAGTTTGTTTTTGCTTTTCTACTTTGATACAATTTAAAGGAGAAACCTAATAAATGCTCTTAAAATATCTTCACACACACACACACACACTTTGACCTTGAATGCATCCATGAGCAGAGAGACGTTGTTGAAATTTGCCCACATCCCTGGCACCTGAAGGAAATCTTAAATCTTTCCCCCAGTTTATTTCCTCTGCTCACTGCTCATATGCCCCTGAACCTTTTTTCTGCCCTACTAATCATGTTTAGAAATAGAACAGCCTAAACAAAGGGTGAAAGATCAATTTTCAGCCTGAACCATTAATGTGTCATATTTTGGACTCCTAAAAAGCAGTGAAACATAAAAGACTGATACAAGGTACAACAAAATAAATTATCATTCATCATCCTTACAGCTTTCATTCAACGTACTTGGCAGCTGTCCCATTCAATTCTTTTTATTCCCCATTATTATTTTATTCTTGAAAATGACATTATTGGCTAAAGCAAGGAAACATTAAACATTTAGCGTTTTCCCCTTCCACTTTAAAGAGAGAAGGAAATTATAGGCATGACTGTGCAGTCACTCTGATGGCTTGTAGCCAAGGTAGCCCTTAGCCACTCATTCTGTTAGAGCAAGGATTTATGCTTGTGCAATGGGACTTTTCCTTCCTCTCCTCACATTTGCCCCCCCACAGCGTAAATCTGTTTTGGGGTTCCCCCAATAATCTGGAATGGATTCGGGGAGGGCATGAGGCACACACAGAGGGAGGAGACGTGGGAAGGTTCTGTTGTGCAAGCATAAATCCTACTGCTAATGGAATGGGGGCACAGGATACTGCCCAAGTCTTCATTCAAACTGCAGTTCCCATGCACACTTCCCTGGGTATAAGCCCCATTAAATGTAGTGGGGCATACCTGTGAATAAATGCACATAGGATTGCACTGTTAGGTTCATACACATGCCTATCCATTCATATCCATGTGGGAACTTTTTGTCTATTGATTTTTTAAATTGTTTTTAATTGTTGTAAACCGCCCAGAGAGTTTCGGCTATGGGGCGGTATACAAATGTAATAAATAATAATAATATTTATTTTCACAGGCTTCAGATCACTTGCATAATATGTTTATGACACTTGCAGTCCTTCTGCTAGGTCTTTCCAATTCCAACATCAAATCTATTTGCTATTGCTTTGATCTTAAGCCAAAATGTACCAAACATCTTTAAACATGGTAACCGATCTAACATAAGCTTAAGAATGTGATCTTCTGCCATTTTAAATTAGTAATGCACACACACACATACACACAAAAATATTAAACAGTGGGGCTTAGGAGGCTATTCACTAGCACCCCCCTAAAAGCTTACCAGTTTTGTGTATGCTCCAACTGTGTTCCTTCCTCCTTTGTAGAAGTACCATTTTTTAAAAAAATGCTCTCCACCATGTTGGCTGTAAGATCCTAGCTTTAGCTGCAGGAAGACATCATTGAGGAAAATTAAGCTCACACATTTCCTTCATTCTAAAGCCCTATTGAGGCATTCTACCTTATGTGTTTCCCATCACATGAGGGGTGAGAAAGAGAATGCGCTTACCAGCCCCACCCCTCCATCATGTTCTTGATGGCCTGGCTTTGCCACCCTCCATATATTGGAGTTGAACATCTACAATGGGGAGCTGGCTTTATTCATGGAGTTTCCCCACACAATTCAGAACCCTATAAGACTAGGGAAGAGGTAGGAGGGAATATGCCAGCCCGTTCTCAAGGTAACACTGCACTAGCAATGGGACTTGAATTGGCAGTTTAATTGCCCATTAGCACAATGCAGCAAGACATGGTGTGGTGGCCCATTTGCCTCAGTAGAGGGCCAATTCGTTCCCATTTTTTCCCATTCCCACAAATAGTTTCATGCCCCTTTTATGGGGAAGGGGCACAGCTATATAGTAGCACATCTGCTTTGCATGCAGAAGGCCCCAGGTTTAATCCTTGTTATCTCTAGGTAGGACTGGGAATGTCCCCCATCTGAAACCCTGGAGAGCCATTATGTTTAGCCTCCTAAGAAAAATCACCATAACCCTATTCGTAGGGTCGCCATCAGTCGGGATCGACTTGAAGGCAGTCCATTTTCCATTTTTACCTATAACATATGATCAGCTCCAACCCACCTATTTAGTGTGGCTAGTTTTTTACACAATATATCTGTACAACTTCAGAGGATATGCTGAAAATATTGTAACTCCTGTCATAATATGTTTGTGGTGTTGGTGTTGCTACTTCAAGGGACCACAAGAGGAAATGCAATGTGCATTCATAGTCACCCTAATTTCTAAGCTCATGTCCAAATGAACCAAAATAATATAATTTGTATTCTGCTAGATTAAAAAAAAGACAAAATAAAAAATAAAGAAGCAATACACTAGAAAGAAAGGAAAGAAGATACAAGATATATTCCATTTCATATGTATTAATATTTTCTATGGCAATTCATAAATGTTAAAATAATATGCTGAAACTATCAAGTGATACGTCAGGAAAGGGAAGGTTCAGACAGTGCTTGTGCAAAGAAGTTGAGCATATTCAAAGGTGTGAGCCTTTTCTTTCTGCACTCTTGCCAGCACAAACTGAAACTGTTTTTTATATATATATGTAACCTTTCCACATATGCCAGATTCTCCTGACTAGTCAGTGGCTACCTGTGACATAATGCTCACCCCATGCAGCCCATGGCCCCTGGTGATTTAATATCAATCACCTTCTCAGTCACACTTCCACAACTCTCATTAATTTTAGCATGGCTTTACAGAGGAAGTTACTGGTGGAGAGAGCATCCATTGGTCCCAAATCATATAATGCTGAAACTGTGCAATAGATGTAATCAGAAATCCTGCTGAGCACTACAAAACACTGATTACTTCCACAGCTCATCTACTTCTAGCATGTATTCAACTTTTTTTCATTTCTGAACCCTACTTCATCAGAATTGTATGAACACTGCCACCAGCATCATTACTGCTCCTTGGAGTTTTGTTTCGTGGCATTCCTGTGCCTGCCACTGCACTTTTTGTTTGATGTAGTAAGTAGGCATGGACAAATCTGTCAGTTTCAATTTCTCTAGGTTTTTTCCCTGTCTTAAATTCATTTCTCCACATTTCTGCATCAGTTTGCTTTTTTTTTTGAGAAAAAAGTCCTCACGAGAATTTGTTAGCATTTTAGTCTGCATTTCTATTAAAATATAAATTGTTATATGCAATTTTGCCTAATGTATGCATTTTTGCATCTAATATTCCCTATTATGATGACTGTCTTTTAATTTAACAACATTTATATATTGCCTGGTTGTAATAAAACCTCAAAGTGATGTTATTTTTACTAATATGTGCATTTTATGCACACTTTCTCCTAACTTACACATTTTTGTACACATTGGCTGGAGAACTGCATCACATTTGGTGAAGTGTGAATTGCAAAGGAGAGCTTCATTTCCATTTGCATAGTGTTTGGGGAACTGCCAATTAGGTATGTTAGTATTAAAATATGAACTAAACCAAATCCCCCCCCCCATTCCTATTGGTCAGATCCCTAGGTGGCAGCAGTGGGGGCAAACAGGGGCAAACACTTCTCCAAGTCTAGTAGCTTGACCCCCTCCGTTTGTTCTGCTTTGCTGGAGCTCTGTGGTTACTTGAAGGAAAGACACAGAATGCTTGTCTGATAGTCATTTGTTCTTATTTGGCTATTATGGTTTATTGGTTTTTTAAAATTGTTAACCAATCAGAAAACAGAGTTAATGGTCAGAATACAAATAGTATTCATACATACATAAATACATAAATATATATTATAATGGGAAGGGTATGCATGTATTACATATACATGCATATTAGATAGGAAGGGGCATAGCTCAGTGGTAGAGCACATGTTTTGCATGCAAAACGTTCAATCCCTGCTGACCCATATTCATAGAGATTCCCCCTACCACAGCATAATTTTGTGAATCATCTGGAGTCTGGGAGAAGACACTTAAAAATCCTGACACTTCAGACCTGAACCCAAATACCATATCTTTGTTGTTGTTATTATGTGCCTTCAAGTCGATTAAGACTTATGGTAACCCTATGAATCAGCAACCTCCAATAGCATCTGTTATAAACCACCCTGTTCAGATCTTGTAAGTTTAGGTCTGTGGCTTCCTTTATGGAATCCTATTGTCTACGTCGTACAACTCCCGACTCTCTTTTCGCATCTGTGTGCATCAGCCTCTGGGCTTCCTTTCGGCTTTGACCCAGCTGCGTCATTAGTCACAGCACTACTCGTACTTGTCCTTTGTTCTTCCCCAGTAGCTCGGTGAGTGCCTTCTGACCTGGGGGTCTCATCTTCCAGGACTATCTCGTGTTGCATTTTGGATACTCTGTTCACAGGGTTTTCATGGTAAGAGGTATTCAAAGGTGGTTTATCATTGCCTTCCTATGAGTCTGGATGCATCTTAGCCTGGTGTCTAAGCTTTGACCGTTCCACCTTGAGTGACCCTGCAAGGAGTCTAGCCTCTTGGTCTAGACTCCTGACAGCATTGCTCTCAGCTTCTTTGACACTCTCAAACTAGAATTTATATTTTCAGTTGTCATCTACGTTTAGACTTCATTTAAGGTTGTTGACCCCTGGTCTATCCAATAGTGACAGTGATGTTCTCCCACTGGTTGCACTACATTCAACAGGACAGGAATAGGGGTGAGGTGAGGGGGCTGCTGGGGGAGCACCACTGCATCTATCCCTATTCTCTCTCACTCTCTAATCAATGTCATAAATTAAAATAAATAAAATAAATAAATAAATAAATAAATAAATTAAAAAGTCTTGCATTTGTTCTCTATACTTTTATTTAATGAAGGCTGCTGTTCTTTTTGTTGCATACTTTACAGCCCAATCTATTTGGAATGCAAAAAGAATTCTTTTTTGCTTCAGCTGTATCAACCTATTTTCTGAGAACTAGTTCCAATCTTCCTGATCCTTCCAACTTGTGACCACATTGATTCATTTGTCATATATCCTATAGCGTCTTTCAGTATGCCGTATTCTTGCTTTGTGGATCCTACCAAACGTTATTGTTGTTGTTTGAATCAATAAACTTAATTAAGATGGGATTTGCCAAGCAAAAGCTTTTTCAATAAACCACTAGAGAAAGCATATATAATCTTGCAGTGTATGATCTGTCTAGGCAAAACTGAGCTGGACCTCCTTCCTTATTCTATTTAATGTAGCAATTGCTATTTATTTATTTTTGCTTGGAATTGATACTTTAGCTGCTCACTTCTACCTTGGGACTGATACTTGGGCTACTCATTTCTAGTTTCTATGCTGGTTAAATCCCCTTCTTTACAGTATGATTATGATATAATAATGTCATTTCTCAAACCTGGTGGCACTTGTTTGTTTTCTCTTATTTCGTTCCCAAATTGTCAGTAGCTCATGTAAAATGTTGACCATATTTCCCAAATATCTCAATTTGAATCATATTCAGCACATGTATTTTGTATTTTGATGGTTTCCGGACACTCCCTCCCCACAGAACACCTCGGGAACTAGTTTGGTAAGTGAGCTTTTGGAATCTCTAGCACAGAATTCTGAGCACACATTCCAAACTACAGTTCCCAAAATTAATTGAGGGAAATCATGATAGTCAAACTGGTATAAAACCAATATAAGTTTGTAGTGCAGTGCAGACACGGGACCATGGGAAGCTGCCTTATACTGAGTCCATCTTGCTTAGTATTGCCGGCACTGACTGGCAGCAGCCATCCAGGATTTCAGGCAGGAGTCTTTCCTAGCCCTCCCGGGAGATGCCAGGGATTGAATCTGGAACAGTTGCTCTGCCACAGAGCTGGATGTGTGTGGGGGGGGGGAGGGTTGCATATGTTGCAGGGTACTCGTACCTGGCTCATATATACAAGCAAGATATTTACAGGAGATTGTCTATAAAATGACATCTGTGGCATCAGAAGCAGTCCTTATCAACAATTTGTATCACACAGTACAGTTCTGCCATGATCGTTGTCTTTGGAAATGTTGTTATGGGGAAATCCAGCAGATGATTGGGAAAAGAGCCTTTGTTTCATCCGTAACAATGGTGCAAAGCTGAATGGGGCATGGTCAGTGCAGAGCAGTTGCAAGGAAAAGGCTACAACTCTCATCCTTTTCTCTCCTCCAACCTTAGTTGGCCTTTTATTAGTATATCTATATAAATGCCCGTTCCCAACAATTAATTCATCCTCCTCTCCCAAAATAAGATAACAAGAACTGCAAGCTTTAATCAATTTAATAATTAGATTACTCAACTAAAACATCAGTTGATTAGTCAGAGAGAACCGATTTTCGTTAGTGAGACTGTGTGCTTAGGTACACTTGCTCATTTTTGGTGCTGTGGTTGTGACGGCATGTGTCTCTTGTAGGGAATGAAAAAGTTTCAAAAAGTCACCTATAGTGAGGTTTTTGTAATGGGCAAATGCCTTGATTAATCCACTAAAAGGCAGATGATTAACCAGGTCAATATTCTTTAATTTTCTGTTCCAGACACTTTGAAGGTGAAAGTAGCAGGGAGTGAATGAGGGTTTGGGGAAGCAAATTAAGCACCTTCTTCCCTCCTGTCCCTTCCCCAAGGCAAATATCTCTCTTGAAAGAAGGGATGGGTGAGTTACATAAAGCTGTAATACAACTACATGGAGTTTGCCCCAAAGTAGTTCCATAGACACTTCATCCTGATGAATCCTGTTAGCAGTCTTATGTAAGATAAAATGGACAGAGAGGGTAAAAGATCTTGTAGTGTGTATGTAGGGCTTTCAGGAACAGTGTTGTTTTAAAGATTGTAGCCTTGAGGACAATCTAAATGTATTAAGGTAGTGCTAGTTTTACTGTTTGCTTTATCAAGGCTCCCCATTTAAGTTCCTTCACAGAAGTTGTTTGAATTTTGTCTTAGAAACCTCAGCATATCGGCTTTTTAAGTCCCTACAGCCTGGTATACTTCTGAGTAATGTTTTATTTAAAGTTAGGCACTCCACACATTATACAACAATGAATGCACATAGACCGTGCTTGGAGGGCTCATGGTCTAAGGCAGCCTTCCCAAACCTGTCAACCTCCAGATGTTTTGGACTACAACTCCCATCCTCCTTGATCATTCCCATGCTAGCTCAGACTAATGGGAGTTATTGTCCAAAACCTCTGGAGGGTACCATAAATCATAGAGTTGGAAGGGGCCTGTAAGGCCATAGAGTCCAACCTCCTGCTCGCTGCAGGAATCCAAATGAAAGCAAATGAAAGCAAATGAAAGCATACCCAGCAGATGGCTGTCCAGTTGCCTCTTGAATGCCTCCAGTGTTGGAGAGCCCGCCACCTCCCTAGGTAATTGGTTCCATTGTCGTATTGCTCTAACAGTTAGGAAGTTTTTCCAGATGTTCAGTTGAAATCTCACTTCCTGCAGCTTGAGCCCGTTATTCCATGTTCTGCACTCTGGGACAATCAAGAAGAGATCCTGGCCCTCCTCTGTATGGCAACCTTTCAAGTACTTGAAGAGTGCTATCATATCTCCCTTCTCAAGGCTAAACATGCCCAGTTCTTTCAGTCTCTCCTCATAGGGCTTTGTTTCCAGTCCCTTAATAATCCATGTTGCCCTCCTCTGAACCCATTCCAGTTTGTCTGCATCCTTCTTAAACTATGGTGTCCAGAACTGGATTCAGTACTCAAGATGAGGCCTAACAAGTGCTGAATAGAGGGGAACCAATACTTCACGCGATTTACAAACTACTATTAATGCAACCTAAAATTGCATTTGCCTTTTTTTGCAGCCACATCACACTGTTGGCTCATATTCAGCTTGTGATCAATAACAATCCCAAGATTCTTCTTGTATGTAGTATTGCTAAGCCAAGAAACCATTGATAAGCACTCTTTCAGTACAATTTTGTAGCCATCCAGGTTGGGGAAGGCCTGACACCTTGCACAGACAGAGGCAATGACCTGCTTGGGACCCATCTATCCATCTCTGGCAAGTAAAAGAGAAAGCATAATGTGGTACATTGGAAACACATTTATTGTGGCAGCAGGCACCATGAATTAGACCACAATCCAAACTCCCTGCTGCCACTGCCAAGGCTCTGTGGAGTGGCAGAGCTACTGTAGCATATGCAGCCTGGCCACTCACAGCACTGGGTGGCTGGCTAATCTGGCAGTAGTGAATGGAGGACTGCCTCCACTCAGTCCAACCCCCCTATGAGCACTGGGGGCTTTTTAGTTTAGAGAAAAGGCAAGAAAGGGGTGATATGATAGAAGTGTAAAAAATTATGCATGGCGTAGAGAAAGTGGATAGGGAAAGCTTTTCCCCCATTTCATAACATTAGAACTTGTAGACATCCAATGAAGCTGAATATTGGAAGATTCAGGACAGACAAAAGAAAGTACTTATTTACATACTGCATAGTTAAACTGTGGAATTTGCTCCCACAAGGGGCAACTAATAGCCACCAATTTGGATGGCTTTAAAAGAGGATAACAGTATCAAAAGCTACCAGCCAGGATGGCTATGCTCTTCCTCCATAGTTTGGAGGCAGTATGCTTTTGAATACCTCAGGAGGGGAGACTGATCTTGCACTCAGGTTCTGCTTGTGGGCTTCCCATGGGCATCTGGTTGACCACTGTGAGAACAGGATGCTGGACTAGGTGGGCCACTGGCCTGATCCAGTTGGCTCTCTATACATAGCGACCAAATCTACAAATTAGTGTAGTACTAACATTTTTGTTAGTGAGGTCTAGGACAAAAACACTTTGATTCCTCTAGTTCTTTGATGTAAGACAATTCCATTTTTGCACCTAGAGGTGGGGTATCCAAGTGGTGCCCTCCAGATGTTGTTGGACTCCAAGTCCCATCAGCCCTAGCCAGCATGGCCAATGATCAGGAATTATGGAAACTGTAGTTCTATGATATCTGGAGGGGGCCATGTTAGCTGTCCCTGACCTAAAGGTTCCTTTTCCTCTAGTTCCCAAGAGGATATAGCATACAAGGCATGACATACTGACAAGCCAGTCTTGTATGGCCCTCTTTTGTAAAGAACTGTGTATACGTTGGTTAGGCATCGAGCTGTATTACCTGCATAGATTAGGAGACCCTTGGGGTTGCACTTCTAGTGCGAAGAAGCACTTGTAATGCCCCGAGCATGCACATCTTCTGTTGCACATGGAGCACCATTTTAAGAAGGTCACATCAGTAAAGCAGAAAAATTAAAAATACAATAGCACCACCTTATGGATTTAACCTGATTTATGCAAAAATTATCATCCTTAGTATTGGATGTATTTTATTTTAATGAAGCAGTGAATATGTAAACACACACATGCATACACACACACACACACACACACACATCCTGTTTGCCATAATATGTTTTGATGTGTTCATTAATATAATGATTAACTTAGGAAAACCATTAACTTTAAATAACTGGTTTCACTTTTTCTTTTAAAATATCTTAAATAATGTTCTGCAGCAACGCTGCCTTCACTCATTTGCTTCTTCATGTATTTAACATTGTGTGAAGGAGGAAGCTGTCACCACCATCCTCCATGAGTTAGTGGGTGACTACCTGCACCAGGGAGCCTGCCTTATTCTTGGAGGCTGCCTGCATGAAGTATGTATTGTATTTGTATTTATTACATTTATATCCCAACGTTCCTCCAAGGGCTCAAAGTGGTGTATTAACATGGTTCTCCCCCTCCTGATTTTATCTTCACAACAACCCCATGAGAATGAGAGGAGTGACTGGCCTAAGGTGACCCAGTGAGCTTCATGGTTGAGTAGGGATTTGAACCCTGGTCTTCCAGGCCCCAATCCAGCACTCTAACCATTATGCTACACTGGCTCTAGAACTCTGGAACATAAGGATTCTGCACTGGACATGGAGCCTACACAAGCAGATCAGGCTCCACACTGCAGATTGTCACCTTCTAACTCACGGACAACAAGAGAGATGGAGGGCAAGGGGCAGGTGTGCTCATCCTTGCTTTCTTCTCTGTGCAAAGGTAATCACAGGGAGAAACTTCTTAGAGTTAACCTCAATGGAAGCACCAAGAACAATATGCAGCCATCGTTATCTATCCAAGAAACCCTTTATTTAAGCCAGAGATGGGAAATCCGTGGCCATTAAAATTTTGTTGGATTCCAACTCCCATCAGCCCCAGTCAGCAAAGGCAATGATCAAAAATGTTGAGAACTGTAGTCCAACAACTTCTAGAAGACCACTGTTTTCCCATCCCTGATTTAAATCCTTTATAGCTCTCCCTTTCCTTGTTGAGCAGTGTGGGTAGCCCCCACAACACAGAGGTAGAATTACCATTTTTAATCTAAGACTTTTCTGGAAACTGATGTTAGAAGCCTTTTTGTTTTGTTTTGTTTTTTGGTGGTGGTGGTGGTAGTTTGCACAAACTATTATCATGATTATGATTGAGGTTCTTACGAACATAAGAACATAAGAAGAGCCTGCTGGATCAGGCCAGTGGCCCACCTAGTCCAGCATCCTGTTCTCACAGTGGCCAACCAGGTGCTTTTTTATTTGTGTTTTTTATTTGTGTTTTCTTATAAAGCCAGGCTGAATTTCTGTTCACTGGGTTTATCGATTCATTCATTATGAATGAAAATGAGTGGATAAAAAATCAACATAAATTATTCTCTCGCAGGTACATGGTAATTCTTCAAAGTATCTACAAAAAGATTAATTTATAAGTGTAGAGGGTAAAATGGCATGATTTGAAGGCACAAGCATTCCAGGAGGAAATAAATACTATGCATGAAATATTAGAAATATCAAACTTGTATTGGAGGCCATCTCTGGTAAAGGCCTTATTGTATCCTCAGTCAAAAGAACTTCCATTTCATTGTATAAAAGTATTAGCACATATCCTGATCAGTTTACAATAAAGCATGAAAGAATATTCCAGGAACTGGGAAGGTCCTTTCAAATACATTTTGAGTTCTCAGTCCAAGAGGCAAGGCCAACTAACAGAGTCTTAAAAGGTACAGCTGAGTTTCAGAGGAAACATTCAAAGGGGCCAGAGGCAGATAGCATACCCTATAGTAGGCAGAAAAGATCTCCATGTTTTCCCTGTAACATTTAAGCAATGTAAGGAAAGTTCATGCTATTGACATGTCACATTTAAAAAAAAATATTTCCAAGTATTCTGACCAAATTAATATCTATAGTTCATAATTACATTAAATTAATATTCAAGTTTTTAAAAAACAAAAACCCAGAACAGGAGCCTCTGAAACAACATGGGATGTAGTACACAGGAGACTGCAGCTGGGGAGGGGAGGAGTAAAAAAATTGAGATTTGCCCCCTTGTTATAAGCAGATTGATTTAGCTGGTGTTCTGTATATGCCCCAGTATTAGTTGTGGGAGAGAAATTTAATTCAATTCACATTTATAAGTAAGCCTACCTAATCTGCACTTTCTGAAACATACATGAATCAAAACACAGACATCCTATAAAATTTGCACTTCTCTGAATTTTGCAAAGCAGCTGTCCTGCCAAGTAATGTGTACAAAAATGTACATGCTTTTAAAGAGCGCATAAAAATGCATATATTAGTGAAAACAGCATACAGAAATGCTTTATATAAGGAAAAACTCCTTTGCAAAATTGTGTATATTAGGCAAAGCTGCATACAAACAAATCATATTAGGAGAAATTCAGCATATTATTAAACTCAATCAGTCTCAGTTCATTCAAAATTCACACTAAAATGTTAATCAAGTTTCATGAGGACTTTTTTTAAAATCACAATCTGATATGGAAATGTGAAGAACTGAATTTAAACGTGGAAAAATGAGAAACAGATAAACAGAAATTGACACATTTGCTCATCTCAACCCAAAACTATGGATGATATCAAAAGTTAGTCATACTCACAGGTGATCCATTAAAATCAATAGACTTAAGAAACTCCACTGGGTCTACTCTGAGTATGATTTAGGGAGCAATCCTGAGTGATGGAAGCCAATGTAATTTACACTGGCTTAAGCTAAGCCGGTGTAAAGTATGCCAGATCCAAACCCCATTCAAAGTCAAGCTCTATTGCCAGCTGATCCAGACCAAGCCTGGCAAAGGGAAAACAAGCCTGTATCCATGCCACGTGACTGAACTGAATTGAGTTAGGAACGAGCTTAAGTCCTCCCCGCTGGTCCTGTCCCCTACTCCCCTGGAATGCCCCTTGTTGGGGGACTTATGCTGGCTTAAGTTACACCAGTCTCAGTTGAGCCAGGATGAGCAGGTTACACCAGCATAGCCTGGCTGAGCCAGGACCCAACCAGCGCAGCTGGAGAACTGCTAGATCCTAATTTGCTCATCCAGGTGGATCTAGGGTTAGGATTGTGCCTTTAGAGTGTGATCCAGGAAACATGGGGGGGCGGATCTGTGTAATTAACCCTTTTTACTCCATATATTTCTGTAACAGCATTTCAAACCTTGCAAAGAGAGGTTTAAATATTGCCAGCATTGTCAATTTTGCAAAATTAAATGTTTCTTGAAATGTAGATTACTGACAGACTCCTGCTAGGTTAGTGATTACTTTGCTCTGAAACATGCTGTTCTTCTCACTTTCAAGACTTTATTCTGCAAACATGAGGCAGGGTGCAGGACATCCTTCATATATTTTGTGTATCTTTGATTTCAACTGTGCTCTTTCATATGGAATACAATTATGGGAGTACATCTGCTGTTGCTTCCCTAGAAGGGGATGCTGGGAGGCAAATGAAGTCAGTTTAAAGTATGCTGCTGCTACTATATTAGGATTGTGCATTGGCTCTGAGTGTACTCTTACTTATGTGGCAAACGGGGGTGATTTAGGGAAGGTTTTCACATTTTCAAGTTGGATTACACATTAACAGGGTGTCTCAAGGTGGATCAGGGACTCCCTAAGCTTCTAAATAGCTCCCCCCAAAAAGTGCAAGGAATGAAACCAAACTGGCTGGGAAACACCCAGAGCTCTAGAGAGAAGGGGCACATGATGGCTCCAAAACAGATTGGGCTGCTTCCCAAAGATGCAGATAAAAATCCAGTATTGTTGCCAGTGCACACCCCTATTAGTTATATAGGTACTTTCGTGGGAATTGGTTTTAATTATTGTATTATGTATTGTGTTTTGTTTCATTTTGTTGTTGTTGTGCGCCCTCCTGCTACTCATGTCTTGAAGGATGGAATAAAAAGACCTGAAAATAAATATTTTTATTTATTTATTTTATTACATTTTTTCCTTCCTTTTCTCCAAGGAGCTCAAGGCGGCATACAAAGATGGTTCTCTCACTCCTGATTTTATCCTCACAACAACCTGTGAGGTAGGTTAGGCTGAGAGAAGGTGACTGACCCAAGGTCACCCACTGAGCTTCATGGCTGCGTGGGGATTTGAACTCTGGTCTCTTAGGTCCCAGTCTAACACTCTAACCACTACACCACACTGGCTCTCTAAATACATAAATGCATGCATGCATGCGTACACACAGTGGAGGCTGGTAGCTCCGATGTCAGTTGGACATGTCCTTGAAAGTTCAGATTAAAACCTGGAGCAGATTCACGGTCCCACTGACATCAGAGGCGCCAATCTCCACTGCATGCATACATATATACATACATAAAAGAGGGCCCCAAATTTAAATGTGGCCCTAAAAAGAGTAATAAACTGCCACACACTCTCTATTGTAAACATTGCAGTAGTGGATGGTGTGGTGGGTCAGTGTTATTCACCTGGCCTCCTGACAGCTGAGCTGCTGCTACTTACTGGGAGGGAAAGGTGGCAGGGAGGTTGGTATGGTGCAAACACACCAGCAAAGCCAATCCAGTGTTCCTGCCAGTGGATTTGCCCAATGCTGACCTGCCCTTTCCCCTCTCTTTCCCAGTAAGTAGCAGTGACTTACCTGTCAGGAGGTCAGGTGAGCGCCGTTTCCCCCCCCCCGCATCTGCTACTAAAATACTGCATTATGTTACTGAGATTATTATATGATCAGCCTCATACTTGTTACAGTACTTTTATGGTTTAAATCTAGGTTGTTTAACATAAGAAGCTGGGAGCTTATTGGGTCAAGTGGTGTCAAACAACACAGCCCACAACATCCTTACTGCTCTTTACACAATTCAATAATATTCAGAGTCTAGAAATGATAAATGGCAGTCTAGCATAACTCAAAAATGTATCAGCTGTATTGAAATGGTTTCAGATTGCCATTTAAATATCCTCCTGTGCTTGAGGCAAGCTTGTTGTAGCAAACCAATGTTTCTCCCGCTAGGAAGGTGAATCAAGGGCATATGAGGGTGTTTTGACACTGTATTTTGCTTCAAAGTCTTCTTCCTCCATTGTCTATATGGTATTTCCCAACCTGGGATATAACCCAGGAAGCAAAATGCTCACAGTGAGTGTTAGCCATCAGGAAGAGAAGTTTAAAGAATTAATACTCATCAAACTGAGGTGGAATCGACTTTTTTCATGACGTATTGTGGGTACAGCTCTCTGCAAAGATAGAGAATATCAGAAATAATAATTAATCTGATGGCAAATCTGATTATTGCAGAAAGGGAGCCCATTGCTAGACCAAAGGACCATTAGTCCAACATCCTGTTCTCACAGTAGCCAACCTGATCCCTATGGGAAGCCCACAAGCAGCACATTATCATAACAGCATTCTCCCTACTCATGTTCTCCAACAACTGGTATTTAGAGAAATACCACCTCTAACACTGGAGGTAGCACACAGCCATCATGACTCATAACCACTATCCTCCTTGTCTAATCTCATTATAAACATGTCCAAGTTGGTGGCCATCACTACATCTTGTGGTAGCAGATTCCACAGTTTAAATACACACTGTGTGAAGAAGTAAAAGTTATACATTTTTGTTAGAAGATCAGCAGTTCCACGTTTGAGTTTTTAAATAACTCTTGGGGGGAATCCCATCTGGACCCAGTGTTTTTTTTCTTTTTAATTTGTCAGAAAGGCCTAGAACTTTGTCTCCTACCAACCCTATTTGCCTCAATTCCTCAGAGTCCTTTCCTTAAAGTTAGATCTGTTCTACATCTTCCTCAGTAAAGACAGAGGTAAATAATTCATTCAGCTTCTTTGCAGTTTTATCTTCTTCCTTTAGCACATTTTTATTCACTTGTCATCCAAAGATCCAATCACCTCCCTAGCCAGATTCCTGCTTCTGATGTATTTAAAGATTGTTGTTGTTGTTGTTATTGATGGTCTTAATGTTTTTAGCAACATGCTACTTGAGTTCCTTTCCCCCCATCTCTTAGTTTTCCATTTCCTTTGCCATAGTTCCTTTTTGTTCTCTTGATTTGAGCAAAACTTCCATTTTCTGAAAGATGTTTCTCTCTCTTGGTGGTATCTTCCCTGATCTGTGGTACACATTCTGTCATTGTGGTTTTAAATAACCCCCAAGCATTCTGAGGAGATTTGACCTCATTGACTTTACCTTTCAGCTATGTGGTGTAGTGGCTAAGGTGTTGGACTATGACCTGGGAGACCAGGGTTCGAATCCCCACATAGCCATAAAGCTCACTGGGTGACCTTGGGCCAGTCACTGCCTCTCAGCCTCATGAAAACCCTATTCGTAGGGTCGCCATAAGTCAGAATCGACTTGAAGGCAGTACACACACATATTACCAGCCTCCTCATTTTGGGGAAGTTTCCTCTTTTAAAGTCACTATACCTCCTGGTAGAGACTTGCTACAAAGTTTCTCAAAGGAGCAGGCTGACATTGTGATTTGGGGACTGGGCTGTATGCTCACAATCTAGCACCATCTTCCTATCTATGTGTTTCTGTACCACCATGACACCTGTTCAAGCTGCATATTTGTAAATAAAATATTATTACAAAGACACCAGTTATTATTAATAGGTCTCCTGCCTTGTCTTCTCCCAAAAAAATTGACTCTGTCAAGTCTACCCTGAACTTTAAGAGGAACAAGAAACCATACCTATGAGAAGGTGCCTGAGATTTCTTGTTCAATGCCTATCAAAGTGATGATATCACTGTAATCATTAGCGACCATACTCTTTCTCTTGGAAGGTCAACACTTTGTCATGGAAATAAGGTTCCTTCCAATCTATTAGAACCTAATCCAAGTCAATAAATAATTGGCCTTGGTTTCTATTCTGTAAGCTTGTACAATACTCTGGAATGTGAAAGCTGGCTGTATTCTGTGTTGAATGCAATCCAAGAACCTTCCATCTTCTCTTCTCTCTTAGACAGTTGGCTAGGTACAAAAAATGTCTGCTCAGCTATTTTTTTAATGATTCTTTTTGCAAGTGGCTTGGCGCTTATGTTGATGTATATGCATCCCTATTTTTTATTAAATGCCATATGCTTTCGTGGCACAGACCTTCTGAACCATATAGATAATTGGGGTACATGCAATGCAAACAGGGCATGGAGGGAGGACTAAAGGAATAATTCACCTCTCCTTCCAGTTTCAGTTCTTTCACCCTGTAGCACAATAAAAGGGCCAAATTGAAGGGGGAAGTGTCAAATAGGGTTTATGTAATCTCAGGCAGGAACTGTAAAGTTGCAAGATTAGAGAGGGGTTACATGAGGCAGCCTTCTGTCGGGGAAAACACAAGAAGTTCTTGCTTTGGTTTTCTAGACAGCTCAGGTGTTGGCTTGCTGGCTGGATTTAGCTGTTAAAATAAAAATGTAGCTGTTCATCTTTAGGATATGGGCAGTGGCTCAGTGGTAGAGCTGTTTTGTATGCAGGAGATCCCAGAAAGTCAATCTCTGGCATTTCAAGATAGGGCCAGGAAAGACTCCTGTCTGAAACCCTGGAAAGCTTTCAACCAGTGTAAACAATGCTGAGTTCCATGGACAATACTGAGCTAGTGTCCTGACTCAGTATAAGGAAGCTTCTTATGTTCCTATTTGCCTCACTTGGTGGCATTCCTGAATGTTGACAGAGTCATGGTAAGAGATTTTACTCGTCATTCACTTGGAAGGAAAAGAAGCAATGAATTACATATGCATTTCACGTGAACATGTCGTCATAAATCTCATGTGCATTTTGGAAAGGTAAAAAGATCACTGCCAAATAGGGATGGAAGGGAACATGATTCAGTCTGCATTTAAAGCTGAATCTATCAAATCCACACTTTCAGAAACAATATGAGAACCGAAACTTAGCCATCCTTTGAAATCACACTTGTCTGAATTTTGCAGTTCTCCAACCAAGCAATGTTTACAAAAATGCATATAGTTGGAGAAAGTGTGCACAAAATGAATATATTGGTGAAAATAGCATACAAAATCCATTATATTGGAAAATTGCTTGCAAAAATGTGTATATTAGTCAAAGCAACATACAAAAATGTATTTATTACAAGAAATGCTCACTAAAGTGCTGAAAATTTTTCATGAGGATTTTTTTTTTAAAAAAAATTGCAAATTGCTGCAGAAATATGGAGAACTGAATTTAAGACTGGAAAATGAGAAACGGAGAGAACTTAAATTGATAGATCTTTTCATCCTTATTGCCAAACTGCCTCTTGGTGGAATATTTCATTCACTCCTCAGCACCACATTACTTGCATCACCCAGCATTAGCTTCCTGTCTTGTTCTGACCATGAGTGGGGCTTAGGGGGTACAGCAGATGCCTGAGGATAATCAGGCAGCAGATAGGATAAGGCTAGGGTTGCAGTACCTTGGAGAGCTCCAAGCAGACAACTTGCTCTGACAAGTGCTCTTCAGACGAAACACTCATGCACTGAATCAACAAATAAGCAAGGAGTGGGGCCCTGCTGATTAACCACGACCTGATATCATGTATGGATATCAGATAGATATCATGTCTGCTCTTGAGGGTCAGGAGAACCCCCAGAGGGAAGTTTGTTCTATTGGGCAATCAGAAATGCTTGTGCTGATGGAACAATCTCCTAACGCTATGTTGAATATGACACTAAATGTTTTGTCTGAAGAGGCTATGCTCCAGAGCTCAGTTTTATCCCTTTTGGGCCAGTCTGTCCCTCCCAGTCTCTGCCACCTTCCTAAAATATGATGAGCCTTAAAGAGATAGACCTTTGAGAGCCTAATACTCCATTGCTTATCAGTCAGTTCCCGCCATGGGCATCCTTTGTGCTTGTGAGCAAGCACTAAGAGGGAACCAGCCTTGTGGTACAAAAGGGGCAGGTTCCTTAGAAGAATCTGGCTCACCCCTACCATTTTCAGTGGTTCAGGGTACTCTTTCTGGATGACCTGCCATGGCTAATGCTCAATGTCAGGGCTGGATCTGGGTTCAGCACCTCCATGGCTTGCACCACCCAGGACCAGGACCTGTTGTGTCTTGGAAACTGACCGAAGGTTATCTGGCACTGGTGAGAATACACAAGCAGCCCAGGAACCTGCTTAATGCCAATGAACCAGAGCTGTATCCCAGCATCCTCAGAGGCTGCTGTGACTGACACCTGCCTCTTAGATGGCACAGACTAACCTCTTTGAGAAGCAAAAATGCTTTGGGCCAGCTCTCTCAAGAATATGCAAAATGGCTGAATGAATTTGTGGTGAAAAATAATAAAGCAATTGGAACTATAGATACCGAGAGGCAGTGACTACATCATACTAAAGTACGGTGCAAATTTTAGCATTGTTAAACTATGCAGGCTTTGAAAGTGTGTGTGCATTTTCCTAAGCAATACACCATGCAGGCCATCTCCTGACCTTATATAAATAAGCACTTATAATTATCATCAGGTACTAAGTATCGCAACCTTTCTGGTATGTGCATTATGCCCTTGCTTATTTACTGGTGGTAGGTTTTAGGATATTGTTCTGCACCACTGTAGGTCTCAATATAAATGATGCATGGAGCCGCATTTGAATAGCTCTACATAGTAAGTTAACTTATGCTGTTAGATTCTGTGAGTGACAGGAGAAATAGTCCATCTTTAATAACCATATAGCTGCTCAGTGCTCGTGCTCTTTCCTAACTCAGCATAAATCTGGCCACAGTGCTGAATTTTCTGGAGACACTCTCATGAAATGGAGGGGATAGTCCTTCTCCTTCTCTCCTAATACTATAAGTTGGTGTCATCCAATGACACTAGTTGGGAGGTGAGCCAGAACAAATCAATGTACTGCTTTGCATGATTCATAAGTTAGAAAATGTGCTGTCACAACACAACACATGATGATGATCACTCGCTTATATGGCTTTAAAAGGGAATTAAATTCATGGAGGATAAGGTTTATTTATGTTTTCTAGACATAGGGTTGTAGCTAATTAAGTTCTACTTAGAGTAAATCCATTGAAATTAATGTACCTAAATTAGACACATCTATTAACTTCAATAGGTCTACTCAGAGTAGGACTTGCATTGGATACAACCCATAATGGATATATGGGACGTCCCAGTTCAGAGGCAGGATGCCACTACATACCAGTTGTTGGACAGCAACACTGGCAAACGGCCATTGACTTCATGCCCTCTTTGTAGGCTTCCTGGAGATAAGTGGTATGCCACTGTGGGAAATAGGATGCTGGACTAGAGCAGGCCCTCCAGATACTACTGGACAACAACTCCCATTGTTCTTGACTATCGTCCAGGCTAGCTAGGACTGATCAGCATTGGGAATCCAACAACATCTGGAGAGGCACAGATTCTATATCCTTAGACTAGAAGGATCTTATCTAGCCGTGCTCCTCTTATATGTAAATGGAAGAAATCTGGAAGCTATTCTACTCTCCTGTTGGAGGGCAGGATGGCCAACTACATACTATCCTTTCCACCCTCTTCCATAATAATCTGTGCCACCAGGTCTGAGTTAGGTATTTTCCCCCCTGGCAGATTTAACACCAATTAATTAGTCTTAATCTTTCACAAATTGAGACTAAGGCTGCAGTCCTATAGACACTTATAGATAATTCCTATTGAATTCAGTAAGGCTTACATCTGAGTAGGCATGTGTAGTCTGGCACTGAAAAATCTCTATTTGCAAAGTCAGGAAGGATAACTTGCTGTGCCATGGACTAGTTTAATGGCAGCCTGATTTTTGCTTCTTGTTGAATAGATTTGCTTAGAGCTGACCTTTCAAAAGAGAAAACAGCTGAAGTGTAGCTGTGCTTCTACTGAACACAAATGAATGTGAGAAACCATGCACACACATTTTTACGATGTCTGGATTGGCAAATAAAGTCTTGCGATGGAGCTCAACAGAATAATAAAAAGTGTGCAGTGATTCTATTGCCTCCTAAACAGCAGCATATATTTCCTCTGTATGAAAAAGCAGTGTGGATGTCTGAAAAGAATTGTAGTCAAAGATAAAACAGGCGAAATTAATCCAAGGAAACTATTCATTTCTGAATTCAGGCTTCCTCCAGAAAGATATTCCTTAATGTCTGGTGAATGCAACAGGTATTATGCTTCAGAGACTAAAGAACTCCCCTCCCCCTCTCCTCCCCCTCTCCCCCCCCTCTCTCTCCCCCCTCCCCCCCCCCTCTCTCTCTCTCTCAAATGGCCCACAATATTAGCATTTCTGTATATAACTGTAAATTCAATTTGCCAATTTCAGCTTTCTTTTTCCTTTATTGTTTCTGAAGGCAATGGTGCAAAAGGATCTGCAGTTATTTGAATTGCTATACGATATAACATGTGGCCACTTAGGAGGACAAACCATATCTCATCTCAGGCATTGGCTGTAGGAGCATGAATTAAACTCATACACTGAAATTTAAAATTGACTAGGACCTACACTGAGTGTACTTTACTTTTTTTCTTTTGGGGGCCAGGAAAACTTTATCAAAGTACACAAACTTTTATTTCAATTTCTTTGTGACTCAGATGCAGACACACGTCATGCTCCTGGCAGGGATGCTGGGGTTTTTAATTAAGTTCCAGGTCCCTAGCAGAGGCAGCTCTACTGTTTTGCAAAGCAAGGTACCCACCTGAGACATTGGGTGCAGGGGGCAAGAGCAATAGTCCCTGGTTGTTCCTCCTGAGCCCCTCAGCCATTGCGTCTGTTGCCACACTGCCTGTCCTAGTGCCCGTAATCTGGCCTGCTGCCTCAAGTGCAGTAGAAGATGCTCTTGCATCACAAGTGTTGAAGTAAGATTCAGCTGCCAGTCCAGCTATGTGGAAGGGGGAGAAGGGCACCATCTCCTCCATCACCTCTGGCAGCAAAATGTATTGGGGTGGTCCTGGGAGGAAAGCAGTAGTTATCATTGGAGTGGCAAAGGCAGGGTGATGTTGCTCACCTGCCTTCCCAACAGCAAGCATCAATGCCAGCTCCTGACAGAGGGAGAAGTGAGGCATGGGAACCTCAGTGTGGTATGGGTATGGCGGTGGCACCAATCTGACACTCCCACCACTGCACCTGCACTGCACTAAGCTCCCTGCGCCACTCCCCCTTCTCCCTCTTAGGAACCGGCAGCGATAGTGTTGGAAAGTCACGTGAGCAATGTCACCCTGCCTGCACTACCAACCACTTCTGAGGAAATGTTTCTTCCATCTCCCCCTTTCCCAAGTTCTGTTTCGTGGAGGGGCTTTTTGCCAAGCAGAAGGTGGATGAGAAGGCACAGGCAAGCTTTTTGAGGGCTGAAAAGCTCCGAAAGCCCTGCAAGTCAGAGAATAGGGAAATAATGAAGCAAAGGCTGGAGACTGGATACTTCTTTTCTTTTCTTTGATGGGCTTGCTTCTTCAGGCAACCAGTTTGAATGGTAGCACTTCTTTGCTGTTGGAAGTGGGGCAAGATCAACTCCTGTTTTGTTCTTTTGTTTGTGCTCCAGAGGGAAGATAGAGCTAGGGTCCTCCAGATGGATAGGTTTGTTTACCTTTTACCTGTGATGCTCCTACTGACTTCCTTCTGTCACTAGACTGTTACGTCTTTAGGGAAGCTTACCTGCCCATCCTCCTTCCGCCCTTTCCACTCCTTTGTCCTCCGACTGTCCGGGAGGGAAGAGACATCCCTTCGTCTCTGCTCTCTCTCTCCTAGCATGGGGCTAACTCCAGTACCTGGGCGTTATGCCTCCAACTTAGTTAGTTAGTTAGAACTAGGTATGCTTTTCTATCTACTATGTATTTCTATAAATAAATTAGCTTTTCTTATTTTTCTAAGTCTCCAGTCTCAGTGATGCTGATGCAGGGTAAAAGCCTGCTTTCTTTGGTAAACGCACACACACGCTGTCACTCTCGCATTTATTATTTTATTTATTTTTATTTATTTATTTAATTTAATTTCTACACCGCCCAAAGCCAAAAGGCTCTCTGGGCGGTGTACATAAGAGTAAAACAGCAACATAAAATACAAAAACATAGAAATAAATAGCAAACTCAACAGAACAAATAATTAAATAGCATTAAAATACAATAAAATACAATTAAAGTGTAGTTAAAACAAGCAACGACTCACATACATACACACACCAATCTCATTCACACCACACAGCATACATCCGGCGACAATGTCCCACACCGAAGACTCTCCTCGTGCAGTGCAGCAGCAATGATGAAATAAGCTGGGACCTGGTCCTGCAGGGCATGGCAGCTGTTAATAGCAGCAGTCCAGCAGGAAGGGTGGTGGTGGTGATGACAGCCAGGGGAAGCAACACAGCAGCAGCAGATGACAAGGGCCTCTCCCTCCCTGGCAGTGCAATGTTCCTCTTCCTGCAGGCAGAAGGTCTCCCAGGCCTCTCAGCCAGCCAGCCTATATATCCCTCCAAGGAGGGACAGGTGGAAAAGGTTAGCCACAGCTGGCTGAGTACCTGGGACCTGGTCCTGCAGGGCGTGGCAGCTGTTAATAGCAGCAGTCCAGGAGGAAGGGTGGTGGTGGTGACAGCCAGGGGAAGCAGCACAGCAGCAGCAGATGACGAGGGGCTCTCCCTCCCTGGCAGCGCAGTGTTCCTCTTCCTGCAGGCAGAAGGTCTCCCAGGCCTCTCAGCCAGCCAGCCTATATATCCCTCCAAGGAGGGACAGGTGGAAAAGGTTAGCCACAGCTGGCTGAGTACCTGGGACCTGGTCCTGCAGGGCGTGGCAGCTGTTAATAGCAGCAGTCCAGGAGGAAGGGTGGTGGTGGTGACAGCCAGGGGAAGCAGCACAGCAGCAGCAGATGACAAGGGGCTCTCCCTCCCTGGCAGCGCAGTGTTCCTCTTCCTGCAGGCAGAAGGTCTGCTGTTACTCTGCTGCTGTGGTGTTGCTTTTAAACGAAATTAAGCACACAAATTACACACAGCGCAACATTTGCAAGGTTCTTTTGAATTTCCATTTCACAGCTAAAAGTTATGTTTCAACTGGCAGGTATCTATTGTTAAAGCTCAGCGTGTTTTCCAAGTTGAATTTTTTCTATAAGCATCTATTCTATGACTGTCACCGTATTCTAACTGATTGGGTATTATGCTATGTATTGCTGCTTCTTGGGGCACGCATGCATGTCCGGGCATATAGGGATCAGCACAGCTGCCTACATTTGCGGACTCTCTAGGGATGTGGCACTTGGGATCATCATGATGTGCTCCTGCACTTCAAAACTTGCCACTACACCATGGAGCCTGGATAGCGTGCCTCTGAGGAGCCAATAACAATCTACTAATTACATTTTGCTTTTCCAGCATGTGTTAGATGCTGCCATGATGTTAAAAGGTAAAGGTAGAACTAGTCAAGGTACATGTAGGTGTGGATGAGGAGAAATTTCATTCACTTCACATTTCAAAGGCAAACCTACCAAATTCACACTTTCTGAAAGTATGAGAAATGAAACAAAGCTATCCTTCGCAATTCAGAATTCTTGAATTTTGCTATGCGGTTTGCCAGCACATACTGGGGTAAAGTGTTCTTCAAAATGTATATATTGATGAAAATAACATACCCACTTGCAATATATTAGGCAAAATTGCTCCATATAAATGTGTACACTAGGCAAAATTGCATACAAACATGTGCATATGAGAGGTAATTTGCACTAAAATGCTAATGAATTTTCATGAGGATGTGTTTTTTTTTTAAAAAAATTGCAAACTGATGTGGAAATGTGGAGAACTGAATTTAAGATGAGAAACAGATTTGCCCAGTCCTATGTGTGAGCAAGTCTTCACACCAGATAATAGAGAAGATAACCAGGGCAAATGTGAACCAAAGCATCTGTTCTTATGGATTAAACTATTAGCACTGAAGAGATTTAAAATCTGTGATGCAGTGACAGACTGCAGGATGGGACAACACTCACTTGACCTCCATCCCACTGCTGCATACCAGGATGGAGAGGGGGAAGCAGCAGTGAGTATGGTACAGTGCAAACATACCTGTAGCAGCACTGGATTGTCTCTGCTGGCAAGACCACACTGGCCTTGCCGAAGCCTTGAGCCTTCCCGTCTCCACCAGTGATGCAGGTGTATGGAGGTCAGGTGCGTGCCACTACCCTACCTCCACCATCCACTACTGCTGTGATGCAAGCAAAGTGATACACAAAGGGTGTCGGCAACTCTAGGAACAACCATGTTACATGTGCTAGTGATGGATTGCATTTGTATATGCTTGAAAGAAGACTATGCTTTTACATTTGTTATCTCCAGCAGCCTGGTAAAAAGCCATATGTTTTAGGCAATTATGCTAGAGATTGCAGAAGGAACATAATGTTACAGAAGGTCACAATTGTAGGCTACCAGGAGGCCCAACTGCAGCTAATGGTTTTCCTTTGGATCATTCTAGTTTTCAAGTGATCAAAGTGATCATTCATGCGTAAATTTTATTTCATTTCATTTATATCCCACACTTCCTCCCCGAGGGAGCCTAAGGCAGGAAGCAATAAGTGATAAAACACTTTAAAAAAAAAATCTTTAGAACAAAACATCTTAAAAAAACAAGTCCAACATAGATGCAGACTGGGATAAGAGTGGGTGGAGGATAGAGAAGGGCATGTGAGTGTGTAGAAACTAGCCGACTGTACAAAGGTAATGTGCATTCATTGCTCCACCCACTTTTGCTTCTGACCCCACCTACCAGTGGCATGCATTTGGAGACTGATTCTAGCATTTGTCTTCTCCTCTAAATACTTAGAATGATCCCCAGCTGCTGCTGTCACTTGATACCATCACTCATGAGCTGTGCTCCCCAATCACTCTGACAGAAATTGGGACTGCCTCCTACATGGGTATATGGATAGATTCCCATCTCCCAGTAAATTCTCACTCTGAACTCTGACCCTGTCTCCAGTAGAGAAGAGTACACCCACTTGTCCATTCCTGGCACAGCAGCAATAACCATTCCCAGACTGAACCATGCCATGCTGGGCATGGCCCATCTAGTTCATCATTCTGTTCTCAGAGTGGCCAATTAGATGCCTATGGAAATCCCACAAGGAAGGCCTGAAAGCAACAGCGCTGTCCCTACTTGTGATTCCCAGCCACTGGTATTCAGAGACATGTTGCCTCCCATGGTGGAGGTATCACAAAGCCATCATGGACTGGACAACTTTGGCCCAGTCCAAGCTGAGTAAAAGCAGATAGTTGGGGGGTAAGCCACATACGAGAAGGCACGTTCTGGGAGCAGTGTCTCCAGCTACCACCTGTATTGGCTACTGGAAGAAGAGAACAGGGAACTTTTCCCAACAAGTGCTATTAACAGATATGGGTGTGATCCCATACATTCTGTCACCATGAATTCTATCACGTATGAAACATCAGAGCTTTGAAAAGTTACTTTTTTGAACTACAACTCCCACCAGCCCAATCCAGTGGCCATGCTGGCTGGGCTGATGGGAGTTGTAGTTCAAAAAAGTAACTTTTCCAAGCTCTGAACAACGTATTGATAAAGAGATTTGGGGGATAAAATCTCAGGCAATATTCTTCTGATCCCTTCAGCACTCATCAGCCACCATGAGACATCAGAGATATTATTCAGGTGTTTTACTAGGCCTGAGAAAGAACTTTTCAAACTAAGGATAGGAACCAAAGCTAATATACTTGCTATTGCATTTAGGAAGAAAACCAGGCAACACACCTACCTACCTACCTACCTATTTATTTATTTGTTTGTTATTTGATTTATATCCTGCCCTTCCTCCCAGCAGGAGCCCAGGGCGGCAAACAGAAGCACTAAAAACCAGAGCTTGGCAAAGTTACTTTTTTTGAACTATAACTCCCAACAGCCCCGGCCAGCATGGCCACTGGATTGGGCTGATGGGAGTTGTAGTTCAAAAAAGTAACTTTTCAAAGCTCTGCTAAAAACACATCAAAACATCATAAAAACAGACCCTAAAATACACCAAAACAAAACAACTTTAAAAACATTTTTTTAAAAAAGCATTTAAAACATCTTTTTAAAAGGGTTAAAAAAACATTTTTATTTTTTTTTAAAAAAACATATTAAAAAGCAATTCCAACACAGACGCAGACTGGGATCTCAACTTAAAAGGCCTAGACATCACAAGGTAGCATTATTGTTGTTAGCAAATCAAATGGCATGTTTTTTACTTCAGTTGTTAAAGAGCATAGCAGTGTAGAGTAACAAGTACAACAGGTGCCAGGACTCTAACTTGCAGTGGGCCTTGGATCTGAGACAATGCTGGGATTCAAACCATGTACCACCATCAAGCATTAATCAAAGGAGAAATGTGCAAGGTAACCAGCAAGGTTTGCAAGATGCTTCGTGAATGGCAGGAGCAGCTGGCACTGTGGGCTGTGCTTAGGAACCACCCTCTCAACAGCGGCATCGCTGCTACTTTCCTAGATGGGGTGGGGTCAGGGCAGTGGCACATTGATGGAGCAAATATGGCACTCTTGCCAGTGCACTCATGTAGCCTCAACCTTACTGCTGTCCTGCCCCATTTTGGCACCATCCAGCTAAGACAGCAACACCAGTGTCAGGAGGCAGTTGAGCAACACCCTACAGTCCTGGCCACTCTTGATCAAAAGGCCAAAGTAGATGATTTAAAGCAAAACCAAACTCAATTATATTCCCACATCAAGCTTGGTCTTGAGAAGCGAGCAGGTGCTTAGGGTGGAATGAAAATCATAATGAAAAATCTCATCCAGCTCCATCAATCTTAGGCATCTTGAACATCTCCTGTTCCCTGAAATAACTCTGCATTTTGTCCTTTGCTGTGCAGTGTGCCTGGAACTGCCTTCCAAAATGCCTCCTTAGCAGTGCTGGTTGGTGGCACCATGTCAGTGTGGCAGGGGAATCTGTTCCAGGTTTTAGTCTGAACTTTCAACAAGCTGTCCAAAGTACCATCACCCACCACTGTTGCTTAGACCACCTCCCTTCAAATCCCTTCCTTTTTTCCATCCTTCAGAAGAATCCCCTAGATTCAATGTTCTACTCTAGGGATGTGGAAGCTTTTTGGCCCCATGGGCCAGATCCTCTTCAGGATCAGCCTCATAGGCCAAACCGCCCACCTGTCTATCATGTGGTGTCATTTTGATGTCACATGGTGGGCAGGTGGGCGTGGTTTGGAGGAAATGGCTTCATGGGCCCTGAGGGGGCATAATTGGCCCAGAGGCTGGAGATACCCCATCCCTGTTCTACTCTGTAAACGAAGCCTAAGTGTGTGTAACTGAAATAATGGCACATTCTTCCTAGTTCATCTCTGTCTTCATTTCCCATCAATTCCTCTATTGCTTCTTCTCATTCTTTGTCAAGTCCTATGTACACAGATGGCACAACAGCATCACTATCACTTCCATCATGATCTTTATTACACTGATTGTGCTGGAATGTTCTCACTTTGGTCACACTTCCTACATACTTCTTGGCTGGCATGACCAATCAGACAGGATTGGAAAACAATAAATATTCTTCTATTCTCCTTAATGAAGAACAGAGTTGACTCTGTCCCTATGTAAATGGATGGAGCTAATTTCTTCTGTCATTTATCTGGGTAGTCTCGCTGTTCTGGAGAAGCAGAGTTGGGTAAAATGAATAATAAATACTTAAACATTTCCAGTTGTCTGATGAATATTTTACATTGTGGAGTGTGTGTATTAGCAACATTAATGCAGAACTGAGTGCAGGCACAATGCTCGGATCCACAGTGCCTGGTTGCCAGGTGACAGCATAGAGATAGATGATATTTAATGAATAAAAGTTTATATCTA
The DNA here is from genome assembly GCF_030035675.1 of Rhineura floridana. Taxonomy (NCBI): domain Eukaryota; kingdom Metazoa; phylum Chordata; class Lepidosauria; order Squamata; family Rhineuridae; genus Rhineura; species Rhineura floridana. The sequence continues at coordinate 96,118,626 of NC_084488.1, read as the reverse complement.
CAATGCTAATTGCATGGCCTTTCATGTAGGCATGGGTAATAACTCAAGTGGAAATGATATGTAAGTGAAATCCAGCCATGGAGATGGAGCCAGATATGGCAAACCAAAGGTGGTGGTGGTGAGGGTGGTTCCATAATAAGAAACATGAATTATTTTTCTAAAGAAGGGTAAATATATGATTAGGAAAGACAGAGCCAAGGAAGACACCTCTCACTGTCTGTGCCTAGGGATGAACAAATATCTCTATTTCTGGTCTATGTTCCTTTCATATGTTTTGCCCATAATTCATTACTAGCATTAGTCTGCTAATGTTTTCAATTCTTTTCATAATGTGTATGTTAGCATTTTTGTGTATTCTTTCCCAAAATATGTGTTTAAATGTGTGTCCTCTCAAATTACATATTGCAATATGTGTTTTGATACATTTAAACGGCATTGCAACATTTGTAGAAGCACTAAATCCAGTGGACATCTCAGTTCTGGCCCACATATTAGTCAAATGGTGCAGATGATGTTTTTTCATATAGGAATTAGCAGAGTTCAAATTTTGCAAGAATTCTTGTGCCCAGCCCATTTCAGAAGAATCAAAAACTAGAGAAATGTGCTTACATGTGTGTAAATCTACACAGATTATTTTGTGGGGTTTCCCAATACTGATCTTGGAATGCAAAGCAGAAGGAGGCTTTTAAAAATAAGGTGTTTACAAATGTCAGTGTTGTAAAGGTGTGTTGTGTTGCATATAAAGACTAGTACAGCCTCGAATACTTGACACATAAAAATAACCATAGGCTCATAGAATCATAGAGTTGGAAGGGACCTATAAGGCCATCGAGTCCAACTCCTTGCTCAATGCAGGAATCCATCTTAAAGCATACCTGACAGGTGGCTGTTCAGCTGCCTCTTGAAGGCCTCCAATGTTAGAGAGCCCATCACCTCCCTAGGTGATTGCTTCCACTGTCGTACTGCTGTAAGAGTTTGGAAGTTTTTTCCTGATGTTCAGCCGAAATCTGACTTCCTATAACTTGAGAACATTATTCTGTGCCCTGCACTCTGGGATGATTGAGAAGAGATCCTGGCCCTCCTCTGTGTGAAACCTTTCAAATACTTGAACCAATGTGATTCATTATGAGCAATATCCAGGGAGACTGAGTAGCCATCAACCATAATTTAGGGTTGTCACTCTGTGATATGAACTGATGGACATGTGGACATGGTTTAGGGGAAATGGCCTTGGAGGCCAAGATTGGCCTGTGGGGCATTGGTTTTATCTGTTCCTTCAAAAATCTTCATGACACCGTGAGCTATGAAATACAAACTATATGTTATCTTTCCTAACTGAAAACTGCCAAAGTCATTTCAATGAATATAAGACAGCCAAACTCCAAAAGGTCAAGGAAGCATTCACCATTATTGTATTCTGTTATAAAAATAATTGCTCATTTTTTCTTTCCGTGCAATATGAAGAAAACATTTCTGCTCTGTGCCCATGACCCATCCTGCCACTGCTATCATTCTTGGGAGTCGGGAATGGAAAACACTCGGAATTGCTTTCATAATGTTCACATTGCACAAGACAGAAGAACAGAACAGGATCTATATAGATGTTCTTTTTCTCCCCTCTGGAAGTCAGCCATAGTGATTTATTTTGACATCATTTTCATATGGTTCCCACAAGGCAATTATATTTAAATATATGCAACATTCTCCCACACGATCATGTGGAATGGTCTTGTGTTCAAGTGTTACAAGAAATGGGACACTGATATTTCCCCACCCTAGGCCATGATTTTGAAATGAAGATGGGGAAATGCAGAATGTCATGACATCACAAAGTGAAGTAAATACTACCAGATATTGCATCAAGGGAACTTGAAATTAGACAACTGGCAGCTGTGCATTTGCTATAATGTCTAGTTTTTCCATAAAATGAAAAGCTAAGATCTCTGTGTGATATTCAGCTCAGTCATGCAAAGGCAATCAAAATGCAGAAATACATTTCCTTTCAGGTCTTTATTCATACAAGCAAAACATGGATCTCCAATCATACAACCAAAAGATACACCCCTGTATCCTGTCTCACAAAGTGTACAAATGATGGTCCTGCACCAAAAAAATGTAAATGTACTGTCTTCAAGTCGATCCCGACTTATGGCGACTGTATGAATAGGGTTTTCATGGTAAGTGGTATTCAGAGGTGGTTTACCATATAGGCACTGCCAAATAATTTATTAAGAACACAATAAGAGCCTTGCTGTATCAGGCCAATGGCCCATCCAGCATCCAACCAGATGCCTATGAGAAGCCCAAAAGAACAACCTGAGGACAACCACACTCTAGTCACTTTTGATTTCCAGCAACTGGTATTCAGGGGCATACTACCTCTGACAGTGGCCCTGTTGGCAATGGAAACTCCAGCAGACTCCACTTTTCCTGTTTTACCTCAATAAATGATTGACACTGTTATAGCTGACACTTCCGGTCCTCATCATGACAGTAGGAAGGCTGATCTGATAGTTCTCTTCAGAGAAATTTTGGCTGAAAACAGGTGGGGCTTTGCAGTGAAAGATGCCACCAAACTAGAGGTGGACAAGTCACTCCATTTCCAGTCTGTTCTCATTTTCACATGTGCTCTGCCATCTTTTCATCACTATCAATATTCACATTTAATTACATATTTAAACTGATGTTTTAAAATATATTTCTCTCAAAATACTTATTTTAAAATCTATTTTAATATTCTTTCTTGAGCTGAGAACTCCATTGCAACAGTTGGGGAGGTGCAAAAGCCTACTGATACCAAAGACTGCATACACACCATACATTTAAAGCACATGGTTTTTCCCAAAGAATCTTGGGAACTGCCATTTCTTAAGGTTGCTGGGAATTGTAGCTCAGTGCTTTAAATATATGGGGTGTACTCAACCTAAGATTCATTGGTCCAGGAGATGAGGATCAGGTTTTACTGGAATTCACAAAGATCAAATTCCTCACACATTCCTAATTCCCACATCCCTTTGGCTCATATTTTTAAGCCGCCACCTGTTTTGCAACAGTGGCACCCCTCTCAGCAGCTGGTGGGCACCATTTTTGCCTCTGCAAAAGAAGCTTTGTGATGATACAGCACATCCTGTGGGGGCTTCTACCAGCCAACAGGAAGCACACCACCACCACCATGAGTAAGTTTGGCCCTCCCTATAAAAACAGTCGAAAGACACAAACACACACACCCAAAACACAACACTTTGTGACTTGCAGATGGGGCAGTGAAACTGGGGAAAAGAAATTGAACTCAGTGTTAGGGAGCATCCTTATTTATGTATGTATGTATTTATTTATTTAAAATATTTGCAGACTACTTAACATGCAAAAGAGAGCCAGTGTGGTGTAGTGGTTAAGGCATTAGACTATGACCTGAGATACCAGGGTTCAAATCCCCACACAGCCATGAAGCTCACTGGGTGACCTTGGGTCAGTCACTGCCTCTCAGCCTCAGAGGAAGGCAATGGTAAACCACCTCAATACCGCTTACCATGAAAATCCTATTCATAGTTTCTCCATAAATTGGAATCGACTTGAAGGCAGTCCATTACATTTATAACACCCCAAAATCTCAGTTGTGTACAAAAGAAAAGGCATGTCAACAACCAAAATAAATCAGCATAAAATTCAGTTCAAACTTCACAATTAACAGTAAAAGATGATAAAATGCATGGTCATCAACAGCTACTTGGGTGAACATAAAAGTGTTTAGCATGCACCAAAAACTTAGGACCATTGCTGCATGATTTATTTCAGGGGGAAGAGTGTTTCACATAGCATGTGCCACACTCTGGCTGGTTGCAAGGTCAATTTCAGGTGCATGGAGCACTACTATGAAGGTCTTCCTGTGCTGACCTTAATAACCAAGCAGGTCTGTAAGGAAGGGAGAAGGAAGCCCCTCAGGTAACCTGGTCTCAAGTTGTTCAGAACTTTACAGTGCTATCAGTAAAACATGGCCTGGTGCACATTTGCAGCCTGTTGCCACACATATTAATCTCTGGATTAGGATCACAAAGTACAGATGCTTAATTGCCACTTACAAGAAAAAAGAAGATATTTGTGGCATTATCCTTATAAACCTCTGGAAAAGTGTACATATGAATAACATCACAAATCTATTTTGCTGTTATGCTTTGCTATGGTTTATATCTCCTTTAAATCCCTCTTCCTATTCTTCTTTTGTCCATCTATCTCATTTTGGAAGGATTTATCACATTGACTAGTACTGCCAACTCAGTAAATGAAGCAGTAAGGAAGTCATACATGGGAAATCCAAGGACCATTTAGGCAGGGTCTAGCACAGTTATGTATGCTAGTATACTTCAACTTCTGAAACATTCCAAATTCTGGAGACATCAGGGAGATCCATTAGGCACTGCGGCTTGATAATTGTTATTTATTTTGATGCCTTTAACAAAATGAGATACTGTATATACCATAAACTTAGATTAGTTTTCAACTGTGATGGCTTCCCTCCCTGCCCCCAAATCCTGAGAATTGTAGCATGAAAAGAGTGGGCTGTTGGAGGATGTTAAGAGATGTTTAGACTCCTTCATAGAAATGCAAGGAACAGAATTCCAAGGGAAGAGAGAATGACTATTAAACCAGCTGAAATCTACAGTGTGGATAGACCCAGAGTGTTTATAAAGACAATTTATGCACCCTATATGACTTCCATACTGCTTCATTTACTGAGTTGGCAGTACTAGTCAACATGATAAATCCCCAAAGAATCTTCTAACCTACTTACTGGGGACAGCTGCATCTTCACAATAAATTTCTCCATGCAGTCAGCTTCAGGAAAGTGAGACTAATTTTCATTGCTGACTATCTGTACCTGGCTTTAATTAGCAATCAGAAACATTTTCTTAGATGTCTTCTTTGCTTTCAGGTCAGCTGGAAGAAGGCATGGTTTGTCAGAAAAGTGCACTAAAAGGCACTAAATGACAAGACTATACTACAAGCTAAAGGTGGTTTTCCAAAGGTTTTTATAGCGAACAGCCATTAAATATCTAGTGAAATGTATTTTTTAAAGTTTATTATTAAGAACAAGGTTGATTTGTGCACACACCACTCATACATAGACCACAGGCACACATGCATCTCTCACTCACTCACTCATACACATACATTGGTCCCTCTCTCTTTGCCCAAGTGAGGAGGATGGATAGGTATGCACATTAAGGAGCAGGTATGATTGCAGTTTTTCCTGCTGCAGCTTGGGTGACATGCATTTTTAAACACCAGTATACACTCATCTGGAAACCCTGGCCCTATCAGCCTAGGGTTTACAGATGTGTGTATACGGATGTTCAAAGATGTATGTCACCTAAGCTGTGGCAGGAAAAACTGGTGTCCACACTGCAATCATGCTTGCCCCTTGATATGTGCATAGATGTTTAAAAACTCATGTATAGATTGGTATGTGATTCACGCTGCTTCAGGACACACCAGACTTACAACAGTGTGTGCATACAGCTGCCATGTAAAATGTTTGCTGTGTAATGTGTTTAGCTGCCCAAATATTCTGCAAAGAAATGTTCAAGACACAAGAGAAGCTGCAAAAGAAGGAGGGGAAGCATTTCACCAAGAAAAAAACATAGTAAAACAGAAATCCAGGGTTTTGTTTTGTTTTTCAGTTGCACTTTCTGCATACTGTGTGTGTGTTATTCAAATTCTCATTTCATTCTGTAATTTGTAGACTCCATGAATAAGGATGAATGCAAATTAGACCCAGTTTTTTTAAAAACAGAGAAGATGGGAATTAAGATACAATAAGTAGATGTGTATAGATTGCATCAGATATGACTTTCCCCCCAATAACAGCAGGGAGCAATCTTAGAGAGCAATTGCTAGCTTAATAGGAAATATTGTCTTGTTATAGACTGAGTGAATTTACAGAGCCAGATACTGCTTTGCTTTCAAATAATGGCAGTTTCTTCTGAGGTTAAGAGCCATGCTGGTGTCTGTGTCAGGAGTTTCATTTATCTGGAGAAGAAAGAGTTAAATCTCTCTGTGTATGCTGTGGACATGCTGAAAATTGGTGTGTGTGTTTGTGTGACATGCGTAGTAGAAGTAGAAGTAGAAGTAGAAGTAGAAGTAGTAGTAGTGCTTTTATTGGTTAGGAAAAAAAAGAGGGGCCAGTGCTCATATTTTGATAAAAGTGCTGTGGGTTCCAGCACACAATGACTGCCATGAGCAGCAAAAAAAGTGGTGCCAGTACTCCATACCTGTGAATAATACTGTCACAAAAGGTTACTACTACTACTACTATTTATTTATTTATTTATTTATTTATTTGGTTGCATTTATATACCGCCCTTAGCAAATAGCTCTCAGGGCGGTAAACAGCGTAGGGTAAAATACATACATGGCAATAATAAAATCACAAAAACATATATGACATAAAAACAAATACGGTTAAACAGAAAATAAAAATAAAGACTTAGTATACAAGATTAAAAAGCTAAAAAGTTTAGAGTGATTAAAATGCCTGGGAGCATAAAAAGGTCTTTACCTGGCGCCGAAAAGATAATAGTGTAGGCGCCAGGCGTACCTCTTTGGGGAGGCTATTCCACAACTCGGGGGCCACCACAGAAAAGGCCCTAGATCTAGTAACCACCCTCCGGGCTTCACAATGAGTTGGTACCCGGAGGAGGGCCTTCAATGACGAACGAAGCGAACGGGTAGGTTCATAGTGGGAGAGGCGTTCCACCAGGTATTGCGGTCCCACGCCATGTAAGGCTTTATAGGTCATAACCAACACCTTGAATCTCACCCAGAAGCAAATAGGTAGCCAGTGTAGGCGAGCCAGAACAGGAGTTATATGCGAAGACCGACTGGTCCTCATCAATAATCTAGCTGCCGCATTCTGCACTAGCTGAAGCTTCCGAACTGTCTTCAAGGGCAGCCCAATGTAGAGTGCATTACAGTAATCCAATCTCGAAGTTACCAGAGCATGGACAACTGAGGCGAGGTCATCGCCGTCCAGATAGGGGCGTAGTTGGGCTACCAAACGGAGATGATAAAACGCGTTCCGTGCCACCGAGGCCACTTGAGCCTCAAGAGACAAGGAAGGGTCAAAAAGAACCCCCAGACTATGGACCTGTTCTTTCAGGGGGAGTGTAACCCCATCCAGAACAGGATGCACATCCACCATCTGAGCGGGGAAGGCATTCACCAACAGTGTCTCAGTCTTGTCTGGATTGAGTCTCAGTTTATTAGCTCTCATCCAGTCCATTATCGCGGTCAGGCAACGGTTCAGCACATCAACAGACTCACCTGAAGAAGATGAAAAGGAGACATAGAGTTGCGTGTCATCAGCATACTGATGACAACGCACTCCAAAACTCCTGATGACCGCACCCAGAGGCTGCATGTAAATGTTAAAAAGCATGGGGGACAAAACTGACCCCTGAGGGACTCCACAATGGAGAGTCCAGGGTGTCGAGTAATGTTCCCCAAGCACTACCTTCTGGTGACGATCCGCGAAGTAGGAGCGGAACCACTGCCAAGCAGTGCCTCCAACTCCCAACTCCGTGAGTCTCCCCAGAAGGATACCATGGTCAATGGTATCAAACGCCGCTGAGAGATCAAGGAGAATCAACAAAGTCACACTCCCCCTGTCCCTCTCCCGACAAAGGTCATCATACAGGGCAACCAAGGCTGTTTCAGTGCCAAAACCGGGCCTAAAACCGGATTGAAATGGATCCAGATAATCGGTTTCATCCAAGAGCACCTGGAGTTGGCTAGCAACCACCCGCTCCAAAACCTTGCCCAAAAAGGGGACATTCGCCACCGGTCTGTAGTTGTTCAAATTATCCGGGTCCAGGGAAGGTTTCTTTAATAGAGGTCTCACTATTGCCTCCTTGAGGCTACTTGGGACTACTCCCTCTCTCAAGGAGGCATTAACCACTTCCCTGGCCCAGCCGGTGGTTTCAGCCCTGCTAGCTTTCACTAGCCAAGATGGGCAAGGGTCCAGAACAGACGTGGTTGCCCGGACCATTCCAAGCACCTTGTCCACTTCCTCGAGCTGCACCAACTGAAACTCATCCAATAGTAAAGAACAAGGCCGTGCTCCAGACAATTCACTGGATTCATCTGTCACAACATCAGAGTCTAAGTCCCTACGAATGCAAGCAATCTTGCTTTGAAAGTGTCCAGCAATTTCGTTGCAGCAGGCTTCAGATGTTTCTATAGTATCGGGCGGGCCAGAATGTAAAAACCCCCGCACAACTTTAAAAAGCTCCGCTGGGCGGCATAAAGATGACCTAATAGAGGCAGCGAAGTAAAGTTTTTTCGCTGTCCTTACCACTTTCATATACAACTTATTGGTGGCACTTACCAAAGCATGGTTACAATCGTTGGGAGTTCGCCTCCATCTGCACTCCAGCCTCCTCCTCTCTTGCTTCATCACTCTCAGCTCCGGGGTATACCACGGAGCTGTATGAGCTCTACATTGGAGGGGGCGCGCAGGAGCGATCGTGTCAACAGCCCGAGTCATCTCCATATTCCACAGTGCGACCAGGGCCTCGACAGGAGCACCAGTCTTATCAGCCAGAAAATCTCCCAGAGCCCTCTGAAAACCAAGAGGATCCATCAGACTGCGGGAGCGGACCAACCTAATAGGTCCTCCACCTTTGCAGAGGGGAAGAGCTACTGTAAGCCTAAATCTCAACAAGCGGTGATCTGTCCATGACTACTATTACTACTACTAAACCCTAACATGGTTTCTAACAATATGTTTAGTGTTATTGGACTACAACTCCCATAATCCCTGAGCAATGTGATCATGCTGTGGGGGAGGGGCTGATGGGACCTGAAGTCCAACAACATCTAGAGGGCCACAGACTCCCTATCCCTGGTTTAGCATCACATCTAACTTGGCTCTTACCATGGAGAAAAGAGCTACAATCCATTGTTACACTCATTTAATCTCTACTCATTTCATTGTAGGACTGGCTATGTGCAACTGTTGGTTCGACTACATAAAACTAGTTTTAAGTAGGACAGCTCCCTTAAAAAAATTAAGATGTTCTTTTTGGAGATGCCTTGTTTAAAATGTTAGTGTAAGGATAGCATTCTTCAGGGTTCAGCTCCATCCCTAGACATAGAAGTTTTGAAGACAATGATGGCAATATATTGATCTCTCTCTGTCTCAGCAGATTTATGACAGGCTTTGGAGGGCATTTCCCGTGTTTTATTGCACAGTGAAGATACATAAACATTACACAATTGTTAGAGAATAAATAAAAACATTTGTCTTGTTAATATGTTCATTTTTACCAGCATTCGAACTTAAATTTGCTAATGCTGGGGAGAATAAAACTTGCATATATTTAAACACGTTCTGTTCTTAGATCTGACCATCTCTGATCTCTCAAAGGTGCGGTGGCCAACCGTTAGCCCATGAGATGCATACATCCCCTGAAGAAACTTTATCTGGTTCCTGGTGGCCCAAGCTCAATTTATATATATATATATATACACAGGCCTTTAAGACTCTGTTGGGGGACCTTTTTTCTATCAGAGGCTATTGACATACTGAAAAAATAAATTTGGGACCAGCTTCCTTCCATTCCCTCAGGCTCCTTCCAGGACACCACCACATCGCTGATGCATATAGCAACCAACTCAGTGCTACTCCCCCCCACCCCCAAGGGTAGCCACGGAAACATCATCAAAAAAGAAGAAAATCCACCAGCAAAAAAAGACAAAAGAGGATGCAGTTTTATATAAAATTTGCATTTGAATTATGCAAACACTAACATTTAGAAAAAATATATAAATTAAATGAAAATGCAGTGCATCTGACCATAGTAGGGAAGACTGTTACCATATAACTTGTGTGCCTGTTCAGTTTGCTGTCTAGGTGCTAACTGTTGATGGGCACCTATAAGGCCTCTTCTGCTCTGCCATCTGACAGTTCCTTATCTTTAAAATGGAGTTGGACCAGATAGGTCTTCAAGTGAGGACTGTCCTCTCTCTCACCCCACCTCTCTCTTAATAAATCACTAAGTTGGAAAATAATGGCTCATGTCTCTCATAAGAAGAGACTGCTGGATCAGACCAGTGGTCCATCTAGTCCAGCTTCCTGTTCTCACAAGTGGCCAACCAGATGCCCAAGGGAAGCCCACAAGCAGGACCTGAGTGCAGGAGCACTCTCCCTTTTGTAGTTTCCAGTAACTGGCATTCAGAACATAGACCATAGCCATCATGGTCAGTGGCCACTGATAACCTTATCCTCCATAAATTTGTCTAATCCTCTTTTAAAGCCATCCAAGCTGGTGGCCATCCCTGCCTCTTGTGGGAGTGAATTCCATTGTTTAACTATGCACTCTGTGAAGAAGTACCTAATTTTGTCTGTCCTGAATGCATGCCAATAAATAAATTTTTTTTTTAATTTTCTACTCAGTGCAGCTTACCACAGCAAAATATAAGAAAGCACAATAACATAATAAATACAATTTTAACCAATAAAATAAAAACCACATATGAATGTTGTGCCATTAAAAGATCTTAAACAGATACTAGTAACTCACCATGGGGTGAGTAGCCTGCCAGTTCACACACTGGAGCTACAGAGGTAAATTTTGAACTGTTTATCACCTACTGTGGAGCATTTATGTTTTTCTAATCTATCTTTAACTAAAAAACAAACAAACCCTCATCTGGATTTTAAATCAGTGGATGAGTGGTGATCTCAGAGCAGATGGATACAGCACATTGAAAGTAGAGTTGAGGCTTCAGAAATGGATAATAAAACTGAGTGAACCGAGAATGGCAATGCCAGATAACATCCATAGTTGGACGGGGCTTTTGTATGAGAATTTAGAAGCAACACAAGTATGTCCCTATTTTAGCATTTGAAATGTGGAGGCTGTCCTTGTAGAATTCAGCGGGGGGGAGGATGGGGACATAACTAAAATGAGTTGTCTCCCTGTCATTGGCTCTAGCTCCGCCTACTGTTGCTCTCCCTCCCTGTAGGAAGGTATGGGGTAGTAGCAAAGGGAAAACTTGGATTCCTCATCATGGGGGTGAAAAGTAGGCATGGAGGAATCTGTCCAGTTTGGTTCTCGAGTTTCTCATTTTTCCAATCTTAAATTCAATTCTCCACATTTCTGCAGTAATTTGTGGTGTGGATTTTTTCCCTCATGAAAATTCGTAAGCATTTCAGTGAGCATTTCTCATAATCAACACATTTTTCTAAGCAGTTTGCACTAATGCACACATTTTTGTGTATGTTTGTAATATAATGCATTTTTGTATGCTATTTTCACTAAAAATGCATGATTTTGTGAGTGTTTGGAGAAGTGTTAATTTGAAAGGATAGCTGTGTTATAGTTTGCTTGTTGGTTCAAGAAGTGCAGATTCCCATTAAAATGCAAGCAAAATTGCATTTCCCCTCCTGTGCAGTCAGCTCGTTTGGTAGATTGGCTGTAGGCTTAAAAAGAAGAGAGGGGCAAACAAAAGATTTGGATTACACTCAAGGTTTTATACTTAGCTATACTCTCCAAACAACAATAAGTGCATGAATTGCTGAACAGAATTGAGTGCAGATATTATGGGCAAATTCCAGAGACCTTATCTTTACAGAGAGTTTTGCTGTTTTTTCATTTTATTTTAAAGGTCAATATAACTCAAGAAACAAATTAATCAACAGGCGTGGGAAAGGTTTGGCTTGTTTGGCTGAAAAGAAGCTTGCCATACCTGGCCAGTTATTTGAGATAGTTTATATTCATGAGCTATATATTGTGCAATTTCTGCAATACACTCGGTAGAGAGCTGTCTGGTTTTAGCACTAGTCAAAAAAAATACTGACATTACACTTTTTCAGATGGTCATCCAGTCACACCTGCTGGCATGGATAGGGTTATCCATCATGGAGACTAGCATACAATGGGAGAAAAACTAGGACTCTTCTCCTTGATAGACATCTTAAATTGGTTGATGGATTGCACAGCATTTATATGCTGTGTTTCTGCCAAGGCACCCAAGGTGGTTTATAATTTTAAAATACTAAAACAAAAATTGTATAAAAAGTAGATCAGTGATTACTAGCCACACTGGCTATGTTCTACCTCCACTATCTCTAGAGGCAGAATGCTGGGAATCACAAGTGAGGAGAATGTTGTTCATGTCCTGCTTGTGGGCTCCCCTTGTTGGCCACTGTGGAAAAAAGGATGATGGACTAGATGGGCCTTTGGTCTGATCCAGCAGGGCTCTTCTTTTGTTCTTATGTAGAGTCCAACTGATGGTCTCCTCAGGAGCTGATGGCACAGGTCCACGGTCTAGGCTTCCTCACTTCTGCCATCCCTCAGGACACACAGGTCTTCCTTAAGCAGCCCCAGGGAGGTTAGGGGAGAGGCTTCCCCAACAGTTGCCTCAGGCCATTGATGGTTCTATAGGGGGTTGATAGTTTGAGCTCATTGGCCTTGACTTCCTTGTTTCCTCATTAGCAAGAACACTTTCTTATGGACCATTCAGTCCCTTAGCTGCAATTTCAAGAGGTACAGTCCCAGCAGGAGTGTGCCACATGCTTCTCCTGAGTGTCCACATCAGCTATACACAATTCAAAATAGAGATCTGTGCTACTTCAAAGAGTTGCCTACAAGAAAAAGAAATACTTTGATTCTGATCTCCAAAATCCAGGTAGCTGGAAGGGAATAAAGGAATTCCCCCTCCCTCATTTTCCAATAGACTCTTAGTCCCTCCTGTTTGGTTCTCTTTGTCCTAAGCCTTCTTCAGGGATTCTGGCACCATGTAGTGTCATCACAGGAGAGGACTGTGAGGATGAGTGTGTTAGCTCCACCTCCCTTGTCACCATTGTCATCGCTCTCCATGAGTTAGAGAGCAACTACGTGAAGCAGGAAATACTCCTGGATGCTCCTCATATGTTTTAGAACCCTCACTGGTTGATCAAGGAGCATGAGATGAGATGGATGGGGTTATGGAAGCACTGCTCTGTTGTGAGTGCTGACCTCATCTCAGTAGAGGGGAGGAGAGAAGAGGTACCCTGGACAGCTCCATACAGGGCTCAGGCTCCAGCCTTTCATGTGAGCAGAGCTCAGATGTTGCTTCAGCTGCAGGCTGAGTCTTAGACAGGAGCTATAGCTCTGACTCAGTAGCTAGCTCTGCCGTTGCTAAGAGCCTCCTTATTTAAAGGGGCCAACCTGCTTTAGCAGTCATGTCCTCTGATGGAGCAGGGGAAACTGTGATTCTGCTTAGACATGGTAAGGAACTCTTTTCAGCCTGAGGGTCACATTCCCTTCTGGCCCTACTTCTGGGGGCCACGTGCCAGTGGTGGGCAGGGCCAGAGGCAAAAGTGGATGAAGCAACAAATGAACATTTGCCTTAGTACAGTAGGCTAGTTTGTGCAGATGCACACCTTTCTCCATTATCTGTCCAGACAAGCAAGAGGTGTTATTAGAGTTCAAGGATACTTGCCAGTCAGGCAAATAACAACCAAGGAGGCTGCAAAGCAGGGGTGGTGAGAGTTATGGTCTGGGGAGACGGAGTGTGGCTGAGGAAGCCTGAGATTTCCTACCCCCTGCTTTCAGACTTCTGAATTAGAATCTTCAGAGGAGGGCAATGCAACCTCCTCTAACTGGAGGGGTGCTGGCACAATGGGCTCCTCTTGTGCAAGTGGTTATTAGGGACCCTTGCCCTTAAGGGCAATTCTCTCTCTTTCTCAGGCTCTTTCCCTGAAAGGGTGTCCAAAAGTGGCTTGTGGGGTGGGGCAGAGCTGCTTTTCAGCAAATGGGTCACAGACAGTTACTGGGAGTGAGAGACGCTAAGTGTTGGGGAGGTTGGTGCAGTGCAAACAGTGCTGGATTGGCTCTACCAGTGCATTTGCATTGCACTGACCTCCCTGACACCTCACTCCTCTCCCTCCCAATAAGCAACATTGAGCCACCTGCCAGGAAGCTCACCGAGGGGCTCCACTCCACCTGATGAGCCACTTCTGGGGGAGTCATGACAGTCACTCACAGGTTTCCCAATCCCCATAACAGCCTGGTGCAGTGTCGAGGGAGGAAAACAGGATGTTCTTGTCCTATGGATTTCCTTTTGCTCACAGTATTTTGTCTGCCTGGGGATGAATTGTGCTCATATAGATGATCCTGGGGAACAGCTCAAAAGCAGAGCAGATATCAAAGCCTGACAGCCAAGGCCAGCCTGAATAGAAAGAGCTTACAATATGTCTAAAAGATGTTTGGGCTTTTGGCAAATTTCGATGAGGGAGAGGGGTCCAACAGATGCTCCTTACAGTCTGGCCTTGAAAATGTCTTTTCTTTCTGAAAACAAAATGCGAGACAGTCCATGCTGTACTACCTTAAAATAAAAATAAAATAAAATAAAAGCTCTTACAGAGTTTGGGAATAACTTAAAAAAAAAAAACCCTGAAGGCAATGGTTATTGAGCAATATCCAACTGACTTACACTCAGACCAAACCCATTTAAATCAAAAGACCTAAGTTAGCCATGTCCATCATTTTCAGTGGGTCTACTCTGAGTAGGACTAGCATTGGATATAATTTGCAGGTGCATTGAGAGCTTCACTAACACCAAAAAAAAGGAGAAAATTCAAAATAAATAGGAAAAAATAATTTGCCTCCTACCTATCCATCAAGGCTTTGCCCAACATTGAAGAGCATTGATATAGTGAGCATAACCGAGACCTGGTGGAATGGAGAAAACCAGTGGGATACGTTTATCCCTGGATATAAACTATATTGGAAGGAAAGGGAAGGACGTATTGGTGGTGGAGTCGCTCTATACGTGAAAGAAGGCATTGAATCCAGCAAGCTCGAAACCCCAAAAGAGGCAGACTCCTCCACAGAATCGTTGTGGGTGGTGATACCGTGCCCCAGGAGGGACTTAATACTGGGAACAATCTATCGTCCCCCTGATCAAAATGCTCAGGGAGACCTTGAGATGAGATATGAAATTGAGGAAGCATCCAAACTAGGAAATGTGGTAGTAATGGGTGACTTCAACTACCCGGACATAGACTGGCCGCATATGTGTTCCAGTCATGACAAAGAAGCAAAGTTTCTAGATATTCTAAATGACTATTCCCTAGATCAGTTGGTAATGGAACCGACCAGAGGGACGGCAACCCTGGACTTAATCCTCAGTGGGGACCGGGACCTGGTGCGAGATGTAAGTGTTGTTGAACCGATTGGGAGCAGTGACCACAGTGCTATTAAATTAAACATACATGTAACTGGCCAATTGCCAAGAAAATCCAACACAGTCACATTTGACTTCAAAAGAGGAAACTTCACAAAAATGAGGGGATTGGTAAAAAGAAAGCTGAAAAACAAAGTCCAGAGGGTCACATCACTCGAAAATGCTTGGAAGTTGTTTAAAAACACTATATTAGAAGCTCAACTGGAGTGCATACCGCAGATCAGAAAAGGTACCGCCAGGGCCAAGAAGATACCAGCATGGTTAACGAGCAAAGTCAAGGAAGCTCTTAGAGGCAAAAAGTCTTCCTTCAGAAAATGGAAGTCTTGTCCAAATGAAGAAAATAAAAAAGAACACAAACTCTGGCAAAAGAAATGCAAGAAGACAATAAGGGATGCTAAAAAAGAATTTGAGGAGCACATTGCTAAGAACATAAAAACCAACAACAAAAAATTCTATAAATACATTCAAAGCAGGAGACCATCTAGGGAGACAATTGGACCCTTGGATGATAAGGGAGTCAAAGGTGTACTAAAGAACGATAAGGAGATTGCAGAGAAGCTAAATGAATTCTTTGCATCTGTCTTCACAGTGGAAGATATAGGGCAGATCCCTGAACCTGAACTAACATTTGCAGGAAGGGATTCTGAGGAACTAAGACAAATAGTGGTAACGAGAGAGGAAGTTCTAAGCTTAATGGATAATATAAAAACTGACAAACCACTGGGCCCGGATGGCATCCACCCAAGAGTTCTCAAAGAACTCAAAGGTGAAATTGCTGATCTGCTAACTAAAATATGTAACTTGTCCCTCAGGTCCTCCTCCGTGCCTGAGGACTGGAAAGTGGCAAATGTAACACCAATCTTCAAAAAGGGATCCAGAGGGGATCCCGGAAATTACAGGCCAGTTAGCTTAACTTCTGTCCCTGGAAAACTGGTAGAAAGTATGATTAAAGCTAGATTAACTAAGCACATAGAAGAACAAGCCTTGCTGAAGCAGAGCCAGCATGGCTTCTGCAAGGGAAAGTCCTGTCTCAGTAACCTATTAGAATTCTTTGAGAGTGTCAACAAGCATATAGATAGAGGTGATCCAGTGGACATAGTGTACTTAGACTTTCAAAAAGCGTTTGACAAGGTACCTCACCAAAGGCTTCTGAGGAAGCTTAGCAGTCATGGAATAAGAGGAGAGGTCCTCTTGTGGATAAGGAATTGGTTAAGAAGCAGAAAGCAGAGAGTAGGAATAAACGGACAGTTCTCCCAATGGAGGGCTGTAGAAAGTGGAGTCCCTCAAGGATCAGTATTGGGACCTGTACTTTTCAACTTGTTCATTAATGACCTAGAATTAGGAGTGAGCAGTGAAGTGGCCAAGTTTGCTGACGACACTAAATTGTTCAGGGTTGTTAAAACAAAAAGGGATTGCGAAGAGCTCCAAAAAGACCTCTCCAAACTGAGTGAATGGGCGGAAAAATGGCAAATGCAATTCAATATAAACAAGTGTAAAATTATGCATATTGGAGCAAAAAATCTTAATTTCACATATACGCTCATGGGGTCTGAACTGGCGGTGACCGACCAGGAGAGAGACCTCGGGGTTGTGGTGGACAGCACGATGAAAATGTCGACCCAGTGTGCGGCAGCTGTGAAAAAGGCAAATTCCATGCTAGCAATAATTAGGAAAGGTATTGAAAATAAAACAGCCGATATCATAATGCCGTTGTATAAATCTATGGTGCGGCCGCATTTGGAATACTGTGTACAGTTCTGGTCGCCTCATCTCAGAAAGAATATTATAGAGTTGGAAAAGGTTCAGAAGAGGGCAACCAGAATGATCAAGGGGATGGAGCGACTCCCTTACAAGGAAAGGTTGCAGCATTTGGGGCTTTTTAGTTTAGAGAAAAGGTGGGTCAGAGGAGACATGATAGAAGTGTATAAAATTATGCATGGCATTGAGAAAGTGGATAGAGAAAAGTTCTTCTCCCTCTCTCATAATACTAGAACTCGTGGACATTCAAAGAAGCTGAATGTTGGAAGATTCAGGACAGACAAAAGGAAGTACTTCTTTACTCAGCGCATAGTTAAACTATGGAATTTGCTCCCACAAGATGCAGTAATGGCCACCAGCTTGGATGGCTTTAAAAGAAGATTAGACAAATTCATGGAGGACAGGGCTATCAATGGCTACTAGCCGTGATGGCTGTGCTCTGCCACCCTAGTCAGAGGCAGCATGCTTCTGAAAACCAGTTGCCGGAAGCCTCAGGAGGGGAGAGTGTTCTTGCACTCGGGTCCTGCTTGCGGGCTTCCCCCAGGCACCTGGTTGGCTACTGTGAGAACAGGATGCTGGACTAGATGGGCCACTGGCCTGATCCAGCAGGCTCTTCTCATGTTCTTAACAGGATGGTATATCAGCATGGCAATTCCATGCAAACAGAGGAGAAAAGGGCCAAATGTATAGCTGGGCACAACATTTAGCATCCTGAGGATCCCAGTTTTCACTCTTTTAAAATGAGCAGGTTTTTAGACCTTGTAAGTAGTATTCACTGCTAGTCCTGCTCAGGGTAGACCTATTGAAGTCAATGGACATGTCTAATGTTTAATTTCAGTGGGTCTACTCTGAGGAGAACTTAGTTGCTTACAACCCTCTGACTGCCAAAATAGATAGGCAGTGGCCGATGAAAAGTCCAAAGCTAAAAAGGGGCTCACTGGGATTTCTAGTTTTGGTGGTGATAGGGGTGTTTTGGGGCCTGTATAGCTCCTTATCCCATCTACCAGATACAAGATAAAATATGCAAAACAGGCAAATATAAGCAAGTTTAGTATATTGGTCAAATAATCCAACTTTTCTTGACATGGACTTTGGGATACCTTGTGCAGTGTTTTTATTATTAGTTCAGAATGCATATACCATTGAGCATCGAGTATCTTGCACCCAGGCTTTACAATCAGCTGCTGAGTCCCTGCTTTTTGGCCCATCAATAAAAGATTTGAAGCTGATGGTACCACGGACAGGGCCTTTTCAGTAGTGTCCCCATAATTCTGGGATTTACTACCTGAAGAAATACATGTGGCTCCATCTTTACTATTTTTTATGAAGTGTAGGGAATTGGAAAGGCATTTGTTTAAAATAAAAAAGTCAGGAGATCCAGTCACGGGTGTCCTACAGAGTGATACAGAATGGCCCAGTGGCAACATTGATTCTGCTGATACCGGGCAACCTTCTGGCATGGCCAGAGAAAAAAACTGGGCAAAGGAAAGGGTGTGAATGTTACTATTGCACATTAGGCTAGTTTCTATACACACTCACACACCCCTCTCCATCCTCCACCCAGATAAGGAAGATTAGTTCAAGGCCGCATTCCAGCTAGGCAAAAAACATTCAATGAGGGTGCAACGCAGGGCTAGTGAGGGATATAATCCGGGCAGGGGGTGAAATCTGGGGAGAGTCTGAGGGCCAATTATAGAGGCCTGGAAGGCCACATTTGGCCCCGAAGCCTGAGGTTCCCTATACCTGGTTTAGTTTCTCATGCCCAAGGAAACTTAGGGTGTGTGTTTCTCAGTCAGGAGTTCCCCTGTGCTAGGCATGGCGAGCCACTTTTGGTATTGAGGAGACTTCTGCAAACATAAAGATTGAACATGGAGGGTCTTCATTGCAACAAAAAAGGGTTTAATCCCATCGGGCATTCCCAAGGTCAGCCTTAACAATATGTTGGGCACCCTAAGGTTACGGCATTTGGCTTTTTCTTTTTAGTTTAATTTGTAGAAAAGGATAGAAGCGCATTAAATTATGCATGGCACAGAGAAAGCGGATAGAGAAAAGTTTTTCTCCCTGTCTCATAAGATTAGAACTTGTGGACATCCAATGAAGCTGAACGTTAGAAGATTCAGGACAGTACTTCTTCACACAGTGCATAGATAACTATGGAATTTACTCCCATAAGAGACAGTAATGGCTAGGGATGGGTGAGAATTTCAATACAGGTTGCATTTTATGCAGAATTTATCAAATTTGCACTTTCCAAATCAGTATGAGAACTGAAACACAGCCATCCTTGGAAATTCGCATTTATTAGAATTTTGTGATGCAGTTTGCCAACTAAACAATATTTACAAAAATACATCTTTGAGTGTGCATAAAAATGAATATATGACTGAAGATAACATGCAGAAATGCATTAGATAATGAGAAATGGCTTGCAAAAATGTGTGCCTTTGTTAAAATTGCTTACAAAAATGTGTTTATTAGGATAAATATGCACTAAAACAGGATTTTCATGAGGATTTTTTTTAAAAAAAATGCAACTTGCTGCAGAAATGGGGAGAACTGAATTTAAGATTGGACAAATTAGAAACTGAGAGAACCAAAATTGAGAGATCTTTCCTTCGCTAGCGATGGCCACCAACTTGGCTGGCTTTAAAAAGGATTTTAAAAATACGCAGAGAATGAAGCTATCAGGAGCTGCTAGCCATGATGGCTATGATCTGTCTCCACAGTTGAAAGCAGGATACTTCTGAATACCAGTTTCTGGAAACTGCAAGATGGGAGAGTGCTGTTGCACTCAAGTCCTGCTTGGAGGCTTCCCATAGGCATCTGGTTGGCCATTGTGAGAACAGGATGCTGGACTACATGGGCCAATGGCCTGATCAAGCAGTCTCTTCTTATCCTCTTTGGATGTCAGCTGTGGTACATGCACAGTATACCTGCAAAACCTCAAAAGAAAGAGGAGGAACTGGTTAACTCCAGCTGTTCGCATTAATACTTTGCAATGAGGAGTCAACTGAAAGGGGGACCTTTTTTTGTCTTCTGAAATGCTTTTACAGAATTGGAATGTGTTGAAGCAGACATTTCTGGAGAAAAGATCATTCAGAAATCTCAAAGGAAAACTAGTTATGCCGAAAGTAGGGAATGAGATGAGATACTTGCATGGCTGGCTCTAGCACTGTCATCTCTGGCTGTGCAGTGAAACCCTTACAGACACTTCTGCTATTGATTGCTTGGTTTTTTTCCTCTCAGATAAAAGAAGATGATAAGGAAAGTAACAGTCAGG
Source organism: Rhineura floridana (assembly GCF_030035675.1). Classification (NCBI taxonomy): domain Eukaryota; kingdom Metazoa; phylum Chordata; class Lepidosauria; order Squamata; family Rhineuridae; genus Rhineura; species Rhineura floridana. Next base: position 96,098,357 of record NC_084488.1, on the reverse strand, counting down.
AGAAAGGAAACGTGGAAACTGAAACTGAAGATGACACTTACGTAATTATGATGAGCTCAGAATCTCACAGTAATGGCCTTTGTAAGTTTCTGGTATAGAGATTTCCAATATTGCTCTTTTGGATCTTCTCAGTGACTATATAAGTTAATATGTCATAATGCATATATACCCATGGGGAAGAGTTATGGTTTTCTGAACAGCCTTTACCTTAGTTATTTTAGGGCTGTGCACCAGATAGGGCCAAGTCCCAAACCAATTTGGGCCTATTCAGAAGTACTTGGGCATCTGATGAATCAGGTTCAGACAGCCACTGATCACTATGGGTTGGGTTGGATGGCCCAGAACAATCCATACCTGTCAGGGGGTGGCACATCAGGCAAGAAGGAGAGCCAGGCAGGGTGGGAAGAACCCACAAAAAGGCCAAGATCTACCTTGGATCCCTGGCTGTGTCTTCCGTGGAAGGTAGGTCCAGTTGCCTGCCTGCCTGCCACCTCCTCCTGCCATCCACACGATCAATCCCATGATGATTCTGCAGAGTGCAGGTGATGCTCCACAAGTGGCTTTCTTAAAGGAACATTGCTTGCTGAGCATCATCCATGCAGAACTTAGTGGTTGATTCTCCAGGGTGCAGGTGATGCTCTGCAAGTGGCTTGCCTAAAGGAAAGTCAATTGTGGAGCATCACCCACACAGGATCTACCCTTCTGCTCAGCAGCTGTTCAGCAGAAGAGTCCATTCCGCAGGGTGCATAATTGGTATTGATTTGGGGGAGGCAATGCAGCACTTTGCGGAATTGTCCCCCATCTTGGCCGGGAGTGGGAGGAAGGAGATTCAAGGTTTTGTTCTCCTGCTGGCTTCTCCCAGCTATATGTTTAATTAGGGTTTTAAAACCCTAATTAAACATGAGCCCCAACCTGAAACTTATTCAGGACTGGATCCAGCGCAGAGCTAGGGGGTGGTCCCCAGGTCAACCCAGGGTGGATCAGCCTGATGCCCTCCCCAGGATCAGAGCCACAGGGCAGATAGGGACTATGCACAGTCCTAGTTATTTTTAAGGACATTATCTATTTGCCTTTAACACTTTTTCTTCTGCCTATGGACCCACCCTATCTTCTTGTATTCCTGGTGCTTTGCCACTAGCATACTTTGTCCTGAACTGAACATAAGCATCAGGAGTCTACAGTATATACAGAAACTCCAGTGCCTATCTTGAAGATCACAGCTCCTTATTTGTGTCCACTCTATAGAAGGAAGGAACACCAAAATCAGATGAAGCAGGAAAAAGAGGGAAGATTATGAGCATATGATCCCCAGAGATCAGGGCAAATCTATCAATCAGTTAATGGTAGGTGGGGCCACTGGCCATCCACCAGCACCCAATGAGGTGTGACCTGGGGTGAGTTCTGAAGGCCATATAGGGAGGCTGCATTTGGCCCCCTAGCAGGGCCGGCGCCAGGCATGCCAGGGCCCTTAGACACCATCCTTCCCCCCCACATGCATGCATGCTCCACCTACCTACCTTTTCCTTGGTGAATGCTGCTATTCACGCGCATCCCTGCCATCAACCAAGATGGCAGCAGGGGCATTAGCCCTTTGGGGAAACCTCGGCTGCCATCTTGGTTGATGGCAGGCTTGCGCCTGCAGCGCAACCAACATTTACGTCAAGGGAGAGGGAGGTGGGGTGTGCAGGCGGGCATTGTGGGCCTGCACAGCAGTAGGGGGTGCTTGGGAGCTCCCTGTCACAATCTGTGGCAGGGTCGGGAGCTGATGCTGCCACAGATCATGGAAGGGAGCGCTGCCCACCCACCCTTCAGGGGCCCTCAGCCAGGGCCCAACCTGGCCACCCTCTGGTGCCAGCCCTGCCCCTAGCATGAGGTTCCCCACCCCTGTTCTAGAAGATGTTTTGGGTATTTGAGGCTTGGTGGCACCTATTATTTGACAGCCACAGCTGCATTACTGCCAAGACACAGCTGAATAGTTCAAAGTCAGGGAGTTTTCTTGGCTCTCTAGTGAGAAGTTGATGCCAGTCCCTTCTTTGAACTATCCCAGGTTTCTAACTGCCCTGATGCCACTGCCATTGACAAAATAGCTGCCAGGAATTCTATGAGCAGACTTGCCTAATCAGGGATGGGTTCTCTTGCCTCTGGTTCCCCAAGTGCTGTGCCATATAGCCATATAATGTCCCTTGGTTTTCCTGTTGTTGATAATTAGCCAGTCCACTCAAATGAAGTCAGTGCCGAATAGTTGGATCACATCCCAAACCTACCAGCAGATGCCTCCGACATGGGCAGTTCAACTATTAATAGGGATCTGTCCATTTCAGCTCCCTCCTTTTCTCATTTTTTCAGTTCATTTCTCCACATTTCTGCAGCAATTTGTGATTTTTTAAAAAAAATCCTCATGAAAATTCTTCAGCATTTTAGTGCAAATATCTCCTAATAAACATATTTTATATGCAGTTTTGTACACATTTTTGCAAGCAATTTACCCTTATATAATGCATTTTGTATGTTATTTTCACACATATATTCATTTTTATGCACACTTTCCCCTAATATATGCATTTTTGTGGATATTGTTTGATTTGAGAACCAAACCAAACTATATTGCAAAATTCAGATAAGTGTGAATTTTGAAAGATGACTGTGTTTTGGTTCTCATATCATTTTGGAAAATATGAATTTGATAGAATCACCTTTAAACACTAACTGAATCAAATTTCTCCCCATTTCTATCTACCAATGGGCTAGATCACTGTTAAATGCAGCTGCACACAAATACAATGCACAAGGAGTATAATTTACAGGACCACCCAAATATGGAAGCAATTTGCCTATAGGCCCTCCCTTCCTCACCACCCTGGATGGGTTCATCCTTTGTACATTATGTGTGTTCACTAAGACACCAAGTCTTCACACAACCCATAAAATACCATATTTGGAGTGGTTCAGAAACTTCTCCTCCTCAGTAGAACATTATTTATTCCATTTAAAAAATGTCAAATGATAAACTGGCAAGCCACAGTCTATTAAAAAAATTACCCCAAACAGCTGGATATGTTATAGCTTGCTTGGCTCAGCCCTATGTGCTGTGCTGCATTCAAAATCATGCACTTTCCGCTGGGAGGGGCAAGGGGGAGGGGGACACAGTTCTGGGTTTTCACCTTGGAGGAAGCCTAACATTATCACATGCATGGATGTGTTGCATAGCAAAGTTACAAAATCTAATGAAAACCTCCACCATTAATTTAATAAATATTTTAGATGTTCTTTCACTGGTGTTATACATGTGACAGCTTTTCACTGTATTAGTTCATGAAAGTTTCATAAGCAGTGCTGCTGTTATTTCGGTGGAAATCTGTGAAATATGAAATGCTTCCAGGTGGCATATTTTTAAATGAAATAATGATAATATATCCTCCCAACGTTAGCAGCCAGTCCAAGAGCAAGACAACAGCCTAGAGCCTGTTGGAAAATCCAGAAGGATGTAGGAATGGTCAATGGAGATGAACAGGAAAGAGTGCCTAAGAAAGAAGAAACAGAAAAAGAAAATAAATCAGGAGGAAATCCACATTGCTCAGATGGCAATGATGAGAGCTTATATGCTAACATACCTGAGAAGACTCCTGAAGGCTCCAGAGATGTGGTCTACTCTCAGAGGCCACCTTTGCCACCTCGAACCCCATCTACAACCACAAGACAGGATGAGCTTTTCTACTTATCCCCAGGTACAGAGTCATGAAAGAAAACAAAATGTTTACAATATTTATTTACTTAAAAGATTTGACACAGCATCACATAGCATACTGCCTATGCTGGTGATGGGAACAGACAAGCACCAGCATCTGACACCAGTGTGAAAAGACCTGACCTGCACTGGCTTCCCATCTCCTACTGGGCCAGGTTCAAAGTTATACTAGTGAACAAAGCCCTGAACAATTTAGGCCCAGGATACCATAAGGACCACCTTATCTTGTGTGCCCTAAATTGATCACTGAGATCATCTGGGTGAGCACTATTCGTGGTCCCCCATGGATCAGAAACATGACTCATGTCAGCGAGAAATCATGCTTCCAATGTAGTGGGCCAAACTCTATGGGACTACCTCCCATTATAAATCAGACAGACACTGTCCTTGCTATTGTTCAGATATTGAGTTTAAATGGTTTTATTTCAGAAGCAGTGCTTGGAAAAGTTACTTTTTTGAACTACAACTCCCATCAGCCCAATCCAGTGGCCATACTGGCTGGGACTGATGGGAGTGGTAGTTCAAAAAAGTAACTGTTCCAAGCTCTGTTCAGAAGATATATCCACCATGAATGTTGATACAATATTCTACTGTTTTAGTCTACGTTTTTGTATAATTTTTATATGTTATACATATTTTTTCCTGCTAGCTGCTTTGAGACATACTGTATGTTGAAAAGTGGGGTATAAATATCTTGAATAAATAAATAAGCCTTCTTTGTAGTAGCTCCCTGTTTATAGATTGTTCTCACCAAGGAGCCATCTTTGACTGGGCTTTCAGCACATTACTGCCAGTGGGGTCCCCCAATACCAACCTGGGCACTGTGTATAGCACAGTAATTTTAGGACAGGGGTGAGGAAGCTGTGGCCTTCCAGATGTTTTTGGACTCCCTCTCCCATCAGTCCCAGACACCATAGCCAATGGTTTGGGATGATGCATCTTAGAGTCCTGCAATATCTGGAGGGTCCCCGGGTCCCCAGCCCTGTTTTAGAAAATATCATCTGAACCAGTCCAGTACCCTCATCGACAACAGTTCCTAATATTCTTTGGGTCAAAGCCATGGCAGTTAACCTCTGTTAAACCAACATAACTATGTAGTGTAGAAATGCTCAAAGTGTTGCAACAAAGGTAATGCTTTTTTTAATCTGCTGGAAAATAAAGAGAAGAGTTATGCCGCACATGATCAAGATTTCACTCTCTTGCAAAATGGTCCACATCTGAGTGCAAATCAACTTTTGCGTGACTATGCCCTTGAAATACCACTGTTCCCACAAGAGCAGCTGACAGAAGTGAGGAAGGGATCAAAAGATTTATTGGAAAGGGTTTGGCATGGCTTGTTGGCCTGCCAAACTGGCACATGGCTATGCCACGCATGAATAATTCTATTGCATCACGAACGTGTCTGTAAGCAGGCCGACATGCATGCTGACTCCAGGCGGTGCCAGTTAATATCCCGGGGATGAAGCAGAATCCTTCTGAAGCGCTTTCTGTATGAATCTTTCAGTTTAATTGTGCTGTGTTTCCGTGAAGCATTAGGTTGGTTTCATCTTTGGGAAGGGAACGATCGTTTCTTTTTCAAAGAGAAACTGTAATGAGTCATCCCTTCAGATTCTGTAGAGAGTCGTTTATTGCAGGTACTGCGGAAGAATAGCTAAAAAGCAATCTGGAATCAAATCCCCCCCTTCCGGAGTCAGGTTCATTTGCCAGTGGCATGAGTGCCCCCTACTGAAGTTGGAAGATCAGAAAGCTCACATAGTAGGATAACAACAACAACAGTTATATGGGAAGAGTGTCTTCCTTGTTTTTCTCTAATGTAGTATGTGTGTGTGTGTCCTAAAATGTTGCTCTTTATTAATTGCCATTAAAGAAATGTCCCTGACTGTACGTGTGTCCATGCACTGCATTCAGGGAGTGTACCATCTGCATACCTGTATACTCATATAGTTGAACTGAACACTCACACAGTAATACACATGTAATGTTCAATGGGTGTACACTATCTGTGCCTGTGTTCTGTGTACAGTTCCGGTTGCCTCACCTAAAAGAAAGGCATTGCAGAGTTGGAAAGATCCAGAAAAGGGCACGCAGTATGATCAAGGGAGGAAAGGTTGCAGCATCTGGGACTTTTTAGTTTAGAGAAAAGGCAAGTAAGAGGTGGCATGACAGAAGTGTATAAAATTATGCATGGCATAGAAAAAGTGGACAGAGATAAGTTTTTTTCTCCTTTTCTCATAACACTATTGTGTTACACTCTTTCACACAAACACTTGTATATGTGAAGAGACAGCTTGTATCTGTGTTTAGTGTAACATCCGGACAACCCTCATGTGTATGGAGTAAATAATGCATTTCTTTTAATACATATATAGTAGCCATTTCTAAAACAGCCTTCCCATAGAATTAATAGCCAGGTGTCTTGTGGCACTGAGGAAAACAATGAGATATGTTGCAGAGTTGATTCTAGCATCTCCTGAAAAGAGATGAAAGCTGACAGGGAACTTATATCACTTGTTCCAAGAGATGGGTAACTTGCTATTGCTTTTCTCAAATGAATTGCTCAAAAGGACTTAACAGGCATTGCCTCACAAAGCTGCAATTCCCGGATTGGTTTAACTATCAATCCCTTTTCCCAGGGAACTCTGGGAATTGTACCTCCTAACAACTCTCAGTACCCTTAACAAAGGACAGCTCCTAGGATTCTTTGGGGGATGCCATGACTGCTTAAAGTGGTATGATACTGCTTAAAATATATAGTGCAGGTGGGGCCTAGGATACCTCTATTCTTAGCCAGGCTCCAGGTTGCTGCCCTTTTCCCTGCCTTTTAAAAAAACATGTTATTTACTTTGCTTAATGGGTAGCTGGGTGCACTGCAAAGCACAGCCCTGATAGGGCCCCAGACACCTGCAATCTTAATCACCCAGAGGCCTCCATACATATAAATTACAATATGCAAATTTGTGTGCACCATATCCTTTAAGTACCGGGCAACAGCCATGTTTTCAGGCACTGTCTAATATCTTTACCACTTTTTGATATTAAAATTAGACACACACCTCTCCAGATTATAGAATTACACAGAGCCCATAATGTTGTGGGTTCTTTGGGGTTTTTTCAGCATTACATAGCATTTTACAAGAGTTCATTTCAATGAATATGTATTGTTTTTAAAAACCGATTTTGTCTCTAATAGAAACAGCAGATGATTGTGGTATTAAGGGAATAAATGTGGACTTGAGCCATTAAATTTGGAAGGGTTTCTTTGCACGAAATCTGCAAAGATTTTTACAGAGGTTTATATTAGCAGGTTTATGCCGATGTTTTTGTTCACCTCAGAAACCCAGGAATCTAGATAATGATGGTGTCATTGCATGTGTTCTGCAGCATGGGAAACAGTGAAAGACCAAAATAAAACCAGTGTGATACATGAAGAGGAGAGAAAAGAAGGTGTATCTGAGAAAGCAGAAGAGGAAGATCCATACTGTTCTGCACTGCTGGATGATGGTGTGTACGATATGATTTTTGATAATGAAACCAAAGAGCGGAAGCAAGGCAGGAGATCCTTCATTATGAACCGCCCTCCAGCACCCGCACCTCGTCCTTTGTCCATCTCTACAAAAGAGGAGAGCACTCCTTACATAGCACAAGGTAACATTTGTTTAGCATTCAGTTTTCAGAAAGTTCCCTTAATGCCCAATGAATATGAATTGGAAATATATATTGTAACATCAGTCCAATATTCTTCATACATTCATGTTTGGCAATGCTTTTCTCAGACAACACGTAGCAGACTAAATATTCTGGTTTTGATAGTTAGTTAGGACAGTAAGCCAAACAATAAAAGTTTAGTGGTGTGCTGAAACCCATCTTCCAACTTCACAAAACTTTTCTTCCCCTGTGAAAGAGGCTTCCATTTTTCGGCTTCTTTGTTGGGGCACTTTAGAATTTCAGTGGCTGTGAGGTAAGGATGAACAAATATGTCCATGTCAGTTTCTCTGTTTCTCATTTTTCCAGTCTTAATTTCAGTTCTCCACACTTCTACATCAGCTTGCAATTTGTTTGTTTTTTAAAAAAAGTCCTCATGAAATTTCATCTGCATTTTAGTGTGATTTTTTCCTAATATACACATTTTGTGTGCAATTATGCCTAATATAGACATTTTTGCAAAGCAATTCCTTCTAACATAATGCTTTTTTGTATGTTGCTTTCAGTAATATGTGCATTTATATGCAAAGCAGTTTCTCCTAGAATGTGCATTTTTGTACACATTACTCGACTAGAGAAGTCTGGATTTTGAAGGATAATTGTTTTTCGGTTTGTGTATTGTTTTGGAAAGTGTGAATTAGACAATGCAAATTGAATTGAATTTTTTTCCCAACCCTAGTGTGGGGTTTTTTTTAGTTCCGCTTATTGTTGCAATATGGCTGAGAGTGGTGTGTGTGTTTTTTTCTTTCTGGTAAATATTTCTCCAGCATTCTGGGGCTTCCACAGCTGCCTGTGTTTCCTGTTCTGAAAAAGGCCCATGGAAGGAGTTACCTCATGACATCTTCCCCAGAGCTTTAACTGAAGCACAGGAAGTTGGGAATGCTGGTTCCCGACCACCCTAGATTGCTGGGGTCACTGGCTATGTTTTAAGGGAAGTCCTTTTTACCTTTTGAACAAAATAAATCCACTCTGATGTCTTTAGAAGTAAAAAGACTTCACTTAAAAAGCATCAGCTGTCAGAAACACAGAAAGATTCCCCACCTTCCCATATTTAGAAGAAAGCCTCAGCTGAGGATATTGTGATTTTTTATGAAACATGAGCACCCACAAAAGTTGCAGAGTGTAGACTGCTGGAGAGATGATTTGTAGAATGAAAGAAAGAACACCAATAAACACCCCTTGGGCACCTCGCATGCAGCAAAAACTCATACCTCACGCATAAGAACGTCACCAAAGTTTTCTCTCCCCTTTAATAACTGTTGGATGCAATTGCTTTTCTCCTTAATTGTTGGAGGATGGTTTAAAAAACAACAGGAAATTTTTTAGCAGAGTAAGTTACATCTGGTGATAGAACCACACAAATAGTCTCCAAGTATTGTTTTGATGCGGAAGTCATTGGATGCACTTCTGGGGCACTTTATAGGGAGGTTGGCCTGTTTCTCAAAGGCCCTGTAAAATAGGGCATGGCTTACATGCAAAAAAAATGCCAGATTCAGTTCCTGGCAGCATCTTGTCAGGCCTTGGTCAAGCTGCAAGATTGGCTGGAGCTTTAGGGTCTGGTTCTGGCACCATCAGATAAGGAGCAGAGGGCCACATGGATGACATGGAAAATTCAGGCTCCTGGTCAGGTTCTAGAGTAAAGAAGGAAAAAACCAAGCCTGGAACAATAATTATATACAGCCATAAAGGCCTCTCTATTGGCTCCTCAGATCACCTGGTCAAGCTGGGTTGAGGCCAAAAAAGGGAGGGGAAAAATCTCAAAATGCTGTAGGAAAATGTATTACTTAGACAAGCCCAACATGTTGTGGTTTTTACTGTATTGGGCCTTTATCACGGGGCTACAAAAAAACACTACAACACAATTACATAATCGTAAATGTCAACAAAGAATACACAATTAAAATACAATTATTTCATGCAGAAATGTTTGTTTGTTGCTACTTACATGAAATTAAAACTGTCTGTAGGGATCTCTAGTAGCAAAAATGTTTTAAGTCTTTAGTAATGAATGCAGAGCACATTTTGTTATCTAACTGGGTTGGAGGACAGCAGTACTGACTCTCTGGCCACCAAGTGGGCCTTCTTATTGTTGCCTCCCAGTTTGTGGGATGCTCTCCCAAGAGAAGCATTCCTGGCACCATCATTAACTGTTTTTAGACACCGGGCAAAAACGTTTTTACTCAGCCAGGCTTTTGGCCTTTTATTTGGAGGGTACTTAGGTAAGTTTGTGTCTTCTGCTGCTGCTCATCTTTTTAGTAGGGTGGGTTGAGCTGGATCTAACCTTCAATATATATTATGGATGAGCACTTTAGTTTCTTCTTTTCTTTTTCTTCTTATACTTGATCTTAATGTTTGCTTTTATATTTTAAGTTGCTTTGAGTCACTCTTCTGAAAAAAGCGACAAATAAAACAATAGCAGCTTTATACCTAGCGTTGCTCAGGAATTCTAAGAAACACAAAAAATCAGTGCAGTTTTGAAAGGTGCAGTCCACCATCTCGATTCAAAATGTCACCCAACTGCATCCAAACATTGACCAAAACTTGCTCCTTAATCTCAGGAGCCATCATTCAAAATTTGGTTAAGATCATTGCAGTTTTGAAAGGTTCAGTCCCCCCTCTTGATTCAAACAGCTTTCCAGTACATACAGTATGTATAGATGAGTAGAAGTAGCAGTAGTGATGCAGCTCAACAGGATTAGTCCAATAATTTTCTCTCTCTGAGAAATGCTCCAGTGGCACAGGGATTAAGGCCCTTGGACCTTGCTAGCAAAGGCCTCTGGTTTGATGCCCCTTACATGTCTTACACACCTCCAGTTAAAGAATCTCAGATAGTAGGACTTTTAAACACCTCTGCTTGGGACCCTGGAGAGCCCTACCAATCATCATAGATAATCCTGAGCGATAGGGACCAGTGGTCTGACTCAGTATAACAAACAGCAACAACAGCACACAGTGGGACCCTGTTGAGTTGGAGGGCTTTCTAGCAGGGCCAACCCTACTATTAGTCCAAGGTTAGGGAACCTCTGGCCCTCCAGATGTTGTTGGACTACAGCTCCCATTGTCCTAGACCTTTGGCCATGATGGCCAAGACTGATGGAAGCTGGAGCCCAACAACATCTGAAGGACCCTAGGTTCCCCAGCCCTACATTAGGCAGAATGAGGCAGCCACCTCAAGGGGCAAATGCTGACGGGGGAGCGGTGACTCATGATAAGATATTGGAGAACAGATCTGTGTGTCCCATTTGGTTTGCCCTGCCCCCTAAGTTAGTCCACTGCCTTCAGGTGCAATGAAGGATAGTGTCCTCTCGCCAATGTTGAAGTGAGATTCAGCTGCCAGTCTGGTTGTCTCTGTATGTGGAATGGGGGCACCTTCTTTCCTTTGCCTCAGGGCTAACCCTGCTTTCTAAACCTATCAGGAATCTACCCATAAAGCAGGGTACCCAGTGCTAGAATCTAGGCATGGAAGTACTGCTGTGGTGATCCTGCCCTTGAGAAAAGAAGAAATGGAAACCAGCAAGTTGAATCATGTTGCTCATTTAAATAATAAAAAAGAAATGTCCTGTGAGTACTTCTAATGTAGTTACATCAGTTTTATACCAGTTTAACTGTCACGATAGAGAGCCAGTGTGGTGTAGTGGTTAAGGTATTGGACTATGACCTTGGGAGACCAGGGTTCAAATCCCCACACAGCCATGAAACTCACTGGGTGACCTTGGGCCAGTCACTGCCTCTCACCCTCATGAAAACCCTATTCATAGGGTCGCCATAAGTCGGAATTGACTTGAAGGCAGTACATTTACATTTTTAACTGTCACAATATGGTGCCATGGGCACCATATAAGCAGTGTTAAGAATAATTTTTTGAGATGCCTAGCTCACTTAAGGAACTCTACTTCCCAAGGCCCTTGGGAGAATGCTTGTTTGTAGTGAAAGCATATATAGATGATCTGTAGTGTAAGCCAATTCTCATTTAACAAGGAGGCAACTGTGAATCTAGGGGGAGGGATGGTTATCTCTTGGCTATCATTTATGCAAAAATTACCTAGCAAAATGTAATGCAGAGCTGAAGACTGAATGTCTCAGTTCAGGGAATGGGGTAAGCTGAGATTGGCCTTCCCAGACCTGGTGCCTTCCAGATATTTTGGACTACAACTCCCATCAGCCCCAGCCTGCAAGGCTACCCACAACTTTGTGAGAGGGGGGGGGGATTCTGAAATTTTTATTTGCAATAATATCTGGAACATGTTGCAAAACATTTTGTCCCCTCGGTAAAGAGTGGAATGACTCTCCTACTCCATTATGCCTCCCCCTGCCCTCGGTCATTGTACAATTTATACCAGGATAAATATTCTGCAATACAGGGAAATTTCATCAAGATGAAGCCATGCAGTAATGCCAAATGGCTCTATGTCCAGATGGTGTGCACTCTCAGTGTGCTTCCTTCCCATTCCTTGGGTTTTTAATATTCTTCCTCAGGTTATTTCAATGTGCTTCCAATTACCCAATGTCAGAATAACTGTTAAATAAATGCATGAGAGCATTTTGTTTCCTAGCACATAGTGAAAGGTTTGTGCTCATTACTGGCACAGGATCATCAGCCTTGGAGACTGAAGTTAGTACAGCTTAACCACAGAGACAGATGCAGTTTTGCTTGCAGTGATCTGCCATGTCATTCAGCTCTGACCGTAGAGAATTGCCTTGGGCCTGTGGAGATACTTCCGTCTCTGTGCTTGGTGACTCATTGGCATTCCTGGGTAAGATTGCCAGTGAGGAAGCCTGCCAACTGCGCTCAGTGCTTTTTTAACCCCCTCCCCCTTTGATCACACACACTTTCCAGTAGGCAACATTATTTATGACAAAAAACTTATTGGTTTCAGTGGGATATGCACTACAATCCTATGTATGTTTACTCAGAAGTAAGTTCCACTATGGTCAATAGAAAGAGAGCTTTTTTCAAGTAACTGCACATAATTGCAACCTCAATGCAACACTGATGATAATCTCCCAACATCTTTCTTTTTAAATTATATTTGGCAAAGTAGCCATGGGGAGGGCTAACCCTTTCCACACCACTGTGGTAATTCTTCAGTGCAAATCACTCAACATCATCACACCAGAGCTTCTGTTAGACAATGAAAAATAGATGCCCAATACTGATGCCTGTATGCAGGCCCACAGTCATTGGTCAGCCAAGTCCAGCACTGACTGAGGGCCCCAGTGGCTCAGAATGGCCTCGACCAGCTGTGCTATCACATAATGCCCATCTCACAGGCCCCAGGATGGCTGGATGGCCAGGTGGTACTGTTGCTTTTGAATGGGAGCCAAGCTTGACTTCCATCAATGGTGGATACCAAGCTTAACTCCCAAACATGGCGGCCACCCTCCACTCCACTCCACTCCCTGGGCCTGCCTTCTTCCTTTCCCAGGTAGAGCTAAAACCTTGAGTGAGGTGATACATAAGAGATGAAAGGAGGAAAGGAGGGGTCACATTGTGCAAGAATGGTTTCGTAGCAGATGTAACCATATCGTTAAAATTTCTGCAGTATTAAAATAAGTAGTAAAAAGAAGCAAATTCCTCATTTGAATAAGTTAACCCAGTTTATGAGTTCATCTTCACCAGCTAATTCATTGGCATTCAGCTTCGGTTTTTGGGATGCAATGTCTTTCAGGGCCACATCTCTTAACCTTCCACCCACTAGCCCGAGTTCTTGCTAGAACTGCAGTTTTATTTTGATGGTCTGATATCAGGCACATTTTCATTCAAGGCACAATTTCCCCTAATGTTGTTTCATTCACATCAAGTGTTTCCTTCAAGTCAACAAGACTGGTATAATGCCATCAATGATATTTGAGGGCTTTTGTCATAACAGGTGGTGCTTCCAATGGAGCAAATCAGTCTTTTGCTGTCTCAACATCCTACATTGGGTAGTTAAAGCAGATAAAATAAGATCAGAGAGAATGAACTGAATTCACCAAAGTTAATGTTTCTGAATGTAGCCTCAATAGCTCTTTCCTGCTTTGGTTTACTGTATTATCTGAAATCATCTCATAAATGTCCCTTTTCAAGATGTCACTCCCAAGGCAATTATTAATGTCTTCTGCACAGAATCAGTATATGATCATCACTCTCATTAAGAAAGCAGGTGTCTTAAATACAGGTGCACAGGGGATCATATAAGTCCAGCAGGAATCCTATGCTTGCTGGCATAACATTACAATTTTTAAAACTTCTGTTGGAGTCCCATAGAAAGTCCCAGATGACTGCCTGCACTTGCTTCCACAGCCATCAGAACATAGGAAGCTGCCTTATAGCAAGTCAGACTATTGTATGTATTGTATTGTATGTAGCTCAGTATTGTCAACACTGTCTGGCAGCAGCTCTCCAGGATTCTAGATGGGGTTCTCTCCCAATCTGACCTAGAGATGCCAGCAATTGAACTCAAGACCTTCTCTGTGCAAAGCAGATGCTCTATTCCTGAGCTACACCCCTTCCCTAAAGAAGAAAATCATTGTTACTAACCCTACAGCCAATCACAGCACACCAACAGGGATATATAAGCTTCAGCCTTGGAACCCAGACATTGTATTTGAAGTCAAGCAGCATGGGTCTATATCTAGGGATGTTGTCATAATTCAAATTAGGGAGATGAAAACAGTGAGCACCTCTGTTCAGCTGCTTGCTTACAGTTTGGGGGCAAGCAGGACACAGCTTGCAGACTCTTGTCTCAAAACTGATGCCAGACAGATGCCAGCTTCCCCATCCCATGAGAAAGGAAGGAGAAAAGTAGGAGAAATGGATGTTCCAGATGTCCCAGCTGAACATGCTTCTAAGCCAGCGATGGAACTGGGACTATGAGTCCCATCATTCCCTGTGGGGAAATGGCACTACTTATATTATTGTCCCACAGGGTGATGGGACAGGTAGTCCCATCACCTTTGGCACAAAAACACCACAGCAGGGCTCTGAGAGAGCCTGCAGCTATTTCAGCTATTGGGAGAAGAGAAATGGAGGTGGTGGTGGGCACTTCAAGTGCTCATGAGCCTTTTCTGAGCACACACACCAGATGCTTGCAAAAGCACAACTCCTTTTCTGGTCCGGCATTGGGATGCTCATGCTAGAGACAGACAAATCTGTCAGTTTCACTTTCTCTCTCTTTATAATTTTTCTGGTCAAAATTTCAACATTTCTGCATCAATTCCCTATTATTTTTAATGTCTTTACAAAAATCTATCAGCATTTTTACACAATTTTAAACTCTACACAATTTTGTTTGCAGTTTTGCCTCATATACATATTTGTGCAAGCAATTTTCCCTAATACAATGCATTTTGTGTGTATTTTTATGCACAATTTCCTGTATTATACATTTTCATATACATAATATGATGGGAGAACTGCAGCACAAAATTCAGAGAAGTAGGAATTTTGAAGGTTGGCTGCAATTCAGTTCATGTATTGCTCTGGGAAGTGTAAATTAGGTAGGGTTATACTAATATATAAACCATTCTACGCCATTCTACTCTCCTGTTGAGAATCCAGTGACTTTGTGCTGGAGACTTCAGTGATTCAGCAAGAGGTAGGAGTGGATTCCTGCATACCATGGGACAGGGCTAGCCAACATGGTACCCTCTAGATGTTATGGACTACAACTCCTCTCCTCCCTGATCATTGGCCATGCCAGATGGGGTGATGGGACTTGGAGGCTAACAACGTGTAGTGGGCTACTCCTTTCATGGGGAATACCAAGTTATGCTGGGAAATCTTTATTTGAAAAAGAATCTAAGCCCCCAAAAAACAAAACTGGCAGAAGGCAGGGGCTGTTGGCCCCCAAAGGGTTTAAAAGGGGAAGGACTTGGCTCAGAGTAGGATCATAGGAGACTCATTTCAGCTCATCTGCTCAAGTAGGGAGTGTTCTGGCATGATCAGAAGGCCTGTAGCTGCTATTGCCTGAGGCGGCTGTGTAGAACCAGGTATCCCTATCGAAACAAGGAGACCTGCATATGGAAGAAGATTTACAGCAGGGGTAGGTGGGCAACTTGTGGTCCTTGGCCAGATTCCATGCAGTCCTTGACCTCTTTGCCTTGACCCTCTTCATCCCCCTCTGTAAAAGAATTTTTACAGAGCTACGGCAGGGAAGGGCCATAACTCAGTGGGACAACATCTGCTTTACATGCAGAAGGTCCCAGGTTCAATCCCCAGTGAACCCAGTCTGAATTTCTGGAGAGCTGCTGCCAGTCAGAGTGAACAATACTGAAGCAGATTGGTCTGACTCAATATAAGGCAACTTCCTATGTTTCCACCCAAAAATGGAAGACGAGAAAAAGTAGGCTCACTATACAGATGCCACAAATGTTTGAGGGGTACACAAATCTTGGAATAATAGGTGTTAAGAGTCATAACGGCCTCAACTCAAATGGGCATGTGCACAATTTCAGGGGCTGCATGCACACGACTTTCTTCCCAAATCTGTTATTGTGCTGGTCAGCTGTTTGGTTGGATAAGGGCAACAGGAGGTCCATCTGCAATTGCTGTTTTTTTGAAGAAGGAGAAGAAGGGAGCACACTGCTGGCAGTTAAATCAGAAGGCCATGTTTTGCACAAACTCCCTCCAGTAAGGGTCATGTGTATGGAAGCCAGGTTGCAAACATGTATGGCTCCAAGTTTAATCAAGGCAGAAATTTCAAAGAATCATAGACCTGGAGAGGTCCTTGGAGGTCTCCCGGTCTAATCCCCTTCTCAATAAAGAATGTGCAGTGCTGAATGTAACTACATATCCCTAACAGATGAGCATCCATCTTCTGCTTAAATACCTCCTGTGAATTAGAGACCACCAGCTCCTAGGCAGTCTGTTCCACTGGCAAACAGCTCTTACCATTTGGAAGTTTCTCCCAATGTATAGCCAAAATCTGCTTCCCTGCAATTCCGTCCATTGGTCCTAGTCCTGCCCTTTGGAGCAACAGAGAACCAGTCTCCTTCATCTTCTTCAGGGCAGTCCAACCATGTCTGCCCCTTAATAATCTTTTTTCCAGACAAAACATACCTGGCTCTTTTGACTATTGTTTTCCAGGGCCTTCACTCCACTGTTGACCCTCCACTGGATACTCTCTAGTTTGTCCATGTTAAAATGTAGTGCCCTAGCTTGTTCAATGTTGTATAAATGGCAAAAATGTTCCTTTGTTGTTTTCTCTGAAGATCCCTCCCGGTTTGCCCTTGTGCCTGCTGTATTACAATTTAGTTATGTGTTTTCCTAATTCAGTCCAAAACAGTGAATAATTTATTTTCTCTTACCTCACCCACTCAGAGCATTTGTTGCCAGCTGAAATTATTTTCACCAAGATGCTGAATGTAAAGTGGTTCTAGCAATCTGACTTTGAACAGCTGGAGAAGCAATTCCATTTTTTTTTATTGCTGCAGCATTGCAAAACTCAGCAGAAATTCCCAGGCCTATCAATTAAAATACTAACTAATGAGGGGGGCATTGTTGAATGTCCTGGACTCAATTTATTTTCTCTTCTGGCAATTTGTTAGTGGCCCACTCTTAATTCTCCTGTCCGTAGCGATTAACACAGTGATCCTGCCCATGACTCAACATCCATTGGGCAGAATAGAATTCTTTCCAAACCCTGCCTCCTCTGCCACCAGTGCAGGGCACTAGGCTGGCAGAAAACCTTATGCCATCGCAGAAGTAGCCAGGTTGGTGGGGTCGCATTGTGAAGCCAGTCTCCTGGCAGTGTGGTGGCACTGTCGCATACTGGGTTAGTGGAGGGTGGGGCAGCACACTGGTAAGCGCAGGGCAGGCACCCTAGTGGGGCCAGTCCAGCATTCCCACTAGTGCACCCATGCCACCCTAACCTCACTGCCATCCTGCCCCATCCCAGTGAGCTGCAGCGATGCCACTGCTGGGAGGCTGGCTCAACAGTGTTGCCCTGCCAAGCCAGCTGCTCTTGCACCATCGTCATAGTGAGGTTGTTTTGCTGGAAGCATGCAGGGTTCTGGAAGGCCTAATGGGAGGTCTCAAAGCAAGGCTTTCAGCATCCAGTCTCCGATGCCTAGCCTCCTGCTCTAGCAACACTTAGGCTGCAATCCAGCACGTCTACTAAGAAGCACGTGTGATGCCCCTGTAAATGTTGTACTGTAATTATGGTAAGTGTCCGTTTTGTAGGGTAATTGTGGTAAGTGGAGTGAGTGAGAGGGGGGAGTACATGGGTTGGAACGTTGAAGAATGCTGAGTTGTGATTGGCTGAGTGCCTGCGTAATTGAAGGTATAAATGAGAGAATGACAGTTGGAGAGTGGTTGGTTAGTTAGTTGTTGGTTCTGGGTTTTGGAGGGGTGGATTTGTGTGTAGGCGGGTAGTGAGGCAGGTTTTAGGACTAAGATATATAAAGAGAAAACTATTATATGTAACCACACGCATGTTGACTGAACTTAAAGTAATCTTGTTTATTCCTTGCGTTAATAAATAAATAGTTTCGGCTTAACATCACGCTTGATCCTTGGCTGGGATATTAGAGACCAGAAGGGTGGGCAGAGCAAATACCAAAGCTGAGAACAGTATCAATGGTGGCAGTGGTGAAGGGATAGTGTAACATCAGCAGGTATCCAAAGCAACCCAGGGCTGTAATCTTTAAAGGCAGAAAGATACAGGGGGGTTGTGGCCTGTAAGTGCACCCAGACACTATGTAGCAATCTGTGGAGGAGACTAAGGCACAGTCTCAGGGCAGTATTGCATGACACAGTGTCAGGTGGTGGCGCCTAGTAGTGGGATCGTGAGAGACCTGTGCTGGGGCCAGTGGGAGAGATCCTTTATGAGACGAGACCCAGAATAGGGGTCTGACAGAACGCTCCAGTGGGTTCAATGGAACTTACTCCCAGGTAAATGTGTATTGGATTGCAGCTGCAATCTCTTAGAACAGAAGTGGGCAACCTTTTTTCTGTCAAGGGCCACATTCCCTCAAGGATAATGCTGATGGCGGACAGAACCAGAGCTGATGATAATTGGAGACAGAGAGAAAAGCCTTCTGAATTAACTAGTCTAGAGTAAAGACTTGCAAGCTTCAATTTTCATCACCATAGCCCTGATGGGTTGGATAGGATCATTCTCCAATAAGTTTAAAGATGGTGGTTTAAAAAAAAAAAGTGCAACAGACCGCTAGAGCTGCTATTCTGGAACACAAGTGAAGAGGTCATTCTTTTCTGACTTCAGTGTGCCATGCATGCCCAAATTCACAAACACTCACAATTGCATATATGGTAGAAGTCTACTTATTTGTTCTTATACAGGTGGGCAGGGACATCTTTTTCCACAAGTTGTAGAGAGTTTTTTAAAATGGAGGAATGGGGAGCTGCAAAAAACAACATGGAATATGTCTATATGTGACTTAGAAAAAAAGACTGGCAAACCAGATCTTATTAATTAAGGGTTGAAGTTCTGCCACCGCCATAGCTTTCTTCCTGCTTCTGTTGAGCTGCTGCTGCTGCTGCTGTTAATAATAATAATAATAATAATAATAATAATAATAATAATAATAATAATAATAATAATAATAATAATAATAATAATAATAATAATAATAATAATAATAATAAATTATTACCCACTGTTCACCACCAGGTCCTAGGGTGGGTTATAGCAATTTAACATTCAGGACTTAAAAAACAGTTAAATTACAGTCACAGGAATAGGGTGGGTCCTGAAAACACACATCTGATGAGTCAAAGGCCAGGGTAAAGAGGTACAGTGCCTTGCAAAAGTACTCAGACCCTGACCAATGCTCTTATATTACTGAATTACAAATGGTACATTGTAATTTCATTCTGTATGATATTTTATTTTGAAACACCGAAACTCAAAATCAATTATTGTAAGGTGACATTGGTTTTATGTTGGGCACCTTCTGCCTCTGGCCTGTTTACCCTCACTGCTGACTAGAGATGGGGGATGAATTTAGCTCAGCTTACATTTCAATGTGAACTTACCTAATTTGCACTTCCCAAAACAATCAGTGAACCAAAAATGCAGCTATCCTGTGAAAATCCACACTTTTCTCAATTTTTAGTGCAGATCTCCAACCAAATAACGTATACAAAAATGTGTCTACTAAGGTAAAGTGTAAATAAAAATGTATATATTCATGAAAATAACATACAAAATGCATTATATTAGGAAATGTTGTTTGCAAAATGTATATCTCACAAATAATATTAGTCTAAGGACTCATCATGCAGTAGTCCACAGTGCCAGATGCCAACAGATGGCACTGCAAATGACAGCATCATGATAGCAGCAGCAAGAGACCCAGGCAAGCCAGGGAGGAACAGTCATGATGGGCCAAGGCAACTTCTCAGCAACTGTCCTGCTTTGCTGCCGCCACTGCCACTGCCACCACCTCTTCCACCACCACCACCAGTGCCACTGTTTCGGTCTTAGCAGTGGTTTGGGCGAGGGTCTTAGATGGCAGGATGGGCAAGCAAGAGAAGTATATTAGGAGACATTCACACTAAAATGCTGATGAATTTTCATGAGGACTTTTTTTTAAAAAAAATCACAAACTGATGCAGAAATATGGAATATTGAACATAAGAGAGGAACAATGAAAAACTGAGAGAAACCAGAATTGACCAATTTGTACATCCCTACATTTGACACACAACCAAGCTTTCCCTCAAGTTTGGCCTGTGCCTGTGCAGAGCTGGACCAGGTAGGAAATAGGGAGAGACAAAGCAGTGGGGAGGTTGATACAGTAGAAACATGATCTCCCTGATGCCTTGGCCATCCATCTCTTCCTCCTGGTAAGCAACAGTGACCCACTTGCCAGGAAGCTAGGGTAGCAGTTCAATCAAACCTGCCAGGATGCTTCTGGTCCCCACCCTTCTCACTTCAGACGGTGAGGAAAGGGACTCCGGGGGATGATCTTAGAACTTGGGCAAGAGAAGGCAGTTCTGGAGGCATTCCAAAATAAAACCAGTCCACACCATCTATTTACTTACTTACTTACTTACTTACTTACTTACTTACTTACTTATTTGATTTATATCCTGCCCTTTCTCCCATGGCAAGTCTGCTTTCAAAGGTCTAAGACACTCTTACAAGACCATGGAGTTCTGAACAGTAATCTATATACTGGTTGTTCTGTTGCCATTGTTCATTTCCTAATTTGCTGTTTGTTGTAGTTTTTCAACAGAAGGCGAACAGAAATGCTGGTAATGGGAAGCTGCCATGTACTGCCAGAAAACCAGGTATGGGACTTGATGATTCTGTTGTTTTTCATATGTTTGGTTCAGACAGGCTGTTAATGGCACTTCAGTGGCTCAACATGACTATCTACAAAACTATCTCATTTGCTGGTTGATATCCCTGGCACAACTCATAGCAGGGTAGGTCTGCATTGCCTGTCTAGGAGTAAATGTTAATGCATCTATACTTTGGCAATCGTTTCTCATTTGTTATTATGGCTCTTTGCCAGCCTGCACTGCCAATGGCACAGGGCAAATGTGACTGTTACAGAGCTAGATCAAAACAAAGGACACAATCCAAAGCTCCACCCCCTGCTGGGAGGCTTTGTGGAGTGGCGGAGCCCCTGCTGCATCAACAGCCCGGCCACTCAGAGTGACAACAGTGGAAGGAGGGCAGGATGATCAGGCCCAATCCGTGCACCAGCTCTAGGCTGGTGCAGTAGTCGGGTCCAGATTGGGCACCAGTCCAGTGGATTGGGTCCAGTGGATCCAGATTGGATCCAGTCCAGATTGGGTCCAGTGGATCCCAGGCTGCCTCAGCCCCACCTCCTCCTTGCCTTTGAATGCCCCATTTGGGGGTTTTCCACATGTAGGCATAACCCCAGCTGACCTTCCACCTGCATGCTCAGCATCTGGCAGAGCTGAGCAGATCCAACCCCCTATGTGTGGCATAAGGAGGGGGGCGTTGAATTGTGCTGTTCATCATGACTAACTTAAATCGCATTGGTTTTAATGGTTCTACTCTATGCATGACGAAGTCTGAATTCAACACACATGCTGCACAGGGACAGAAGCAATATCAGCACGGGGCTCTCTCTGACCATGTCATTCCTGCTCCAGCAATGTCCTGTGCTCCCACTTCTAGCACTGAGAGCTGAACTACATAATCAGTAGAATCAAGGGGTGTTATGCTTGAAATTGCAGGTGTAGGATTGTTTGCTTTAGTGCTCCCCACCAGAAAAACAACAACACTATACGAGAGAAAGCTAGGCTTAATTCTGCTACTTTTTTTAACCTGCAGGGCATGGGTTGTCAATGTGGAAGCATTCAAATATGCAGTCTACCACTTTCAGTCTGAAGTGGTACAGTCTTTATCAGGAGCTGTGCCATGTGGCTCTACTTTCCTCCAAGCTCAAGTCTTATGTTTTAACTCAGATAACTGAAAGTTTCCAAGTAGATGGGGCATGGCAACAATTTAAGGATGCAGACCTATGTACACTTAATAAAGAATAAGCCCCATTCATCCCAATGGGACTTGCTTCTGAGTAAACGTACCAAGAGTTGGATATCAGCATATTATTTTGGGCCCTGTAAGGAAACCACTGTGTTCATAACCATTTAATCAATGAAAAGAGAATTTCTATTTGAATGTTTGTTCCATTTTTATGAGCAGTGAGTTCACTGTAACCTTCAAGCAGTATTATAACATTTTCCTAGGAGATGATTAAATATCAGTATTATTAACACTGCTGGTGCACCAATGTCCAAGGTTACTGTTCTACAAGTTCAAATAATTTCTAAACATCAATCACCTGCTGGAAAAAATGTATTTTTAATATGCTGGACAGATTCTCCACTCCACTGTGCTATGCATAGCCCACCAGGTGCAATAAAAAGTGAAAATGGAACAAAATCAGAATAGTGGCTTTTTTAAAAAGATGCATTGCATTGCTACAAGACTGTAAAATGAGGATCAATATATTGTTGGTTGAATGACCACAGAAAAGCCCTGTGATAACACAAGAGTGCTGTGTGATCATGATGGAGAAGGCACCATGTTCTTCTAAAGAAAACTAGGCAGAGTTCATCATCACCAGCTTGCTACCATGAGGTAACTGTCTAATTGTGAATTGGCCACCACAACATTTATTACATCAGCACCACTGATGTGTTTCTACAGGGCTGGTGCCAGGCATGATTGGGCCCTTATTTATTTATTTATTTGATCTATATTCTGCCCTTCCTTCCAGTAGGAGCTCTTGGGCACCAGCCTACCATGTGCCAGCAGTGCCCACCCATGCATCCCACCTACCTCTTGCATTGTCTCATGTGAGTGACATGAGCACGTAGCATGTATGCATGCCATCAACGAAGATGGCATCGGGGGCGTCAGCTCCTTCGGGAAGTCCCCATTGCCATCTTGGCTGATGGCAGGCAGGCATGCACAGCACACATGGCATTCACAGGGATGGGAGAGGTAGGTGGGGCATGCATGCAGGCTTATTGAAGCCCCTGCTATCTGTATTGGGGGAGTGCCTGGGAGCTCCCATTCTGCAATCTGTGACAGATTCGGGAGCCAACACTGCCGCAAATTGCATTATGGGAGCACCTCCCTCCCACCCTAAGGAGGGGCCCCTCAGGGGGCCCTCTGGGTTCAAGGACCCTCAGCCAGGGCCCAACCTGGCTGCTCCCTGGCGCCAGCCCTGTGCTTCTAGATCACTTCCACAGGGAGTTTTGGTGTATCAACCATCAATTGCCATTGAGCCTTTTTGGAGCTACTGTGCAGCACAACCCTATATATGCTTCCTCAGAAGTAAGTCCCACACCCACTATGCCCAATGCAGCTTACTCCCAGGTAAGGGTGTATTGTTATTTCTTAGACACTTTTCCTCACAAAATGACCCAAAGCGATTTAACATTAAAACTAGTTAAAACAAGCACAACCAAAAAAAACCCCTAAAAACACAACTATACAAATGAAGGCCTGGCCTACAGATCCTACCCCATGGGCAGAGCAATCCAAGTCATCGTTGGATGGCAGGAGTGGAGCCAGCAGAAGCGGAGCTGATGAAAGGGCTACCACACCCAGCTGCCATTCAGGAGCCATTGGGAGTAGAGGCCACTGGCTGCACTGGGAGGATGTGACTGAAGGAAACAAAATGCACATTTCCTCCTGCCACCCTTTTTCCTGGCATAGTGTCTGCCGGGACGGGGGCGATGCAGGACGAGCCAGACAGGACCTGGATGTAAGTTTCTCTCCTCCAGCCCCTCCCTGACATGCCCCAGAACATGCTCTCTTGGGGGTCTTGCACTGGCTTCCACCGGCTTCCCTACGGCAGGCCCAGCTTCTCTAGTGGATCCCTGGCTGAGGCAGATTGGACCAGGTGAAACATTAAAATAAATAAAATAAAGAGAAACAGTCCCATGTAGGCAGGTAAAGTATTATTTATTTAAGGCATTTATACCTTGCCCTTTAGCCAAAAAGGGTCTCAGAGCAGCTTACAAAAATCAGCACTATACTATTTTCAAAAGAGCAAGGAAACATGTTGCACATGCAGTTGTGTGGTGCATCATATGCCCCAATATTAAAGTACTTTAGGTGGTTAGTGAAGATATGTCTCTTTCAAAAGGCCTTCAGATGACTAATTAATTTCTTCCCTGTACTAGTTCTGTGATTATTCGAAGGCTGCTTTGGAACTGTTTATTATTTTAGGTGAAAGCTTTGACTGTGTGACTGCGATTAACTTGGGGATACTTCTCTGTTGTATATTGTTATGTTACTGATGTGTTAACTTCATTGAGTTTCCTTGGAAAACTAGATCAGATAAACTTTTTAAATGGTGATGTCCAGAAGACAAGCAGAGTAGAACCCAAAGTATATACTGGAATGGCAGAATAATGGAGCAAAAGTAGAATAACCCACTCCTTTTTCAGGGTGGGGAGTGTAGTCATTATACAGCCACTCACCATATGCTCAGAGGCACACATTACCAAATTCTTTGAACCTACACAGGAAGTGGATTGGACTGTGAGAGACCAACCCAAATTGTGTTTGCATTTTGACAAATTTGTAGGGCAGTACAATATCCCAGAGAGGAGGTCAGGTCTCCTGCTCTCCTGGTGCATTCACTATAGCCGCCCAATTTCTCTGCTTTTAAGAGTTTGATAGAAATATCTGCTGGCTATAAGTATGTTCTTAAACCGCAAGGGTTTTTTGCCTCTTAGTGAATAAAAACATAAGAATTCTGTCCACAAGTAGATTTCTGTGAGAAGCCTGCAAGCAGAACCAGAGTGCAATAGCCCTCTCCCCAGCTGCAATCCTCAGGAACTGGTGTACAGAGGTGTCTTGCCTCCAACATTGTGGATAGTAGCCACTGATAGCCGTATCCTCCATGGATTTGTCTAATCCTCCTTTAAAGCCATCCAGTGACTTCTGTCACTGAACTATGTGCTGCATGAAGTAGTATTTCCTTTTGTCTGTCCTGAATCTTCCAACATTCAGCTTCCCACAGATTAGGTAGCCCAACAGCAGAACCTGAGTGCAACAGCATTCTCCCCACCCAGGAACTGACATTCAGAGCCATACTGTCTCTGACAGTGGAGGGAGAATATAGCAATCATAGCTTGTCCCATCCTATTCTGCACCCTGGAGAAATTTGGTGAAATGGTCCCTCTAATTTCTCTGCCTACAAATGAGCTGGAGAGTTTTGAAAGGTTATTTGTGCACAGCTGTCAGGGCCGGTTCTAAAGGGCGGCCAGGTGGGCCACTGGCCTGATAGCCCCTGGAGCTACAGGGGGCCCCTCACCCGCCCCTCCGCTCCCCTTCTGCAATCCGTGCCCCCCCATGCCCCCCACCTGCCTGTCTGCTGTCTTTTACCATTGCCCTTAACGAAGATGGTGGCCGCAGTTTCCCTAAGGTACTGAAGCCCCTGCCGCCATCTTAGTTGATGGCAGAGATGTGCACGCGTAGCATGCGTGTGTGCCATCAACAAAGATGGCAGCGGACACATCATCCCCTTAGGGAATCCGCGGCTGCCATCTTCGTTAAGGGCAATGGTAAAAGACAGCAGACAAGTAGGTGGGGGTGTGGGGGGCTGCTTGCATGTGTGTGCGCGCATGCGCACACACACCAGCAGCCAGGGCAAGCTGATGCCCAAGGGCCCCGGCATGCCTAGAGCCGGCTCTGACAGCTGTAGTACAGAG
Source organism: Rhineura floridana (assembly GCF_030035675.1). Classification (NCBI taxonomy): domain Eukaryota; kingdom Metazoa; phylum Chordata; class Lepidosauria; order Squamata; family Rhineuridae; genus Rhineura; species Rhineura floridana. Next base: position 96,072,753 of record NC_084488.1, on the reverse strand, counting down.
TTAATCCAACACGATACAGTCTTTCTCTTTGGGAAAGTGTGATGTGCACGCTGTTTAGTTGCTGCGAGAAGCTATCTCAGTAATGTTGCAGTTCCTGTCCTTGCTTGTAAACCAGACTGCCTGGCCTTAATGTAATGTGTCAGTACTTCCTTTCTTGAGTTTCATAATTAGTTAATGGTATAGTGCTATCTCAAAACAGAAACTCTAATGACAGCTAAATTCAGTGGAGAGTTAATTAATCAGGCAAATGGCCATGAATGTGACTGCTTTGTACACCAGGATGCCCCACTCCCCCCATTGCAGCTAGATATTAGCTTCCTGCTGTTCTGTGTGGGCAGCATCCATTTCATTTATCAATAAATGATTTTATCCCAAAGGTTAAAGCTTACTGATATTCCAGCTGGGATCCAGAGTCAAATACATTAGACCTAACAGGCGAGGGAGAATCAAGATCCTAGGGAAATATGTACCACTTATTGATCTCTTAGTACATGGATGGGAAATGTGCAGCCCTGCACATGTTCTTTGACTACAGTTCCCATCATACCTGACCATTGGCCAACAATATCTGGAAAACTTGCAGTTTCCCCATCCCTATCTTCATCCAATTTTGTTGAGCAAAAACCTACCCTGACACAGTTTTAATTGTGCAGTTTTCACATAAGTAGACCTAGAGGGTAGTCAGTTGTCACAAACCGTCACCCATACAATGTCCCCAAATCTCAACCAGTTATCCCTTACTGTTTCTCTTTTGGAAAGAGAAAAAACTCCTGGAACATAAAATGCCCCAGAAAAACACTGAGGTGTATTTACTAACCTAACCTAACCTAGAGGATTGGCCTAGTAAAAGCACCCAATCGTTTTTTCGTTAAAAAATGGCCAGGGACAGGTCAACAAAGAGCACTGGAGTCAAATGCTCAGAAATATTCTACATCTGAATAAGTGTTTTCTAGCTCTGGGTGTTTGAATATTGTCAAGCATATTTCTCCTGACACCACCGACAGAAACATTATCTGGGGTCAAGATATCAGGCCATCATACATTGGAAAATTCATTGGGGTGGAAAATACAGCCCAAAACCCATTAGTGTTATTTTTTTCCCCTCAACATTGAACGAAAGTTGTAATGAGAGCAGTGGCAAAGCTATGATAGTACATATAAATGTTGACCAAGCTAAGTGTGCTGGAGGCTGGTGTTTGAGGAGTCAGGGTGGAGCAACATCTGCCTCCTCTCACTGAGATCTTTACCATTTTGGTTTATGTATTCATTTCATTTCTTGCCTTTTCACCAGGATGCTGAAGGTGACATACATGGGTTACCCTTCACAACAACCCCGTGAGTTAGAGTAAGCTGAAAGATAGCAACTAGCCCAAGCAACTAACTCACATCTCCCCAACCCTTGTCTGATATGCTAACCATTATGCCATGCTCATGCTCATAAGCCCCTGCATCACAGTTAACTTACACCGTAGAAGAAATGCCCAGTAATTCCCCATGGCCTGACCATTTTCTCTGTTTCTGAAATTGACATTTCTGTTAAATATACAGCTCAAGGCACAATGATGCCTTTGTCCTAAATTGGGATGGGGGGGAATTAAATTTGGTACACATTTTAAAGCCAAATTTATCAAATTTCCACTTTCTAAAACAATATGAAAACAAACTGAGCTATCCTTCAACATTTGGAGTTATCTAAATTTTCTGATGCAGACTTCCAACCATAGAATGTTCACCAAAAATGCATATATTAGGGGGAAATGTGTGTGAAAAGGAATATATTAGTGAAAATAAAATACAAAAATGCATTATATTAGGAGAAATTGTGTGCAAAAATGTGTATTTGTCAAAATAGCATGCAATAATGTGCTTAGTAGGAGAAATTTGCACTAAAATGCTGAAGAATTTTCATGAGGATCTTTTTTTTAAAAAAAATTGCAAATTGCTGCAGAAATGTGAACAGAATTTCAGATCAGAAAAATAAGAAGCTGACAGAACAGAAATTAGCAGATATTTCCATTCCTGGTCTTAAATGTCTGCCTTTGCTCACTACAGACAGAGTGTGTGGTGACAGGACAACATACACTACTGTCAAGCCAAGGATCCCATTGAGGCAAGAAGAACTCATCCTATTACAGGAGCAGGTGAAGAGGGGGACACTTTCTGTGGATGAAGCTGTGGAGAAATTCAAACAATGGCAGGATCACCAACATGGATTAGAAGCTACCCAGCAGGTAGAAGCCTCATGAATTTTATGGGGTGTCGTGAGCCAGCTGCTATCTTCAACAAGATAAGTCTAATGTTTTTGGTGGGCTTCGACTTTTTCAACTGCTGTGTTGTATGTTTTCAGTCAAACTTGGCTTGGATATACAAGAGTTAGCAATATAGGAAGCTGTCTTGTCTCAAGTCAGTCTCTTTGTCCATCTGGCTCAGCACGTCTGCTCTGAGTGGTTGTGGCTTTCTGGGGTCTCAAACAGAGGGCTTTCCCATCGCTGCTACCTGATCCTCTTAACTGGAGATGCCATGAACTGAACCTGGGATCTTATGCAAGCAAAGCACTGTTTAAGCTCCACTGCCTTCTGCCAAAAATGACATTATCCATCTCTCTGTCTGCTGTCATGAAATTATGTAATTTACATAATTTACATACTTAATTACAAAGATTACGCAAATCGTGTAAGTTGTGTTGTTTTTATGTTATTCCACCCCAGTCATTTCAGTGCAAAGAAAATGCAGTGCAAATGCAAGGAGAAGTAATCAATTATGTATCATTTGTGGGCTGAAAACAACCAAAACTGCAAATGCCAATCATATTTGCTGGGTTGCTATTCTGGACATGGAACGCATAAGCAAATATCACCAATTTCTGGTTTGGTCAGAATGATCTCTATCTGTGCCATTGAGCTGTCCCACTCTGGTGAATCGTTCTATGTGTAACCAGGAGAGAAGTCAAATCTTAGGACTTCCAGACCATGCATGCTTTTTTAATGACCACATCCACATGTGTTTCCTTTTCATAGTCAGCTCTGGAAAAGAAAAGCTGTGCATATGAATGTGTAGCTTGATCTCCCCACAAGGAAACATGCACATGTGACTGTCAGACTTGCCAACAACCATCACTTCCAGTATGTGTATAATACCTCCCTGGACTCCTTTTCAGAAGAAGGGTGGGATATAAATTTAATAAATAATAATAATATAATGTAGAAATGGAACTCCTGTGCAACTGGCCTTCTCCCTTCCCTTCCTTATAGAAGAGCAGCTTTGGGTGTTCCTCTGTTGAAGAGAAATGGAAAATCTTTGTGAACAGAGGAGCTGCTAGAATTTAGGTCTCTTTGAGAAGGCTGCTTCTCCCAATGATCATATCAATGAGGGTCATGCCAAACAGGAAGTGACAGGAAAAAATCACTCACATAAGAACCCCTTCTTAGGCCCAATCCAGACATCATCATCTCTATGGTTTATTGAACCAGGAGTAAGCCACATCACACACATTCCTCATTCACTCCTCTCGTTGTACATCCAGCTTTGGTGAAGCAATCCCTGTTTCTTAAACTACCCTTTCTCATAATATCCAAACTGTGATTTAAGGGCTCTCTCCAAACCAGGATATGAAACCAAGACGAGATCCTAGTTTGGAGAGAGTTTTTAAACCACAGTGTCCTGTTACAGATTTCACAAGAAAGTTTGGTTTAAGGAAAAGGATATCTTCACCAAAGCTGGGTACATGAGGGATGGAAGGCCGAAGAGGGGCAAGAGCAAATGGACACATGGGACATTCCCAGTCTGTTAAACCATAGTTTGATGGACTGAGTCTGACCTGGGACTATGTGTGCGATTTTGCACTGTTGCTGGTTTTCTGGCACAATTGCTGTGCCATCTGCTCTGATCCTGTTAATTTATTTGCAGCATAAGCAAGCAGCAGAATCACTATGTGTACTGTAGATGTCTCTTTCTGGAATCATCATCGTGCATTTAAATGGGGCTTTTTGAATGTCAATACTGATATCTTTATATCACAGAATGGGGTAGGGGTCAAATCTCAGAAATAGTGGCTTGCCAGAAGCATCCATGACACTTCACTGTTGAGTCAAGGTTTGAACTGTGGGCTTCCCAGCTCACATGTTAACACCAGAACCACTGAAGCACCTTTAATAGTCATTTAAATTGCATGGCCCAATCCAGCTAAAGTTACTCATAGTGCCACTGAAAACAACGGGTAGTTATTATCAATTTTCATTTCTGATGTTGCTTAACCACTGCTTGCCACATTGTCCAAACAGACCAGCTATGGTTAAAATTAACTATGGTTTGAAACAAGCCAACTTCTAGCCGTTGTCTACCTTGATGTCTAAACAGGATCATTGTGTGAGGATTTAATTTGTACTTCTCTAAGGCAACTAGAGCAATTGGGAAGCACAAATAAAGTTGGCAGAATAAATCTGAACAGATTCTTCCTGCTAGTACATTGCTTCTTGGATGATTATAAAATGCTTCCTTCTGATTAGGGCCACGAGGCCCTAATCCATCTTTGTATGGATGACAATTATTGCCTCCTGTGTGAGTGGGTGACAGCACTTGCAGAAAACTTTCCAGAGATCCCTGGGCTTCAAATGCTGGAACTATCAGGATTCACCTTAAAAACATACACCCACAAAGAATTATTCCCCATGCCTTTAAAAATAATTCCCTGTGCTAGAAGCTTAAGTGTGCAGAATACTTAAAAGCCCAACTTCTCCAGCTACTCATTCATTATTTTTAACAATCAACTGCAGCTATTGATTTTTGTTGTAGCTTGTGTGTTTGTTTCTTACTTAAGGAAAAAATACACCAGCTCAGAAATTCTATTATCAGAAAAAGACCAGAGGAAGAAAGCATGTATGGTAAATTACATTTAACTAGCATTTCAATAGCTGGAGAAAGGAACTGTAGAATTTTTTTTAAAAAAGGCCTGAACCAAAGATTGGTGAAGCTCATGGAAAGACTTTGATAGGCTTTACCATAGTTTTTATGTCTGTCAAATCTTGAGATATGCCTTCCCATAGAACACAAAATGCTTCATTATTTTAATTGTGAGCATCTGTGTGGAATGCTAAAATTCTAGGCAACTGATATTTTTGGACCAAAGAATCTTCTGTTTAGACTAAAGATCTTCAAAAGTGTGAGTCAGACCTCCCTAACAAGTTACAGAGAGTTGTCAGGGGCAGCACAACCCCTGCCCTGAATTCTTCCAGGTTGGTGACAATTGGCACAATGCATCACCAACAACCTGCCTCATGTTCACCAGGGCCAGCTTACACAGGAGACCTTGAATGAACCTCCATCTGGTCAGAAGCCTCTGGATGACTGTGACAGCTATCAGTTCTGAGAGCTACTATAGCCATCTGTGAAAACTCCTCTCCGGCATTCTCTTAGTGTTGTCCTCCTCATTCACCTGCTCATTCATCATCTGTCATGTCTGACTTCATCTTACAACAGCAGAGAGGGAAAGGAACTCTGAGTAAAACAGAAGTCATAGTAACTTCTACAAGAAGTAGTAGCTTCTGCAGGAAGAGACCAGGCTCTACAAAAAGGTAAGCAAAATCACAGAGAGAACTGGAAGGAAGCTCTCTGTGGTTGTCCCAAGAGAGGGGAAGGAATGGCAGTTATCACTTTACAGCAGGTGTGGGGAACCTTTGGTCCTTCAGATGCTGCTGAACTACCACTCCCAAAAACCCTGGCCACTGGCCATGCTAGTTGGAGCTGATGGGAGTTGTAGTTCTGCAACATCTGGAGAACCAAAAGTTCCACATCTGCTTTAGAGATAATTCACAGTATTCTGTATCCCACCCTTTCTTTTGCCAGAATGCTTGCCAAGAGATGGTGAAAGATTGCACCCTGCCTTATTCAGCTTAAGAGGTTATTTTTCACAAAGGGGGGGTTGAATTTCTGTGGGTGCCACCAGCCCGATATGCAAACTTTCACATTCAGTGCAGAACTAGTGTAGAAAATGGGGAACTAGTGCAGGGATAGGGAATCTGTGCCACTCCATCAGCCACAGCCAACATGGCTAACAGGGATGATGGGAGTTGGAGGGCTACAGGTTGCCCATCCCTGCCATAGGGAAAAAGAATGAAATTCTGGGGTAGATATATCCCTAGTGAACGCAAAGACCAAATGGCACTCAAGAAAAGACTGAACCCCCCCCAAAAAAAAACCGTGACCAGCTGTTGTAAACACAGTTTGGGTTATTTTCTTCCTCACAGACATTTTTCACCATCCTGATCGTAACTCACATTACCGTTATCTCATAAATTATACCTACAGTTAATTTACAAGGTCCCCCACTAATACTTTCTCTAGAACCTACTGAACAGGCATCTTTTTTGTTGTTTATTTGTTTTAGCATTGATCCACTGATTTTTTCACCAAATTGTTTTTGCCAGATTTATGGTGAGCAATGCCCCCCCCCAAATATAAACACTGGCCAATTTTGAGGGTGGTATAAATCTTTAGTAAAATTCAGGGTGTGTGGATTTACTACTACAACTTTTTTCTTTTTCTTTCTTTTCTTTTTTTGAAAACATTTGTTTTTTTAAAAAACCTTTTTTTCCCCCCAACATTGCAAATGAATGGAGCTCTTCCCTTCCGGCAATGTACTGTCAGAATGGCATTATGTCATTAGTCAGTGTTGTTCCAGGGCCACTGTCGGTAAACTATTGTTTTTGTTGTTGTTATATGCCTTCAAGTCGATTATGACCTATGGAGACCCTATGAATCTTTTGGATGTATTCATAGGTTTTCATGGTAAGAGGTATTCAGAGGTAGTTTACCATTGCCTTCCTCTAAGCCTACGGCACCCGGTATTTCCAGGCGGTATCCCATCCCAGTACTAACCAGGCCTGACCCTGCTTAGCTTCTGAGATCAGAAAGATCGGGTGTGTTCTGGGTAGTATGGCCGTAGGCTTGGTAAATGATTGCAGCCCCCATAGGAACTTCACATGCAAGGCAAACACCCTCTTAAAAAGAAGAGGTTTTGCCTGGAGAGAAAGGTGTCATGTGCAGGGGTGGTCTTGGCCCTTAAAAGACTTGGGGTGCAGTCCCATTACACAAATTTACATAAAATTTGCATTTTACAACTAGGGCACTACCACCAAAGCATCCCTGGAGATGTTTTTCAGACAGCAGGGGTACACATAAAAGGGCATCTTCACATCTATTGACAGGAAAAAGATATGGAAGAAGGCTTTCCTTCAAGTAAACTGGGGCCAGATCGTATAAGGCTTTAAACCTGGTGTTGGGAACCTTTGACCTTCCAGATGTTGCTGTACCACAACTCCCATCATCCTGGCCACTGACCATGCTTGCTAGGGTAATGGGAGTTGCAGTTCAGCAGGGAGGAAGGGCAGATATAAATTCAATAAATGAATAAAAATAATAATAAATAAACTTCTAGAGGGCCAAAGTTTCCCCACGCCTGCTTTAAACCTTGTGCACGCTATGCCCTTAACTTGATTGGATTGCTTACTATAAAACAAAGATCCCAGTACCAAACTGCTAAGAACCAGCTGGATACAAAAAGTTGCAAGTAATTTTTTTTATTTTGGAGTTCCTGTGACAAGACAAAAAGAAAGTCTTAGTGCAGAAAGCAGTGTGTACCTCAATCCATTTACAAAGCAGGTATGTATAAATATTTCCATAAAATACCACCCTTGTGCCAGATTCCAAAACTGTATATTTAAAAGGTTCAACCCCACTCCCTGTTCCACTTAGCTTTTTGGAAACCATTTACCATATATCTCAATGGCTGCTTCCACACTGACTATTTACTATGAAATAGCCACACTTCATTCAGGACATTTTCACAATGTCTTGAATAAAACATCCCCTTCTCATGCTTTTCCTGTCCAGCCTTTCTCCCCCTCCCTACTCAGAAAATCTTTTTTTAACTAAATGGAATAGGAGCACAATTTCCCCAGGTATAGCTGGCCCATCATACCATGGTTCCAACCTGTATAGATTGCTCTCATCTAGCCATTTCCTTCTTTCTGGTCTGAGTATCCTCTCAAGGAATCAGTTTCATCACTTTAATCCTTCTCTTTCCAAACAGCATTGTCTTTATTGTTTTTTTACCGTCCCCCCCCCTGCTTAAATATCAGGGGAGGAGCAGTCATGATCAAGAATGCATTGAGGGGGGAGGGAGTATTTCATTCTTTTAGCCCGCTGAAAATGAACCCCCACCCCAAAAAGCTTGGGTTGGGGAAAGGGGGGACTGCCCATTTCAATACAGGCTGTTAAAAGTCTGGAAGCAGAGTTGCTATTGCAGCTTAAAGCAAAACATCAATGAATGGGTGCTGCTAAATTGTCCACATCTGGAAGCACCTTATGTCATTTCAACAAAAGAATCTGTAGCCAAACTAATTTTGGTCTGCAGAGTATTTACGGCCATCTGTTTAGGGAAACATTGTTTCCATTCATTTTGGTGTAAACTTTTTAGAAATAAGTGGAAAAGATCTGCGAGCATACAATGACACACATGGCAGGCTTTTTCTCCATGTACTTGGGAACCCTGATTTTTCAGGGATCCTGAATACATGGGCAGAGGTCTCTGCACATACAGGTGTGTACACAGGGCTCTTTTCAGACATATAACAAATGAATATGCATTGATCAGAGGCAGAGCCTTCTGCCGCAGTGGCCCACATAGGCACACAGGGAAATAAGTATAAACAAACATCCTCATGTATGATCTACAATTTAGCCTTATTTCCCCATCTCATGGTAACAATCTTACAGCTGAGGCTAGACACTCCAAGACTTACAGGCCCAAGCAAAGTGGCCCATTTCCCTCCTATGTTTGGCCCCTGAGATCAGAGCCCTCTGAAGGTGTTCTCAAATTCAGGTAAAAGGGGATTTGTGTTTGCCCCACAAGCTGAGGACAGCACAGCAGAGTACCCTCCAGCTGCCCTAATCCAATCCCTTCTATTGATGTGTTGTACATCACCAACTTGCTGACTAAATCAGAGCCATCCTAGACTGTATGAATTGAATTTTGCCCACAATGTTGGATGGACCCGGTGGAGGCTTGTGGCAATAAAGTGTATCTGGTTTTAATTAATTTTGCCCCTAAATATCTCACTGAGTCCATGCTGCTTCCACAGCTTCAACCAAAAGCCATTCAAGATAGCCCTGAGACTCTTTGATAAACTGGTAGTTTAACAATTATGATTGCCTGGCTACATATCCTTTTAGAGCTTTGATTCCTTGTTTGCAACTTGTTTTTATTTCACTTGGTAGCAATGTGTTCCATTATTCATCCATCAAGTCCACCATGATAGGAAGAGCTATCTCTCTTTGTAGACATTAAGGAGAAGGGGCACCACCTTTTTCTGGCAGGTCTTCCTTGAATAGCTGAGTAACAGGCAGAAAATCAATAGGAGGAGCTTCTTGCATTGCTGACCCTCTATCCTTGAGAAAGTTACATTGTTGGATCTCCACAGCTGGGAAAGACCCAAAAGATCTGCCAATAAAAGGGTTGGTCCTAGTAGGGCAGCTCATACTAACCAGTCCCAGCACCTGTGTGAACAAGCCCTCTGTAATCGTTATACTCTCCTGGTGATAGTGTCTCCATGTATCCTACTAACCAGAGGACAATCCTCTCTTTGAAGGAGTCCTCTGTTTGAAGGGCTATCCACTCCAAGTCTGATTTAAAGATAAAGAACCCTAAGAAGGGAGAGTAGGAGACATCTTGAAGTTGCCCATCAACATTTAGCACCTTGACAGCAGACTGAGATGCTCGCAGTCTTCCCCACTATGGTGAGATGTATTGTATTTTTTTTGTGAATGCTAAAGATCCACCTCTTTACCCTGGCCTTATGGCACTTGGAATGAATGTTTTCAAGACCCACCCTATTCCTGTGATTGTAATTTGTGTCAGTTGCAGTCACAGTCAGGAAATGGAGAGGCGTGACAATGTGAAATGTGGGTAAAACAAGGGCCACTTTGATTCTGATAAAGCCAATTAAGTGACCGATTGTGCCAAATGATCTGCAGAGTGAAAGCGAGGGACAGAACCCTTAACCAATTGGGCAAGGACACCCTGCCATGGGAAAGGAGATGGTTCAAGCCAATTTTCCTTCCCCTAGCCCCAACCCCACAGGGGGCTAGGGAGGCCTTCCTGCTCCACCTCCTCCCAGGGCCTCACAGCTCTGAGTGGGTGTTAGCCCCAAAGGTGAACCTTATCTTGCCATCAGGCCTCACCAGCCCAGAAGGCAAGTCTCAGATCCCACCTTTCACCTTAAAGAGTGCTCACCAAGCCCTACCCTGTGAAATTTCCGCACACATCCACACAATGTGACTGAATTAACCTATTTACAGTATTAAATTACTTGGCAAGGACAACCAATCAGCCAAATCCAAATTAAACAAATTAGCCGAATAAAACAAGCCAATCAGCTGAATTAGAATAGTACAGGGTACGAAAAAAAATTGTCAGCAAACTAAGGCGAATGAGCTAAAAATTCCTACCCGACTCAACATGGCAACCAGTGAAAGCTTGTACTGCCATGAGGGAGGATGGATGGGTGCTGCACAAGGCCAGAAAGAGGCTGTGGGGTGCAGCAGGGCTTAAATAGCCTCGCCCCGCCCCGCCCCAGTGCAGTGCTGTGTATGTGGCCACGCAAGGGGCTTTGAAGCCATGCCAGGACTTCTCCTGATGTGGGTGCAAGCCCCACCTCTGTCAGAGCCCTGAATTGTTTTAATACTGAATGTTAACCTGCTGTAACTTGCCCTGGGACCTGCTGGTGAAGGGCAGGTAATAAATAGAACAAAATAATGATAATATTTCTATTTAAATTACAGCAATTCACTATAAATGTGCATCTATGCATATATACTGACATATTCACATTTTATGCAAATTGGTATCCTCTTTTTTGGTGATGCATAAGTGGCCACTTTATTGTGATATAGGCCAGCATTATCTTCTCCATATTATCAAAGGAGGAACTGGGGATGAAAGAAACTGTGGTGTCTGTGGCAATCCAATGAATTCCTAAATGTGTAACTCTGCCATGTCTGAAGTCCGCAGTGCTCAGGGAGGAGTTCCTAAATCCTGTCATGATGTCGTGACTCTGGAATGCTTTCCAAATTGAAATTTATCATGTTCTCTCTTTGTCCTCTGTGTGTGTGTGTGTACTGCCTTCAAGTCGATTCCGACTTATGGCAACCCTATGAATAGGGTTTTCATGGTAAGCGGTATTCAGAGGGGGTTTACCATTGCCTTCCTCTGGCATAGTGTGAACAAGCAAACGTGCAGGCTCCCAGAGAGGATATTGTGGATGCTTTGCTCCTTCTCCAATCATTCTGCTGTGCTGAACTAAGCCATGGTTTGGCTTAGCATGTCATCTTAACCCAGACTCGTGATTTATTTCTCCAAGATAAACCATGAGCTGTAAACCATAAGACAAACCTTAGTTCCAGCTTGTAGTTTGTCTGGAGAGAGCTAAACTACAAACCTGGGTCCAGTCAGCACACTAAGCCAACCCACAGTTTAGTTAACTGCAGCACAACAGCAGAATGACCAGAGGGGAAGTAAAGCAGCCACAATATCCCCTCCAGGAACCTGCACATTTACATTCATGCTAAACCATGGCTTGGCTTAGCATTACATGCTAACTGGACCTTTGTGTGTCTTTAGCAGGAAGTGAAGATATTTATTAATGTGTGTCTCCTAGTGTTATTGTTGTTAGTTTTAACTTATAACAGATGTTAACTCTTCCTGCCACTAGGTTAGTGTTTTCCATTGCTTTAAGTATTGGCTGTATTTATTTTTTTATTTATTGCTTTTGAAAATAGCTGTATTTGCATTTTTATTTTTTATGTTCTATGGCTTTGAGATAATGTTGCATCTTTTAGTGAATACTTTTAGTAGAGGAGCAGGTGGTGGTTGTGGTTGTTTACAATACCCAGCATCTTCACTCAAAAGAATTTAAGGTAGCAGGTTGGGGAAGGACCCCTGCAAACTGAACTGGTGCCAGTCAGAGCAAATGGTATTGAGCTAGTGGAACCAATTGCCTCTCTCAGTGTAAGGCCCCATCTGCACTATTTAAAGCACATTTAAAGCACTTTAAACATTTTAAACCACTTTAAACAGTCATGCTTCCCCCCAAGAATTCTGGGAACTGTAGTTTAAGGGTGCTAAGAGTTGTTAGGAGATCCCTTTTCCATTCAGAGGTCTCCTAACAACTCTCAGCCCCCTTAACTTACTATAGTTCCCAGGGTTTTTTGTGGGGGGGAAGCCATGACTGCTTAAAGTGGTATTATACAACTTCCTATGTTTTTCAGATATTCCATGCTTATCCACACCAGCCCACTTTTGACACTGTGTAAGAGCAATCTATGCACAGTAAAAGAACAGGGTTAGCTGTTCGCATGCATCATGAGTCTTTTTGTCTTGGGTTGCATTCAGACAGTGTCCTTTTTTAAAAAATGCCCAAAATTCTTGGTATGGTGGACTTTCAAAGGTAAGCTTGATTTTTTTCACTTTTCTTTTATTATTTTTGCTTTTTGCTTTTATTATTATTTACTAGTCACTATTTTCCAAACTGAATACTAAAAGTTAATTATAACATTAAAAACAGATATAAAAACAAGAATAAAAAATTCCTAAAATACCCAGACTACATAAAAACAAAATCCCCATGTGAGTAAAAGCAAACAGAAAATTAAACTCTGAAGGGCTGGGTGAGTAAAAATGTTTTTACTTAGTGCCTAAAGGTGCACAGTAATGGTGCCAGGCATGCCTCCCTGGGGAGAGCATTCCACAAATGGGAGTCACCATTGAGAAGGCCCGTTCTCATGTTGCCACCCTCCGCACCTCCCTCGAAGGGGGCAAATGGAGAAGACCCTCAGATGATGAAAGCAGGGTCCAGGTTGTTTCATGTGGGGAGAGGTGGACTGAGGTACTGAGCTGCATAAGGCTTTATAGATCAAAAGCAACATTTTTAATTTGGCCTAGAAACTAATTGGTAGCTAGTGCAGCCACACCAGAATTAGGGTTATGTGTTCCGACCATCAGCAATCTGGCCACTGAGTTTTGCACCAGCTGCAGTTTCCGAACCATCTTCAAAGGCAGCCCCACATACAATGCATTGCAGAGGTAAGCTAGAAGTTACCAGAGCGTAGACAGAAGTTAGGCTCTCCCTATCCAGATAGGAATGTAGGTGGGCCACCAGCTGAAGCTGATGGAAGGCACTTCATGCCACTGAAGCCACCTAGGCTGCAAGTGACAGTAGTGGATCCAGAAGTACCCCAAAACTACACACCTGTTCCTTCAGAGGGAGTGTAACTCCATCTAGAGCACGCCATGCCCCACCCATCCAGTCTAGGGAACTAAGGCTCCAAGGGCCCGAATAACTGTCCCCAAGCACTACCCTCTGAAAACAACATCCAGGTAGGACTGGAAGCACTGCAAAGCAGTGCCACCACCCACTCCCAATTCAGACAGTAGTTCCATAAGAATACCATGGCTGACGGAATCAAAAGATGCTGAGAGGTCAAGGAGAATTAATAGGGACACATTCCCCTTTTCTCCTAACAAAGGTCATCATACAGGGCGACCAAGGCCTAAAACCTGATTGAAATGGATCTCAAAAAATCAGTTCCATCCAAAAGAGCCTGGATATGACCCACAGTCACACCCTCAAGAACCTTGCCCAAAAAGGAAACATTAGTGATCAGCCTACAGTTATTTAGGTTTTCTGAATCCAGGGAGGATTTCTTAACAAGTGGTCTTATCACCACCTCCTTTAGGCAGGTGGAGAGCACCCCCTCTTGCAGGAGGTATTGATCACCTCAGTGGCCCAGCCAGCCATCCCTTCCTTGCTAGTTTTTATCAGCCATGAGGGGCAAGCACACAAGTGGTTGCCAAACCAGACCAGGCACCTTGTTCACATCCTCGAGCCTTACCAACTGAAACGCATCTGACAGAAAAGGACTAGACAGTGCTCCAGACATGTTTTGGGTTTCATCTGCTGTTTTGGTCACTGTGTATGCAAGCTATTTTATCCTCAAAATGTTTTGCAAACAAGTCACAGCAAGCCACCATCAGTTCCACCACCTCCTTTGGGCCAGACTGTAAAAGACACTGCACTACCCAGAAAAGCTCTGCTGGAAGACACAGTAAGGATGCAGTTGAGTAAGCTCAATAATGGGGATTCATCTGGAATGTTCCTCCTTTTGCATTCAAGCCATCTCCCAACTTGTTTCATTGCCCTCAGCTCTGGTGTATACCAAGGAGCCAAATGGGTCACAAAATGACTTATAAGACATTTTAAAATGTTGTAAATTAAAAAGAACAAATTAAAGCAAGTCAAATTAACACAAGTCAAACAAAGAGAAATACCCTCTTTCCAGCATGCAGCCAAGCCGCCATAGATAACCAAAATGTTCAGGTAGGAAAGTGGGGAAAGTGGTCGACAAAACACTCATATCTCAGACGTTTTAGGACTTATAGTTCAAAGCTGGAACTTATAGTTCAACATTGGAACCAGAAGTCTCCTGGGAGTAGTGCTAAGGCAAAATACCCCTGCTCATTTCACTGCCACATTTTTGGGTGGGGAGAGGAATCATTGCCAAGTATTTCTCAGGGGGAGATATGAGGATAACGGAGGGAGACTTCACTTCTGCCTCTAGAGCAGCCTTTCCCAACCAGTGTGCCTCCAGATGTTGTTGGACTACAACTCCCATCAGCCTCAGCCAGCATTGCCAATGGCTGAGGCTGATGGGAGTTGTGGTCCAACAACATCTGGAGGCACACTGGTTGGGAAAGGCTACTCTAGAGCTTCTCTCAATGACCATCATCTAGCAGCCAAACACACCTCCTAAAGCAATGCTACATAATTACTCCAAGATTGTGGTGGTCAGTTTGGGGGGGATTGGCAGCATCCACCCAGTGGCCATTGGGGAGTACTCGAGCAGCAGTAAACTTAACCCTCCCCCAAGTTTTGCCACACCCTTTAGATTTCATGGTGGGTTTTGTTTCCCCACCACACCCTTCCTACCCATACCCTGGTGCTCCCAAAATGAAGTGGTTCCAAAATTGCTGCTTACCCCTGCTAAAAGCTTGGCAGTCCCATTCTGGACCACGTCTGTATACTTTTCAAAAGTAACCCCACACAGAAAGTCCTACAGTAACAAGTCACCCTGAGGCATATGTAACCATTGCCAGATCCTTAACTGCATTCATGAACACGAATGGCTGTGTTATTTCAGACTCTGCTTTGAAACCCATCAGGGAAAGAACATGTGGCTTCAGATAACAAACACAGGTAAGAGCATATATTCAGTGCGCTTTGGAAATGGACATCACTTAACTCCCCATGCTTGGTTTGTGTATTCATTTTAACAAATCTGTTTCCTTCCTTTACTTAATATTTACCAAACATTTTAAATATTTAAGACAAGAGCAGGCAGAAAGCAGCTCTGAGTGATTCATATATTATTTTATTTTTCAGCTTTATAAATTGCTTCACAGCCAGGTGCTGTTGAAGTGGTGTACAAAAAATTAAACAGATAGCAAGATTATTTAGCTGCCAGTAATTTAACAATGCAATAACAAAAAGTCTTTCCTCCCTATATTAGGCGTCTGAAACAAAGAAGGGCTATGTGTTCCCTCCACTGTCAGAATACCAGTTGCATCTGAATACCAGTTGCTGGGAATCACAAGTGGAGAGAGCACTGTTGTACTCAGGTCCTGTTGCTAGGAGTGTATTTTTGTGTGAAAGGAATGTGAGCTTAGTTCTGCTACTGAAAACATTCTTGGGATGAGCTATGTGGTCAGAGGTTCCCTGACACATGTCTGGCTGCCAGCATCCCCTCAAGCTGCTATGCTGCACCTGGTTCCAATTGGACATTTCAAAACAAAGGAGATTGTGCTTTTTTGAAGGCACTAACCCAATTTTTAGAAAAGCCTTTGGGGAGGGGGAGAGAGTTCATATGTAGTAGGATTCTTTGGGTTTCTGTTGCAAACTGCTTTGAAGCTTGTGATAAGATGGGAATAGAAATCTGTTCAATGATGAAACTATCCCACAGCCCCCCAAGCAAATGTTGGTGAAAATTTGTTAAACAATTTCTCTAAATATGGATGAATATCCAGTTCTTTGGCAAATTTGTAATCTTTTCCCCTCAAAATCCCCTCAAAATTAAGACATCTTCAGTTTCAGAATTTTTTTTTCATTTCTACCATCAAAATATGAAATGTGCTAAATTTCTTGTTTGCAACCTGTTTGGAAGATAATTGGAGTTTAGATACACTGTGCATCATCACATATAAACAAATAGCAGAAAGCCATATAACAGGATTGTTGATCTTAGTTTTTATATTACATGCCTGCAACAACCCTGCAAGGTAGATTATTCTTTTTCTAGAATGAGTCTAAGAGCTAAACTAAATGTGGTGTTTGTCATATAGTTTGGTGTGAAAAGGAAATGGTGTGGAAAGGAAAACCCATATTGGGACCATGGTGTGAAGGGAGGGTCTAACTCTTGGCCCCTGCCTTATTCTCATTAAGAATCAATCTTACCTATACCTGCTCTTTGAAATGGGAAGAAAGCTCTCATCGAGCATGTGGCAACGTGATTGACATCCCCCTGGGTCAGCCTACAGAGATTGGCTCCTTCTATATTGCATATGGCAGGCATCACCAGCACAGTCCCTGACTGGTGGGCTGTTTCCAGGGATGCATGGGGAGGAGTGTGGTATGTCTGCCATTTTTGCAATGTTTTGGTGCTTTTTGATACCAAAAAGTTTGGATATCACATTGGATATGGCCAGGAGTGCTAACATGATTTCCTGGGCTCTGTGCAATGTATGTAGATTGGGGCCCCATTCTTAACACAGGATTGTATTGCCCAAATAGTAGCCATCACCATTGACACTTTTCCCATTTTGGATTGCAGTGCACTGATTCAGGGCATCTCCTAACACTGGCAAATCCTTTGGTCATGAAGTTTCATTAGTAGTAGTACTAATGTGATATAATCACATTATATGCTATGAAACACACAGTACTTGTTTGAGTCAGTATTCTGTAATCTGATTCAATCACAGGAAAATAGACCTTAATAGAAATTACTTGTTGCTTCTGGGCAGCACTAGAACATGTGTGTGTGTGTGTGTGTGTGTGTGTGTGTGAGAGAGAGAGAGAGAGAGAGAGAGAGAGAGAGATGGTTTTGGTTTCAGGCCATCTGCAGGTTAAACTATATTGTATTCCAGTATTTCAAAGGTTTGACATTCTGAGAATGGCTGAAACATTAATTATCAGATCAGTGTAAGATCCATAAGTTGTCATTTCAAAGCTGAACCTTCCCTATCTTATCTACCAGTGCTTTCACCTAGAGCAGAACTTGCCAATGGTCTTAATGAGGATGACCTTCTTACCTGGGGCATCTCATTATTCCATTCTTCAAGAATTCTACCTTCTTTTTAAAATGAGCTTCTTGAAACTTCCTCCTCCCTGCTGCTATACATAGTGCCAAAGGGGTGTTGTTTTTAATCATTAGGCCTACTGCTTGCATCTTTTTTTCTAATTATTTCTTTTCTACATTCATTATCAAATCATGTAAATATCCCAAGAGATATGAGATATTAGATTTGATTGCACAGGGGAAAAAATATATGCACACTTTTAGAAGTTGTATGCCTGGTGCTTCTGTGGACATCTTGCTTCCTTTTTACAAATTTTAAGCTGCTGGTTTATAGCCTTATCTTTAAATATGCAGATAGTTTGCTACCCCACATCTATCTGTGCTTATAATGCTACCCTAAAGGATCAACCACAGTCTAAGGTTGCTTCTAGATGGCCTGTAGTTTGTGCATTCATCCTGACTTGTTTGCAGAGATATTACACAACATTGGCTATTTAATGAGCATTCATTCCCATTTGTTGATGGGGAGGTTAGATTATGATGTTGCATCAAAGCAGGTGCTATCCCACACTTTTTAGTGCATTTCCCCATCACTTTCCTTACTGCAAAAACTCTGATCTGTTGCACAAGACCTCACAATCTGGCATAAATGTGCAAATCTGAATTTGCCAGTATGTTATTGCATCCCAACGAAAAATAGTGGCAGTCTGGAAGTGTCCTGAAGACATACCACACAGCAGCATCCTATGCTCACCATTGAATACTAGCAAAACCAGAGCATTGGATTCCACAGTTGAAAATGCTTTCCCTCTTGTACAGAACACGAAGCCAGCTGTGTGGGGCTCCAGAGGCCAGTCTGATAAATATCAGTCCCTAACAGCCATATTGTAGCAGTGAAATCTTTGAAAATGTGTATGAGTGTAATTAGTGATCAACTGTGCTGAAGAAAGAGCATAGCACATTAATATTCAGTCTTTTCACACCCTGTAATATATTCATTTTTATTTATTTAGAAAAAAATATAACCACTTAAAAATCTCTAGGTGGCGTACATAAAAAAATATAAAAGCAATTATCAGTAATACACAGATAAAAATAAGCAAATATTAAAAACAGGTATAGATACTGAAAGCTGCAGTCATAACCATGACTACTCAGAAGTAAGTCCCATTGAATGTAATGGGGCTTACTCCCAGATAAATGGGGTTAGGATTAAAGCCTAAAACTGCAAAGGGGAGTAAGACCCACTGAACTCAATGGAGCTTACTTCTGAGGAAACGTGTATTGGATTGCAACCTAAATTAGTCTGGACAGGCTTTCTGAAATTAAAAAGTTCATAGTATTTTGCAGTCATTTTAATGTAGTCATTTTATTTTGCAACATGCACCCATCCCCTTTTGCCTGGTGTTTTCATTCTTTCTGCCATTTCCCTTTCTTGCTTCATCTCTTAAAATAACTTTTGGAAATAAAAGAATGGCAGTTCCATTGGTATAACAGACAACAGCCCACTGGGTGGGGCAGGGTGGAGCTGTACTGCTTATCTGGCTTCTCAATGCTGGGGTTACTGAGAGGGGGAGAGGCGAGGCGGCAGGGAGGTCAGTGCAATGCAGGCACAGTAGTGGAGCCAATCCAGTGCTCTCACCACTGCACCTGCACCATGCCAACCTCCCTGCCACCTCGCCCCACCCCATCCTATTCTGTAACCAGCAGCACCCCAGGCATTGGGAGGCCGGGTAATCAGCATAGCCAACCCCTCCCTGACCCACTGTGCACTACTGATGGACACCCTTTGGGTTGGGGCACAGTCCAGTTGTAGGTCCTGATCAGTTGAATCTGTGTATAACTTTATTTTGTTTAATTAATTAATTAATTAGTATCCTACCTTTCCCGCCCCAAAGGGCTTATTTGAATGGAGAGAATCTCCAGAAGGCTCTGCAAAGATAGAGAGGCCTCTAAGGGAGATGGGGATTGAGAAGGAATCTATTTTAAATGGATTTGTACATGGAATTTGGCTTTTCCAATTCTATTAAGCTTTACACACATTGGACCATCTCTTGTATTGAGCACCCGCTTATGTCCCTGCTGCTTATGCAGTGTCAGTTTTTTTTAAAAAAATATTAATTATATGCAAATGTATATGAAATGTATATTATAGGTGCATTCAAGTAGTCTGCAGCATGTCTGTAAAATGCAGTTAAAAATCATGCAGCATCTAGCACAGCGCATTACAATTACTGCAGAAAAATCATTAACTGGTCTGCCAAGATGTTCAGCAGTTTTCAAGTGATAAATGGATAGGAAAGCTTGGGAACCACTAAAATAGTGCAGATAATGTCCCGTCCGAAGCCAGAAATTCCAGACACACTCGCTTCTGTGAGTTTTTCTCTTTTTATTGAAGTTACAACTCCAAAAGCCTTCCAACTCATCCACCTGTCTATGCTTTCTAAGAATCAGTTTCCCTGACTAACTCTAACTATGCACATCTCCAAGCTACAGAGGTTGTCACAGCAAAGTAAACCCTTCTTGCGCGCCTCCTTAAGAGGGCTTGCCTTTCGCAACAAGACTTTGGCTCTGCCTTAACCCTGACCATTCCTCTTCATGCCTCTGAATTCTTTGAGAGCGAGGCGAGGGGGTTGGATTTCAGGTTCCTCCGCTGAGTGGGGAGGGCTAACAGGTCGGGGAAGCATGGGAACCTGCTGGGCGCCCAGCTGGGTATCTTCAACCTGGCAAGGTGGTTCCTCCAGCACGGGCAAAGGGGGTGTGCCCATCCCACCAGTCTCTGACAGTTCACTCTGCAAGTCCTCGGGGTGGGCAGGTTCGCTGTCCTCTCTCAAGTCTTTGCCCTGTCCTCCAAGTCCAAGTCCCCCTCCACTAAGACCCCCCCTTATCCTGGGTCACAACAGATAATAATGCTTATAATATGCAAAATTGTATTTTTAACAGGAGTGGGAGGGGAAACTCAGTCCTCGAGTTTCAGGAGCAAGACAGGATTTGAAATCTGTGAAGATTAACCTGACATTGAGATTTTCAGCAAATTCCATCACTAATTTGAAGGGGTGTTTAATTGTTGCAAGCTGGCTAGGAAGTCTTTCATTTTATCTTCATATACTGACCCGGCAAAAGTTTGTCCAGTAATTATGTCTTTTTCATTATTACCTTTAGAGCAGATTTCTGGACTTGGTCTGCATCATTTCCTGTTTATCAGACCATGCAGTGATCAGTCGACATCACAATGAGAGGATCCCTATTTCATCAAACTCAACTGGACCAAGTTGAACTATGAAGACTGGATAAGCAAATGTTATCAGCCAGGCCTCCTTTTCAAATGTTCCCCTTACCTTTGTTTCAATGGACTCTGCAAACAACAAGTGAATAGGGGCAAAACAAATGTGCTGTTTCCATTTAGGTTTTATTTTAAAGCAAAGGGGGGGAACCTCCAGCATTTCAGCTTAATTAGGCCTACCAGATTCCCCATTTAGCCTGCAGGGTAATAGCCAAGCCATGCCCATCTCCTCTACACCTAATGCCAAGCGTGGAGCAGGTAAAGCCCTGGATCAGCCGAAAGGGGGGTTGCAGGTGTCACCAATCAGCCACTCAGCAGTATCTGCAAAGCCCTATACAAAGTGCCCTGCAAGACAGAGCTCTGAAAGAGGCTTTGCAAGATTTAACAATCAGCTGATTGTGGGATCATCAGAAGCTCCTTTCAAAGTGCTGTCTTGCGCAGCACTTTGCAAATTGCTCATAAGTTATTGGAGCACTGTACAATTTGAGGGTTTTTTTTAAAAAAATGTCAGCCGTAACTTGGGGCAGCACTTACAATAATGGCTCAATACTGCTTGATGTTCATATGACTTCCCACACCTCATCCTATCCCACCAGATAATTTTAGTTCTCTGTGCATTAAATAGCCTTACTGCCTGGCCAGTCAAACATGTGACGCTGCAACACAGCTTCAGTTTAGAACAAGAGAATACAAAGCAGGTCAATTAAGATTAGGAGCCTGGAGAATGAACCACAAGAGTTTTGTGATTGTTCTGATTGTTTCATGTATATTTTTCAATGATTTCATATATATTTCACTTCTGTATACTAACTATTGCAAGCTGGAAAATAAAAATATTTCATATAAATAAGTAAACATGAAAGAAACTGAACAAATGTCCAGTCCTTCTTTTGAAAAGCAACTGTAATCATTCTTTTTATTTCTAGTCTTCGGGGGGGGGGGAAGGTCAGTTCTTATGTAGCCAAACTGGCATCACCCCGCACAGGAGGAAGGTATCAGATGACTCATGGGAACCTCAAGGTTTGCAGAAGTACAGTGATTCTTTAAATAGAAAGAAAATGGGCCCCAAAGCCCCTCCAATCAAATAGGAGAATTTATGGCTAAACCACGCTTTCAATACTCCCCCTTTCTACATCAGGTGTAGGTTTCTATACTCTGACAGGCTTCACATATGCACACACACAAGCAGCATTTTGTTGCAGGCTCCACTTATTTTTTCAAAATAGTAATTTGTGGCATGTTACAGGAACATCTCTCGTTCACCAAGAGGAATGATTACATTCTAATTTTAACTATCCCCCCCCCGAACCATCCAACTGTATCTTTGTACGCTGCATCTGCATGTAAATCAGCACTAATTATTGACACTTATTAGCATGATTACAAAATGCAATGTTTACACTGAGTATTTGAGTATTTCTGTGTTTGCTTAATAGGATTTCCAGGATAAACGATAGGCAAAGTGCTAAAAAAATTCTACAGGTGCAACTCCAATTTGATTATTTTCTCAAAAGCCAGTCCCCCTGTGTTCAATGAAGCTTGTTCCCAGACAGGGATCCTTTGGTTTTTAGCCCACCATGGTTACATGTACAGAACCCAAGTCACCCTTATAGAGGGAAGAGGGAAGAAGTTGATATAACTCAAGGACAACTTAACTGCACAACCCAAACACAGCATGATGTAATTTGACTAAGGATTATATAAACAGGGCCAGGCTGGAGGTGTTCCTTGGCAAAGGTCCCTCTGTTGATATGCTCCCAAGGTAAGTGAACCCTGGCTGGTTTACGTGATGGCAACAGTAGGGGGCAGCAGCAGGTAGGAATCAACTTTTCTACTTTCCATAACACCCTTGCCATAGTGTGCTCCAAGACATAGTGGAAAATTTAAAGGGCTCCTACACCCAGCCGCATAGTGCTGATGAGAATGCTGAGGGGTGTGTGTGTCCAGGGCAGGAGCCAACAGTAGACCTTTTGGGGTGACAGGTTCCCAACAGCTGCCTGATGGCACCATATTTATTTATTTATTTATTTATTTATTGCATTTGTATACCACCCCATAGCCGAAGCTCTCTGGGTGGTTTACAACAAATTCAGATGATGCCAGGCCTGTATAAAAAGCCCATACATTACAGGGCCATCATCATGTATATCAGGTGTGAAGAACCTTTGGTCCTCCGGATGTCACTGAATGACAACTCTCATCAGCCCCAGCAAGCATGGCCAATGGTCATTCAGCAATATCTGCAGGATCAAAGGTTCAGCACATTTGATATATATGCCAACATCCTGATAACAGGAGATAACCTTAATTATGTTAGCATCAAATTTATCCTAACAATTAAGTCAGCGTTTCCCAACTAGTGGGCCACCAGATGTTGTTGGACCACAACTCCTATCAGCCTCAGCCAGCATTGCCAATGGTCAGGAAAGATGGGAATTGTGGTCCAACAACATCTGGTGGCCCACTAGTTGGGAAACGCTGAATTAAGTTATTGGGTTGTATTCAACTAAGTTCTACCAGAGCTTGGAAAAGTTACTTTTTTGAACTACAACTCCCATCAGCCCAATCCAGTGGCCATGCTGGCTGGGGCTGATGGGAGTTGTAATTCAAAAAAGTAACTATTCCAAGCTCTGAGTTCTACTCAGAGGAGACCCACTGAAATTAATAAACCTAAGTTAGGCATGCACTTTAACTTCAATGGGTTTACTCTGAGTAGGAGTAGTATTGAATGCCACCTCTTCTTCAGCTCTCTCCAGCTATTCAGTTCAGTCTGGGGCAAGTCCTGCCACTTTAATGATAATGCACATGCCGTGCACATCCCCAGAGAATATTCCTTTATTTGAAGGGCTGTCTGGTCCAGAAATAAAGAACCCTAAGAATGGAGAGCAGGAGGGGCCTTGAAATTGCCCTTCAGCAGTTGTTATCTGGCCAGCAGACTGAGCAGGCAAGTCACCCGGCTACAGCCTTCCCCTCTATTGTGAGATGTATTTCGATCAAGGTGATAGTCATCATTTCCAAATGTGCATGTACACATTTGCACATTTTATGCAAATCTGTGTCCCCTTTTGTCCTCTCTCTTGGTGATGCATTTCCCCCTTTTTTGACAATATGCAAGTGACCACTCATCAGCCAGTCCATGATCCGTGTTAGTCTGGAGGAGGCTGCCTTACTCATGTAGGGTTTCAAGAAAAGGACAGGATGTTGGAAGCCCTATGTGTGAGGAAGGCAGACTGTCCAAGGCAGTATGCTTCTGAATGCCAGTTGCTGGGAATCACAAGTGGGGAGAGTGCACTTATGCTCATTTTCTGTTTGTGGGCTTCCCACAAGTATCTGGTTGGCTGCTGTGAGAACAGGACACTAGGCAAGATGGGCCATGAGCCTGATCCAGCAGGGTCTTTTTATGTTCTTAACACCATCCATGGTTAGGAGCATGCGCATCATTATTGAAAAGGCAGGATTCACCCTATGCATTCCCAGTTACCCCTTCTGGTCATCATACTGAATCCCCAAAGAGGGCTTTTGTGAAAGCACCTTTCAAATACATGACAAGTGGCAACCCAGGTAGATTGTAATCTGTAAACTGGTCCTAATTTAAAAGTAATGTCACAATGGCACTGGAACTGAACTGTTCCCCACAAGGAATTTGTTCAAAAAATTGTCCTTCCCATCTTTCTGAGAAAAGGCTTCAAAGAAACCAAGAGTTTTTACTAACTTTTTCTTTTCTTTTTTAAATTGGAAAAAAAAAGCTTTTCATTAGCATGGGTAGGCCAACAGGTTGTTTACATGTCACTGGAGAGATCTCAGTCAACCGTTCAATATTCTGAATCTGTGATTCACAGCCTATTGTTAGTTAACTAAATACCACAGTATGTTTTCTATTCCTTCACTAGATAACAAATGTGAACGCTTTCCCAGTGGCACAAATGGGTCAATAAGTATCTAGTTGGATGAATAGAAATGTGCTGTCCTCTACCTGCCAAACTGATACTGTCTTCCAATCTCTTACTTTTTCCCCTCAGATTATTTGTGGAAATGATTATGGGGTGGCCATGTATTCTACTTAACAGAGGATGGTCCTCTCTTTGAAGGCATTTTCTCTTTGAATGGCTCTCTGGTCCAAGTCTCCTATTGGGAAGAAGGGCGAAATTTTATTATTATTATTGTTGTTGTTGTTGTTGTTGTTATTAAAAATGTATACAACCAGCCAGTTTTAGATGCAATGGTTATACTGCAAGTCCCAAGTTTTCAATACACAACATCAGACAATAAGAAAATAACAAATTGTTGTTGTTGTTGTTAATAATAATAATAATCCAGTTTAAAGAATTCTAAGAAGGGACAGCAGGAGCAGCCATGAATACTTGGAACCTGGATAGCAGACTGAGCAGACACATATATCACCTGGTGCAGTCTTCCCAACTATGCTGAGATGGATTGTATTTCCATTTAAATTAGAGTAATTATTCCAAAATTTGCATCTATAGATATATTTATTTAATTTGTCACCTGCCCTTCCTCCCAAAGGAGCCCCAAGAGGCATTAGTAGATGCACATCTCCTGCAAGTTGGTGTCCCCTTTTCACTTCTTTTAGGGGATGCTTTTCTTCTTTTTTGGTAATATGTAAGTGGCTACCCTAGTTGTGTAGATCAGTTTTATCTGCTTTTCATTTTTTTAAAAAAAATATCATTATTATGTAGGGGTGCAACCTTTAACCAGTTAGTTTAGATAAAATGGCTAAAGCCCTTTTTTACTTACTAAAAAGACAAGAATTTAAAAACACGTTAATTATTTGTATTATAAGTACTTCTTAAAACAGCTGATGCTGGGCACCATCTTATCAGAGTAACTGGCCTTTTACTTCCACACAAGAGGCAATACCTCTTCTGAAATTAAGTATGTAGCATCTCTACTCAGTGGATGGGGCTAAACTATTTCCTTACTGGTTGATTAGGATCCTGTAAGTGACCATTTTGTTGTTCTCTTTTGAGAAGGATCTGACAGTTCAGCCACATACTGGTATGTGTGCTTCTGGTGAGCAAGCCTGATCAAAAATGTCTGCCAGTGTTGCTTGGCTGATGCAATTGCAGCATTAGCTGAAGTTGGTGCTACAACTTCATTTGTACTGTTGTAACATTATTATAACAGTACAAATAAAGTTGTAGCATCAACTTCAGCTAATGCTGCAATTGCATCAGACAAGTAATACCGGCAGACATTTGTACTGTTATAACATTATCATCTTGTAAGCCAGTGTGGCGTACTGGTTAGAGTGTTGGACTATGACCTGGGAGGCCAGGGTTCAAATCCCAACACAGCCATGAAGCTCACTGGATGACCTTGGGCCACTTACTGCCTCTCAGCCTCAGAGGAAGGCAATGGTAAACCCCCTCTGAATACCACTTACCAATACATGAAAACCCTATTCATAGGGTCGCCATAAGTCGGAATTGAAGGCAATCCCCTTCCATTTTCAACATTATCATATAACGTAAAGTTACTATGACAAAAAGTTATTTGTTGTAGTTGAGTCTAAAGAGGGTGCTTTCCACCAACATTTCCAGTAGCACTGATAAGAGCACTTTATTAGGCCCTTTTTAAGGCACTGGGGTTTTTTTTAACTCATTTTTATTGCAGATTTATTAAAGAAAGAAAAGGAAAAAAGGAAAAAAACAGCAAAAGAGAAAGAGGCAGAGAGAACACAAAGAAAAGAAAAAACCCAATCAGCTCACATTAACAATACAATAAGCATCAATACATCCATCTTAATTTACATTTACAGATTAATATATGCCATCGAAATGTCCAAATAGATTTCCAAATGAAATAGATGTTTATAGAAACTATGTTCACATGTAGTAAAGGCATTAAAATCTTCAGATCATTGTATCATTGATAGTGAGTATTTCTCTTTCCAGTCTCTTAGCAACCATAAATACTCATAAAATCCATTTTTGTTGTCCTGCCATTAATCCCCATATAACAGGAATATAATGTAAAAGTATGTGAACATCTGCAAATATCAAGGATTTTGCCAATACAAAATTGATATGGACAGCAACTTCTGACCAAAGAGGCAATATCACTGGACAAGCCCACGTCATATGCCTCAGTGAGAGATTTCCAGCATTACACCACCAATGTCTACGAGAGTTAGACAATGCCTTCTCATAGAGGCGTTGTGGAATCCATTGTACCCAAAATATCAAATTTTCCACAGTCAATCTCAATATTAAACCTAAAGAGATATTCCATATATATTCTAAAACAATTTCCCATTGTTTAGGCTGTATAATAGATTCTAACTAAGATTCTAATAGATTCTTTTTAAGGCATTGTTAGGAAAGGAAGCAGAACTGTTGACCCATTGGGAGCAAAAGCAATGTGTTTTGATGACATCTCTCTTCATACTCTGTGCCTTTTTCATACATCCAGACTTGATTGGTTACATATTGACATTACATAATTCCATTCACTGTGTGATTTCTGATTGCCTGGGATTGCCCCCATGTCTATTTATTGCCAGGAAAAAAGGCTCAGTTTTTATGTTTATTTTCAAAAGGGTGGGATGGAAGCAACAGCAGATGGGAGAATAGTGGCAGTGAATAGATTAGTTCAGATAAAGTGAACATTAAGTATTTAGGGCAAAATAGTTAAGGGGAACTAAGATTACTACTTTTATCCTCAAAACAGAAATGGGCAATAATTCATTATAGTTGTTACTAGAAAGGGGAACTTCTTGTGTCTCCAGGCGCTAAGTGATCATTTCTGTTATGTACCTCAGAATGTATGGCTAGAGTTCCAGAGCTTGAGTAATATTGGTATGTGTTAAAGCATTGCTGAATGGCTCAACCACTCATGAATCTAAGGTGCTTTATTATGGTCCATTTCCCCCTGTGCTGTGTATCTGAGCCACTGCATTATTTTATTATTGAGCTCCAAACCTTGGTATAAACCATCAGTGCTTCTGAAGGTACATGTCAGGAAGCAGATTTCTGCCTTGACAGAAGCAACAGCAAGGAGGTGAATCTGTTACTGACCGTCCTCAAGGGATCATTAATAACACCAGTGAAAGCCACTGCAACACAGACTGAGCATTCTCACAATTTATTATGACCAGGATTCACCTTAAGAAACGTCAAGGTTGCCTCTCACAGTAAAGCTGCACTGAAGGGTTCTAAACTCTTTCACTGACATACCAAAAAGGAATAAATATTTCTCCCAGCCATTTCAACAGAGCCAGCCTTAGTGTTAGACAGATTGATGTGGAAACATAAGGAACTGTACTTCAGATTGACAAAAATGAGAAACTGAGAAAAAACAGAATTGACGTATTCCTCCATCCCTACATGAAACTCTTTGTTTTGAATCCCTGCTAGAATTGACCCTCATTCCTTAACTCTGTTCAGATATTTCTGTGTTGAACACCTGTAGGGGAAGCAGGATCATGCCTTCAGGTCTAGCATAAACTCTGAGAAAACTTACATGTGTGCAAACTGTGCATGTCTAGGCTCTTTCTGCAGAACTGGGACACCCCCCCCAAAAAAGCAGGATTCTAGGTTGTGCATCCAGAGAGCCTGTGTACATACAGTTTGTATACACTGTGGCTCTCTTCAGAAATTACATTTTGTGCATGGAGGGGGACAGGTCCTGCAGGCCAAATTCAAGGTTCTGGTTTTGATGTATAAAGACCTACACAGCGTGGGATCAAGATATCTAAAAGGTCATCTCATCCCTTACAGATTCAATCAATCAATGCACTTTGCAGGTGACGGCCTCCTGCAGATCCCATCTTATCAGGAGGTCTGTTTCACACAACATGGGAAGCAGACCTTTAGTGTGGCACCTACCCTTTGGAATTCCCTCCCCTTAAATATTAGACAGGCATTATTTCTGTTATCTTTTCAGTCCGTACTGAAGACCTTCCTTTTTCATTAAGCCTTTTAAGTAGAGACTCTTATCCCAGTCTGTATCTAATCACAACATAATTTTACAAGACTGTCACTACCTGGTAGAGACCAGCTGAGTAGCAATGTAATTTGTTGAAGAAGAAAGAGTAAATGTAATTTGCTGGGCATTTGTTCTTTTTACTTCAACACATAGCATCTACAGAGCAATCTTTGAGTGTTCAAAGAGCTTCACACACATTTTTCTCCTTAATTCTTGCAATAACCCTTTAAGGTAGATCGTGCTAATGATCAGCACTGCATATAAGGGTCAAGTGGAAAGGCAGTGACTTAACTAACAACACCTCTTTGGTATAGCGAGTGTAGGGCTACAGAGGCATTCATCCTGGATACAACCTGGGCAGGGAACAGGATACAAATGGCATTTAAAATTATCCAATTTGTCAATAATTCTTAACATTATTTAAAGTTATACAATGTTTACTTTTCAGTGTGGAATGATTGAACATGTTTTCAAGATAGTAGATTTTTAAAAATAAATAAATACTGAGATATTAGCTTATTTGGAGGTTTAGTGAGAGAAGCTCACCAGGCAGAGTAGTGCCATCCCAAGTTCTCACTGGCTGTATGCCTACAGCTTAGCACAGAAAAGGAGAAAGTGGTTGGAGACATGCGACAGCCCAGCAGCAACCAACAAGGTTTTAGCATGGCAACTAGGAGCAGAAGCAATCTATTTGAGTGGTTCCATGGCCATCCTGAGCTCCACTGATGCTATCCTTTCCCTGGTTCAGAAATTAGTGATTTTTTTGACATACGTGAATGTTCATGAGTAAGGGCTAGGATAAGATACAAATTTAATAAATCATAATCTTGGCCACAGCACTATCTCAGCTTTTTGGCAGAAGCATTTCTAGGCTTGAGACAACTTCATTCATCAGATGCTAGTACAGAGCAGGCAATTTCATTCAATTCAATCCACATCTAAAAGAAAACTTATTTGCACTTTCCGAAACAATATGCAAACCGAAACACAGCCATCCTTAGAAATCCACGCTTCTGCAAATTTTACACTGCAGTTCTCTAACCAGGTAACATGTACAAAAAGGTATATACCTGAGTAAAGTGTGCATAAAATGCATGTGTTAGTGAAAATAACATACAAAATGCATTCTTCACAAAAATGTGAATATTCAGCAAATCTGAATACAAATGAATATATTTGGAGAAAATTGTACTAAAATGCTAATGAATTCTTACGCTGACTTTTTTAAAAAAAAAAATGCAAACCAACATGGAAATGTGGAAGACTAACTTAAGACTGGAAGAATTAGAGAAACCAGAACTGGCAGATTCATCCCTCCCTAGTTGTAGGTGATTTTCTTCATTTAATAGGTTCATTTCTTCCTCTGCATTGCTGATCTTTTTCACAAGGGAATCCCTTGGGATCCAAGCAGAGAAAAAGTAATAACGAACAGGTAATGAATGCATGGATTAACAGCCTGTACTGTTACCACAAAAAGGAAGCCAAACTAGACAATATGTTAGCTCCAAATCTGCATCTTCAGGTGCACCACAAAAAATTGCCAGCACAGGGAGTCTGATCTGGATCAGGACCCTAACATGGGGGGGAGCTGTAGGGGGACTTTAACCCTTTCTCCACCACTATAATCCCGATCAAGACCAAGATCATATTCCTCATACCAGCAATACGCATGTGGCAGGGGAAAGTTTCCATTATAGCAAAAGTGACTGGGAGAAAAAAATAATAAGAGCCCTGCTGGGTCAGACACATCTCTTCCAGCATCCTGTTCTCACAGTGGCCAACTAGATGCCTACGGAAAGTCCAGAAACAAGACATGAGCATAACAGCACTCTCCCCCCTCATGTTCCCCAACAATTGGTTTTCAGGTGGGCAACCTCATCCACCTGTTAAGGTGGCCCATGGAGGATGAAGGAGCTCAGGATCTGGCCCACCAGTCAGGTCCTGTTCCCCACCCCTGGATGCAGTATTCAAGATGAGGCCTAACCAGTGCTGAATAGAGGGGAACCAATACTTCATGCGATTTGGAAACTATACTTCTGTTAATGCAGCCTAATATAGCATTCGCCTTTTTTGCAGCCACATCACACTGTTGGCTCATATTCACCTTGTGATCAGCGACAATTCCAAGATCCTTCTCACATGTCATATGGCTGAGCCAAGTATCCCCCATCTTATAACTGTGCATTTGGTTTCTTTTTCCTAAGTGTAGAACTTTGCATTTATCCCTGTTGAATTTCATTCTGTTGTTTTCAGCCCAATGCTCCAGCCTATCAAGGTCCCTTTGAATTTTCTTTCTGTCTTCCACGGTATTAGCTATGCCCCTCAACTTTGTATCATCTGCAAATTTGATAAGCATGCTTTGTACCTCCTCATCCAAGTCGTTAATAAAAATGTTAAAGAGCTCTGGGCCCAGGACCGAGCCCTGTGGTACCCCACTCGCTACTTCCCCCCAGTTTGAGAAGGAAGCATTGATAAGCACTCTTTGAGTGCGATGCTGGATCCAACTGTGGATCCATCTGATAGTTGTTTCATCCAGCCCACATTTAGCTAGTTTGCTAATCAGAATATCATGGGGCACTTTGTCAAAAGCTTTGCTGAAGTTGAGATATATTATGTCCACAGCATTCCCACAGTCTACGAGGGAGGTTACCCGATCAAAAAATGAGATGAGATTAGTTTGGCAGGATTTGTTCTTCATAAATCCATGTTGGCTCCTAGTAATCACTGCATTGCTTTCAAGGTGCTTATAGATTGACTGCTTTATAATCTGCTCCAGAGTTTTTCCAGGGATTGATGTTAGGCTGACTGGTCTGTAGTTCCCCGGTTCCTCCTTTTTGAAGATAGGGACAACATTAGCTCTCCTCCAGTCATCCGGCACTTCACCAGTCCTCCATGATTTCGCAAAGATAATAGACAGCGGTTCTGAGAGTTCGTCAGCCAGTTCCTTCAATACTGTAGGATGCAGTTTATCGGGCCCTGCCAATTTGAACTCGTTCAAAGTGATGAGGTATTCCTTGACCATTTGTCTATCAATCTCAAGGTCCAATCCTGCCCCTTCTACTTCATGTTTCCCGGGAGGGTCACAGATCCTTTTTTGGGAGAAAACTGAGCTAAAGTAGGAATTGAGCACTTCTGCCTTTTCTTTGTCATCTGTTATCATTTTGCCATCCTCATTGAGTAGCTGTGCCACCATTTCTTTTCTCTGTTTTTTACTGTGGACATACCTGAAGAGAGCTTTTTTGTGGCTTTTAGCATCCCTCGCTAGCCTCAGCTCATTCTCATCTTTAGCCTTCCTGACACCATCCCGGCAATTCTGTGATACCTGCCTGTACTCTTCCTTTGTGGCCTGGCCTTCTTTCCACTTCCTGTATGTGTCCTTTTGTGTTTTCAGGTCATCTCTAAGCTTCTTGTGAAGCCACATTGGCTTCTTCTGTTGTTTCCCCCCTTTTTTCCTTGTTGGAATTGCTTGCCATTGCGCTTTTAGAATTTCCTTTTTTAGAAACTCCCACCCGTCTTGGACTCCTTTTCTCATTAGGGTGGCTTGCCATGGAACCGT
This sequence comes from Rhineura floridana, assembly GCF_030035675.1. Classification (NCBI taxonomy): domain Eukaryota; kingdom Metazoa; phylum Chordata; class Lepidosauria; order Squamata; family Rhineuridae; genus Rhineura; species Rhineura floridana. The sequence goes on along the minus strand of NC_084488.1, from coordinate 96,040,564 downwards.
ACTTACAATTGTTCTGAGTTCATTAAAATCAGCTTTCCTGAAGTCCAGGGTGTGCGTATGGCTACTCTCAGCTTTTGCTTCTGTTAAAATCAAGAATTCAAGTATGGTGGTCAGTCCTGCACACCTATAAAAGTTGACCTGTGGGGTGGGGGAGGGGTCTGCTCTGCCAGTGCATTCTCCACAAGGAACACACTGCTAAAACAACACCCGCCAGGATTGAACCCTCTGCTCATCAGCTGATGAGTAGAGAGTTCAGTCCTGCTGACTGCAAAGGTCTGCTTTACCAATGTGTTCCCCACATGCAACACACTGCCAAAGAAGCACCCAGCAGGACTGAACCCCGCCCATCAGCTGATGATGAACAGCTGGACATGGTTTGGGGAAAATAGCTTCACAGGCCAACTTGAACCCCCTGGCAGGCCAAAATTGGTTCCCCATCCCTGCCTTCACCAAAAGCGTTGTCGGATAGTGGAATAGAATGCCTTAGGAGGCGGTGGGTGCTCCGAAGTTGGACGTATTGAAGCAGATGGTGGACAGCCATCGCTATGTACCTACCCGTTCACTCCGCTCGACTTCCAAGGCCCTTCTCCGGATCCCAACTCATAGAGAGTCCCGGAGAATAGTAACTAGATCTAGGGCCTTTTCGGTGGCGGCCCCCGAATTATGGAATGCCCTCCCAGATGAGATACGCCTGGCGCCTTCTCTGTCATCTTTTCGGCGCCAGGTAAAAACCCACCTCTTCGCCCAGGCATTTTAAGCTTATTTTAATTTTAATTTTATTTTATTTCTGTTTTAAATATGTTTATAATTGTATGGCGCAATACTCACCTGCTTGTATTTTAAATATTGTGATTTTATCTTGTTGTACACCACCCTGGGAGCTGTTAGCTATAGGGCGGTTTAGAAATGCAACTAAATAAATAAATAAAATAAATGCTGTAGATGCCTCCTGCATTGCAAATTCTGTATTGAGCAGGGGCGTCCCTTCATCAAGGTCCTTTCCAGCTCAAATTCTCTTAATCTTGAGCTCAAATTCTCTAACTCTTTTGGACCTATGCCTGTTAAACACAGTATACTTATGGTCTTCCTCTGATGATTGATCCTTATTAGTATCCCTTATAAGCTTTTTAAATAGAATATATCCTGAGTGCCAAACTATGTATAAGCACAAATGTACTAAAATTCAGAACAAAAGAAAGTAAACTTTTAAAACAAAATTCCCCATAGGACTGGCATTTCAAAGGAGACCCACACACAGTATGAAAAAATGCAATCATTAAGCTTAGCCTGAGGAGCTGAATGTAAATGAGTTCCTTAGAAACTTTGTTGATATCCCAGAACATCCTTCAGTAAGCCGCAGGTCTACTCTGTCATGTCCTCGAGCCAATAATGACTACTTTAATCTAAAACTTGCAGATTCTTTGGGGCCTCATGTTAGGTCTATAGGTAGACAAAAATCCCTTGATAGGAGAGTATTGTCTGTGTAGGACAAATTATCCTCTTCCTTGTTCCAAAACAAAATTCCTTATGAACAAACCTCACATTTACCTCATTGTGGGGAAGATAGTTTTTCAGGTCTGCTGGCTCTTCTTTGGAGTAGAAACAGGAATGCCTAAATAGAGAAGCTGTCGAGCTCAGAAGCTAACTTTTCTAAAGCTATTGGGACTCAGGTATGCCCACACTGGCCTGTGCTTCAGCAGTATAAAGAATATGGGGTGTATTCAATGTAGCACTAAGTCAGCACAAGGATTTCTCCTTGCACAATGGAATGTTCTCCACTTCTCCCCTTCTCCTTCCCTGCACGCCCCCTAAATCTGCTTTTGAGTTTCCCCCAACCTTCTGGAGCAAATTTGGGGACCATGAGGTGTGCCCACAGTGGGGAGGAAAGGGGTAAAGTCCCATTTCGCATGCACTAATCTGTACAGTAGCACAATTATTTAGTTGAATACCACCCAATGTGATTTATTTCAGTTCATTTATGAATCACTTCCTATGAAACATCCCAAAGTGATTTAGTAAAAAAAACCCAACCTAATACATATACAAACTGAAATAAAAATCTCAATATAGATATAGAGAAGGACAAAAAGGAGTAATCCATGATTTCTTAGTAGGGTAGCTACTTAGAGTAATTACACAGTACTTACACAGATTTGCATAAAATGTGCAAATATTAATTTATATGTATTTATTATTATCATATATTAAATTTCTTAGACACGTTTCTCAGAATACTCAAGGTGACTTACAGGAATATAAAAATATACAAAACTGTAGACAAAAAAATAATCAGGGACAAAGAGGGAGAAAAGCACCAAGTAGTAATCATTTTGGAGGAAGGAGATATATTCTCCAAAATGTACAAAGCGCATAATAAATCATCCACATAGCCCCAGAGCCTGTCTCCTTCTGTTTCAACAACAACAAATGTATCTGCATAATACTAAAACCACCGCACCCCACAAAAATGAACAAGATAAACAAACAACAATAATCAATAACCAGAAACAAATCAGACAATGGTTAATAAAAGAGTCCAACACATGCCATCCAATGCCTGGGAGCATGGCAGGAGATGGGAACATTTTTTAGCCCAAGGGCTGCATCCCATCAGAAGCAACTTTCCAGGTCCCCCATGCCTGTTGTAGGCAAGACCAGAGGCAAAAATAGGAGGAGCAACAGATGCAACATTTGCCTTTTGTACAATAGGATGCATTCAGTAAGAGGTTTTCATATATACTCCTGGGCACAACAGCTCTCTATCCTTCATCTAGGCAAGCTAGAGGCATCATCAGAGGTCAAAGGCATGCAAAAGCACTCAAGGAGGGTGTGGAGCAAGACCGGTGAGAAGTATGGCCTAGGGAGGGGGCAGGACCTGGAGAAGTCCCCAGGTCCAGATAGAGAGACCTGGAGTAAAGTTTGAACTTGGCGCTGAAAATTTAGATGTTATGAATATACAGTAGATGTAAATTTCAAAATAATTACTCTAATTTAGAGGAAAAATACACAACATCTCACCCTAGTTGGGAAAGACTATGACAAGGTGACTGTTTATTCTGCTATCCAGATGTAACTGTTGATGGGAAATTCAAGGTCCTAGCTCTCCCTTCTTGTGTCACTCAGCAAGCTCTTTGATTCTATCTAAGATTCTGGATCTCCAAATTTGGGTAGCTCAGACTGTCTCCACTGCCATTAGTCTGCAGCAACACTTTGCTAAGAAACCTGAAGGCACTACTAATGATGTTGGCACATGAAATCTGGCACTAAGAAATTCATGTATATTCCTGCAGTACAGGAGACATGCCAATGAGACTACCAATGGTTTAATTGCTTTTCCATTAGAAGGCATACATCAGTGCTCTCATAACGGGGTGTGTGTGTTTCCATTTAGGTTTCACAGATGTTAAAAGCAATAACCAGATACTGATTATATGAACATATTTGATAGAACATTCCTCAGCTATTGGGTTTTAATTTAACTTAATTTAATTTAAGCTTGGCATACCCTACAGCCCGTTGAATGTTCAATATGTAGCAAGCATTTTGTACCCAGATAGAGGCAATGCTGAATTTGCCAGAGGGCTTTCTACTGGGAGGAAGGGTGGGATATAAATCTAATAAATAAATAAAAAGAGAGTCAGTGTGGTAAATTGGTGAATGTGTTGGAGATCTGGTTTAAAATTCCCACTCAGCTATGAAGCTCACTAAATGATCCTGGCCACTCTCTCAGCCTAAATAACCAACCTTGTAGGATAGGAATGAGGATAAAATGAAGGGAGATGATCATGTATGCCACCTAGGGATGAAAAGATCTGTCCGTTTCAGTTCTTTCTGGTTCTCATTTTTTTCAATCTTAAATTCAGTTCTCCACATTTCTGTAGCAATTTGCGATTTTTTTTTTAATCCTCGTGAGAATTCTCCTGCATTTTAGTGCAATTTTCTCCTAATGAAGACATTTTTGTAGGCAGTTTTGACTAATGCACACATTTTTGCAAGCAATTTCTCATCATATAATGCATTTTGTATGTTATTTTCACTCATATATTCATTTTTATGCACACTTTCTCCTAACATGCATTTTTTATATATTTTTTAAAAAACCTTCATATTTACATATGTTTGCTCATTCTGCATAATTTATTCCAATCATGCTAATAACAGGAAAGAACAAAGGGGCACCATGGACAATGATGTTCCACTTCCATATGTTGTTTGATGAGCTTTGTGGGATGAAAAATAACAAGGACTCTATTTCCCCCCCCCTTTTAAAAAAGAAAAAGAAAATAACTATTCTTTCTGTACAAAACAGCAGTACATTAACCAATATTTTGTACTTTTCAGGATTACCTAAATGAAATCAAACTTGTTCAAAATATAACCCATGAGTTGTATTCAACTAAGTCCTACTCAGAGCAGGCTGTTTGAAATTAATGAACCTACATTAGTAAAGTCTATTAGCTTCAATGGGCCTACTCTGAGTTAGACTAGCATTGAATACCAGCGCCATGTTGCAAATCTGTGTGATTTTCTGCAACACTGTCAAAACCTGGCTCATAAAAACATGCCAGTGTCAACATTATAAATCTAGGAGTGATACTAGCAAGCCTTTTATATGTATACAAAAAATGAGAACCATTTCTCCAAGAAATCATCTCTGAAATTAGGATGCAAAGCAACCCTAGTTTGAATTGATATTTTGCCCATTATAAACAGTTCCTTTACTTTGGCAAATGACCCATAAAACAGAGTTGTGGAACCTGTGGCCCTCCAGATGTTGATGAACTTAGAACACCCATCATACCTGACCGCTGGCTGTGATGTCTGGGACTGATGGGTGCTGAAATCCAGCAACATCTTGAGGGCCACAGGTTCCCAATCCATGCCTTAATAGGTCATACCTAGAGGCATTTACATCATGAAGCCCGTTGAAACTGTTACCAACAGACCTACTAATTCATGCTGCGTACTTGGAAGATTCTCTGTCTCCAAGTTAAAAAGCTGTTGCATCTTGATAATAGAATTTAGGCTCCAGCCAGAAGTTTCTTTTCTTTAAAATATTTCTATACCACTTTTCATCTAAATGATACCAGAACAGGTCACAATATATAAACATAATGCAGTAAAATCCACATGTTAAAGTATTAAAAATACAATAAAGTTAAACCACTGTAGACAACAATACCTTGCTGGTAATTTAGCTGGTTTATTAGCAGAGTTCTATACAGCTCCCTGGCTGTATTCACTTTGCTGTGTCAATGCAACATTCCTGGTCGATTTACACCACATTGATTTTGTCCATTTATATCTTGCATCTCCAAAAACAGTCAAGTGGCAGATGTTGGCACAAGGCTACACATCAAGACTTTATACTGATACAGCAATTGTTGTACTCCATCTTGTGTTCTGCTGTATAAAAGGGCATAGGCTTAGGCCTGTAGTATAGTATGTGATTCTGCAAATAAGCCTCTAGCTATGTGGACTGGTTCTGTGTAGTGAGTATCACCTTGTTGCATTTGGGACAGTGAGGTAGGTACGAAACTCTAGAATCATAAAAAAAGAACAATGATGACTGTGCAAACTCATGGCAAAGTAATGTGAGAGCAAAAGGAAATAGAATTGGGTGAGATGACAGACAGACAGATAGATGAAATATTATTGTCCTGCCCAGAGACATTAAAGCATTGAATCACTATGTGAGTGGGGAGCAGTGCCACACTAACTAGACCCACCCCCTGAGTCATGCATGGCAGCTTGCCCCATCCTCAACATCCACATGTTCATCATGAACATCTGCAGTAAGAAAAACAAGCAAACAGGATTTCTCCTTCTGGAAGACTCTCTTTATAATCTGGTGGTATGACACATTTAACCCAATTAAAAACAAACTACAGTTTAATGTAAACACGCAGCATGCTAGTGCACACTGCTGAAATGTTCCCAGTCTGCTCTAACCCCACTCCTGCTGCTGTTGTGCTGCTAGGAAACAAGCTACAGTCTGGCTTGTCATAAAGTCTGAATCCAAGTTTGTTTCTCTCCAAATAAACCACAAGTGATAACAAGGGTTTGTTATTGTGTTACTCCTCAAGGCTTGTTTGAGGGAAACAAACCACAAGCCCAGATTTGGACATCACAACAAGCCAGACTTTGATTTGGTTTGTCCACTGTGTGACACTAACGGAAGTGGGGGATGAGTGAGTGGCATGCACATGGACACTGTGCATTAGCATTAAACCATAGTTTGATTTTAACTATTATTTAATGTGACATCAGCCAGTGGATGTGCTAAAATAAGATCATGCAGCTAAACCAAAACCTATGCCTAATCCAAAATCAATATGTCTGAACAGTTAGTGATCAATGCTTCTGTAATAACAGCAGAGTTAATCCTATCATAGGGCTAAGGAGGGATGGTCCCATTGCCCTGGAAAAAAAACAGTTGCCAAGCCCTGATGTGTGATTGCTGTAAGATGGGTTTTCAGCATTTGAGCAACAGCAGACGTTCAAGGGAATCAATAGTACTTTGCCAGTCTACGCATGGAAAGACAGTAATCCAGTGCCATAACAATCCTGAAAAGTCACCTCAAATTAGGTCTTTAAAACGTGGCCTTTAACAGGATAGCAACATCATCTGCATTCTCTGTAATGGCCAGATGAACAATGGATGACAGTTCCAGAGAAAAGAAAGCAACCCTGGACTGAAATGGAATCTTGATGCAAATTGCAGAGATTGGGTAGTATTTTGCAAAAGCAAGATTTTTAAAAAAGCTTGATCCCTACTGAGTACTGAAGTAAATTCACAATAAGGAGAGAAAATGGCAGCAAGTTGGTTTCTTTCAAGTGCTCTTTACAAATCCACAGAAAAGTTCAAACTACATCTCAGCTTTGTTAAGCAGCCTTATGATAATTGTGAGTGTTCTGGGACTAGCCAGAAATAACAGGCAATTTTATGTAACCTATGAGAGGCCCTGTATTTCCTTAATGTCAGCCTTGGAGTGCAAAACTGGAGGCCACAGCCTGTCTCTTTTCAAAAGCTCTTTGTAGTGGAGGCTGCAGCATTGCGCCCAGCTGCGGACTGCATCAACTTCATTGACACATTTCCTTTCCTTTGAAGCAGTAATCAGCCCATGGATGTGCTAAGAGAAGATCATGCAGCTAATCCAAAACCTGTGAAAATTCCAAAGAAGCTGGAACAGTCAGTCACACAGTTCCCACTCACTGCAAACTGTGCATTGCATGGGCGGTGTGCCTGGTGCACTGACTGTTTTATTATTTGGGGTCATGTCTCTATTGTCCACACATGCTGATGGTAGGGTACCATGTGACTCACTTTAGAGATGACAGCCCTCTGTTTTGAAGGGCTGTCACAGGACAGTCTCTTTTTTTGAGCATGTCCTCTATTTGAGGGCTGTCTAGTCCAAATCTGATTTACAGATAAGGAACCATAAAAAGGAAGAGCAGGAGCCTTGAAATTGCCCATCCACAGTCAGTAGCATCTCATCATCAGACTGAGCAGGCACACAAGTCACCTGGTGCCTTCCCCACTAGAATCAGTTGAATTGCATTTCTATTTAAATTTTAGTAATTATTTCTAAATTTCAGTCTATACTCCTGGGAGACCAGGGTTCGAATCCCCACACAGCCATGAAGCTCACTGGGTGACTTTGGGCTAGTCACTGCCTCTCAGCCTCAGAGAAAGGCAATAGTAAACCACTTCTGAATACCGCTTACCATGAAAACCCTATTCCTAAGGTCACCATAAGTCAGAATCGACTTCAAGGCAGTCCATTTACATTTCCCCCCATATAAATACAGTATAAAACAATAAATAACACACAAGAAAAGAAAAGAAAAGAAAAGAAAAGAGCATTGATCACATTGTAGTATCTAAAAGAAGTCACTTTTTTTGCTTATTGTCCTTGTTTAGTAATTCTCTTTTTCATTTTGAGTTTTCTTACACAGTCTTTTCAGAGAGGCCCATGTAGGCAGGCAGGCAGGCAGGCAGGCAGGCAGATAGATAGATAGATAGATAGATAGATAGATAGATAGATAGATAGATAGATCTCCACATATGCAATAAAGCTCAACCGTGCTCAAAATTTGTCTTTTTAAGTTCAATTTCTTAAGTGTATAAATCAAAATCTTCATAGAAATTTAGATGCCTATTACAATGTACTAACACATAGCTTATTCAATCAAAGCATACATAGATATATAAATTAAGAGAAGGAAAAAAACACCAAGACAAAAAATAAAAGTTTCAAAATTATAATAATAATTTAAAAATAAAAATAATAAAGAGGGAAAGAAGAGAGTTACTGAGATTATATAATTACATATATATATAGTTACATATATAATTTAACATATGCACATTTAAGGCAAATCACTTTTCTATGATGATAATGATGATGATGAAAATCCTCTTTTTTATGATAATGATGATGATGAAAATCCTGGGTACTATAGCTGATGGGCATCACAAGGCCCATCACATAATAACAGGCTGCCTTACACCTTTGGTTATAGGTTATTCGTCAGCACTGACTGGCAACAGCTTCCCAACATTTCAAAGACGGGTCTTTCCCAGCTCTAGATGGAGATGCCAGGGACTGAACCTGGGACCTTCTGCATACAAAACAGGTACTCAGCCACTGAGCTGTGTGGCTCTTCTCCTTTGCAAAGGCAGCAGGCCAGGCATGGCCAGCTCTTCAGTCTGTCCCCACTCTGGGCATCCCTAGCTAGTCAGCAATCATGTGCTTGTATGCTGCTGCCGCAGCTGACCCTGCCTCTGCCACCACCTCACAGTTCCCACCATAATTAATACATTTAGTGTGGTGGCACCTACCCTGTGGTATTCCCTCCTCTTGAATATTAGGCAGGCACCATCTCTGCTATCTTTTTGGCGCCTTTTGAAGACTTTCCTCTTTCAACAAGCCTTTTAAGTTGAGACCTATCCCACTCTGTGTCTGTGTTAGAATTGCTTGTTACTATGTGTTTTTTTAAATATGTTTTAACCCCTTTTTAAATATGTTTTAAAGCTTTTTTTAAAAAATGTTTTTAACTTTGTTTTGTTTTAATGTATTTTATGGTCTGTTTTTATGATGTTTTAAAGTGTTTTTAGAGTTTCTGTTTGCCGCCCTGGGCTCCTGCTGGGAGGAAGGGCGGGATATAAATCAAATAATAAATCAAATAAATAAATAAAAGATGTGAGCCCCCCTTCTCTTGGATCACTGCTGTCTTCCCAAATGCCACATGTCCCTTGTGAACTGCTGATGTGATGGGGGAAAAGCCATTAGAGCTGGTCTCAAGCATGCTGTCTGATGCTTGCAGGTCTTTGACATTTTAACTTTTTACTATCTTCATTTTAGTTGCAAATTAAAGGATAAGATTGAGTAATGGAGTGTCTGGATAGTCACGGCCCATTAACATTTGTTTTTCTCTGTATGTGTTGTTATGAAGTTTGAATAATTGACTTGGTGGACACTGAATGCTTAGTATAAAGAAGCCATCAATCATTTCTCCTGGTTCCTATTTTTTGGCAAAGTGTTTTATTACCGCTATGAATGCACTGGCAAGTTTGTAAAAGTTTCATTTCAATTATATATATATATATATATATATATATATATATATATATATATGTATGTATATGTATGTATATGTATGTATATGTATATGTAGTCTTGGTGTAAGATGCAAACTACAACCTGTGCTAACATTCAAGTAATTATGTTTTTTCTATGTTGCAGATGAAACTGTGGTGCTTCATGAAACATCTCTCTCTCCCATCCTTCTAACAGTACCATTTTATCAGGTAAAGTTCCTAATTTCTCATTTTCCACACCATGTTTACAGATTTCAGGTGCATGTTGGATTTCTGTTGAAAGCTGCAAACTGTAACTAAGTGGCTGAGATGCTTGGAAATTGCCTTTTACACAACTTTGCAAGAACACTAGAATTCTAGATTTGTTCGTACACAGGAACACAGGAATCTGCCTTATACTGAGTCAGGCCACTGGCTTCATCTAGTTTGGTGTTGTCTACATTGACTGGCAGGGCTCTCCAGGGTTTCAGACAGGACATCTTATCTGCTGGGGATTGAACTTGGGACTTTCTGCATGCAAGGCAGTTGCTCTGCTGTAGAGCTGCAGCCCTTTCCCCATGGAAAAATTACAGAACTTGATGTGATGAGAAGATGAATACGTACTTCAGAACCAAAATGTCATAAATGCTAGATGTTAAAGGGCATGTTCTGAGCAGTTTTATACTCCAGATTTGGGAGGCTTGGGAAAGATGCCCTCATTGTGCCCCTCTAACTGAGCAGGCCCACGTCTTTGCCACTGTGACAACTTCCCATCCTCTTGCCCTCTCCCCCAAGCCCAACCTGCACCAGAAAGAGAGGACAAGGCAAGCGGAGACGATAGCCCCTTCTTCTTGCTGACTTGCTTCTTCCTGCAAGTCATGTCTGTGGAGAACAAGGTTGGTCCTCCCTATGTGAGAAGGTAGAAAATATGGCCTGGGGATTCTGGCAGTACTGTTGCTGCACTCAGGTCCTGTTTGAAGGATTCCTGTAGGCATCTCTGACTACTGTGAGAACAGGCTGTTGTACTTGATGGGCCTGATCCAGCAGGCTCTTCTTATGTTCTAAAATCCTAAGATTGCTTACTCCAAAATAAGCCCCTTGAAATTCATGAAACTTACTTTTAAGTACAGGCATTGTGGATATTAGGGTGGCCACTCATGCATTACCCAAAAATGGGTTAAAGGAAGACACAGATTTCCATAAAATGTGTCTGCTCATTTGTATGTATAGATGCAAATTTCAAACCTATTACTCTAATTTCAAGGAGAATACATTTCTCCATAGTGGGGAAGACTGTGACCAGGTGACCTGTGCATAGGGATGGAAAGATCTGTCAATGTTGGTTCTCCCGTTTCTCATGTTTGCACTTTTAAATTTGGTCCTTCAGCTATTTGCATTTTTTTTAAAAAAAATCCTCTTGAAAATTCTTCAGCATTTTAGTGAAAATTCCTCCTCATAAATGCATTTTTGCCTGCAGTTTTACTAATATATACATTTTATAAGCAATTTCTCCTAATATAATAAACTTTTGTACATTACTTTCACCAATATGTGATTTTTTACACACATTTCCCCATAAAGTATGCAATTTTGTAAGCATTGGTTGGTTAGGTAACTGCATCACAAAATTCAGATAAGTGTGAACTTTGAAGGATGGCCATGTTTTGATTCTCATCTTGTTTTGGAAACACAAATCTGATAAATTCAGTTTTAAATGCAAATTGAATCGAATTTCTCCTCCATCTTTAACTTTGTGCCTGCTTGGTTGATGGGCAACTTCCAAGCCCCTGATTCCCTTCTTATGATTCACACATGGACCAGACAAACCTTCAAACAGAGGCCTCCTTCAAAGAGAGGACTATCCTCTGTAAAGTAGGACACATGTCCACCCTAGTGAGCTTTGCATGAATGCTAATGACCAAGGCAAAGAGGGCCCTGTATACCTCCATCCTGTGAGCACCATCGCCAGCAATTTTAAGCTCGTTTCCCACCTTGAGGCCCAGTAAGTAACCTTGGAATGGAGAAAGGAGGCAGATGAGAGCAGCAGTGGCCGTGGATGCTTGCAGGTGCCCAAAAGAGTGGCTTTCCCTGCTTCCAGAATCTTTGGAAGGGAAAACATTCTCCAGGTGCCTTCTAGTAGGGGGTTCAGGGACTAGTACATCCAGCCTCATATCCAGCAAAGAAAGATGCTCCACATTGGCCCTTGGAACGTTCACTCCTGCCGTTGCTGCCTTCCCTGCCACTTTCCCCTTCCCTGGTCCAAAGATAAGCTCTTGGGAAAGGAGGATTGGAGGCAAATATGTGCTTGAATTTGGTGCTTACAAAAGCTCCACCCTTTTCAGGACTCATGATTGGCTGCTCATGCATCCCTACTGCTGATTTAATATGGCTAAAGCTGGGCTGTAGGTGTTGTTTGGAGATTTTTGGAGGGGTACGATAGCTTTCAAGTGATGTAGCCACAGATTCATATGATGTGCCTGGAGATATGAAAACAACCACCTACGAGTTGGACCAGCTCAGAGAGGTTAGGTCCATCAGAGAATACAATAAAACAGGGGAAGTGAACATGGTGCCCTCCAAATATTTTGAACTACAACTCCCATCATCCCTGACCATTGGTCATGCTGGCTGGGACTGATGGAAGTTACAGTCCAAAATAGCTAAAGGATGCCATGGTGACTACCTCTGCAATAGTGCATTCTTTGGAAGTACAAAGTGGAGCATATACGGGTTTTAGTCCAAACTTTCAAGGAGCTGTCCAAGGTGCAAAGCTCTAGAACCTGGACTAAAACCCAGAGCAGATTTGCTCCCCAACTGACATCGGAGCCACCAGTCTCATATTCATATTCATATTGATTCCCTACCCAATTGCAACCTCATGTCTAACTTTCCCCTTTGAGGAAAAGTTATTAGAAAGGTTGTCACCCTGAAGCTTCAAGCATCTATGGATGTTATTTGGGTTTTGGACCTTTGCCATTCTTGCTTTTGATCTGATCAGGTCACTTAAATGTTTAAGACTAAAGTTGTGGTGGAGTACTAGGGACGGTCTGTAACTAGTGCAGATTTCAGAGATAGTAATTACTTAGGAATGTTTTACCACCTATTCCTCTCCCATATTAGCTTTTTCCTCTGTGTGTGTGTGTGTGTGCGCATGTGCATGCGTGCGTGCACGTTTCCAATTTGTACTTGTGGTTTTTGTTAGTTACTGGAAATCCAATTTAATTTTTTTTTAAAGTTTGACTTCTTTGCATTTTGTGTTCCAAAATTTGCAGTATCATTGCTGAAGAAGCAGTTGTCTGCAGTAGAAATCTCATCCAATTATTTTTCTCTCTTCACGCCAATGGTTAGATAGCTTCTCAATCCAACAAGAGTATAAATTATGTTACTTTTGCAGCTAGTTATGCATTTGTTTAACATATATTTAGTCCCAACCAGTGATGTAGTGGCAAATTCAGAAGTGCAGGATCTCTACATTTTAATCATAGCCATGCCCCCCACTTTTTTTTTCCTGTGGGTTGAGAATGAGATCCTTCTTAACGCCTAGGAGCCAATCAACATGAAAGAGGAGAGCGTTAGCACGGAGAAGAATCTTCTCGGTGTTTGACTCAGCTCCTTTTACTCTGATTTGCTCCAATCATTAGGAAAGGACAAGGATGCATGTTAGAAGACTCTTCTCAGGGGCTAACACACTCCCCATTTGTGCTGATTGGCTTGTAGGATGCTGAAGACATAAGGACCCTGCTGGAACCCTGCTCCCCAAAAAGTAAAGGGTCTAAGAGCCCCCGAGACCCCACACAACTACACCTCTGGTCCCAACACTAACACCAAAAACAGAGCCAATGTAACGCCACTGACCAGGCATCTTATCATCTGTGATAGCTGCATGTGACTCAGTTCAGCAAAGGGGGACTGTTGAGCCACACTTCTGCATGTGTGGCTGATATAGATGCATATGCACAACAGAATCACTGTCATTATGCTCATCTGGGTCTCAATATTTTTTAAAAAATAATGATGGAGGAATCACTCTCTTGGGACCACTACATACTGCATGGGACTAATAGCATGGATGACTACAGCAACTATTCCCTGCAATCTGCGCTGTCTTCTTTTCAGTGGATCCCTATAGTTTATGTTATGAGATTAGAATATTAGAAGCTCAACAGTAATTTACTTCCAAAGCATAAATCATTAAAACAGGAATGAGGTGGGTGGGGGAGGGATAAAGTGCAGGCAGCAGTTTTTGCAAGATGAAAGTTTAAATGTATTGTTGCTATAAAGTATCCTCCACTAATTATCCCATTTCGTTGGGTTTGCATGCTTTAGAACTGCTTAAAATATTTCATCAAACTTTGGTTTAAATAAATGATAGATCAAGTCAAAATGATGAAGTAAATTCACTACTTGATGCTTCTGGATGTTGAGTAATTTTTTATCCAAGACATAAAAGTAATAGTGTAATTAGTAAGAAATGAATCACTTCTGAAAGTATTTTTTCAAATACTAAATTAATTCCTTCCTTCTTTTCTTCTCATATTATTGCCATATTATATGTGTTTCTCACCCATTCCCCCTTGGTGGCTAACAGCAGCTTCAGATTGGGAAAATTCAGACTGGGGCTGTGATGTAAGTGGAAGGATTCAGTACCCTGTCTCCCAGGACGGTGGCAGCTACCCAAATTTGGTATCAATGCAGCTGCTTTTAAAGGGGGGAATAAGATGCCAGGAGATCTGCAGTATCATGTTAAAACCATCAGATTGATGGGTACTAAGGACAGGGCCTTTTCATAGTGGCCCCCACATCTTTGGAATTCTCTCTCCCAGGAGGGTCATATACCCCCAAACTGGTGGATTTTAAAAGGAATATAAAAACATTATTCCACTCAACTTTTTATTGATGGCTTTATTTAGCTTCATGTTTTAGTTGTTATACTTCAAAAGGATTCCACAGCTGCTTCTCACCTTGGTTCCCCCTTTTTCCATCAGAACTGCTGGCTCAGCTGCTGACCCCGTAAGTCACCCCAGTTCATGACATGATTCTGCTCTAGATTTCAGCCCTGATCTTGCAAACTGGTGGCAACAGATAAAGGCCACCTACATACAATTCAGCTCGTGGCACAAATTCATAGACCAGGGCTGGGGGAACCTCTGACCTGGGAACCAAATACAGCCCTCCAAAACTCTCTGTCTGACCCTTGAAACTCTTCCCAGGCCACGCTCCTCACTGGTGCTGCTTCGCACCCTGAGTATTTGCATGCCTAGAATGCGTCCTTGAACTCCGATAATGCCTCTTTCTTCTTTGTACGGAAAATAGAGAGTGGTGTGTGAGTGTGTGTAGAAACTAGCCTACTGTACAAAGGCGAAATTGATATTTTTTGATCCACCCACTTTTCTTTCTTGCCCTGCCCACCATTGGCATATAGTCTCCAGAAAGTTGGAAAGAAAGTAATGCAACCCTTGGACTGAAAATGGTTTCTTACCCCTGTCATAGACATTTGTACACCTTCTGAGAAGTCAGCTCATACCACTTGGTGAAAAGTTATTTGTTCCAGAAGTGGATGATATATGATAACACCCTCCCCTCCTCCAGAACAGGGAACATCTATTAGCGGATTGAACTCTTAGGTTCCTATACTCCTTAACAATGTCCTCTATATCAGTCTTTTCAAACCTGATAGGCACATAGGAAGGGATGCTGTGTGGCTTGTAAATTCAACAACTGACTCATGCTCTTGATTTACTGTTCAATCTTCATTGGCTTTGTGCAAGACAGTCTCCTGGTGGATGGCATGCTGAATTAATAAGGGAGCAATCCTAACTATGGAAAGCCAACTTAATTTACACTAGCTTAAGCTGTCACAAAGTATGCCAGATCCAAGCCGCATTCAGGAATGAGGCTAGTGCCAGCTGTGCCAGCCCAAGCCTGGCAGAGAATAAACAAGCCTTTAAAATAGAGTTTGATTTACACCACCCTTTTTGCTGGTTGAAGTTCTGCCAGTTGCCAGATCATATGACTGAGCTGAATGGAGTTAGGATCCACCATTAGCCCCTCCCCTGCCCCTGCCACACACCCCAGAATGCACCTTTTGGAGGATTTATGCCAGCCTTGGATTAGCCCTGGTTGAGCCAAGCTGAGCCAGGATAACGGATTTATGCTGGCATATTTCCGGCTGAGCCAGGGTTGGAGATTTACACCAGTGTAGCCCCAGCTGAGCCAGGGTTCATCTGGCTGAGCCAGAATCTGCCATATCCTCCTCTCTCATTCTGGCAGATCTTGGGTTTGGAGTACTCCCTAAGGCCAGAATTACATATTATGCTTTTTAGAAGGGTCGTCGTTCGATGGTGGAGCACCTGGTGTGCACGCAGAAGGGCCCAGGTTCAATTCCTGGTGTTTTCAGGTAGGGCTGGAAACACCCTGTTTGAAACACTGGAGAGCCACTGCTAGTCAGTGTAGATTATACTGAGCTAGATGGAGGAATATGTTTCCCCGCCTCCACTTAAAATCATTGGCTACTGTTGGTGTCAGTGCATGATGACATGACATCCTGAGGTAAGTGTTTCTACACAATACAAAGGAAAGGGAGTGGACTGGACACAGAGGGAGCATTTTTGAAGGACCCCCATGGTGTGCCTAATGTGTAGCTACCTTGCAAGAAACTCGGGCCTGGTTGACAACATTATAGGCCCTGGATTGATAGGTGTCTTATGACAGATGGGCTTAATGAAAACTGTTATTATTACAGCTTGTTTTTACTGGGTTTCTGTGAAGGCCTACCAAACACAATAATTAAAAACCTTCCAACCTGCTAGAGGGCTTCACTGAAAATTCATTGAATCTCTTACGCAATGAGAAATCTCTAGCAAGGTATATATCTATGTGGCAGAAATTAAAGATAGGTGATATAAATATTATCTTGAAGGTATAAATTTTGTTTTCTCCATCTTACATATTGTATTTATTAGAAAGTCCTAAGAGTACAGATGACCTTACTGCTATTTTGTGGGTGTTTTTTAGAGAAGAATATTGTGGAACAGTGAATTGGGGGGGGGGGAGAGAGAGAGAACTATAGGAAGGTTTCAGGTTCCTTCTCTAAGTTTAATTGTTGCTCCAAGGACGAAAATAGGTGTGCTGCAGCTACTGCCAAAAATGACTGTCACATACTTCACTCCCCCTTCTCCCTCTGTTGCATTTATTACAGTTCAGTAGGAAGCTGCCTTATGCAGTGTTGGAACAGTAGTCCATTAAGTTCAGTATTGTCTGCGCTGGCTGGCAGCAGCTCTCCAGGTTTTCAGACATAGCGTCTTTCCCAGCCTACCTGAAGATGTCAGAGAGTGGATCTGGGACCTTCTGCATGCAAAACAGATGTTCCACATAGAGTGCGTTTTGGAACAAGTTTCAAGACAATATCTACCCATGTTCTTTAAATACATTATTATGTGGTGTAGTGCTTAAGGTGTTGGACTACGACCTGGGATGCCAGGGTTCAAATCCTCACACAGCCATGACGCTCACTGGGTGACCTTGGGCCAGTCGCTGCCTCTCAGCCTCAGAGGAAGGCAATGGAAAAACCCCTCCGAATACTGCTTACCATGAAAACCTTATTTATAGGGTCGCCATAAGTTGGAATCGACTTGAAGGCAGTCCATTTTCCAAAGGAAAGGGAAAACTATATGAAGAGGGAAATAATATATGTTTCATCAACCTTTGCATGTCACCCATAATGTCCATAATTCTTTTCTTCCTTTTACTCACTGATTGTATTTTCTCAGGTCTAACTACACTATGGAAATCTATGTTTATTTTGTTAATTATATGTAAACAATATTCTAAAAAAAATGAAGTGTGTTTACTTAAAAGTATGTTCTACTGTGTCCAGTGGGGCTTGCTCCCAGGAAACTGTATATAAGATTGCAAAATCAGATCTAGGGACAGAAGGATCTGTCATTTTGGTTCTCTCTGTTTCTAATTTTTCCATTCTTAAATTCAGTTCTCCATACTTCTGCAGCAATCAGAGAATTTTTAAAGGAATTTTTGCTACAGGGCCAAGTTCAAGGTTCTAGTTTTGGTGTACAAAGCCCTATACAGCTCAGGACCAGGATACCTGAAAGGCCGTGTTATCCCCTACATACCCAGTCGATCACTGCGTTCTGCCGGTGAGGGCCTCCTGCAGATACCATCTTATCAGGAGGTCTGTTCTGCACAACAGAAGAAATGGACCTTTGGTGTGGCAGCACCTACCCTGTGGAACCTGCCTGTCAGGCCCAGGATGTGACTCAGGAACCAGACCAACGATTGTAGTTAATTTGTGTTTTATTAGGGTAATGTCCAAACAAAGACTGTGTTTTCTCATGAATCAATACAGGGATACAGGTCCTGCGGCATTGGGAGAAAGTTGACAGAGCAAGGGACTTCTTCCCGCCTGTTCTTTAAGAAGGGGCCAAACGGGCGCGCAATCTTTCGCTCCTCCTCAGGTACTGCCCGCCTTCCCCCCCTTCTCTCCTGTCTTTTCAGCTGTCTGCGTGTGCGCGGTGAGGGGGGAAGCATCACCCCCTCCTCTTCTGAAGTTTCCGATTCCAGGATGGGGGATAGGGGAGGGGCTGATGGTAAACTGCCTCCCCGCTTTTCGGCTGTGAGCAGCCCTCCCTCTTCCCCCTCTTGCTCTGAGCCTGAAAGAGGGGGAGGCGTGAGAATGTCCAGGGAGGGCTCAGGCTCCCCGTTGCTAAGCGACCTTATCACTGGCAGTTCCTCTGTTTCGTCTTCGCTCCAAAGGGGGGAAGTTCCTCCCCCTTCCCTCTGCCATCCATCCGAATACTCTTCTCCCAACTCTCCGGGATCCAGCTCCCCGGGATTGGGACCCCAGCTCTGCCTTCCGACACCATCCCCCCTCCCAGGCTGTGCCCCCCTCCCCTTGTCTGGCTTGGGACGGTGGGGAAAACGTTGATGGAAAAGTTTTACCAATTCTGGAGCATGCACATCAGCTGCATCTTCCCATGATCTGTCAGCCAACCCATAGCCTTTCCAGTGAATCAAGTACTGCAGCTTGTGGCGTCTGATCCTGGAATCTAAGATCTCCTCAACTTCAAACTCAAGCTGCTCATTTACCAGGAGTGGAGCTCCGGGAGGTTCCTCCGGCCGTAACTCACTGGGAGGGGCGGCTTTCGTTAAGAGGGATCGATGGAACACAGGATGTATTTTAAACGTGTCAGGCAGCTTCAGTCGGTACGCCACGGGATTGATTTGAGTTTCTATTTCGAAAGGACTCACCCTCTTGTCTTGTAATTTTCTACATTTGCCCGGCATCTGGAGGAAGCGGGTGGACAGCCATACCTGGTCTCCCGGTTGAAGGGGGGGGCCCTCCTTCCTGTGCAGGTCAGCAACTCGCTTGTACTCCGTTTTGGCTTCGTTTAACTGCTGTTTCAGTGTCTGTTGCACCGCTTGCAATTCCTTAAGGAAGTTCTCAGCTGCCGGTACCAGCATTCCTTCTGAGCTGCTTGGAAAGACTTTAGGATGGAATCCATAATTAGCGAAGAACGGGGTTTGTTGAGTGCTGGAGTGCAGAGAATTGTTGTAGGCGAACTCTGCAAAATGCAAATATGATACCCAGTCAGTCTGTTGATAGGACACATAACTTCGTAAATATCTTTCCAAAATGGCGTTCAAGCGTTCCGTCTGCCCATCTGTCTGGGGGTGATGGGCGGAGGAGAGTTTTAATTCCGTCTGCAACTGTTTCCACATTGCTCTCCAAAATTTGGCTGTGAACTGAGTTCCTCGGTCTGAGACTACGCTGTTTGGCAATCCATGCAGCCGGTAGACTTCTTTTATGAATAACTTGACCGTTTCTTTAGCCTCTAAGGCCCCTGCACAAGGAAGAAAGTGTGCCATTTTGGTAAGTAGATCCACCACTACTAAGATGGCTGTCATTCCTTGGGACTTGGGTAGATCAGTTATAAAATCCATGGAGAGGTCCTTCCAGGGTTCGTGTGGGACAGGCAACGGTTGTAACAGTCCTGCTGGTGTCCCTGTTTGTGTTTTTGTCCGCAGACAGACAGAGCAGGACTTTACATAACTCTCAATATCCCGACGCATTTTAGGCCACCAGAAGTCCTTGGCCACGTTCTGAATGGTCTTGTAAATCCCAAAGTGTCCCGCTGTGATGGAATCATGACACTGGCGTAGGATTCTGAGCCTTAATTCCCCTTCTGGCACATATCTGGCAGTTTTGAACCATAACAGTCCATTTCTCCAGTGGAAGGTTACTTCTGAGTCTTGACCTTGTCCCGTCTCCTGCTGATATTTTAGCATGTCTGCATCTTCTTGTTGTGCCTTTTTGAGTTCCTCTTCCCATGAAGGCTGGCATACTCCCAACGTTAATTTCTCTGGCGGGATTACGTACTGAGGCTGGTCCTCGGATTCACTTTCTTTGTATTGTGGCTGTCTGGATAAGGCATCCGCTCTCTGGTTTTTGGCTTGGGCATGGTAAGTAATCTGGAAGTTAAACCTAGTGAAGAACTGGGACCATCTTATCTGTCTCTGGTTCAGCTTTCTGGCTGTTTGGAGGCTTTCAAGATTCTTGTGGTCGGAGCGCACTTCAATTTGATGAGAGGTCCCCTCTAGGTATTGTCTCCAGTTTTCAAAAGAGTCCTTGATGGCCAGCAGCTCCTTCTCCCAAACTGTGTAGTTCTTCTCTGCAGGCTTTAACTTCTGAGAGAAGTACGCACAGGGGTGCAGCTCCTTCCCTTCTTGGTCTAATTGTAGCAGGACCCCCCCGATGGCAAAATCTGAAGCATCTGCTTCCACTACGAAAGGGCGGTTCGGATCAGCAAAGCACAGAATGGGCTCAGTAGCAAACCTTCTCTTCAGCTCCTCAAAGGCCTCGGTGGCGTTCTCTGTCCATTGAAACTTCTCCTTCCCCCTTAAACAGTCAGTCAGAGGAGCTGTTAATTTGGAAAACCCTGGAATGAACTTTCTGTAATAATTGGCAAACCCCAAAAACCGTTGTACATCCTTTTTGGTGACAGGTTGGCCCCAGTCCAATATGCAGCTTACTTTCCCTGGGTCCATCTCCACACCTTCCGCTGAGATTCGATATCCAAGGAAGTCTAGAGACTTGAGGTCAAATCCACATTTCTCTAATTTAGCATACAGGTGATTTTCTCTCAGTCTCTTCAACACCGTCTTCACATGCTGGTCGTGGTCTTCCTGGTTCTTTGAGAACACCAGGATATCATCTAAGTAACAGATTACATACGTGTCCAACAAGTCTCTAAACACGTCGTTCATGAATTTTTGAAAAATTCCTGGACTTCCACAAAGCCCGAACGGCATGACCAGGTATTCATACTGTCCGTAAGCGGTCAAGAACCCTGTTTTCCATTCATCTCCCTCCTTCATTCTGATCAGATTGTACGCTCCTCTCAAATCCAACTTCGTGAAGATTTTTGCAGAGCGCAGTCGGTCCAGCAACTCTGAGATCAGGGGCAGCGGGTAGCTGTTGGGGATGGTGATCTGGTTCAATGCGCGATAGTCGTTACAGGGTCTGAGTTCCCCCCCTTCTTTTTCACAAACAATAGTGGCGCTCCAGCAGGGGATTGTGAGGGGCGTATGAATCCTCGCCTCAGGTTTTTATCCAGGAATTCCTTCAGGGCCTCCCTCTCATTCTCTGTGAGAGAGTAGATTCTCCCTGATGGGATGCTGGCTCCTGGCACTAGATCAATCGCACAGTCGTAAGGGCGGTGGGGGGGTAAAGTCTCTGCCTCTTTTTCATCAAACACATCTTTGAATTCTTCATACTTTGGCGGCAGGGTCACTTGCTCGATCTCTTGCACTGCCCCCGCTAAGGTGTTCTTGATTCCTTCAGGTTGACAGTTCTGGCAATACTGTGAGGTGAACCACACCACCGCCTCCTTCCAACTTATTTTGGGTTCATGCTTTGCTAGCCAGGGCATTCCCAGAATCACCTCAAAGTTCGAGAGATCTGACACGTACAGCGAAATGAACTCTTCGTGCCCAGGGATTTGAAGTTTCACTTCCTCCGTGGCTTGTGTCACCCCTCCTGACTTCAGGGGTCTCCCATCGATAGTCTCCACAGCTAGGGGAGCATCCAGTTTCCACCGGGAAATTCCATGACGCTTGACTAACTTTGCATCAATAAAATTTGTGGAGGCTCCACTGTCAATTAAGGCAGTGGAATTAAACACCACTCCTCTGGAAGTTGTAATCCGAATAGGCAAGACCAACACCCCCTTTGAGGGAGGTTGGATCGTTGGGGGGCCTTTATACAACGCTGCCCCCAGTCCACCGGCCTGCACGTGGACTGGGTGTTCTAGTTTCCTGACGGCTCGGCTTTCCCCCGTTTCAGTCCACAGTCTCTGGCCACATGGCCCGGCTTTGAACAATAAAAGCATAAACGTTCCCGGCGTCATCTTTCCTTTTCTTCTTCCAACAGTCTTGGCCTAGCCCCTCCCTGTCCCTCAGTTGCATTACCTGCCATCCCTGTAGTGGGAAGGGTCTTGTTGCGGGATGCCGAGGCTGAGTATCTTGGGACCTCCTGCTTCCTTTCCAGGCGCCTTCCTTCCATCCGGTGATCTATCTGTAGGCATAGCCGGATGAGCCCTGGTAGGTCAGCGGGGGGGGAGGTCCTGGCCAACTCATCCAGGATTTCAGCATTTAATCCACTCCGGTACATAAACATCAGGGCAGCGTCATTGTAACCAGTTTCCTGGGACAGAATTTTAAAAGCGTTAGTGTACTCGGAAACAGTCCCTTTAGCTTGCTTCAGAGCGCCTAGTTGCCGCGCTACCGTTTCAGCCCTTTGCGGGTCTTGAAACATCTCGGTCATCTCCTGTATAAATCCTCTGTACCTTCCTAAGACAGTATCCTTTCTCACGAGATACGGAGTCACCCATTTTGCAGCTTCTCCCTCCAGGAGGCTAATCACGAAAGCTACTTTAGCCCCATCGTCTGGAAATTCCATGTGCCTGACATCCAGATATAACTCACATTGAGCCACGAAGGTTGCCAACTGATCACTTTGTCCCACGTATTTTGGGGGCAATCCAATGGGAACCTTTACTACGGCAGCTGGAGGGGCTGTTCGCATCTGGTCTATCGTGGCCTTCAAGGTTTGATTATCCGTCTTCAGCGCCTTGACTGCTGCTAGCAGGGCTTGAACATCCGTCTGCAAATCAGCTACCTTAGTCCTCAGGAGTTCCACTTCTTCCATCTCAGAAGTGGGGTTCGTCCCCCCCGCTGCTCCCTTTGACATCTTGTCCCAGTCAAGTGAAGAGAGCGTTGAGGGTGATTTAGGTGGCTCTGTCAAGCTGTCAGGCCCAGGATGTGACTCAGGAACCAGACCAACGATTGTAGTTAATTCGTGTTTTATTAGGGTAATGTCCAAACAAAGACTGCGTTTTCTCATGAAGCAATACAGGGATACAGGTCCTGCGGCATTGGGAGAAAGTTGACAGAGCAAGGGACTTCTTCCCGCCTGTTCTTTAAGAAGGGGCCAAACGGGCACACAATATTTCGCTCCTCCTTAACTGCCCCTCAGGTACTGCCCGCCTTCCCCCCCTTCTCTCCTGTCTTTTCAGCTGTCTGCGTGTGCGCGGTGAGGGGGGAAGCATCACCCCCTCCTCTTCTGAAGTTTCCGATTCCAGGATGGGGGATAGGGGAGGGGCTGATGGTAAACTGCCTCCCCGCTTTTCGGCTGTGAGCAGCCCTCCCTCTTCCCCCTCTTGCTCTGAGCCTGAAAGAGGGGGAGGCGTGAGAATGTCCAGGGAGGGCTCAGGCTCCCCGTTGCTAAGCGACCTTATCACTGGCAGTTCCTCTGTTTCGTCTTCGCTCCAAAGGGGGGAAGTTCCTCCCCCTTCCCTCTGCCATCCATCCGAATACTCTTCTCCCAACTCTCCGGGATCCAGCTCCCCGGGATTGGGACCCCAGCTCTGCCTTCCGACACTGCCCTTAAATATTAGGCAGGCGCCATCTCTGTTATCTTTTCGGCGCCTATTGAAGGCCTTCCTCTTTCAACAAGCCTTTTAAGTTGAGACCTTATCCCAGTCTGCTTCTGTGTTGGAATTGCTTTTTAATATGCTTTTAAACCTTTAAAGTGTTTTTAGTGCTGTTGTTTGCCGCCCTGAGCTCCAGCTGGGAGGAAGGGAGGGATAGAAACCAAATAATAAATAAATAAATAAATTATCATGAAAAGTCGTCAGTGCTTTAGTGTGAATTTCTCTTAGTAAACACATTTTTTATAGAGTTTTGACTAATGTACACATTTTTGCAAGCAATTTCCCCTATAATTCATTTTGTATGTTATTTTCACCAGTATATTCATTTTTATGCACGCTTTCCCCTAATATATGCATTTTTCGTAAACACTGTTGAAGAGCTGCATTACAAAATTTGGATAAGTTTGAATTTTGAAGGATGTGAACTGAATTAAGTTTCTCACCCATCCCTACTCAAATCTGACACCATGACAGTGTGCATTGTCTGCAACAACCAATGCTGTGGAGGTGGGGACAGGGTAGTACACAATGCCTTGATTTTACAGCATGTGTAAGTGTTCCTAGATGGTATAATGGGGGAGGAGGGAACTCGATGTGCAACTGTTGTATTTGACAGAAATCACATGCTTAGCATCACATCTAGGTTGGCTCTAAGACTGGAGAGACACAGTGGCATCCTCAGGCAGGGACCATGGTTCTCCAGGGAATCAAGTAGGCATAGGTCTTACTTTGCAGAGGACAGTCCTCTATTTGAAGAGCTGTCCAGTCCAAGTTTGGTTTGAAGGTAAAGAACCATGAGAAGGGAGAGTGGAAGTCATAAGAACATAAGAACATAAGAAGAGCCTGCTGGATCAGGCCAGTGGCCCATCTAGTCCAGCATCCTGTTCTCACAGTGGCCAACCAGGTGCCTGGGGGAAGCCCGCAAGCAGGACCTGAGTGCAAGAACACTCTCCCCTCCTGAGGCTTCCGGCAACTGGTTTTCAGAAGCATGCTGCCTCTGACTAGGGTGGCAGAGCACAGCCATAGCCCTGTCCTCCATGAATTTGTCTAATCTTCTTTTAAAGCCATCCAAGCTGGTGGCCATTACTGCATCTTGTGGGAGCAAATTCCATAGTTTAACTATGCGCTGAGTAAAGAAGTACTTCCTTTTGTCTGTCCTGAATCTTCCAACATTCAGCTTCTTTGAATGTCCACGAGTTCTAGTATTATGAGAGAGGGAGAAGAACTTTTCTCTATCCACTTTCTCAATGCCATGCATAATTTTATACACTTCTATCATGTCTCCTCTGACCCGCCTTTTCTCTAAACTAAAAAGCCCCAAATGCTGCAACCTTTCCTCGTAAGGGAGTCGCTCCATCCCCTTGATCATTCTGGTTGCCCTCTTCTGAACCTTTTCCAACTCTATAATATCCTTTTTGAGATGAGGCGACCAGAACTGTACACAGTATTCCAAATGCGGCTGCACCATAGATTTATACAACGGCATTATGATATCGGCTGTTTTATTTTCAATACCTTTCCTAATTATTGCTAGCATGGAATTTGCCTTTTTCACAGCTGCCGCACACTGGGTCGACATTTTCATCGTGCTGTCCACTACAACCCCGAGGTCTCTCTCCTGGTCGGTCACCGCCAGTTCAGACCCCATGAGCGTATATGTAAAATTCAGATTTTTTGCTCCAATATGCATAATTTTACACTTGTTTATATTGAACTGCATTTGCCATTTTTCTGCCCATTCACTCAGTTTGGAGAGGTCTTTTTGGAGCTCTTCGCAATCCCTTTTTGTTTTAACAACCCTGAACAATTTAGTGTCGTCAGCAAACTTGGCCACTTCACTGCTCACTCCTAATTCTAGGTCATTAATGAACAAGTTGAAAAGTACAGGTCCCAATACCGATCCTTGAGGGACTCCACTTTCTACAGCCCTCCATTGGGAGAACTGTCCGTTTATTCCTACTCTCTGCTTTCTGCTTCTTAACCAATTCCTTATCCACAAGAGGACATCTGTATGCCCTGGCCAAGGGACTTCCAAGTTTCAGAGATACCAGAGAGACGAATGAGCCAGATCATCCAGCAGGTTTACTTAAAAGGAGAGGTGTATTGAGTAGCTTTCAACCCACAGGTGTACCTCATAAAGTGGAACAGGCTGGAAGATTGGACACTGAAATTACTGGACTTAACAGGACTATTGAAGATGGAAGATGAAATTAATAGGGATAATGGAATAATGGCTATTGAAATTATTGGACCTAACAGATTTTGATGAGATGGATTAATCGAAATGTTTATTTGGAGAAAAATTGATAGATATATTTCTTAAAGAATTGAAACCTCTCTTTGACTTTTTGTGGAAAGAATAAAGTAATGTTTATGAGATTTGATGATTAATTAAGATAACTACTGGAGGAAAGTGATTTTATAATATAATTTAAGAGACAGGATTGTTATATATTGTAGACCTATAACTGATTTGATCTGTGACAAATGGGAAGTCAATATTTTATTTTTATTTTATTTTGTTTAATCATTTTTGTTTTGTTTTGTTTTTTGTCTTTGAATGTTTTATGATTTTGTTTTGTATGTTTTATGAAAATTTGAATAAAAATTATTGTAAAAAAAAATAAATAAATAAAGTGGAACAGGCTGCCAGGCTCTGCACGAACATGGACCAGGTTGAACCCCGAACTGGGCAACAAGGGACCCTTTATACGATACATGTTTACAACACAGTAATGAGCAACTAATTACTACAAAGAATTAAGTCACAGCTTTCCCAGCATAGCCCTCCAGTGATGGAGTCTCTTTCCCAGGATCATACAGCATAACAATAGCTAATAAGCACAGCCTCTCGGGGAGTTAACTGCTCCAAGGTCTACACTATCTGGTTAACAAGGCACCTTCCCAGCATCACACAGCACTCTTGGCAAAGCATCAGACTGAAATGCCTATTAGGAACCTCAGATTAGGCTCCAGGTGGCTCTGAGCTCACATTGACTGTCCCTTGACCCATCTAAAGCTGAATGCTAGACTAGAGAGAACTAAGGCTGGGGGGGAATACAACGCCCCCTTGCCTACAGGCAGCTATTCTGCTGGTGAAGAGGCTGAGCTTGCCATGGGCCGGTACACCATCAGTAGTTAGTACTTGGAGACTGAGCAGATACATACTTCACGTGGTTATAGTCTTCCCCATTATGAATTGTATTTATGTTCAAATTATAGTAATTATTAGGGGTGTGCAATGATCACAATATTCACCTTGTATCTATAGTATTTGGAAGTAGCCCAGTTTGTTTCAGATCCCTTCTGGGTCATTCCAATTTGATTCATTTTTAGGTCCGAATCTGATCTGTTAAATCTGAAGCCCTGTTTTCCTCCCATTACCTGTAATGGGGAATCCAAAAACAGCTAGAACTTTTTTTCCCTTTTCACGTAAGTGGATGAAATCTGCAGGCAAAGGAGCCCCTCCAGAGTGGAGTAAGTTCAGACTGCTCCATCCAGGGGTTTTCGTGCAGGGAACTTTTAAAGTTTATTTAAAGAATGAAATTAAAAGTCTCTAACATTTCAATTTTGTCACAGTTGGATGCAAATTACAGGCTTGGTCAGCCCTTCTGAGTGGATGAAGCATGGCAAAGTTCAGAAAGACAGAAGCAGTAGTTCTCTCACAAGAGTACACTTTACTGTTTGGGGGAAGGAAAATAGAAATATCTCTCCCTCCACTAGGTTTTCTTGCTGTTGTTGTTGTTTGCTTTTTGCTAGGGCAATCAGTTTGGAAACTGGGGAAATGAGGTAAGAACCCTGCCAAAGTTCAGACAAACAGTTCCAGGAGTTATCCTGCTAGGTTCTTCAGCAGCTTGGACAGCTCCTTGAAAGTTCAGACTAAAACCCAGAGTGGATTCCACTGCCCCACTGAGTTGGAGCCACCAGCCGCCAATGGAGAAGGACAACCCATGTGTTTATTCAACACCCCACACCCCTAATCACTGTGATTGGAGTGCAGTGGGGAAATAATTCACTAGGATTAAAAGCTAGTCCTATCTGTCAAAATGAAGATTTTCCCATCTCCACTCCACCCACTCTTCTCCCAAGCTCTGGGTATTTCCTCAGTTTTATTTCTTGGAAAAGAAAAGGGGAAGGGTGAATGGCTATACTTTTAGTTTTATGAAAAAACTGAGGCAACAGAGCTACTCAGAAGGGTTAGGCACTCTCTGATCTGCCTCATGCCTTGTTAATCGTGCAATCCAACTCAGTAAGCTGAAATATTACCAAGAATTGCCCCAATTTGCTTCATTATTCAGGGAAAACACAGAGCCAGTTATTTCTAAATTTGCCACAGAGCTACACCCCTAACAATTATGTCTAAATTTGCATCTATACATATAAATTAGCACATGTAAATTTTATGCCCTCCTCTAGGATACACACCTTAACGTGGTGAGGGGGTTTCAGAGTGTCAAAGAAGCTGAGAGCAATGTCATGAGGAGTCTAGACCAAGAGGTTAGACTCCTAGCAGGGCACCCAAGGCGGAATGATCAAAGGTGAAACACCAAACTAAGATGGATCCAAACTCAGAGGAAGGCAATGGTAAACCACCTCTGAATACCTCTTACCACGAAAATCCTATGAACAGAATATGGAGAAACTGATTGGTTCCCAATTGGAAAGGGTGTGAGATAGGGGTGCATTTTATCACCCTATTTTTTTAATCTATATGCAGAACATAACATATAGAAAGCAGGATTGGACCAAGATGAAGGAGGTGTGAAAATTGGAGGGAGAAATATCAATAATTTAAGATATGCAGACGATACCATACTACTAGCAGAAACCAGTAATGATTTGAAACGAATGCTAATGAAAGTTAAAGAGGAGAGAACAAAAGCAAGATGACAGCTGAATATCAAGAAGACTAAAGTAATGACAACAGAAGATTTATGTAACTTTAAAGCTGACAATGAGGACATTGAACATGTCAAGGATTATCAATACCTTAGCACAGTCATTAAACAAAATGGAGACTATGGTCAAGAATTCAGAAGAAGGCTAGGACTGGCAAGGGCAGCTATGAGAGAACTAGAAAAGGTTTTCAAATGTAAAGATGTATCACTGAACACTAAAGTCAGGATCATTGAGGCCATGGCATTCCCGATCTCTGTGTATGGATATGAACGTTGGACAGTAAGTGGATAAGAGAAAAATCAGCTCATTTGAAATGTCGTGTTGGAGGAGAGCTTTGCAGATACCACAGACCGCAAAAAAAGACAAATAATTGGTTGTTAGAACAAATTAAACCAGAACTATCACTAGAAGCTAAAATGATGAAACTGAGGTTATCACACTTTGGGCACATAATGATAAGACGTGATACACTAGAAAAGACAATAATGCTGGGAAAAACAGAAGGGAGCAGAAAAAGAGGAAGATCAGACAAGAGATGGATTGATTCCATAAATGAAGCCACAGACCTGAACTTGCAAGATCTGAACAGGGTGGTTTATAACAGATGCGATTGGAGGTCGCTGATTCATAGAGTTGCCATAAGTCATAATCGACTTGAAGGGACACAAGAACAAGAAAAATGTTATGCAAATTTGTGTCTACTTTTTTAAGAGATGCCTAAGTGGCCATCCTAGATATTAACAATCATCCCATTGTCATCTTTGGGAAACAGGTTTGGCATTCAGCCTCCCAGTATTCTCTTTACATCACTGTGGAGTGAACTGTATTGCCCCCTCTGGTAGCATGAGAGAATGCATTCCTGGCTTGTTCTGTATTGAGGATGGGGAACTGTGACCTTCCAGATGTTCTTGGATTCCAATTTCCATCAGCCACAGCCAGCATGGCCAATTGTCAGAGATGATCCCATTGTAGTTCAGCAACATCTGGGGGGGGGGGCACAGATTTCCTATCCCTGTTTTATATATTATACCAAGAATTGAACTTAGGGCTTTCTTCATGCAAAGTCCTCTATCAGCAAAGGCCAAATTAGACATGCACTTAAATATGTAGCAGGTGACTGTGCATCTTGTTTTTTTCTCAACTAATTACCAGCATTGGGGAGCCTGAAGACTTATGTCTTCAGTTCAATGGGAATTCTCTTTCTAAAGCTCCTTGCCATGCATGGCAGGACAACAAAAGTGGATTTTGTGAGCCCATATGCTTGCCAAGAGACATAATTTGAGCCTGGAAGGATAAACACCCACTGTCTATTATACAATGGTCTGAGGATCTCACTGCCCTTGCTACTTTTGAACACATTTCTTATAAATATCAATTTCAGGTGGATACCTGTCTGGACATTTGGATAGCTTATACTGATTCTATGTTTAAATTAAAATGGATGTATTGATAGTTATTGTTTTCTCAATGTGAGCTAAAGTCACCTTTTTTCTTGTGTGTTTGTTAAATTTGTAATAAATTGTAATTACTTTAAAAAAAAAAACAACCTCCTAGTGCATTCTATCTCCATTCTGACTGGGAAAGAAAGAGATAGCCCTGAGCTGCCCCTGCCTCCCCAATGACAAGGAAACAAAGAAATGAATATTTATACCAGTAGAAATAATGGTTGTATCATACCATCCACAAGCCCAAATCAAACTATTTTCTTTCCATTTCAAATGCTTCAAAATCTGTGTGACCAAGGGCAATAATGAGACCAAAGAAATGAGTTTGCCTTTCACAAGCATCAATGGATGGTTCTCTTATGCCTTTCAACTCTCTTTAAAACTATTGTGGTCCAAAAATGTAAATATCATTGTAGGCATGAAATGTGCTCTAACACTACAGCATGGAGACTTTTCTTGGAGGAAAATAACCCTATTATTTACTCATTAGTGTACCACAGCTCCTGCAGAGTCAATGTAAACTAATGGAAAAATACAATCAATTGCATTTGGAAAAGTTGCATTTTTCCCCCTGCAGCCTTTCATTATACCATGAGTCATCTCCTTCTGTCTAGCAGTGATTGCACTCATATCCTAAGAGTGCAGATTAGTGTGCTACATGCAGGATGTATTGCAACTGGGAAGAACGATCCAAATCACATTATAGTCCATCTCACTAGAACATTGTGAATACCTTCATCCACATTTAAATACCTTGGCACCAATTCCTCAGTAATGGTAGCCCTTAGGCTAAGCAAAAAGGAGTTACAGATTTAAATGCCATCAAAAGTTTTCTGCTGCTTTTCTTTAAGATCACGTGCCTCTGTTTGTTCTCAGACACATATTGCACTTTGGTTAAATCCAACCAGAGACCTAATGGGAGAAATGTGAAAGGATTAAAAATTCCCCATTGAAGGGCACAGTCCTGTCCTGGAGTTGCACTGGTTGAGGGGTTTTCTGATTTTGCAAAAGCCCTGCTAAGCTGGAGCAATCTCAGATAGTATGGAGTGGTCAAAACAGGGTCCAGAGCTTGGGACTGCACAGGGGATGGGCACACTAATGGCACACACTTATACCAGTCTATTCTCCTTCACACCATGGCCTCACTTCTGCCAATGATACAACTTAGCACAGGAAGGTCCCTCCCATTAATTTCACTGTGGAGAGTGAGAGGTTAAAAAGTTGTGTTGACAACAGCCCTGCCCACATCACCACAATTAACATAACATATAGCACAACTCAGAGGTAGCTAACATGGTGCCCTCCAGATGTTGTTGGACTCCAACTCCCATCATCCCAAACCATTTGACCTGGCTCCCATGAACAGACTCATGCAGGAATCTGGGGTTGAATATTGTCAAGAGTTTTAACCCACAGGTTAGAACACTACTTGAACATAGGTCAAGATACAACTTGCAAAATCTAGCATCACTACAAGGCATGAAGTGCCATGCCCCCTGATTCCCCTTAATGAAGGACGGAGCAGGCACAGCTACTTTTGCAGGGGGTTCTCTCAGCTCAGGACTGGGCAATCAAGTAGGCACTCTTACAGGTAGGCTGGCTAACTGGCTCAGTTTGTTCTTGCCTGTGCCACTGATTGCACATTCACGGCAACAGGGGCAGGATCGCCTCTGCTAGATCCCCCTCTAATGCCACCTCAGGCATCCCCTCCTGAGCTGTGAGGAAGGCAGGAGGCAAGCCATGGACAGCATACTCAGTGGGGCCAGTGGCTCAACCCCATCACCTATGTCAGCTTCAGGCTCAGGGACAGGGCTGTCAATGGGCTGACTGCTGGGCTCCTCCCTCATCCACCATACCTAGGCTACTAAGCCCCTCCCCTAGATCCCAAGCCGCCTCCTCCTCAGACCACTCCAGCCAAGAGTTCTCATGACAGGGCTCATGACATCATTGGCCTTACTGGCAGGGGTTGATGAGAGTTGAAGTCCAACAACACCTGGGAGACACCATGTTGGCTCTCCTTGGTGATCCATAATCACCATCAGAATATAAATCCCACACATGGTAACCACACACCCTCAGATGCTCTCCAGCTGCATGTGGATGTCTTCTGAAGGCTTATGAAAGCTGGCTGGCCTGATAGCTCCTGAGAAGGGGCAGAATCAGCTGGAGGTATCTGTTGTTTAAAGAGCCATTGCCCTGCCCTGCAACCACCCTTGCTGTTATGGCATGGAGGTGGTGAGGACTCCTTAGGAGGGGTGTCCCCTGAGCCAGAGAAGTCAGGCAAGGTCATGTCCTCTGGCCTGGGGAATACAGGAGTGTGTTTAGGCACTGACTCCTCTTCCTTTGAGCCATCATCTGAGCTGGATTATGGACTTGGGTCTGAGAACATGACAGGGGCTGATGGAGTGGAGGCTCTGTGATGTCACTGTGTGCCTGTGATATTGGTGTGCTGCAGGCATCTCCCTGTTTTTGTTGGTTCACTACTATCAGCTCTGTGAGGTCAGGGTCCCACACCCACAAAAAGGCATGCCAATGAATCCTCATCAATATAATGGGCAATCTCCGACGTTCGTCATTGTCAGAGTAGGGACATTAAAATCAAACACATTGATGTCAGTGGGTCTACTGTGAGAATGACTAATGTCGGATATCATCCAGTCTTTCCAACAGGGGTCTGTTTCTTCAAGCACACCAGATATGCAGAGTTGTAAAGCTGACTTTTTTTAAAAAAACAACTTATTATGGATGCTTACCTCTGCAAGTCTAGTGTGCGTAGTTAAATCACCAATAGTTAAAGGTTGCACTGGTCTTTCTCTTTTTCTTCCTGTGCCTGTACTGAGTTATTTTACCATATTCATCTTGTGCTGATATTGAGACAGGAAGGAAATCATTCTAGAAAGGGATATTCTTATACATGCATTTGCAAACCCTGACTGCAAACAAATCCCAGCCTATGTTCCAATTTCTCCAGTAGCGTCTATTCAACAGTGTGCTTCTGCCCTTATTTCTGTGGCTGAAAGGATTTGGCCAGCAGCATCTTGAGTCTCAAACTAAATCATTCATAAGACTTGAGCGAAAAGGAGTAGCTTTAGGAAAGAACAGTCCTTGAATCATCTCTCATTTCACATGTCACAAAGCACAAGGTGGCCCTCACATTAATTACAGCATTCAGCACATTCATTTGAATGAATGTAAATAAAAGTAATTATGATAATTACCATGGCATTAGAGGAATGATGTTACTTTGTAATTATGCCCTTTCTCATAAGGAACTGTCCCAGTAATTTGGGCTTGAAATTGTCATTGTCCCTAATATGTTGGCGCCCAATGGAGAAATGTCAGTCATTGTCTGCTGGGGTTCTCCAGCTTTATTGCAAAGAGCCTCCCTAAAGCAGGAAAAATAAAACTGTTCAGCTTTCTCACAAGTTCAGGTATAAAGATCAGCTGCTCTGTTAATGAGAAGTAGATACCCTCAAGCCAGATTTCAACTGAACATGAGGAAATATTTCCTAATTGTTAGAGTGGTATGACAAAGGAACCAATTACCTAGGGAGTTTGTGTGCTCTCCAACACTGGAGGCCTTCAACAGGCAGCTGGACAGCCACCTGTCAGGTATGCTTTAAGTTGGATTTTTGCATTGAGCAGGGGGTTGGACTCAATGGTCTGGCAGGTCCCTTCCAACTCTACTATTCTATGATTCTAAGTCTCAAGCCTTCTCCCCATTCTGCGTCAGCCCACCATGATTTGGAATGATGTGTTATATTTAGCAACTTCAGGACTGTCACTCCTTTGAAGCAAAAGGACATTTTGGGTTAACAAAAAAAGATGTGAAAAATATATAGGTAATTGCACATCTTGTGTAAGTCTAAGACTGTGGCTAAGGGATGAGGACCCTCTGGCCCTCCCAAAGTTGTTGGACTTCAGAATCCCATAGCCTCAGCTGCATAGTCAATGGTCAGGGATGATAGGAGTTGTAGTCCAAAAACATCTGAAGAACTGCAGGCTTGCCATACCTGGTATATATATATTCTGAACAGGTGTCTGGAATATTTATTTATTTTATTTAACAAATTCATATCCCGCCCTTCCTTCCAGAAGGAGCCCAAGGCAGCAAATAAAAACACTAAAAGCACTTTGAAACTTCTTCAAACAAAAGACTTTAAAACAAAACATCTTTACAAAACAACTTAAAAAGCAATTCCAGGACATAGGTGGCCATATGTCCTACATTACAGTCCTCTATTGTGTGGTGTAGTGATTAGTGTTGGACTAGGACCTGGGAGACCAGGGTTTGAATCCTCACTTAGCCGTGAAGCTCACTGGGTGACCTTGGGCCAATCACTGCCTCTTAGCCTAACCTACTTCACAGGGTTGTTGCTAGGATTAAATAAAGGGGAAGAGAACCATGTATGTCATCTGGAGCTCCTAGGATTAAAGGTGGGGTATCAATGCAAACAATCACCATCATCATAACTGAAGGCATTCTCTACTTGAAGGGCTGTATAGTTCAAGCCAGAGAGCCAGTGTGGTGTAGTGGTTAAGGTGTGTGACTACGACCTGGGAGACCAGGGTTCAAATCCCCACATAGCCATGAAGCTCACTGGGTGACCTTGGGCCAGTCACTGCCTCTCAGCCTCATGAAAACCCTATTCATAGGGTCGCCATAAGTCGGAATCTACTTGAAGGCAGTACATTTACATTTACATAGTCCAAGTCAAGTTAAAAGATTAATCAACCCTAAGAAAGGAAAGCAAGAGCTCTAACTTGCTTATCAATAGCTAGCACCTGGACATCAGACTAGCACCTCACACCAGTATTGCTGCAGCGTACCTGGACTGGGGCAGGGTGGCAATGAAATTGGGGCTGCACTGCTGCACTGGCAGATTGGCAGTGGTGGTTGCGCACGATGTTGCCACACAGCTCTAACCTCACTGCCATCCCACCCCAGCCCTGTCCAAGTAACCAACAACGACATCAGTGTTGGGAGGACAGCTCTACCACACACACTGCTGCTGCCACCTGGTCACAGTCTTCCCCACTATCATGAGATGCATTTCTGTTTAATTTATAGTAATTGTCTAAATATGAATCTATACATATAAACAAGCATATGCACATTGTATGACAGTCTGTGCTTCTTTATTCCTCCCTTTGTTTGGAATAGGCAATGGCTGGTTGAGGGCAAATAAACTGAAGTGGAGGGCTGATTAAGGCCAAGGTGCAGTTGTTTGGTGACGTAGTGAAATGAGCAGGAATTCGACGTGGCCTATCCTGGATGGGGGTGCACTCCCACTAAAGCAGCAGGCACTGCCCTGCTTAGGGGGTGCTGATAGACCTGGGCCTTCCAAAGGGAACCTTTCCAACTCTTTATCACCTCTGACCAACTTTTGCTAATATGCCAAATACAGCCTTTCTTGGAAGGAGGGGAATCTACTCACAATTAAGCCATGCTCCAGTAACATCCAGGCTTTATTATTTCCTTGCGTTTTATCTGTAGGGATGGGCAAATCTGTCAGTTTTGGTTTCTCTCAGTTTCTCATTTTTCCCACCTTAAGTTCAGTTCTCCACATTTCCACGTCAGTTTGCATTTTTTAGGGGGGAAAGTTGTCATGAAAATCCTTCTGCATTTTACAGCAAATTTCTCCTAATGTATACATTTTTATATGCAACTTTGCCTAATATACACATTTTTGCAAGGCAATTTTTCCTAACATAATGCATTTTGTATGTTATTTTCATTAATATATGCATTTATAGCCTAGTATATGTATTTTTGTACACATTACTTGCTTGTAGAACTGTACTGCAAAATTCAAAGAAGTGCAAATTTTGAAGGATGGCTGAGTTTCAGTTGGCATATTGTATTGGAAAGTGAAAATTAGTAGATTTGCTTTTAAATGCGAACTGAATCGAATTTCTCTCCAATCCCTAAAGTTTGCTCAGAAACATCAATAACTTCAAAACAGAGCAACAAGATAGCTAGCAACAGGGCACACGCAAATCCTTAAAGAACTCCACTGGCTTGCAATTTGTTTACCAGCACAATTGGAAGTGTTGGCATAAAGCCCTCCATGGGAGACCTGGGTACCTGAAGGACTGTCTACTCCCAGATGAGCCTCCCTGACAATTAAGACCCTCATCAGAGGTCCTGCTTAGACTGCCCTTACTTGGGTATCCACTTATGCATCATCCAAAAAGAGGACATATGTCACCAAAAAAGAGAGGGCAAGACACAGATTTGCATAAAATATGCACATGCTAATTTATATGTATAGAAATTTTGAAATAACTACTCTAATTCAAATGGAAGCACAATACATTTCACCATAGAAGGGAAGACTGCAGCCAGATGACCAGTGTGGTCAGATGTCCTGTACTCAGGTGATGGACAACTTCAAGGCCTCTCCTGCTTTCCCTTCTTATGATTCTTTATCTTTAATCCAAACTTGGCCAGACGCCCCTTCAAACAGAGGACTCCTTCAAACAGAGGACTGTCCTCTGAAAAGTAGGGCAGATGGCCATCCAACTACCACCTTGGGAAGAGATGTTGTGGTGGCAGTTGGGAAGAAGCACCCTCACCTCACCCAATCAATACTTTCTAGGAACCAGTTTAACACACTGCTTTTAATTTAGTCTATTATTCACTAATAGCAAAAAAAAAAAACCTTGCAGTTTTAGAATGTACATTTAGCCAACAGATATTTCTATCAAACTTTAAAAAGTGGAGGAATTTGGCAGCTATAGTGAATGAACCAGGGGAGCAGAAGACCTGACCTCCTATCTGAGATATTGTATTGCCCTACAAATTAGTAAAAATACATCCCCAATTTGGGCTGGCCTTTCAAAGTCCAATTCACTTCCTGTGTAG
This sequence comes from Rhineura floridana, assembly GCF_030035675.1. Lineage (NCBI taxonomy): Eukaryota > Metazoa > Chordata > Lepidosauria > Squamata > Rhineuridae > Rhineura > Rhineura floridana. The sequence continues at coordinate 96,003,763 of NC_084488.1, read as the reverse complement.
CTGGAAGAATTTGGTAACATGTGCCTCTGAGGGAAGGGAAGGGGAGGAGGGGAGAAGGGGAGGAAAGGGGAAGACGAGAAGAAGAGAGGGAGGGGAGAGGGGGAGGGGAGGAGGAGGGAAGAGGGGGAGGACTAAGGGGGAACAGGGGGAGAGGGAAGGGGAAAGGAGAGGGGGATAGGAGGGAGGGGGAGGGGGAGGGGGAGGGGGAAGGCAGGTTTGATCATTTGTATGCTTATTGAGTTCAGTGGGATTTATTCCTGTGCAATCATGCTTAGGATAGATGAAACTCAGGGCCAGCAAAATACAGATTGGACCGATTGGGTCTAATCGGGCCCCGCGCTTAGCGGGGCCCCCATGCTCATGGGTGAATTGCACTCAGGTTTCCATTTGCATGCTGTCTTCCACTATGGCCAATTTGGGGAGTGGGGCTGCTCTGGCTCCACCCCTTTGGTCTCTGGTTTGTACACAGCATGCATTTAAAGCACATTTCCCCCCCGCGGGGGGGAAAACAATCCTGGGGACTGCAATTCATTAAGGGTGCCGGGAATTGTAGATCTGAAACTACAGTTCCCAGGATTCAGGTTGGGGACGTGTTTTAAATGTATGTAGCTTCTGCCCAGACTGTTTCAATTGCTGTTGTCGATTCCTGCCCTCTCCCCCCCCCGTATTGCCGGGGAAAGAGAGTTACCAGGAGGAGGCAAAACGGCCAGCTGTGCAAAGTGCGCTTCTTGGAGACAAGAGGAGGAGGTTGGCCATAGAAAGGTTAAGGACACTGAACCAGATTCCTAGAGAGGAAGGAGATTTGGGGAGGGGGAGGCTGGGTCCTCCAGAGCCCCTTGCAAGCCGCTTCCCACCCACCCTGTCCATCGCACTCTTTGGCAATGGGCTGCGTTGGTGCTTCCCTTCGGGGATCCAGTGAACTCCTCATAGTGCAGTGAGGGGCAAGGGGAGTCCCAGGGGGCAGGGGAGGGTGCCTGGGGAAGACAGAGGGCGATCCGCTATTGAAATGGGGAGAAGGGGGAGCGCTTCTGATTGGGAAGGCAGAGGACCCCCTCGATCGGGCACCTTTTTTAACTCTTGAGCGGCAGCGCTTGTTTCCGTTTCCTATGCTTCGTGAAAATCAGCTCCTGCCATAAGGTTCCAAATCGGGCCCCGCATTTGCAAACGCTGGCCCTGATGAAACTGACCTGGGGAGGGGCACAGAGGAGGAGGGAGGGAAGAAGATTAGGTAGGTGGGCACTTGGCAGAGGGAAAGCCCCTTTCCTATCCAAAAGGAAAACATTGTGAACAGCATCATTATTTTGAGGGGTTTCCCCCATCTTTTTATCCTACAGAAGGCACGTGTAGTCTCCCACCCAAATTTAAACCAGAGCTGTCCCTGGCCACATCCACACCAGACATTTATTCCACTTTAAATAGTCCTGGCTTCCCCCAAAGAATCCTGGGAAGTGTAGTTTGTGACAGGTGCTGAGAGTTGCTAGGAGACACACTATTCCCCTCACGGAGACACACTATTCCCCTCACAGAGCTACAATCACCAGCATTCTCTGGGAAGGGGGCAGACTGTTAAACCACTCTGGCCACTGGAGCTCTGTCACCTTTCACAAACTACACTTCCCAGGAGTCTTTGGGGGAAGCCAGGACTGTTTAAAATGGAATAAATGTCTGGCATGATTAGCCAAGCCAAACAGCTGATAGTCTGTATTTTAGAACACTGACAGGTGGTTCTTACTGAGCATGCCTATGCTATCATAGACTCCAATCTATGTTAATTTTCTTAAATTAATTAAAAATCAGCCAGGCATTTTTTTAACCTTCAAACTGCAGACGATGAAGGTCAGATTATAGGGCAAGGTCAGTAACAGGATTACAGGTACTCTGTGAACATGGCTGATTTTTAATTAATTTGAACAAGTTATGAGACCATTGACAGAAAAAAGTCCAACAGGCATCTGGATTTGTTTACTTGTGTTTGAGATTTTAAAGTCTGGATTCTCTCTGAGTGTTTTGTGTATCACCATGAAAACGTAGAGGGCTGTTAAGCAAGCACTTCTGAGTTCAGGACTATAAGTTTTGTAAGATTTTGTTTTGAAATGAACTTATGGGAAGCAGAAGAATGACATGGGGGTATTTTCAGTTTAACATCACAGAATACAAAAAATCCATGCTGGCTATAGTATACAGCCATTCTCATGGCTGTATAATTTATTTTTGTATTTTATATTCCACTCTTCCTCCTAAAGGACACTGGGTGCAATCTATTTTAAGCTTTTAGAATTATGCCACTGATATTTTTGATTTTATGATATTTTACTACTGGTCAGGGCTTTTACTGTGACAGTACTCGCTGATATGGAGTGCTGGCACCTGTTTTGTCCCCCATGGCAGCCCTTTGTGTTGGCACTCATGGCACTTGCATCAAGATGTGAGTACCGGCACCTCATTTTTTAACCAGAAAGCACTGCTACTGTTGCTTTTTATGTTTTCATATTTTTTCTGCTGTTTTGTTTTATTGCTATTTTTATTTTATTGGTTTTAATTTGTGCATGGATGGAGTATGGAAGCAAAGGTTGAGAAGAGTGGGATGCAAATATTATCAATCAAACAGATCACTAAAAATCTAGCCAATGAACTAGCAGGGCCTAAGTTAGAAAGCAGGTAACCTGCAGTATTGCTCCAGTGCTGGCCTGAATCTTTTTAATGGCTGAAATATTTCAGCAGGAAGCTGAGTGTTCTTGGCCTCACCTCCCTGGAGCTTGGAGTTCAAGAGGCAATGCTCTCTTTCTCAGCTTGTACTCCAGCAAAACTGGCACGCCTCTGCAGCTTCTGAGATGGTGTTTTGATGAAGGTTGGATTCCTGCAGCTAACAAGGTTACCGGGAAGATTAATCAGTATTCGAGAAAGTTGTCAAAGAATCATTGTTGAGAGTAGTGTGTAGAGGAAACATGGGCAGTACGCAATGAATGTAGCCCATCAGCACAAGGATTTGACTTGCACCCAGAACTTCCCCCTCCCATCCTCCTGTGCATGCCCTTCATCCTCCCCAAATCTATTCTGGAGGGTTGGGAGAACCCCTAGAACCTCTAGAATAGATTTGGGGAGTGCATGGGGGAAGAGAGGAGGGAAAGCTCCAAATCCCTGCACTGATGGGACCATTACTTAGCACTATGTTGAATACAGCCCATAGTCTTATGCAATTCTTCCTCTTCATTCATAAAAAATCTATTTTAAAAATGGTTATCTCAGTGGTTGCTTCCTGAGATGGTCCACACAGAAAGCCTTTTCTCCCATAATTAGGATCTTAGATGGCCTAGAACTCCTTCCCTAATGCAGGAGTGTCCAGATCCTAGGTGTCACAAACCACAATTCAGGGACCTTGCACTGCACAGCAGAGGTGACTGTTACAAATGAGGCTCAGGGAAGTATCTTATTCATAAGAACATAAGATGCCTGTGGGTTCAAGCTAAAGGCCCATCTAGTCCAACACTCCATTCTCACAGTAGCAAAACAGATGTCAATGGAAGCCAGCAAGCAGAACCTGAATGCAACAGCATTCTCCCCATCTGCAATTCCAAGCAACTGGCATTCAGAGGTACACTGCCTCTGACACTGGAGGTAGAACATACTTATTGTGGCTAGTAGTCACTGATAGTCTTATCCTCCATATTCACACACACACCCCACCAGAAGACACAATCCTGCCACCAACCTTGGACTCAGAAGATGAGTGCCTGCAGTACTTACTTATTATTTATTTATTTATTAAATTTATATCCTGCCCGTCCTCCCAGAAGGCACCCAGGGTGGCAAACAAAAACACTAAATGCACTTTAAAACATCAACAAAAGACTTTCAACCATATTAAAACAAAGCGTCTTTAAAAATATTTTTAAAACAACTTTAAAAACATCTTAAAAAGCAATTCCAGCAAAGACACAGACTTAAAAGTCTTGTTGAAAGAGGAAGGTCTTCAATGGGCACCAGAAAGATAACAGAGATGGCACCTGTCTAATATTTTTGTTGTTTTTATATGCCTTCAAGTCATAGGGAGAAAATTCCAAAGTGTCGGTGCCACAGCACTAAAGGTCTGTGTCCTATGTTGTGCTGAGTGGACCTCCTGATAAGATTGTATCTGCAGGAGGCCCTCACCTGCAGAGTGCAGTGATCGACTGGGTTTATAAGGGGTTAAATGATCTTCCATTTCGCCAGCCTCACAGAAGTCAAAGACTGCAAAATCAGGTGAGAGCTGTTTAAAAATTCAGCTATCTTCTCCAGGCAGGAGGAGCCAACTGGACTACAGAACTTGCCAGCCTACATATGCCTTCAGTTGGGTTTTAGCTCCCTGGTGGAACATCATCATCTATGTTAGAAGGACAGTGAGGGTATAAGAACTCACAAGAACATCAGCAAACAGAGCTCACTTGGAGCTAGCCAAGGTCCTGCTCTTGTGATCCCTCCATGGAAGGTGGTTATGTCTGGGCTTTACTCACTTGATTGATTGTGATTTGACTTTACCTACCTGGCTGGACACTACTTGCTTGTTCTGACCTCACCTATTATGACTTGACTTTGCCTACCTGAACTAGACTTTACCTGCTGTAACTTGACTTCCCCAGACACTACAGATCTTCTGGGGAGGGACCATAGCTCGATGGCAGAGCATCTACCTTGCATGCAGAAGATCCCCAGTTCAATCCTTGGCATCTCCAGGTAGGGCTGAGAAAGACCCCTGCCAGAAACACTGGAAAGCCACCACCAGTCACTGTAGACAATACTGAGCTGGATGAACCAATGGTCTGACTCAGTATAAGGCAGATTCCTGTGTTCCCTATGAGACTCAGCCACAGAACCGGACATTAGACTATGTTAGTTGCATTGTTCTTGCCAAGAAGGATAAGCTGTAGTAGTGAGAGGGGCGGAGGCAGAGATTTGGAGGAAGGTGGAAGGTTGGAGCTATTCCCCTGTTAACTCTCTCAAGCCTTTAACTAGGCCATGATAATAACTGCTTGATATTTGCTCTACAAATCTGCAAAGAAGCTCTGGCTTTCACTGCGAAAAGTAAGATAAACAACCATAGTGATCATCAGACAAGTAATAAGACTCCCTCTGGGGGACTGCATCCCAAGGAAACTCCCAATGGAAGGATGAGTTATGGATTACTTGTTATAATGCAGATGTGCCCAGGGAGCAGAATATAATCTATGCAGTTCTGACCAAGTCAAATGCAGTTAACAGTTTGATTTCATAACTGTACAAAGAAGGTGAATCCCCTACAGGAAATTTCACAAATGTAGGGCTGTTTTTTGTTTGGGCATAGATTGGAATGATTTCTCTTTCAATGTGAGAATATTTTTCAGAATGGACATTCCTCTCTTTTATGTCCACTTTGGTAAATATTATAGGGAATCCAGGTCAATGTTTGGGACAATTTAGCTTTAACAAAACTTTGTCCATCATGCAAAGTGTCATTAATATATACATATATTTATTTATTAGATTAGATTTATATCTATCGACTGGGTATATAAGGGGTAAGACGATCTTGCAAGTGTCCTGGTCCCAAGCTGTACAGGGCTTTGTACACCAAAACCAGCACCTTAAACTTAGCCCAGTGGCTAATAGGTAGCCAGTGCAATTCATTCAGCAGCAGGGTAACATGTTGATGATACCCTGCCTCAGTGAGCAGTCTCACCACCGCATTTTGCACCAGCTGCAACTTCCGGACCAACCTCAAGGGCAGCCCCACATAGAGCACGTTACAGTAATCCAGCCTGGAGGTTACCAGTGCATGGACAATAGTTGTCAGGCTATCCCAGGCAACGGTCCAGGGCTTGCACAGCCTCTCCCGATTCAGATGTTACAGAGAAATAGACCTGGGTATCCTCAACACACTGCTGGCACCTTGCCTCAAATCTCCTGATGACCACTCCCAAGGGATGTTAAACAGCACATATAGATGTTAATCAGCATGGGGACAAGATGGTACCCTGCGGCACTCCACAGCACAACTGCTAGGGAGCTGAAAGACAATCATCCAATGCTATTCTCTGAAAATGACCCTGGAGATAGGACTGGAAACATTGTAAAACAGTGCCTCCAATACCCAGCTCAGTAAGTTGGCCCAGGAGGATACCATGGTTAATGGTATCAAAAGCCACTGAGAGATCAGGTAAGAATAACAGGCTCACACTCCCCCTGTCCTTCTCCCGATAAAGGTCATCCATCAGGGCGACCAAGGCCGATTCAGTCCCATAACCAGGCCTGAACCCAGACTGGGATCGGTCAAGATAATCTGTTTCATCCAAGAGTACTTGCAATTGCTATGCTCAACCCTCTCAATCGTCTTCCCTAAAAAGGAGGTATTTGTGACCGGGCTGTAGTCGTCACACACAAATGGGTCCAGGGTGGGCTTTTTCAGGAACAGTCAGATCACCGTCTTTTTCAGGGTGGCTGGAACCACTCCCTCCCACAATGACACATTGACCACACCCTGGATCCACTTGGTCAACCCCCTCAGCAACCTTTAATAAGCCAAAAAGGGCATGGGTTGAGAGGACACATTGCTGGCTGCATTGTCGCAATCACCTTGCCCACATCATCAGGCAGCATCAACTGAAACCAAACCCAAGAAGTTGCAGCAGACGCTGCACTGGACATCTCACTGGGGACTACAGTAGATATGGATGGGGCATCAAGATTGCTATAGAGGTGAGCCACTTTACCCTCAAAGTGCCTTGCAGACAATTCACAGTGGTCCTCCAAAGGGTCTGAAACTCAATTTCTTGGAGTTGATGTCAACAGACCCCTCACAATACAGAAAAACTCCACTGGATGGCTACTTGAGGATGCAATGGTAGCAGAGAAGTGGGCCTACTCTGCCGTCCTCACCACCACACAGTAGCCATGGTTATAATGTTGTACTCGTGCCCAATCAGCCTCACAGCATGTCTTTTGCCACTTGCGCTCTAACCGTCATCCAGCCTGTTTCATTGCCCTTAGCTCACTGGTGTACCAAGATGCAAACCGGGCTCCACAGTGCTGGAGAGGGCACTCAGGGGCAAACATGTCAAGAGCCCAACACTGTTCCACAATGTGACAAGGGCTTCAACAGGGTCACTTGCTCTATCTACTGGGAACTCCCCCAGGGCATTCAGGAATCCTGTGGATTCCACTAGTCTCTGGGGGCAGACCATCTTAATCTGTCCACAATCCCTGCAAGGGAGGATTGGAGCCGTAAGTCTAAACTTCACCAGGAAGTGCTCTGACCATGACAATGGGGTGATATCCACTGCCCCTGTCTCCAGACCACCCCTTCCTCCATTGGGAGCAAAATGAAGTTGAGGGTGTGTCCTGCCCTATGCATTGGGCTGGTGATAACTTGAGACAGCCCCATGGTCATCATGGAGGCCATGAAGTCCTGAGCCAGAACCCTAGAGGCAGCCTCAGCATGGACATTAAAATCACCCAGGACTGTTGTTCTGGGCTCCTCCAATGCCACAACTGAGACAGCCTCTGCCAACTCGGTCAGGGGAGCTGCCAGGCAGCAACCCAGGTTTACTGTGTCCTTAGCCCGATACCAGGTGCAGGCCCTCACAACCAGCTCCAAGACAGAGTGGTTTTCCTGGTGACAGAGATGGAAGTTCTGTAGACCACAGCAACTTCTCTCCCTGTCCCTGCAGCCTGTGCTGATATAGCACCGAGTATCCAGGTGGGCAAACCTGGGTCAGATCAGCTCCTCCCAGCTCACCCACCCCGGTCTCAATAATGCTCACCAAATTGGCACCTTCATCCATGATCAGATCATGGATGAGTGTGGTCTTATTGTGTACCGATTTGGTGTTAGACAACAGCACACACAGGCCAGTGGGCCCAGCAGATGAGCAATGAGGAACCTGTCCATGGGAGAGAGGAATAAGGTGTAGATACCCTTGCCCTTATCTTCTATGATAATTCACCACCTCCCTATGGCTATACTTCCCTTGATCAATGAATTTGGGCATCACCTATGTCCCTCCTTACTAAAACTCCTCTTAAACATCTGATATGGACACAACAAGAGCCCACCAACAAAACCTACCTGAACCAGTAGGCCTCTGAGAAAATTGGAAACAGTCAGACCAACTCAACAGGGCACATCTACTCCCCCCCATCTCACACCCAAGGAGGGCCAGCCTCCTGCCAGTTGCAGACTCTCATTCTGAAGGCATCTGGTGACTTTCTCCTATCATTCAGTTCACTGCACAGGCTCTAACCCTGCGAAGAAGCTATGCAGGAGCCACATGCCCTCCCCACTACCAATCTCCTCTAGAATGATTTCTTTTTAAATGGAAGGAATAGCACCCTCACCCTCGGGACTCCCTAAGGATAGTTGGGCTTTTATGTCCCCTGACCCAGCCAGAAGCTGATGCAAGAGGCCACAAGACTGAGCAACCCAGAGGAGCAAGCGAGCAAGCACTCAAATGGTCAGGCACTCACTGCCAGGGCAGGTCTTCTCCAGTTTCCCAGTGCTGCAGCTGTTTCTAGTCTCCCTTCTATTTCTAGTTTCCCTTCTGCCCAAAAATGTTCTGGGAATTTGTACTATCCTTGAGCTTATTTTTCTAGAACTGTATTATCCCAACAGGGCCGGCGCCAAAGGGCAGCCAGGTTGGGCCTTTGTTGAGGGTCCCACAGCCCACAGGGGCCCCTGATGGGCCCCTCATTAGCAGGAGAGTAGCACTCCCTTTCCACGATTTGTGGCAGGCTCCCTACCGTGGATCACAGGAAGGTAGCTTCCAGGCCACCCGCCTGTTCGCTCACTCCACCTACCTCTCTCTCCTGTCTCCTGCTGCTGTGTGTGCAGGGCTGCCTTCAACCAAAATGGCAGCGGAGACTTCTTTAAGGGGCTAATGCCCCTACCACCATCTTGGTTGATGGCAGGCATGGGTGTACATGCACGTAGCACGCATGCGTGCCATCAACGAAGATGGCAGCAGAGGCATCAGGCCCTTAGGGAAACCTCAGCTGTTATTTTGGTTGCGCAATGAGCCCTGGCATGCCTGGCGCTGGCCATGGCAACCAGCATTTACCTCAAAGGAGAGGTAGCCGGGGCATGTTGCAGGCAGCCGACACGGGCCTGTGCGGCAGTGGAGGGGGGTGCCTAGGAGTTCCCTCCCGTGATCCACGCCACGCATCATGGAAGGGAGTGCTACCTACCCATCCTAAGGAGGGGCACTTCAGGGAGAGGTAGGTGGTGCATGCATGCGTGCATGTGCCAGGGCCCGGGGCCCGGGGCAGGCTGGTGCCCAAGGACCCCTGCATGCCTGGTACCAGCCCTGTATCCCAAAATTAGTTCTTGGGTGCTTAATTTCATGAAATGATTACATTTTAGTTAATATTGTAGAATTAAGGGAAATAATCATTTTGGCTTGTGTCAAACTCTTGTCTTCACTGAGAAAGCAGTGTGGATTAGAACTGAGTGGATACTAGTTTCTAGTTTGTTGAAGAGCTGTAGCTCAGTGGTAGAGCACATGCCTTTGATGGAAAAGGTCCCTAGTTCAATCCTCAGCATCTCCAGACAAGGCTGACCAAAGACTCCATGTTTGTAACCCTAGAGAGTTGCAGTCAGTGAATGAAGACAATACTGAGCTAGCTAGACCATAGTCTGACTTGGTGTAAGGCAACTTCCTATGCAGCTTGCGTTCTGCAAGAGACAGAGAGAGAACAAGCCACAGCTTGTATATTATTTTATTTGTGGTGCTTGTGAATGCACACATGGTGTTTCTATGCTCTTCTCCTTGGTGCCATTTCCCTTCTGCCATCGTGTTCCTCATCTTCATTTGCCCACATTGCTGTGAAGACCCATGTGATTTTGCTGAATATATCATGATTCAATGTGCTGTGATGTTGTGAACCCTTAGAAACAAAGTCAAGGCCAAGGTCACCCACTGAGCTTCATGGATGAATGGAGGTTTGAACATGCATTCAGCACTATAATAATCACACCATAATAATCATACCAGCAACAAGTATTAACTCTGAATCTACACACTCAAGCTTCTGTGTTAATATTTTTTTTAATGTTTTTGATTGCTGTAAACCACCCAGAGAGCTTCGGCTATGGGGCAGTATACTAGTGCAATAAATAAATAAATAAACCAGTTGATTGGTTTAAGACTGAGCACAGTCTAGTACAGGGCTGCTTCCTGCAGATTCTCCTCTTATCAAGGTAAGAGGTGGGGTTGATGGGATAGTAACAGAAGGCTGGTACCCTTCTAAATAAGGACATTCTGCTAGCATCCTGGTCTCACAGTGGCCAACCAAATGCCTATGGGAAGGACACAAGCAGGACATGAACATATGAGCACTCTCCCCTCCTGCAGCTTCCAACAACTGGAATGTATATATGAGGGGAAAGTGTGCATAAAAATGAATATGTTAGTGAAAATGACATACAAAAAAGCATTAAATTAGGAGAAATTGCTTTGCAAAAATGAGTACACTAGTCAAAACTGCACACAAAAATGTGTTTATTTGGATAGATTTGCATTAAATTATGATGCATTTTTAATAATCACAAGTTGCTGCAGAAATGCGGAGAACTGAACTTAAGATTAGAAAAATGAGAAACTGAGAGAATTGCAACTGACAGATCCTGCCATCTTTATCTACAGCTAAAACAAAACTGATCAAAATCTGGATCCTGAATTCTACAGCTGAGCCCACCATTCAGAATTGGAGTGCCTTAAACTTGTTGGATGGTGTCTCGATTGGGTTTTGTCAGGTGTCAAATATCAAATTGCATAAAACAACAGTCTTTGGACAAGTTGAAAACAGACAAACATGTTATGGCATAAACTTCTAGGGTGCCCCAAGACTTTTTGTTGTTTTTGGTACAACGGACTGATTTGGCTATCTATCTAGAAATTAGAAAAAGTGCCAGCTATCAAAAACTATAACAATTACATGTCAATTGTAAATCTACATTGTATTGTATTTGTGGTAGTGAAGCTTCTGGCATCCATTGGCTGCGTTGGTGTGATGACATGGAATGTCCACAAACAACATTCCAAATGCCCAGGCAGCAAAGCTAGCATAATGTTTTAAGTCCACCTTCTATGAGGGAAGACAAAGTTGTCTGTGGCATAAAACATCATACAGGCCTTAGGGACAAGAAAAGCATAAGTCTCAGCCTTTCCCAACCAGTGTGTCTCGAGATGCTGTTGGACCACAACTCCCATCAGCCTCTGCCAGCATTGCCAATGGTCAGGAAAGATGGGAATTGTGGTCCAACAACATCTGGAGGTACACTGGTTGGGAAAGGCTGAGTTAGATGATGACTAGGAATGAGTTCCCTGAAGGTGGCAAAGCTAAAGAGGAGGTATCTGGATGCAAGATGTAGAGCTCAGAGTGACATTAGGGATTGAGAAGCAGTGTGGTGTGTGGACTGAATGAAGTTGGGGGGAGCCAATTTCATGCATCTACTACTATTGAATATACTAACATACCTTTGCATGTCAAATCTCTGCTATCTTTTTGGCGCCTTTTGAAGACTTTCCTCTTTCAACAAGCCTTTTCAGTTGAGACCTATCCCAGTCTGCATCTGTCAGAATTGTTTAATATGTTTTTCAATAATGTTTTTAACCCTTTTTAAGGTTGTTTTTAAAAATGTTTTTAATGCTGTTTTGTTTTAATGTATTTTAAAGTCTGTTTTTATGATGTTTTAAAGTTTTTTAGAGCTTTGTTTGCCGCCCTGGGCTCCTGGTGGGAGGAAGGGCGGGATACAAATTAAATAATAAATAAATAAATAAATATCATCTTAGGTTAAAAAAAAGTGAATTAGTCTTTTAAATTGAATGTAAATGTGGGCAACCATGCTTGAATTGGGGCTTCTTGTGTTGTGTTACTACAGATCATATGACTGAATTATATATAAATCTCATCTCTACCAGAGGATCTTGTCAGACTCAATATTCTCATATTTCGTCTTCTTTTTCTTTTTTTCTTTTTTGCTTTAAAGACCTGACAGATCTGGGGTACCACAATTCATAACCAATGATAACGCACACCTGAACTTGTGAATCATTTAATGAGAGCTGAATCCCATGGGCTTGAACACTCTCTCTTTCCATCAGCTTGTGCTTGGCATTCTAAATATCAGTGTCAGAAATCACCCCCTATCATATAGCTATAGTTAAGAAAATTTTATGCCAAAGAAGTCTCATTATCAAGATATGAATGGGATCAAAGTTTCAGACTTCTTCTGTATTCAGAAGAGGAACAGTATTTGTCATGTTCCAACATCACTGCTTCCCTTCCTACCATAACTCATTTTATCAGGCAAGGGCTGTGACTTCAGGAGGGCCAATTAGAGACTAATTGCTGTAAACATGGTCATACTTCACTGTGCAGCTGAAATGAAAAATCAATACATAATGGTTCTGCGCCACCTCAGTCAAGATTCTCTTGGGGAAAAAGTTTCAGGCTCTTGTCTTGCACCCACTCCAGAACTTCTCACTGACTAATAAAAACAAAGGAACCAAATAACCATGCTTCCCAGTACAGGCATTGCACGACCTAAGAGCATGTGCAAGAATGATGCTTTAGTTCCAAAAATGTAATCAACCAACAGCAACTAGAGTTTTGATCACCATCAGAATCTTGCAGAACCATGAATGCTCATTATTGATCCTACAAAGTTCAGCAGGCTTCTCTCTGGTCCTTCAAGATCTGGAGGGACTTTACAGCTTTCAGGAGCAGGTCGTAAATTACAGAGGAACAGCAGAAGGATTGTCTTGATAAACAAAAACATCTGATTTATAGATATTGGCACTTCATTGTTGCTCTTTATGGTTGTTGAAAAGGAAATGAGTTGACTGTTTTGTGTTAGATATTAATACAACATTTCAGGTATTCACGGTTATAGTCTTATCAAGTAATGATTTTTACAACAACCTTTTTAAGGTAAGTTAGGTTTTTTTCCTATATTGCATACTGAGTTTATTCCCCCCGACAGGCTGAGAGACTGGCTTGCCTAAGGCCACCGAGTATATTGATGGCAGAGACGAGATTTGAGATTTCCATAGACCTACCCGTGATGTCAGCCAGAGCTCCCTCATACTTTTCTTTTGTTGTTGTGAAATGGAGGTTCACGCAGTGCATAATTATCAGTGGAATTCACTGCAAGACAAGTAGCTATGGCAACTGGTTTAGATGTCTTTGTAACATAATTAGATAAACTGATGGAGGAAAAGTCTATTCATGGCTACTAGTCATGATGGCTCTGTGGAAACTCCAGGTTCAGAGATGGTATGCAGTAGAGTTTCTGAAGGGTGCTGAGAGGAAGATGCTTATTCTTCTGACAGAGTTCCAATGGCCAGAGTGGTTTAATAGTCACAGGTGTGATTACAGGTGTTGCCACCACTCACCATATGCTCAGAGGCACGTTACCAAATTCTTCCAAGCTACACAGCAAGTGGATTGGACTGTGAAAGACCAACCCAAATTGTGTTTGCATTTTGTAGGGCAGTACAATATCTCAGAGAGGAGGTCAGGTCTCCTGCTCCCCTGGTGCATTCACTATAGCTGCCCAATTTCTCTGCTTTTTAAAGTTTGATAGAAATATCTGTGGGCTATAGGTACATTCTTAAACAGCAAGGTTTTTTGCCTATTAGTGAATTTCCCTGCTTTTTAATCCGGGAGGTAAGAAATGGGATCCTGTGCAAGTTTGCTGAGAATGGATTGATCATTCACATGCTTATTGAGTTAAGTGGGATTTACACACACACACACGGCAATCATGCTTAGGATAGGTGAAACTGACCACAGGGGATGGGGAAGGGAGGAGGGGGAGGAGGGAGGGGTGGAAAGGCAGAGGGGAGGACTGGGATGGGAGCAGGCAGGAGGAGGAGCGGAGAAGAAGGACAGATGTGGTCATTTGCATGTTTATTGAGTTCAGTGGGATTTACTCATGCTTAGGATAGGTAAAACTGACCGGGAGGGGGGAGGGACAGAGGGCTGGAGTGGGCAGGGGAGGTGGAAGGAGGAAGAGGGGAGGGGAGGAGGCAGGGAGAGGAGAGGGGGAGGAGGGAACAGGCAGGTCTTATCATTTGTATGATTATTGAGTTGAATCGGATTTACTCCTATGCAATCATGATTAGGATAGGTAAAACTGACCAGGCTGGGCCTGGCAAACAAGATGTCTTCTGTATCTTTCAAAGATGGGCAGGGGGAAGGGAGAATTCTACCTTGTGGTTCTCCCCATTACAATGTTGCAAGAACACCGGCACTTGGCTGACTTTCTCTTCTCCTAAAGATACAGGATCAGTCTCAGGCCCTGAACCTGGCAACCCTACCTCCCACCCAAATTTAAAACAAAGCTGTCCCTGGCCACATCCACACCAGGCCTCTATTACACTTTGGACAATCATTATTTATTTATCTATTTATTTAGTGTATTTATATACCGCCCCATAGCCGAAGCTTTCTGGGTGGTTTACAATAACTAAAAACATTACAAACAAATACACAAATTTAAAAACACATCTTTTAAAAACAATTTAAAACAATTTATCATGGTTTTGCTCAAAGCCATGGCTCAAAGCCAATTATGGCTTCTCTCAAAGAATCCTGGGAAGTGTAGTTAGTGAAGGGTGCTGAGAGTTGCTAGGAGATGCCCTGCTCTTCTCACAGACCTTCAGTCAGAGTGGCTGACTGTTAAACCATTGTCTCAGTGGAACAGGAGTTTCCTCTCAGCACCCTTCACAAATTACACTCCCAGGATTCTTTGAGGGAAGCCATGACTGTCTCAAGTGAAATCAAGTCTGGTGTGGGTGTGGCCCTCTGATTAGCCAAGCCCAGCAGCTGTGAGGCTTTTAGAACACTGACAGTTGGTCCTTACTGAGCATGCCCCACGTTATAATAGGCTTCCAGTCAAAATTTCTTAAATTAATTAAAAATCAACCAGGCATTTTTTTTTAACTTTTAAACTGCAGAAGATGAAGGTCAGAGTATGGGGCACGGTCAGTATTAGGATTACAGGTACCCTGTGAACATGGCTGATTTTTAATGAATTTCAACAGATTATGAGAACTCTGGCAGAAAAATGTCCAAAAGTGCTCTGAGGTTTTTTCTCTCTTTTTAGACTTTGAACTCTTGATTCTCTCTGACTGTTTTGTGTATCGCCATGAAAATTGACAGGGTTGTTAAGGAAGCGTTTCTGAGTTCAGAACTATAAGTTTTGTAAGATTTTGTTTTGAAATGAGCTTATGGGAAGCATCAGAATGGCATGCGGGGGTATTTTCCATTTAACATTGCGGAATGTGAAAAATCCCTGCTGACTATAGTATACGGCCACTCTTGTGGCTGTATAACTATGGTTTAAGATCTTAGAATTCTCATTTAGGTATAATGGGGAATTCTGGTTTAAAGAGATTAGGGTTGACATGCTGCAGATTATCTGTTTGTTTGTTTGTTTGTTATATTTATATACCGCCCCATAGCCGAAGCTCTCTGGGCAGTTTACAGCAATTAAAAACATTAAAAACAAATATGTACATTTTAAAACACAAAACACAATTTAAAAACACAATTAAAAAAAATTAAAACCAACTTAAAAACACATGCTAAAATTGACACATAAAGGGAAGAAGTGAAGAGAGAGGGTGAGAGGACTGGACTGATTCTGGTTCATAATTCCAGAAGTTGGGATCGTTGCACCTGAGCCATGCTCATTGGCATTTAGACTACTTTTTGTAATTTGACTACAAATCTTCCTGTATTGTGGTAGCAGCATATATACACATATCTACCTTGTGTAAATTTTGCATAATTTTTTTTTTGGGGGGGGGAATCCATCAACCATCTTGGCTTTTTAAAAGACTGTTGGAAGACACTGCAAGGCAATTTGAATGTTCAGTCAACCCCTTTTATTGCTGTACGGTAAAATGTAACAATGAATGAGGAAAAGTTCTGTCTCAGTTCAAAAGGCAGATAGACAAATGTGAGCACCACATATCCTCAGAGTAGTGAAGTAATTAAAATTTCCTAATACCATGGAAGATATACATAACTTTCTAATCAGTATTGCACACTTCCTCTAAATAGCAGTAGGAACAGAAGGGACATCTGGTATGCATTTCCTTCTTCCTGTTCCTGCCTGCAATATCAAGCTTGTTTGTATTGTTCTATTTGCAAAAACAAAAACAAACAACACCAATTTGCAGAGGTTTTGGAGTGCAAGTAATCTACAACTGGGAAAAACCTCATTTACAGCAAGAAGTATATCTATCCATCAAAATTTAAAATCAGATGGTATAGAAATGAATGCATACGATATATTCTTCTCACTAAAATGTACCTTCATTTTAAAAATATGTACATAATAATGCAGGGAAAAACAGAAGGGAGTAGAAAAAGAGGAAGGCCATACAAGAGATGGATTGATTCCATAAAGAAAGCCACAGACCTGAACTTACAGGATCTGAACAGGGTGGTTCATGACAGATGCTCTTGGAGGTCACTGATTCATAGGGTCGCCATAAGTCATAATCGACTTGGAGGCACATACTGTAACAACAACAACATATTATAGGCAGGGGGCATAATGGTTGAGCATGTGCCTTGCATTTGTAAGGACCCAGCATCTATATAAGGTTAAAAGGCTTCAGACAGCGGGGGGGGGGAACACGTGGCCAGCTATTGGCCCAATCCTCATTATACATTTAAAGCAGTGTTACACCACTTTGTTTATAGTTGTATAAACTATAGCCATGGCTTCCCCGCCAAAGAATCCTGGGAACAGTAGTTTGTTAAGGGTGCTGACAGTTGTTAGGAGACTCCTATTCCCCTCACAGAGCTACAATTGCCAGAATTCCCACTCTGGGAATTGTAGCTCTGAATGGGGAATATGGGCCTCCTAACAACTCTCAGCACCCTTAACAAGCTACTGTTCCCAGGATTCTCTGGGGGAAGCCATGACTCTTTCAAGTGGTATAAAAGCACTTTGAATGTATCGTGCAAATGGGGCCATTGTGACTCAGAGCAGGGAATACTGGCCTGCATGGACCAATGGGAAGAGTCTACCAGGCAGAGCACTCCTTCTGGCTCAGGGGAGGCAGAATCCAAGGCAGTCAACTGCTAAAGACCTGCCTGGCTAATGTCAGGAGGTGGAAGGTGGTGTCGGTGGAGTATCATGGTTCATTCCCCTATTTTGGATGCATTTCCCCAGAGGCTTTCCTCTCTCATTGGGCCATGTTCCAGGGCGGGGAGGTACTGAGGGCTTAGAAGCTTGCAGCTCCATAGAAGAGCCCTGCCGCTTAAGGCCAGTGGTCCACCTAGTTCAGCATCATGTCCTCACAGTGACCAACCCGATGCCTAAGGGGAACCCACAAGGAGCACCAGTGTGTAAGTGTGCTGCCTGCTGTTGTGATTCACAGCAACTGGTATTCAAAGGCATACTGCCACCAACAGTGAAGGGAGAACATAGCCATTGTGGCTTGTAGCCACAGATAGCCTTATCCCTCGTGAATTTGTCCAATTCTCTTTTAAAGCTGTTCAAGTTGGTGGCCATAGGGAGACCCAAAAAATCTTGTGATGCATAGGACACCCTCCCATGATCTATAATATTGTTGCGTGCCTCCCCAATCTCTGAGCGGTGAGATTTCAGGGGTCCCTGCGCTCATCCAGGGTTTGGTTTCCTTTGGGAAGAAGGTCAGCGGAGACTGTGGTGTCTTTATGAAATATGGTTTATTTATTTACACACATTCCAACCTGAGCTTAGGATGGAGGGGTTCAAGGCATCAGCAGTCCAGTATCCAGCTTTTCCATCAGTATTACAGGAGGCATCCTAAAGCCATCGTGCAGACAGACAGCCTCTCTGCCTGCCTCCAGTTCCCAGCCGTTCTCTAGACATTCTAAAAACACTCCAGGTACAAACCTCTGCTAGCTGCCAGGAGGGGGGGAGGCTCTCCTGAAGTTTCAATGACAAAAGGGTCTTCCTGGCTTATTCACCAGTTGCTGGGCACCTAATAGGCCCATTAACAACCTGGCCACACTATTAGCTTAACAAAAGACTCCAGCAGAGCCAGCCCCTCCCCCAAGGCACAGGATTCCAAATCAGAGGCTGGAAGGGGACTCACAGGGATCATCCATTCCAACCCCCAAACTCACAACAATATTGTGCCCAAACAGTTATGTATGACCATATAGACAAGGCTGAACCTTGATTTGGCATCCTTAATTCATGCAAGGCCATAGGAGCCCTGCTGGATCAGACTAAGGGCCTACCTATCCCGGCATTCTGATCTCACAGTGGCCAACCAGATGCTTCTGAGAAGCCTGCAAGTGGGACACGAGTGCAATAGTACTCTAGCATGCATATCTAATACTTACATGAATCTTTTAGGACCATAGGAAGCTGCCTTATACTGAGTCAGACCACTGGCCCATCTTGCTCAGTGTTGTCTACACTGACTGGCCGTGGCTCTCCGGTGTTTCAGGCAGGAGTCTCTCCCAGCCCTACCTGGAGATGCTGGGGATTGAACTGGGGACCTTCCACATGCAAGGCAGATGCTCTACCACTGAGCTATGGCCATTCTCCTTTTACGTCTGCAGTCTCCTCCATTCCACTGGTAGGTTTGGAATGGCATTCCCCATTGAAGTTAATCGATTATTCCTATGAAAGAAGGACCTATGTGTACACGGAGGATCCACAGTCAGAATAAACCTCTATTCTGGGCATACAGTTTACCAAACATTGCTTCATCAGTATTGTTTGGTCAATTTGCACACTAAGCTGGCAACCAAAATCAAAGCAGAAACTTTGAATGGCTATTGTCATGTTAAAATGATTAATTTTTATACTTTTTTAAATAAGGCCAGAGACTTTAAAGCACAACACATATAATCTTGAAATTTTAACATTACTTATTAAAAAATGTACTTCCCATAATAAATCCCACAGACCCTTTGAAAGAGAGAACTCAAAAGCACTAAGTGGCATAATTAATCCAGTGTCAATTAGTAATTGGAATCTTTCCATTATTTATGCAAACGTACCAAAGCAACTTTAATTTTATAAAAAAAATTAAACTCTAAATCTATTTTGAAACTGTTTGGTTCACAGTTCTAAATAAAGCTATGGATCGTCTGTAAATATGACCTTGTAAACTAAATCATATTTATTTTAGCCTGGATCGTGTTATACGTGCCTGCTGCTTAAAGCCTCTTAAGATGTATGCAATACTTTCTGTATGCAAATGGTATAGACATCATGGGTAACTTCTCAATTAAAAATACAAAGATTGTAATCTGTGTGATGCTTAGGAATGGATGTGCTGCCTCCATTGATATTAGTGTAATTTTTACAGGCAGAGGAAATCCCCACAGGTATTGGCAATCCCATATCTTTAAGTCTTTAATGCTGCACAAGTGATTATCATCACACACAGAGGTTGATGGAAACTGTCTGAGAAATGATTTGGGGGTCCTTAAAAACAAAGATAATTGTTTCAAACGGCTGAAGAACATAGGATGTCAAATCAAATCCTTTATTACTTCCAAGTCCCTTTATGGAGTTCAAGAGTTCTTCCATTTTTTAATTTATCAAGTGGCTTCATTATCACATCTCCAGAACAGCATTATTCCAGTTCAATGTCTCCTGCATACACAGTGATCAGTAGAATTGCAGCAAACCCTGTGAGCAAACCGGCATTTTGGATCAGGAAAAAGACTAGATCAGTTTTCCTTCCGGTTACTTTCTCTCGCAACATATCATTCATCTCTGGGAACTATTGGAGGGAGGAGAGAAAAACATTTTTAGGTAAGTGTCGCCATCTGGTGGAAGAACATGACATATTAGCATATATCTATATCTATATAATGCATCCATTGATTTATGTTACATTACTGTATAAAACTTGGTCTGGTTCCTAAGATACCAGAAAAGCAATGATTTCAGGCAATGACCAGCCTGAATGTTGTGTCCAAGTGATTACTTCACCAAGAAATGAATGCCAGAAATTGTGCTTTCTACTCAGGTTTGTGCCTTCATACATTCAGAGACCCATTCACATCCATCTTGTGCAGCACCCATTCATTTAAATGGGGCTTGTAGAGGCGAACTTCCCAATGATTTGCACTCCAAGTCTGTGCAACGTACAGAGAGGGTTAAGTCCTTTTTATTTGGGTTGGCTTATGATGAGCAGGATTAAGCTAGCAGGGAGGTGCAGGCCTAACAGCAGCTATGGTTTGCATGTGGGAAACATTGGCCACTGCTGCAAGACAATCAAGGTGGGGTGGGGAATTCCTGCCAGGATCATCCGGGGTTCTAGGGGGGTCTTAGACCTCCTACATTTTAGGAGCAGGATCCCAGCAGGATCCCTATGTCTCCAGGATCCCAAGGGGAGGGTGTTAGCCACTGAAAAGAGTCCCAATGAGTGTCAATTGCAAGCAAGCCTTTATTAGTTCCTACTTCAAAAAGCCAAGACAAGATGTGAACAGTGACAGTTCTGTAATTACAGAAGGAGAGACAGTGAATCCGATGACAACATCCCATCTACATCATCAAGTACTTTGGTAGCAGTAAGAGATAAATGTGTAGACACTGAATTCAGTAATTCAAGCAATATTTTGTGACAGTGAGAAAGTATGGTCAAATGGTGACTGGGATAGAGAAACAGAAAGCAGTATTCAAAGCTAGCCAGATTATTCTATAATTTTAGAAGACTGTATAATCTTAGAATGGGCCATGGCTGTGCCTATCATGTATAATCTTAGAAAAGGGCATGGCTGTGAAGGGGTATGGCTGTGACTATCATGAAAGGACCCTGCACTTCTGAATTTGCCACTGCACTACTGCCCTTAACCGGAACTGTCTGGAGAGTGGAGGCAGAGATTCTTCAGTAAGCGCTATGTAAACATGGGTTTGCTGATTGGTTAGTAGCCCTGTCACAGGCTGTTGATAACAGTGGGGGCAACTGGTTGACCCAGGCACCTTCTACTTCCCCTGCTACCTTCTTTCTGCTACTGCTAAAGAACCAGTTTATTCCTCTTGGGGGAATAGGGCATCCATGTCTCCTACTTTACTGAGGACAGACCTCTGTTTTGAAGGGCTGTCAGATCCCTATCTGAAGGCCCCCACTATTTGAAGGGCTGTCCAGTCTAAGTTTGATTTAAAACAAAGGTACAAATAAAAAGAGAGAATAGGAGGAACCTTGAAGGTGCCGATTAGCTGTTACCTCCACCGGGTGTGGTGTCTTCCCCACTATGGTGAGATAGATTATATTTCCATTTAAATTTTTTAATTCTTTTTAAAATTTGCATCTATACGACTTCCGGGAAGGGTGACTTAGCCTGTGCCTGCTTTTGAGACGGGCTCCTGCCTCAAAAGAAGCTTATTCAGATATATCAGTCAGTTTTTTCTTTTTTTTTTGACTGATTAAACTTCTCCCGGGTAGGGAGAAACGAAGAGATTAACCTCAAAGCCTATTTTTGTTGGGACGACCAGATCTCATTAATTTATGGGACGAGGTCCAGCCGACGAAGGTGGGACGGATTTTTAACAGCAAGCTCTATCTGATAAAGCGAACGTTCACCTTATCTTCTAAGAGAGAACGCACTAACAGGCAAGCACCCTTCTTTCTATATTTTTCTTTTACTTGACTTAAATTGTTGCTGTTTAAAAGAGATTTGCCAGATTGATCAGTTTTTGACATCTCACTGGGGAGCCATAACTTCTCTCTGCTACGCACTAATTAATAGCTTATCTCTGTTTTTGTTGCAAAAAGCTGTCCTGGATTTGCATTCTAAAGATATACACAGAAGAGGGATTTCTATTCCAGATTTTTATTTTGAAAAATATTATACTGTTTTGAGACTACTCTCTTTTTGGTCTATTTTATTTTGACGAATCTGTTTCTTGACGATTGCCATTAATTGTTTCGATCCTGGGAACTGCATTTTGTTTACTTAACTATTGGAGAGATAAGGCTGTCTGCTCTGTTTATACTGTGATGTCACCAAGTTTGGAGTATTAACCCAATTGTTGCTGAAATAAGAAGTGGTTTTCCTATATTTTTCTTTTAAAATGGCAATTAAGAAAGTGGCTGAAAATCTGGAAATAACTATGTTTCAGAAAATAATGGATGAGATTGAGATAATGAAAATTGAATTGAGTAAAATGAAGCAGGAGATTAAAGATATAAGGGTCCCTGTGAGAGAGGTGACCCTGGAAGGGGTCCCTGTGAGAGAGGAGACCCCGGAGATTGGAACAGGGGTCCCTGTGAGAGAGGTGACCCTGGAGACTGGAATAGGGGTCCCTGTGAGAGAGGAGATCCCGGAGATTGGAACCAACGTGGAACAGGAACAAGATTTGGAGTCTATGGACTTTAGAAATAAAATCTATTGTTTGGAACTCAATGTTATCTCTGAAGAAATGAATGAAGATTCTAGAGATAAAGTTATCAATGGCATGGATAATCTTCTGGACTGGAATGATGTGATGGAGCCCAATATAGAGAAAATCTATGGAATTAACTGCAGCCATGTGACAATGGAAAAACTTTTAAGAGATGACCCAGTGTATTTTGAAAAAAAGAACAGAGATATGATTTTACAGCAGTATTTCAGCAACCTATTCAGAATGGATGGCAAGAAAATATTTGGGATAGAGGTAATCCCCATCAGACTCTTACTATATGACTATGGCTTTGACAGCAAGATTATTATGGAATACTGATAATGGAAGATTGGATATTGAAATTACTGGACTTAACAAGACTACTGAAGATGGAAGATGGAAAATGGAACTAATAGAGATAATAGAACAATGGCTACTGAAATTATTGAACCTAACAGATTCTGATGTGATGGATTAATTGAAATGTTTATTTTGACTATGGTTATGACAATAAGATTATCATAATTAGTAATGAGATGGATTAATCGATATGCTTATCTGGAAAAAAAAATTGATAGATATATTTCTTAAAGAATTGAAACCTCTCTTTGACTTTTTGTGGAAAGAATAAAGTAATGTTTATGAGATTTGATGATTAAGTAAGATAACTACTGGAGGAAAGTGATTTTATAATATGACTTAAGAGACAGGATTGTTATATATTATAGACTTATAACTGATTTGATCTTTGACAAATGGGAAGTCAATATTTTACTCTTTATTTTTTATTTTTGTTTTTTTTTTCTTTTTTTCTTTTTGTTTAACTATTTTTGATTTTGTTTTTTGTCTTTGAATGTTTTATGATTTTGTCTTGTATGTTTTATGAAAATCTGAATAAAAATTATTGAAAAAAAAAAAAAATTTGCATCTATACATACAAATTACTATATGCAAATTTAATGCAAACTGGTGTCCTCTTTCTTATGGTTTTATTTATTTATTTATTGGCATTTTTACCCCACTCCTCAGCCAAAAAGGCTCGCAGAGCGGCTTACAACATATTATTAAAAACAACAAAGAAGACACTCCTTGTTCGCAGGCCTACAATCTAAAAGACACAACTGGGGAAAAAAAGGTATTGTCTACTTCAGCCTTTCCCGAAACTGGCACCCTCCAGATGCTGTGCTGGCTGGGGGCTAATAGGAGTTGCATACCCTTTGAGCAATGCATAAATGGCAACCCTATCAGAGAACATTAAGACCTCTCCCAAGTGAAATGGGCAGCTAGTAAGGAGGGGGGCCTCATCAGTGATGGCCCCTGGCTCTGGAATAGCCTTCCTAACTAGGCTTGCCTGGTGCCGTAATGGGTCTTTTTGACATCACATGAATACTTTTTTTATCCCCCAGCTGTTTTTAAATAACATGCGCTTTAAAACAAAAACCTGGACTCTTATTGATTTGAGTTGTGATTCATTCTATAATCTGAGCTGCTAATTGTTTCTTATTTTTCTTCCACCAAAAAGGAAAGTTTTAAAACTGCATTTTATTGTTTTTGCACCTGTATTTTTATCGTTTGTTCTGAGAGCTGCACAAAGAACAGATGTTGATGTGTGGCCATATTAATTAGGTAAAATAAATAAGGATAGAAATTCTCTTCTACCCTTATTCACTCTTCAGAAGCGACCTGAAGTTTCTCCTTATGAATTTCTGTACAAGCCACTACAGAATCCTAATATTTCTTTAATTTTAATTGGTTTGTGTTTACACATGAACGTGACTGTGTATGTCATTTTGTTACCTACCCCAGGGCCTTGGTGTGGTGTGGACTGCAAATCTAATACACATGCAATAAAAATGCATCCCCACGCTGAGCATGGCACATGTTAACTTTCCTAGGTCTAACCTGCCCCATGTGGTGAAGATGACACATAATAAATATATAACATAAACTATCACAATATTTTAGAAAAGGGAAGGAACAACATCTAAATAAATAAAAATACCAAAAATGTTGTGATTTAAATTGTTGTGACCTGTCCTGGTTTGGGTGAAGGGTGATTTATTAATCAAATTAAGAATAACAATAAAAATATTCGATGCTGTCTTGTTTTGTCTACAAAATCATGAGGGCTAGAAGCATGCTTTAAAAAAAATTGAACTATAATATCCAGGCATGTAATGAAATCATAAGAGATTTTGCACAACAAATCTGGATTCTGTGACCAAGATAAACACAGTTTACTAGACACATCAGCCATAGAATCAAACAAAAGGAACAAACAAAAAAACCCATTGGAGCCATTTGTAGCCTGGCAGGTAAATGCATCCATTCCACTTATTTGCAGTTTATCATTGCAGCATATTCTCCTTGGTAATTAATTCAAAGACACTGAAAAAAACCTTCAGTTTCTACAAAGTGCTGACAAATACAGATCAACAAAATTGCTGCGCTGGCTGCTTATCAAAGATGAGGTAGGATCAAGTTCAATGTTTCCAAAGCCCCCTGAAACTTAAGTAGTGCAAAATTGACTCCCTAGAAACATCCTTTCCAATCCCAACACAATTTAATTTTGGGGGGAGGAAGTGAAGTTTTCTGCCAACTGGGGCAATAAAATCCACAGGGGTGGACGCCATTGCTGCCATTATCTCCCATCACAGCTAACGTTTCTTCAACAAAGTTGAGCCTGAGAATAATGATGAAGTCAGCCATCTTCACTGAACAATTTTTACAAATCCATTTTTAGCAACACAAGAAGAGCCCTGGTGGATCAGGCCAAAGACTTCTACTTTTTCTTTCATCTAAGCTAAAGCCTATGTTTCTGAACATATGAAAGGTCATGAGTAAATATTCTTTATCTTTTACCTAAGAAGATTGTGTCTGTTGTTATTTGTGCCTAGGGAAGGTGTGGACTGGTTTTTTCTCACTCTGCTGCTTGCAATTTTATATCTCTGCTAAGAAATAGGACCACGAAACTTAGTTCCTATTTCAGTTTATATTTTTTTAAAATACCAAACAGAATATAGTGACTATCTTTGAAACATAGTGAGCAATTAAAAAAACCTATTCTTCTTGTCAGACAAAGGTCAGAGTAATGGGCAGCAGAACCCAAATCTAGGTTAGAAGATCATGAAACCTTTCAAATCCAGGGAAGAGTTGGGTGATTTGCTCATCTCTTGTCAGACTCACCAGGGTCCAGGAAATGGAGCTATGAGCCACACAGTCCCCAATTCAGACCAATTTGCAGAACTTCAGGAGTCTTAGAGCCAAACTAAATGTTCATTTGATATGCAGCAGGCAACTGCTTGTCTTGTTTTTCCTAAAATAATTTACAGACACAGGAATCCCAGTTCTTAATTGAAGGCAGTGTGCAAGAAGGGGTCTCCATTGCTCACCACCACCACAAGGGGGGTCTCCACTAGCACAGTACAGACCTTGGAGACAAACTCCATTTTGATCATAATGGGGGAGTTTTCATTTTAGGAAAAACAAGTAACTATCTCTCTCAGACACACAGAGAGACAGACCATACATTTGAAGCACATGGCTCACCCCAAAGAATCCCAGGAACTGTAGATCGTTTAGGGTACTGGGAATTATAGTTCTGTGAGGGGTAAAACCAGAGTTCCCAGGATTCTTTGGGGAAGTCATGTGCTTTAAATGTATGGTGTGTATGCAGCCTTAGCATGAAAGGGAATCATAAGACTGGCCTACTTGGCAGGATAGCAGTAAGAATTACTGAGATTTCCCATGTAAATACGTTCAGTGCTCCAAAAGGTTTTTTGGATGTTTGGTAACCAAACCTATGACTCTCATTAGTGTATCTGACATCTCTCCATTGAGTCTTACAAGTTGCAGTTTGATAATGCTTCGTGCTGTTTTCACAGCGGCTTATGGGAGATTGACTGAGATGGCCCAGGCCAACTTCCTCAGGGCTACACCTGAGGGACATGCTGCAAGGGGCAGTGAGATTCTAACCCAAAGGCTTCAATGTGTGTCACTTTTGAAAACAATGAGAAAGAATAAACTAGGATGGATTTTACCTCTGTACCATCATGCGGAATCCATCCATATTCTAGCACGATCCGTTTCATAATTATTGTACGGACATTACTGCAAGAAGATTCAATGATGTCCATGGGCTATGATGGCTTGGCCAAATTCATAGTGAATATATGTACAATAACTATTAACCATGATAATTGGGATTTGTAACAATATACTGCAGCATGGAATGCTGCTGTTTAGGATCCCAGACACTCAAATGCATTTGCCCTCCCCCTAATGATTTCCCTTTTGGGACCATATCTACATCAGGAAAAACTTCCTAACTGTTACAGCCATACGACAATGGAACCAATTACCTAGAGAGGTAGTGGGCTCTCCGACACTGGAGGCATTCAAGAGGCAGTTGGACAGCCACCTGTCGGGAATGCTTTGATTTGGATTCCTCCATTGAGCAGGGGGTTGGACTTGATGGCCTTATAGGCCTCCTCCAACTCTACTATTCTATAATTCTATCCACATTGTCCATGTAAAGCAGTATCTTACCACTTTAAACAGTCATGGCTCCCCCCGAAGGATCCTAAGAACTATGGCTTAACAACCAATCCCTCTTTCCAGGGAATTTTGAGAACTGTAACTCTGTGAGGGGAACAGGTGTTTCCTAACGATGCTCAGCACCCTTAGCAAACTACAGTTCCCAGGATTCTTTGGGGAAAGCCATGTTGTTAAAAGTGGTCTCACAGTGCTTTAAAGGTATGGTGCAGATGTGATCGTTTTCCCAATTTGCTGGCGGGGGCAGTTAGGAATGGAGTGATGTCGACGGAATCCTAAAAAGCAGAACTCATCACAGCAACACATGATGTGGCCACTGAGCATGCTCAGACCTCATTATGAAATTTTGGTCTCTCCCCCACCCCCTTACACTTTCTCCAAAGAATTTTTGTTTTTCTGCAAATTTTGTGGTTCCCCCAAGCCTGCTAATGCCACCTCCTTGTGTGCATGAGTGGTGCCTTTTTGGCTACCTAAGCGGAAGCACTCACCAGCTGATCAACATCAGAAACAGGTGAAATGATAGTTGTGGTGGTGTTTTCTGTGAAGACTGTTCAACAAATGAACCACCCCTTCCCTCCAGCATTAACCCAGAATGTGTGTTCAAACTGTGTTACAAGCATTGGATACAGCTTTGCTCTGCAAGCCCCTCATAGGACTCTAATCACTTTTTTTTAATAATGTTTTAATAATGTTATTTGTTATTTAATTTTGTAAATTGTATTGTTTTATTGATGTATTCCTATATTTGTGTTTTGTTGTAAGCCGCCTTGAGGGCCTTTTGGTCATAAGGCGGGGTATAAATAAACTATAATAATAATAGTAATAGTAATAATCATAATAATATGTTCAGAGGCAGCCCTCCTCTGAAGATCAGTTATCGGGGGAGGGCTTCTGCCTTCACAGCCCTGCTTGGGCTTCTCAAAAGCCGCTGGCCGGCCAGCGTAGCAAGCAAGATGCCAGACTAGATGGAGCTTTGCTTTGATCCAGAAGAGCTCTTCTGAACAAGGTGGGCATGACCAGGACTGTTCCTACATTGCTCCCACCTTTGAACAGCCCTTACCTGGTGAGAAGAGCATAGGAAGATTGGAAGCTGCCTTATATTGAATCAAGGCTATTGCTCTATTTAGCTCAGTATTTTCTACTGGCAGCTGCTCTCCAGGGTTTCAAGCAGGGTTGTCTCCTAGCCCTACCCAGAGATGCTGGGGATTGAACCTGGGACCTTCTGCATGCAAA
Organism: Rhineura floridana; assembly: GCF_030035675.1. Taxonomy (NCBI): domain Eukaryota; kingdom Metazoa; phylum Chordata; class Lepidosauria; order Squamata; family Rhineuridae; genus Rhineura; species Rhineura floridana. The sequence continues at coordinate 95,975,604 of NC_084488.1, read as the reverse complement.
GCGGATGCTCTACCCCTGTGCCCTTCCCCAGGAATAACAATGGAGTCATGTTCTGGATCATACACTACCCTTTAGATCAGTGGTTCTTAACCTGAGGTGCACACACCCCCGGAGGTGCGAGACACTTTTTCTAGGGGTGCAAGGCGTTAACTATACAACCAAAGATTTTGGAAAACTGTCATTTATCTTAGCTAAGTTAGGCTAAAACACACATTAAAATAAAATAAGATTAAAATTAAAAATGAACAGTATTTTTTCAGGGAGTGCGAGAACTTATTTTGGAAATCGAAGAGGTGCTGGCAGTGGAAACAGTTAAGAACCACTGCTTTAGATGTTTTTGACAGAGCTTTACTAGTGCCCTATAGTATTCTTTCTTAAATCAGCAGAAGATAGTTTGGCCTGGAGACTGATCGCAAAAGAATGTGCTGAACAGACTAGTCCTTGCCACAAACAAGGCCTGTTGCTGCATGTTTAACACCTAGCGACATCACCTAAAGCTTCTCTAGATCCTTTTCCTTTTGTTTATCCATAAAACCCAATAAAAAAAATTCTGGCTTTGACTGAATATTTATCTTTAAGATTTTTTGCATCATCCTACCTATCTGTGCCCAAAATAATTTTGCCTGTTTACACGACCACCACATATGATAAAAAGATCCTTCTTGTTGTTTACATTTCCAACATACATTAGAAACATTACTATACATTTTTGACAACTTTTCTGGAAGAATAATATTATATATGGTTACGGCAGCAAGATTATTATATGCACAAAAATGGAAAATGGAATCAATACCAACAATGGAAGAATGGCTATTGAAATTAATGGACTTAGTTGAGATGGACAAATTGACATGCCTTCTCAGAGAAAAAACGACAGATACATTTCTTAAGGAATGGAAGCCTCTTTTGGACTTTTTGTTGAAAGAAAAAAATGAAATGATGATAATGGGATTTGACGATTAATTAAGATAGACTATGGAAAAAAGTGAATTTCGTATGTTTTAGGGGACAGGTTTGATATATATTATATACTTATAGCTGATCTGTAACAAATCGGAAGTCAAGTTCTTCTTTTTATTTTTGTTGTATTGTTTTTGTTGTTTGATTTTGTTGTGTTTGTTTTATAAAAATTTGAATAATAAAAATTATTACAAAAAAAAAAGCTTCTCTAGATCCATTTTCAACCTCAGATTATAGCTTGGGGAGCTTCTAAACACTGTAACTATGACTCATCCACTTCAGTTAGCTTTAAGGCTCAAAAGCACTCTCAGTGTGGACGGGTCAAGTACTCCTAGGAGGGGTCAACGATTAACTTTCTCTCGGAGATGAGTCAAACACCTCCTTCAGCATGTTTATCTTTCCCTTGAGATTCAAGGTCTTCCCTTTTATTTTTCTTTGAGATGCAAGGCCTTCTATCCTGTGATACCCATATTCACTTTAATCAATCCATCCACAATGATCATGGTTCAAAGCAAACGAAGCTTTGTTCTTAGCACGCTATGCCAAATAACCATTTCAAGACATCATTGTAATCAAGTGACAGTACAATCCTATGCATGTTTGCTCAGAAGCAAGGCCCATTAAGTTCAATGATGCTGATTCCCACTTAAGTGTGCATAAGGTTGTGCCTTGGTTGGTCTTCCTGGAGAGTCTGAGGAAGTATGCAAGGTAGCCACTTGGTCGTCCCTTGGTACTTTCACTATACATTATAGAACCACTGTTTTTATTCAGGCTGAAACCAAAGATTGGTTTGGGGTGTGTGTGAAGCTATCCTTTCATTCTGTGCAGGGCACTGTTCTATTATATCTATATGATTGGCCTACTGAGAGGTGATAAGTAGGGAGAATTTGGGTTAACTGCTCATTCTCCTTCTGCTTGTTCATTGAGTGGTAAACCATAACACATCCTGATCTTTTTTTCTTTTCTTTTGTGTACTCTGGGATTCTTGCCATAGGTCAGCCTTTCCCAACTAGTAGGCCACCAGATGTTGTTGGACCACAACTCCCATCAGCCTCAGCCAGCATTGCCAATGGTCAGGAAAGATGGGAGTTGTGGTCCAACAACATCTGGTGGCCCACTAGTTGGGAAAGGCTGCCATAGGTCAAGGGAGGAGAACCTCCAGCCTGGGGGTCAAATGAAGTCCTCTGGCCCTTTCCATCTGGCCCTCAGGACTCCTCAAGCCACATCCCTCCACACCAGCCTTGCTACATGCCCTCCTCAAGTGCTTTTGCCTGGCTAGAATGTGCCTTTGAATGGCCAGCTAGAGCAGCCTTTCCCAACAAGTGTGCCTCCAGATGTTGTTGGACCACAACTCCCATCAGCCTCAGCCAGCATTGCCAATGGCTGAGGCTGATGGGAATTGTGGTTCAACAACATCTGGAGGCACACTGGTTGGGAAAGGCTGAGCTAGAGGATGGAGAGATGTGTAGGTGCAGAAACCTCTGGCCATTCCATGGTACAAAAGTATGCACCCCTTCTGGTGCTCTGCCAACATCTGCCTCTGCACACCGCTAGCATGTGGCCCCCAGAAGTTTCCCCACAAGGGAATGTAGCCTTGAGGCTGAAAAATGTTGCCCACCCCTGCCAAAGGTCCTTACTTGTTAGTGCTTTTTTATTATTTTAAGAATATTTGTTCACATGCTTTGGGGGGGATTTTTTTTAAAAAAAGGTGCAGGTGTTCATATCATGATAAAGTGCAATGGGTGCCAAAACAAAATGGCTGCCATGGGCAACAAAAAAGAGGTGAAAGTACTCAGTACCTGTGAGTACTATCACAAAAACAGCACTGGTTGTTCATCTGCAGTAAGTGGCTTCGGGGCATTTTTCTGTTTGAAGCAAAAGACAAGATGGTTGGTAGCCCCATCACACATACAGACGTCAACTGGACTGGCAGTGTGTCTTAAGCCCCATCTGCACTATTCTTTTAAAGCAGTACCACAACACTTTAAACAGTCATGGCTCCCCCTCAAAGAATCCTGGGAACTGAGAGTTGTTAGGAAACCCCCTATTCCCCCCTAACAGAGCCACAATTCCCAGAGTTTTCTGGGAAGAGGGATTGTTAAACCACTCTGCGAATGGCAGCTCTGTAAGGGATTCTCCTAATAGCTCTCAGCACCCTTAACAAACTACACTTCCCAGGATTCTTTGGGGGAAACCATGACTGTTTAAAGAGGCATAATACTTATTTAAATGTATAGTGCAGATGGGGCCTTACTTCAATATTGGTGATAGGATAGCACCCTCCATTGCCCCTGCAAGCAGCAAGCTAGCTCTTATGAGTTATAGGCCCTGTGGGGCCCACCTGCCTCTGTGCTCTAGCAGAAGGGAACTCTCAGCAGGCTCAAGAGGAATGCTAGGGGGGCTGCCACTCCCCTCCAGCATCTGCCACCTGAGGTGGTTGCCTCACTGTGCCTGATGGTAGAGCAAGCACTGGGTGCCTTTAGGGAAGATAAGAGAAAAGCTTCCTCATCCAGCCCCCAGGTGAGACTTTCTTCAAAGTGGGTAAAGAGCAGAGCACCCACGGCTTGGCAAACCAGCAGAAGGAGAATTCATAGGTAACTCACATTTCCACTCTATGTGGAAAGGTATGGCTAGACGGTGGTAGTCAGCATGTGAAACAATTTAAACTTAATTTGTTTTAACTGATTTTAATGTCGTATTTTTAAATAGCTGTAAATACGCCCTGAGATCTCATGGTGAAGGGTAGGTAAGAAAACTAATAAATAATGATAACGAATAATAATCAACAACTGACTTCCATATGGTGGCTTTAACACATTGGCTCTGCGGACTAGTCCAGTGTTCTTCAATCTTGGGTCCCCAGATGTTGTTGGACTACAATTCCAATAATCCCTGATCATCGGCTAAACTGGCTGAGGTTTATGGGAGTTGTAGTCCAACAAACTTTGGTCACCCAAGCTTGAAGAACACTGGCATAGTCAATCTACATATTATGTCACTAATAGGGTTCTAGAATTGAGGTGACAGAAGACTGGACTATACCACTTCAGCATACTGGTGGGAGGCAATATTCTTGAATGCTCCTATTTGTAGCAAACAAGAACACCAGACAGATGACTTTCCTAAAGTTTTCTTAAGAGATGTACTAATTTTACTATATACAGAAAGCTTGTTTTTCATGGGGGAGTATTCAAAAATATGAGTCCTTCTCTCTACATTCTGAATACAGATGCTACCAGAATCAACCAGATTCTACCAGACTCATCAGAAAGACTCTCAGAGAGAGAGAGAGAGAGAGAGAGGTTCTAACAAATCCTACCTGTTTCTAGACAGAGAGGAACAGGGTGGAATTCAGCAGAAAAGCAGGAGTCTGCACTGAGCATTCACACACATTATTTACATTTCAGACACGGCATGGATGGTTCCAGTCTAGAAACCTAAAGACAGAGAGATTTGAAAGGTAGACAGAGAAGCCTATCACCTGTTGTGCCATAGCAGGCTTAAAAACAGGAGTAAACATGGTCTAAGACTGAAAAGAATCAGACAGAGAGAGAACACAGTTGTCGCTTGCTAGTTTGCCCTTGGTGGTGACAACTCACAATCGATACCAACAGAGCTATGTTTTCATTTTAGCCAGAGAAATACCTACTCAAAGAGGGGGGAGGGGAACCACAGACACAGGAACTCACTGAGTCTACAATGACCATACTACCTGGTCTGTTTATCTCTCTCTCATTTGGAGGCAATCGCATCTTTCAACAAACAAGTCTTATCCATCATGTTAATTGTTCTCTCCGCCCATCTTTTCCCATAATTGATCTTCTGTTTTATGGTGGTGGTGATGTGCATGTGTGTGTTATCAAATTAAACACTTGAACCATATTCCACAAATCCATCACCCATACTAGATGCATACAGATGCTGTACATGCGTGCACATTGCCCAATTGGTCCAAACCATTTTAAAACATTAAACATTTTGACCACAGTTTAGTGACATGAATGGGGAGTGTAATTATGCTAAGAACTGGAAGAAGAAAGCCAAAATCTCTTGCTCATTCTTCTGGATCACTCCACTGGGGTTTAGACTGAAATCCTACATCCAGGAAAAGCCCAAGACAGTTTGCTGCCTGATGCATAAGACAAGATGGTGCCCTCTCCAATTCCATTTACAAAAGCCAACTCTGGACAGGGAGCTGAATGTTATTTGAACACTGGTGGTAGTGCAGCATCCTCCACTGTACTTGTGGACAGCAGGCTGGCTTGTAGGGCATAGAGCAGGCTGTGTAGCACACACAGATCTGTCCTCCAATAACTCACTGCAACTCTTCCAGCATTTGCCACCCAACGTGGCTGCCTCACTCTGTCTAATGGTAGGGCTCGCCCTGCCTGCAACCATTATTGATACTGACTTCAAATAAACTTTATGCAGTTTAACAATAGACAGGATTGCAGCAAAAGTGCCAACATTAGAGAAAAGTGAGTGCTGTTCCAAGGATCAGTATGTCTAAGAAACGAATTCCCACAAGGAATCAGTTTAATGCTACGAAAATATGCTTGGTGATTTCCACTATAACTTCCTCTCACAAATATATTTCCTTATAATGCAATCATGTAAACCAGAGGTGGAGAACCTCAGGCCCAAGGGCCAAATGTACCCTTCTGTCTCCTGGCCACAGCCACCAACAGCCTAGCTCTGCACCCTCCTCTAGTCCTTTTGCCTAGCTAGAATATGTCCTTGAACTACAATACTTCCTGTTTGCCCAGGTGGAGGATGGAGGGGGGGTGTTCGCGCACATGTGAGTGAGGGATGTAGAAACCTGTTATGGCTTTGTGGCTGGAACATCGTGTGCTATACCAAGATAAGTCACATTCATTGATCTGTCCACTTTTGCCTGTGGCCCTGCCCACCACTGTCATGTGCCCCCTGGAACATTCCCCACAAGGGGTAAAAAAGGTTCCTACCCTGGATGTAAAGACATATACAATATATTTTGTAAGATGTAGTGGGATCTCACCATATCTGCCAGGGAAATGTATAGGAACATGCCTCCAGCGACTGCAAAAATAATGTTTGGAGCAAAGTTGTTGCCCACTACTATACCAAATGCAAGTCCAATGTAGCAGGAGCATGCAGATAGAAAATTGAAAAACAAGGCCTGTCGTGTGCTCATTCCTGCATTAAGAAGGATGACAAAATCCCCTGAAAAAGAAAAGTGTGGAAATCATCAGCAAGTGATATTATTTTTAGTATACATTCCGCCCCCGCCCCCCAAGAATTTAAAAGGCAATCCTCTTTTTTATTTTTTTCATTTAAATGCTATGCTACAGAACATTTCCAGGTTAGGTCTTGTTTGATAGGAGCTCTCTTAATGTATTCATCTAACAGCTGAGTTAATGGAAAACATCTTACCCAGTTCATGAGGAAACTCTTCACACAAGATTGCTATAGATGTGCTAATTCCCTGAAGCAGGGAAAGCGTGAAGGAAGCACCGATGGCTAGCCCATCAATGAAGTTATGCACAGCATCACTCAGCGTGATCATCCAGGCAATTGTACCAATCTGTGACATCGAAGGTCCCTTGAAACATTTACAGGAGCTGCTTTGGGTTTCTTCCTTCTGCAGGAATAATAGAAATAACAACAACATGCCAATTACATGAAGCCTTAAATGGCTCAAAGGAAGCCAGCTCATTTCTTCCAATTATTTCAGAAAATAGCAAATTACAGAAAAATAAAACAGAAAGTCCAAAGTCCTCTCTCTACTGAGAGCAAATACTGCATAGAAAGTAGGGGTCCCACTGAATTAATGCTTACCTTTTTGCCTAAAATGCATAAAGCTTCAATTCTCACCCCACTTATCTGGGAGTAAGCCCCATTGAATTCCATGGGACTTACTTCCAAGAAGGCATGGTTAGAATTGCAGCCTAAGGATGGATTCAGATCATTGCACCTTTTTTTCTGCACTCTCCACAGTGGCATCCAAATAAAACTGGTTTGTCCAAAGGAGTTCAGCATATGATGGACTCTGATGCTGCCATGTTTCTAAGGGTGCAAAAATCCTATCTGTACAATGTGGCTGCTGTAAGTGTCCGTAATGTGCTGGGTCCCTTCAGGTGACATGGTTTCCCATGGATTCTATGGCATGTTTATTTTATTTCATTACTTATTTATTTAAAACATTTCTTACCCACCCTACATTCCAAGAGGTCTCACAGTGGAGCACAATAAAAACAGTTTAAAAACCAACAAGAACATCCATTGACAATAACACTATAAGATGAGAGCCAATAAAAATCAGTAAGCAGCAGCCAGTACAGAGATGTTAAATTTCAGGACCCAGGCTGTGGGCACACTAGGCGCTTCAAAAGCAGCCAGAATTATTTTTCTGGCTGCATTTTGAAGAAACACTGCCCTTTGCTTGCCACACCTCCCTTCCCCACTGCTGCCTTCAGACCCTTCAGGACCACCCACAGCAAAGCATTGGGCCAATCACTGTCTCTGTCTGAGCCTGCAGCAAAGCATTTCCATTGGCCACACCTGGAAGACAAAGGGATCAATCTACCAATCAGTTGTGAAACCTCCCTGACTAAAAAACACACTAGAGCTGATCCAACAAAGTTTTAAGAGTAAAAATGGGCAGAGTTTCACTAGCGTTGCGTGCCCATTTTGAGAAAAGAGGTAGAGACGCACTGAAGCCGGAACAACCGTAAGTGTCTCTCTACCCCCAGTCTAAAAATCAATACTTTATAAATGCCTGAGTGAATGGCAGAGCAATCTAAACCTCCTTGGGGCCAGGCTGGGTGTTGTGGTGGATTGGATGATGGTGCCTCTTCACCAGGCCTCTGTTGGTCTCCTGTCAGCTGGAACTCCCCCTTCTGCCCAGCAAATGGGCAGAATCCCACAGTTGGCAGCCAACAGAAAGTTCTGAAAAGGGGCTTTCTAGAGGCAGGGAGGGGTGGAGCTGAGATAGTCCAGGATCCACTGGATCCCAAGATAGTCTCACTGCCATCACATGTTGGCACTGAACCCAATCTGGGCCTGATTGCTACAACAGCTCCAGGCTGCTTCCCACACACACACGCACACTTTCTGTGTGCAGCAGGACTGTGGATGCAGCAGTGACCCCATCAGTCCATGAAGCACCGCCAGGTGGGGGGAGAAATTAGGACTGCTCCCTAAGCGCATCTTCAGCTGATGACAAGACCCAAAAAAGGATGTCACCAGCTATATCTCAGCAGAGAGGCCACTCTACAAATGGGGCATCCCTTGAAAAGAAGGCCCTCTCCCATGCTGCTGCATAACAGACCCCCCAACAATGAAAAAAGAAGAAGAGCAGGTAGATCCAGGGAGAGACGCTCCTTCAAGTATTTTAGATCTCACGTTGTACAGGTCGTCACCAGCACCTTGAATTTAACTTGGTAACATATTGGCAGCCAGTATGACTCATTCAAGATCAGTGTCCACATGATCTGAGCCATCTATGGCCAATCTGGCCACCATATTCTGCACTGTAGCTGAAGATTCCAGATCATCTTTTGGGCAGTCCCACATAACAGCACATTACAAAAGCCTATCCCAACCTTTGGGTGCTGCTGGACTGCAACTCCCATCAGCCCCACCCAGCATGGCCAATGGTCAGGAATTATGGGAACTGTAGTCCAGCAACATCTGGTTACCCCAAGGTTGGGAAAGGCTACATTACAGTAATCCAGCCAGGAGGTTATCAGTGCATGAGCCAGGAATAGCTCTGGCTGGCAAACCAACTGGAACTAGCAAAAGGTGTTCCAATAAATGTTGGATTTCAATGTCTGCACAACTGATGTTGATGAGGGAAATCTTATACTAGGGGAATCTGAGTTCAACTCACTGCTTGGCCACAAAAATCAGTTGGGAGACTTGGAAACATTGCTGTCTTCCAACTTAACCTACCACATGATAAAATGGAAAATCCTTAAGAACACCACCATGAACACCCTAAAGAATACAACATGCAGAAACATCAGCTAAGTCTTCATTGCTCCAGTAAAAAGCTATAACACCTTGGCTGCATGGTGATACAACTATCATAAGGCACTGTTTGCAGCCTCTGTAAAAGTGACAGTGATGCTTATTCTGGCTGAGCAGTGATACAATGATCATAAAGCTCTGTTTGCAACCTCTACAGCAGTGGTTCTTAACCTGGGGTGCACGCACCCCCAGGGGTTCGAGACACTTTTTCTAGGGGTGCGAGGCATTGTTCAAGAGATTTTGGAAAACTCTCACTTATCTTAGCTAAGTTAGGCTAAAACACACATTAAAATTAATTTAAATTAAATTAAAATTAAAAATGAACTGTATTTTTTCAGGGGGTGCGAGAGCATATTTTGGAAATCCAAGGGGTGCTGGCAGCGGAAAAGGTTAAGAACCACTGCTCTACAGGAATGCTGTAAAATTGAGAGTGATGCTCATGTGAAGCAGCAATAAAAACTGATAGATGTGTCACATCGACTTCTTACATAACCTTCACATCCAATTAGATCAGGGATAGACCGATACATATTTATTTATTTATTTATTTTATTCAGCTTATATCCCGCCCGACTAGCAAACAGCTCTCTGGGCGGCTAACATAGAAACATATACAATAGTAAAATTACAAGATCAATATAACAAATATAAAAGTACATCATCTAAAATACCAATTACAACATTTACATAAATAACTTAGATTAAAATGCCTCAGAGAAGAGAAAGGTTTTAACCTGGCGCCGAAAAGATAATAGTGTCTCCTCGGGGAGACTATTCCACAATTCGGGGGCCACCACTGAGAAGGCCCTAGATCTTGTTACTACCCTCTGGGCCTCCCTATGGGTCGGGACCCGGAGGAGGGCCTTCGTAGTAGACCATAGTGTATGAGCCGGTTCATAACGGGAGAGGCGTTCCTGCAGGTATCGTGGTCCCGCGCCGTATAAGGCTTTATAGGTTAATACCAACACTTTGAATCTGGCCCAGTAGCATACTGGAAGCCAGTGCAGGCGAGCCAGAACAGGTGTTATATGCTCAGACCGCTTAGTTCTTGTTAGCAGTCTGGCCGCCGTATTTTCCACTAGCTGTAGCTTCCGAACCGTCTTCAGAGGTAGCCCTACGTAGAGCGCGTTGCAGTAGTCCAAACGTGAGGTTACCAGAGCATGAACCACTGATGTAAGGTCCTCCTTACTCAGATAGGGACGTAGCTGGGCTACCAACCGAAGTTGGTAAAACGCATTCCGTGCCACCGAGGCTACATGGGCATTTGCTAATGCAGGCCAGTAGCTGCATTATTCCTGAAGCATTTCCACAGACTGAATTGTTCTGTTGTGCCCTCGGATTGAGAGATAATCCATAAGTGGAGAGCAAAAAGCCAGCACCATTGGGAAAGAATTGCCTTATATAATAATACTAAATAAAATTTTAAGATGGGCTGTTTTGCTTTTAATTTGCCATTTGATCAAAGCTTCTGCTTACTTTACTGATGTCCAAGAAAGTAAATAACCTTGCTTTGAAAACGAACCGACATTGTCGGGAAGGGGTGGGGAACCTGTGGCCCTCCAGTTTTTGGACCATAACCCCCATCATCCTTGTCTATTGGCCTTGCTGGCTGGAGCTGATGGGAGTTCTAATCCAACAGCATCTGGAGGATCACGAGTCCCCCATCCCCTGCCCAGGAAGATGGGGCCTCTGCATCTTTAATAAAATTGCTCCTTTTCTCACTCCATATGACTAACTGCATTGTTGATACCTCATCTTCTATGTGACTATTGAACTATAGCAGCCCTGTTCTCCTTAGTCATGTATAAAGCCCAAAATACCTAAATAGAGTGCCACCCGCATTATCAATTGTCTTGGATCCTACAATCAGCAGGGGAGGCCCTGCTGGTGGTGCCACCAATGGATGCTGCCCTGTGACATGGTCTTCTTGGTAAGGGCTTCCCATTTATGGAATGCCCTTCCTGGTGAGCTAAATCTGTCTCCCTTATTATTACCTTTCAGGGAGAACTTAAAAACGTTCATGTTTACCCAAAGCATTTGATGGCTGAAAGATACTGTTCCTGGCAACCTTGACAATATTAGCTGTGAGGGTATGTGACTTCTTGCTTTACATGTTTTTAGGCATTCTTAATATTTTCAATCCTATTGTTTTACTACTTTGGCGTTTGCCACCCTGAGCTGCTTTGGAAGGATGGAATCATTATTTAATGAATACTATCTGACCATCCACCTTTCGCTGTATCTTCTGTAGCAACACTAAAGCAGACCACAGGTAACTCCAATGCAGATTAGGACTTTTTGATGGTGCTGCCTCAAACCAGCACCTCATCTACATTGACCCCATGACACTTCATGAGACACTTCTCATTTAGCTAAATTGTGGCTTTAGCCTTAATATCTGGATTTTTTTAAAATATTGTAACTACTGTTTGGTATTTTGGATTTCATAGTTTTATTTTAATGTTATTATTAATGTTTTCAATATTACTGGATGTAGTAATGTTTTTGTGTATGTTTGGATCTGTTATGTTATCACCTGAGGTTACAACATTAAACTAAACTTGACTTGTTTGTTTCTACCTCACATAAAAAAGGAACGGCCACATTTCAGTTCTTTCCCCCTTCCTATAAAAAGACAGCACAGCAACTTATTAAGTTGTAGAATAATAAAAGCATAGAGTTGGAAGCAGCCCATAACGCCATCGAGTCCAACCCCCTCCTCAATGTAGGAATCCAAATTAAAGCATGCCTTTAATTGTCTTTACATGGATCCCAATTAGTTGTTCTATTATATCCCAACGCCTTAGAATGTCTAAGATGAGGATACAGATTTCTCCAAAGAAATCCAGTAGTATCTAAGTTACTTCCAAAATGGATTGCAAAACCATACGCTTTACAAAAGCAAGCTGTGTGAGGGATAGTGAAATTTCCAGAGAAGCAGGAAACCTGACAGCATGAGAACCCAAGTAGTTCAAAAGAAAAAAAAGTGGCCTATTTCCTCATCAGAGTGACTTTACAAAACGTCATACACTTAAGATCCTGTTTCTAAGTTACAAATTTAGTTTCTTTCTGGGGTCCTTTTTGACCTCTCTGAGCTCTAACCACAAAGGATTCCTGTAAGAATGTGCTAGAGCACAAAGCCTCTTTCTCTGACGAGTGACGCAAAACTCCTTAACCCTAAAGATTTGCAAAAGGGGGTTTATATCATTGTCCTTTTTTCTTTTTTTAACCTCTATCGCAGCCTTTCCCAACTGGTGTGCCTCCAGATGTTGTTGGACCACAACTCCCATCAGCCTCAGCCATTGGCAATGCTGGCTGAGGCTGATGGGAGTTGTGGTCCAACAACATCTGGAGGCACACTGGTTGGGAAAGGCTGCTCTGTCGTCTTCCTGATTGACTCAGTATGTATTTTGTGTAAACATTACATGAGGTTTTCATGGCTGCTGTTATACCTGTGAGTGCAATTGAAGTGTACATGACTATTTAAGGCATTGACAGGGATCTAAACAAACAAGAGGAGATTAGTCCCTCATAGCCTCTAAACAACAGGATCAGCAGCCAAGCCTCAAACAGAGAGCTCTGTGGCCAATGCTTTGGTGTCCTAAGCTACTGGAACACAGGAAGCTGCTTTATACCAAGCCAGACCATTGGTCTACCTAGCTCAGTATGGACAACACTGACTGGCAGCAGCACTCCAAAGTTTCAGTCAAGGAGTCTTTCCCACCCTACCTGGAGATGTTGGAGCTCGTACCTGGGATCTTCCACATGCAAAGCAGATGCTTTACCACTGAGTTACAGACCTTCCCCCAAGATACTGTCCTCCCATGTCTGAGCACAACTGCAGCCACAGTGCACTTCATTGGTTCCTCCTGTTGTAGCCTGGGTCAGGTCTGGATCTTTGTCTCAGTAAAAGCCAGGCTCTGGCCTTGTCTGTGTGTCTCCCTGCCTCTCAGTATATGTTAGCCTGTCCTTTGCCTGCTTGCCAGCCTTCTTATCCACCTGCCTTCCCTCTCACCTGATGTTTCTCTATGTCCATGGACAGATCTACACATGCAGCAGAATAAGGGGGTACACTGGATTCTGCCACTTCAGCCTGCAGAGTGCAGAGTGCCATTCTAAAAAATGCTCCTTCATATTTAAAAAAATCCATGGAAGTTTTTAAAAAATCACATCAGAGAAAGAGATTCTACCCTACAGTGTGACTCTTTTGCCTGTAGGGACTTTTGTTTTTAATGTAGGTAGTATTTAAAAAACATGAGACCCACTTGCAGTCTGAAGTGGTACAACCCATTCTCATTCTGCTGCATGTGTTAGACCAGCCCTTTGTTCAGTTCCTGGAATATATCACCTCAGGTCCTCCACGTACAAACTCTGACTACTTGCACAACCTCATACCTTTCAGCTGACTCACTGCCCAAGACAGGCTGTGTTTTCAACTTAATTTGTAAGCAGTGTCTGTGTCTCATATAACCCTTTGTGTTTTATTTGCTAAATATATGCAACTGGAAGTGATACTGTAACCTGTCCCAGGAACATCAATTCTATGAAGGGCAGGCAAGAAATCAAAATATAAATAGACAGTTCCACATGTGACAATTTTTTCTTCACAGAGACACAACTACAGGGATGTTTGATATGTGACATTTTTGACACATAGAGAAAAAAAATCTCTGTGTGGAAAAGCACTATGTGCTAGAATGAAGAATCAGTGCATATTTTTCCAATTACACATGCGGGGAAATCAGCTTCCTAGCACAGGTGATCAAAACAGACACTAGTGTGGTCCTTTATCTGCTGCTGAGATTGTGCCCATCCTATCTTAAGGATGGGGGAGAAATTTAGGTTGGTTCACTTTTTAATGTGAACATACCTAATTTACACTTCCTGAAATAATACCTGAACCAAAACATAGCTATCCTTCAAAATTCACCGTTCTCCAAATTTTGTAATGTAGTTCCCCAACCAAATAGAATCATAGAATAGTAGAGTTGGAAGGGGCTTGTAAGACCATAGATTCCAACCCCCTGCTCAGTGCAGGAATCCAACTTAAAGCATACCTAACAGGTGGCTGTCCAGATGTCTCCTGAATGCCTCCAGTGTTGGAGAGCCCACCACCTCCCTTGGTAATTGGTTCCATTGTCGTACCGCTCTAACAGTTAGAAAATTTTTCCCGATGTTCAATTGAAATCTGGCTTCCTGTATCTCTGTGTCCTGCACTTTGGGATGATCGAGAAGTGATCCTGGCCCTCCTCTGTGTGACAACCTTTCAAGTTCTTGAAGAATGCTATCATATCTCCCCTCAGTCTTCTCTTCTTAAGGCTAAACATGCCCAGTTCTTTGTATACAAAATGAAAAATAATGTATACAAAATGTACACATTAGAGAAAAGTGCACATAAAATGTGTATGTTAGTCAAAATAACATAAAAGGTCATTACATCAGGGGAAATTGCTGCAAAAATGTGTATATTAGGCAGAAATGTATATATTAAAAATGTTCACTAAAATGCTGATGAATTTTCATGAGGACTTTTTTTAAAAAATCAAACATGTAGAAATGTGGAAAACAGAACTTAAAACTGGGAAAATGAGAACCCAAGAAATTTAATAATTGGGATCCAGCAATCAATGATATTAGACAAAAATTGGAGTTTGCCACCACACCAAAGAAGACTCGTGACACAAGAGTGGAATAATGTTATATTTATTAAATATAACATACTAAATCAAATGCAATTCTGCCAATTATTCAAATCTAACTTACTTCGGGCAGGTGAGGCTAAACCTAACTGAGAGGGAATATTCCCTCGACTTATAAAGGCAAATAATTCACCTCAGACTGTAACTCCAGAGTCAAGGGCGTGGGTAAAATCCTCCCTCCTTGCTATTGGAGTCAGTTGTGTGGTTCCAACCTCCACACCATGGCCCCACCGTACAGGCGTTCACCATGATGCGCAAGCCGGTCCCACGAGGACACTCCCCAGTTCCCCACCAGACATGAAGCCCGGATGGTTCCCTATGGAGTGCCCTTTTCCAGAATGCCTTAACCGCCTCAGTTTAACCCCAATATACCTCACCTGCCCGAATTCCATGCCAGCGAAAGCAGACACACCACAACCCAACCCAACAAGCCAATTGAATTAAACCCAAGCAGTATGGAGTAGGCAAAACCAAAGGGATACTGAAATCAGGATCCCCCCAAAAAAATTCCTACTAAGCCACGTTAAGGCGACCAGCAAAGCCCATACTGACAAGGGAGGGAGGGTGGGTGCCGCAAGGCAAAAAAGGCAAACGCTGGGGGGAAGGAGCAGCCTTATATCCACTGCTCAAACCCCTGCCTGATTGGTAAAGCAATCTCACGTGGCTCCACCTCAGAACTTCAAGAAGGTTCCCGAGCCTTCCTATAATTGGGGTGATGGCAAACTCGCCCCTGAACAGGAACGCCATTGCTGTTATGGGGATTTCCAGAAAAGTAAGAGAAAAGGAGTATGATAGATAAGATGGTAGTTTAATATCTTTTTGTAAATAGGATGTTTTATACAAAATGGGTATGATCCAACATAGTGTGAGCAGGCATCCATTTGCACAATGGGGCTTCTACTTTCTCTCTCCTCCCACCCCTGGGTGCCCCCAAAAGTCAGGGATGATCTGAATCACATTTTGGAGCAGGGGACTGCGGGGAGAAGAAAAACTGGACGTCCTGTTGCACAAGGAGATTTGCATTGCACAAGTGGACAGACATCACTGACTGTCACCAAATATCAATAGTACATATTATATGAACATTTATTTTTCTAAAAAATTAAATTACGTTTCTACTTTAGTGGCTGTTTAAGCAAACAGTTCTTTCAAAACCAGATCAAACTGTCCCTTGAGAGCCTGTCTAAGGTCAACTCACACATTATATATATTTCTAGATGTACGCCTACAGTTTTTCAAAGCATAAAACCTACTGTGACATACAGATACATTGTTCAGAGAGCCGGAATTAGCTTCATGTCCTTGTCAAGTGTACACTTGGTCATAAATTCATGTATATTTGGTCATAAACGCTGCCACAAAATGAGTTGCAGACTTCCCATAGGCATCTAGTTGGCCACTGTGAGAACAGGCTATTGGATTAGATGGGCCTTTGGCCTGATCCAACAGGACTCTTCTTACGTTAACGTGTGGAAAAGCCACACCAGTATGTTAATATTTGAACATTTCATATCTAGCATTTTATTAAAAAGTCCAAAAGGACAGAATACTGGAAACTATGACAGACTAGTAAGTCAGCAAATACCAGTGTTTGACAGGGGGTTAATGTAAATCTACGTCATAGCTGCAGAAGTTATTATATATAGAAATGTGGTTTCGGCTGTTAGGAAATAAGCAACATTCTTTTAGTGCTGGAGTGGATCATGTGCCGAAAGTTGGTTTTAAAACTGGTATCAAAAAAATGTATCAAGGGTCAAATTCTCACCCCTTCCTTGATATGTTTTCATTAACTGTCAATATTTGTTCATTCATACCTGGCCAGAGATCACACTGACATTATCGAAACTCAGAGTTCCATTAGCCTCAGCTATGGCTGGATTTGCATAACACATTGTTCCATTGATGGGCTTGAATGATTCAGCAGGAAGAGGAAGATTTTGGGGAGGTTTCAGTTCTTCAGGTTCAAAGTGTTTCTGGCCCATCTAAAGAAAACCAAATGAAAAAGGACCGGAAGCAACATTTAACCATGTTTCAAAAGGAGAAAAGTTGCCCAAATAAATTATGGTGCAATAGGACAGAAATTTGAGGCTACTATTGTGGAAACATAAATTTGCGGCGTGGTAGCTACATCATGCTCAGACTAGACCCACGGAAATCAATGGACTTAAGGTAGTATCACTAAGGCTGCAGTTCTAACCCACTTACCTGGGAGCAAGCCCCATGAAATTCAAAAGGACTTACTTCTGGGTAGATATAATTAGAATTGCAGCTTTTGGGTTATATCTCATGTTAGTCAAAGCAGCAGACCCACTGAAATTCATGGACATGACTAACTTAGGTTCATTCATTTCAATGGCTTTATGCTGAGTAAAACTAGTTGAAGACAACCCTTAGTCAGACACCACCCCCAGGTAGCCACCTTAAATCAGATCACACAGCAGTGGATGCAATGGTGGGACTCTATGGCTGACCTGATCTCCCACTTGCCAAAGGAACCAAGGCTCTAACCCCTGAAAAAGATTGCAAGAAATTATTGTTAACAGCTAATTATTAAGCTAACATCATTAAAGGCTTAGGGTTGTATCCAACGGTGTTACGTCAGCTGACAGTAAGGATGGGAAATGGGAAGGAAAACCATTTTTCATAATTCGTCCCCCCTTGCAGTTCCCCCGCAAAAAAATCTGCTCCAGAGGGTTTGCTGTGGGGGGGGCTGTGGGGGAGAGGGGTAATCACTGAAAATTGCTTCCTTCCTCGTTCTGTTGACAGAAACTTTACTGAGAGCTGAGTGACACCACTGCATAAAACCCTGAGAAACTGTTTGGGTCAGATTATGTGACATATCACGCCTGGTCTGGCCCAGTGCATGGAGCAGAGGGAGTGCATGCAGCTTATCCACACTCACTCAGCAACACTGTCCCTACATGTACCTGCAGGATGTCTGAATGCCACTTTCCACATACATTTTCATGTTGGAATGTACTACCTTGACGAGTTAGTTCAAATATGATTTTCACCTAAGCGCTGAACTGCACACATGTATGCAGTATTTGGACATTCCTTCCCTTGGTTAACAAGGAGGAGTTACATGCACTCACTCTCCACCACATGTTGGACTGGATTGGAGGAGATCCGTCATCTGCTCTGGCCACTGATTTAAACCTATGTCACATCCACACCATACATGGCTTCCCCCAAAGAATCCTGGGAACTGTAGTTTATACCTTATAGAGCTACAATTCCCAGCACCCTTAATAAATTACAGTTCCCAGGATTCTTTGGGGGAAGCCACATGCTTTAAATGTGCTTTAAATGTACAGTGTGGATGAGACCCTAAACTCAGCTTTTTAAACCTTAAGTTCTGTCCAATTAAACAGGCGCGCTGATCTTTAATACGGGAAAACAGTCAAAATCTGAACATCCTTTTATTTCATGTTCTACTATGTACTCACCTGGCTATAGGCCTTCAGTATCATTTTCAGCACTCTTTCCACAAAGAAGAGGATGTAGAATCCTCCAAACACAGCTACTGCTTTTTCAACATAGTTATCTGTTTTGGGGTCAAATCCAAATGCCTATGAAAAGATTTAACAGCGAACGCAGGTTACCAAAAATGTCTTGTGCTTTGTTAGGAAAACAATATATGAGACTGCTCACTAATATCCAACCTTTAACTAGAAGCAGCTCACCATGTGGGGTGGAGTTGCTTCATTAGCTTCTTGGCAGGTGGGTCACTGTTGCTTACAGGGAGGGAGAAAGGGATGGGTGAGGGGGGGGATTATATGGGGCACTGGCTGATGCTTTTGCACCTCGCTGGCCTTCCTATTGCTTTGCACCTCTTCCTCCTGGTATTAGGGCTGAATTCACCCTGCACCATCCCCCATCTAAACACTTCCATATGTAAATGGTTACAAGACTGATTTACTTATGACCTAGGCTGAATTCAAACATGGAGTTTATTGCGTTAATTCTAATAATAATAATAATAATAATAAATTCAATTTTTGTGTCGCCTATCTGGCCGAAGCCACTCTAGGCGACGTACACATTAAAATGCAGTAAAATACAATGTAATACAAAATAAAATACAATGCAGTCAACACTAATGTAGCAGTATAAAACCATGTAGGGCAATCAATAACAATTATAAAACAATCACAGAAAAATTAGCCCACCCCAGAGATCCCAAAGCCCTGTCCAAAGAGCCAAGTTTTCAAGGCTCGGCGAAATGTATCCAGGGAAGGGGCATGGCGAAGATCGAACGGGAGGGAGTTCCAGAGAGTGGGGGCCACCACTGAAAATGCCCTCTCTCTAGTCCCCACCAACCTAGCTGTTTTTGTTGGTGGGACTGAGAGAAGGCCCTGCGTGGCTGATCTAGTCGGGCGGCTTAATTGGTGGTACTGGAGGTGCTCCTTCAGGTAAACTGGACCGAAACCGTATAGGGATTTAAAGGTTAACACCAACACCTTGAATTGGGCCCGGAAAACAACTGGAAGCCAGTGTAGATGAAATAACACTGGCGTGATGTGATCACGGCGGCAGCTGTTTGTAAGCAAACGAGCCGCCGCATTCTGCACCAGTTGTAATTTCCGGACCGTTTTCAAGGGTAACCCCACGTAGAGCGCATTGCAGTAGTCTAATCGAGAGGTGACCAGGGCATGTACTACCAGTGGGAGCTGATGGACAGGGAGGTAGGGTTGTAGCCTCCGTATGAGGTGCAGTTGATACCAAGCTGCCCAGCTCACTGCTGAAATCTGAGCCTCCATGGACAGCCTGGAATCAAGAACAACCCCGAGGCTACAGACCTGATCCCTCAGGGGTAGACTCACCCCATTAAGCTTCAGGTCAACAGCACCCAACCTTCCCCTGTCACCCACAAGTAGCACCTCGGTCTTATCAGGATTGAGCTTCAGCCTGTTCCTTCCCATCCACCCACTCACGGATTCCAGGCACTTGGACAAAGTCTCCACAGCCGACTCCGGTGAGGATTTAAAAGAGAGATAGAGCTGCGTGTCATCAGCATATTGGTGACACCGCAGCCCAAAACTCCTGATGATAGCTCCCAGCGGTTTTATGTAGATGTTAAATAGCATGGGAGAGAGGATAGAACCCTGTGGCACTCCACAAGTGAGGGGCCAAGGGTCTGAAACCTCATCCCCCAATGCTACCTGTTGATGCCTGTCAGAGAGAAAGGAACGGAACCACTGTAAAACAGTGCCTCCTATTCCCAATCCTTCCAGGCGATCTAACAAGATATCGTGGTCGACGGTATCAAAAGCCGCTGAGAGATCCAGGAGGACAAGAAAGGTGGATTAATGGTAGCACTTCCATCCCTAGTTCTAATGTTACTTTCACACTGCAGCACCTGTTGCATTACGGAACTGTGGCTTTTTTGGCCAATATTCCACCACATCACGCTAAATTTCGTTCACGCCAGTGGGCGTGGCATGACACAACAAAGAACATCATTGGACATGTCGCTACTCAATCACCCTTTCTGCGTATATGCACTTCTGCTCCCCCATGTTTCCCCCAGGAAACCAGAACTATATGCTGGTATACCACCGCAAATTTTTATCACTTTGCTCCCATATTTTTCTGGCTTAGTGGGGTTGCAAAAGGATTTTTTTCTGGAAGCAATTTACATAGGAGTGAATGCTAAACTTCCACTATATTCCACTAGATTTTCAAAAGTGACCTTTACGTTGTGTGAAAGATCAAATAAAATGCATTAATTATCAAGTAAGGAAAAGTTGGGAAAAGGCAACAAACTGCTGTCTGAGGCAGCCCCAGTATGCTAATTCATGGCCTTACAGTCTTTAGCTTGTCCCTCCTTCAGCGACCTGTTAGGTAGGTCATCTATCTTTCTTAGATGGGGGAACAGCGGATCCAGGCTGCTCCATTCTCCTGAATGAGCTTTGTGGCAGGAGGAAGGAGTCCAATAGCTCATGAACACACCCATCTGTTGACTTGCATTTCACTCTTCCCCTGGGCAAAAGCACACAAAAGGACCGTTCTCCCAGTTCCACCACCATCTTCGCCTGTTTCATCCTTACCTCTGGAATAAGCTGGAAAATTGCATTGGAAAAGAGGGTTCCAATGGCCAAACCCACAAAGTAGGTTAAAATCTTGGGGAAATAATCTTTCTTGAAAAAAGGAGTTAAAACCAATCCAAGGAGTGAAGCAAAGTTGATAATAGTCACAGCAAGGAAACCGAAGCCCCAAACTGCAGAGACAGGAGGGGCAGGGGGGAAATGCAGTCAAAATATTAGCGGCGTTAAAAATAATTAGATAGCAAACAGTTCTGGCAGGAAAATGTTGATTTATCTAGTTGCAGAACAGCTGAATTCAGAACACAATATTCAAATAACGTTGAAATCAGAAACTAGGATAAAAGAATGTTGTTGCTGCCCATTATTTTTAAGTGAGCTCATTGGAAAAGAAGACCAAAAATAGTCCCTTCGTAGAATAAAAGGATTTATTGAGGCAGTTCGGCTGAAATCAGTATATTGTAAACCAGGGGTGGGGAACCTTGTACAGCCTAAGGGCCACTTTCTCTTCTGGGCAACCATCCAGGGGGCACATGCAGAGCTTGGAAAAGTTACTTTTTTGAACTACAACTCCCATCAGCCCCAGCCAGCATAGCCACTGGATTGGGATGATGGGAGTTGTAGTTCAAAAAAGTAACTTTTCCAAGATCTGGGCACATGTCAGTGGTGGGCACGGCCAGAAGGAAAAGTGGGTGAAGCAAGATATGTAAATGTTACCTTTGTACAGCTGGGCAAGAAAGAGGCACTATCAGAATTCAAGGCCATATTCTAATCAGGCAAACATACCTAAGGAGGATGTGAAGCAGGGCCAATGAGGAGCATGGGAGAGGGCATATGGCTGGGGAGGGGTGTGGCCTGGTGAGCCTCCCAAGGGCCAGACAAAGAGGCCTGGAGGGCCTGAGGTTCCCCATCCCTGATGTAAACTATAGGGAAAACATTATTACGTTAGGTGGACATGTGAAACAGCATCCACATTTCCACTTCTTTAGCTTGGCCTTTGACAGTTAAGGTATTTGGCTCTGTGGGATGCACCTCTTTAGCTGAATTTATATTGTTCTGTTCCATTTGGAACAGTTTTAAAAATGATTTTTAACTGAAATTTCATTAACAAAAAAGGAAAGAGGAGAAGGAAGAAGAGAAAGTTGAAAGAACATTTAAACTTCTATACATCCATTTTAGTTTAAGCATATAGATCAATATATGCCATCCAAATGTTCCAATATGTATCCAGACGAAGTTGAGGTTTATAGATAAAATGCTCAAATGTATTTAGAACAGTTCTATGCATTTTATAATTGTAATGAGTTTATTTGTTTTTATGATTATACTTTCTGTTATTGGAATCTTGTGGTGAAAGGCAGGTAAGAAATCTTATAAATAATAAAACTGTTAAATTGCACAGAAAACATGGTACAGAGTACTAAAGGAATGTTATGAAAGTTGTGTGTCATTTATACATTTATTGTACATTTATACATCACCTTGAGCTCCCTCCAAGGGAATGTTAATTTATAACTATTCTAAACAAATAAGTAAAGAATACATTTGTGATTGAGGATGTGTGCACATTTTCCTGAATAAATCCAGATTAAAATATAAAAACAGCATATTTCCATGACAATCTTGGCCTTGTCCCACTTCTTCCAACAATTACATTTTCAAGGAGCACCTAGCTAGAAGCAGTGTAACTTTAGCAATATTGAGACCAAACTAAAACAGTCAGATATCCTGGTAACTTGGATTTAACATCCAAAAGCTGAGAAAGGTGGAAGAAAAAACTAGCAGGAAACAGCATCAGACAATAAAAAGACAGGGAAGGAAGAGTGAAGAAATGGCAGATACGAGTATCTCACCTACAAGTAAATACTATGCAGAAGGGATGTAAACATTGCATTGATGTTGCATAAAAATTTGCTTGCTGGATGGTCCTGGCTGCAACCCTATGAGGAGTTCCCAGGGAGCAGTGGCAGCTGGTGACTCCAATGTCAGTGGGGCAGTGGAATCTGCTCCACTTTTAGTATGAACTTTCAAGGAGCTATCCAATATGCTTCAGCACCTTTAGTTCAGACTAAAACCCAGAGCGGAATTCATTTACTCACTCACATGTAGCCACCAGCCACCACTGCTTGGGAGTATGCTCCATTGAACTCAGTGGGACTTGTACCCAAGGAAATATGAATAAGACTACATGGCGTAGGAAGTACTTGACTGCTCAAAAGAAAGCATATGCACAAAGTTTTTCAAGCAAAATTTAACAGTCACACTTGTTTGTGCAGAAACAGTGCTTGTGTAGAACAGAGCCACAAAGCTACCCTCCTGACACTGGTATCGCTGCTGCTTACCTGGAGTTGCTGTTACGTGCCACCATGTTTGTGGCAAGTAACGTTGCGGACCTAAGTTAAAACTGTCCCTTGACAGGGTGCTCCAGTGAATCTCTTCATTTAATGCCTAAATAGACATTTTTTCAGAGGCTTGGAGGCATTATGATAGCATGGTCATTACTTGTGTGCATATACATTACTTTTTCCTATCCCACTGGTAGACTGGTCAACAGATTTTGCAGGGACAGAAAAAAATAGTCATGTGTCCCCATGGGCAACTGCAGCTCTATTATACTATCATCGAGTCTCTGAAAAACTGTGTGGAAACTATAATGAGAGCCACACAGCAAAAATAAAACAATGACTATATATGAATATCCATCAAGTTGGAATTTCCCCTCAGCAAACCACTGCGAAACTGGAATTGCATCATAATTGAAATCCATGGATGTGGCTTATGAGAAAGGATCCAAGAATAGGATTGGGGGCCAATGAAGAGTTCACAAACCCACAAGAAATCAAGTATGTCAACATCATGTTTCCACCATAGTGACTTTGACTCATGTGAGAGAAACAGGTTGCATATACAATCATTCTATCCCCACTCTGTTGTATTCAGGGTTGATTCCTTCCCTGCTTCTTCTTCAGTCTATAATTATGAATAATAATTGTAAAAAGGATTCAGATCCACATTACTAATTATAAATATTGATGTAACGGGTGATAGTAGTGATTATGGATGAATTACTGCAAAACAATTAATGCTATATACTTAGCAAAAGTTACATGAATCTACCATATGTAAAGTTCCAGTATGACAGCACCAATATTTATGTCGAGATGTAGATGTACTGCCCTCAAGTCAATTCCGACTTATGGCGACCCTATGAATAGAGTTTTCATGAGGCCGAGAGACAGTGACTGGCCCAAGGTCACCCAGTGAGCTTCATGGCTATGTGGGGATTCGAACCCTGGTCTCCCAGGTTGTAGTCCAACATCTTAACCACTACACCACACTGGCTCTCTATTTATGTCTATGCACTGGGATGTTCGTGTATCAAGAGATAGATTGGTCCCTGTCAGCTCTACACTGCATCAGCAGTGTCAGGGGGGGCTGGAAATTCCTGGGTCTTTGGCAGGAAAGGAAAGTCCTTAGCCAGCAGTCGGGTTGTAAATCTGCCAGGCCTATCCGAAGCATACTTGCCGAGTCAGAAGTCCAGAAGCGAGGTCAGTGGAGGTCCGGGATCAATTGCCAAGGAGGTCAGTCAAAGAGATGCTGCATGGAAACTAGGTCTACACAAAGCCACGCCTGACATTGCAGTCAGCAACAAGCTGCAGCCAAGGTGTGCCTTATAAAGAGCAGGATGGACAGCAGGTGTGAGCCCTCAGCGTTTGGGCCTTAAGGAGACAGGCCTGCCTCTCTTCTGCCTGACCTTCTGCTGTCTACGTTCTGCAGGTGAGGGGGGAGTATCCTGTTCACTGTCTGTGTCTGGCTGCAGGGCCTCTGCTGTCCCTGAGATGCTCTGCAGCTGAGGGGGAGAAGGAGCTGGATTCTCAGGAGGCTCCTCCGTGTCTCCTGCTGCTCCTGGGTCTGCTGCTGTTACTCCCGAGTCATCCTCATCTGAGGAGTCCTCTGACGGGGCCATGACACTATCCCCCGCTCCTCAACCAACCCTCCGCCTCCCGCCGGGGCCCGGCTTATCCGGGTAGCGCTGGTGGAAGCGCCGGACCAGACGAGGGGCATGCACCTGCGCCACATCTTCCCATGAGCGTTCCTCAGGGCCGTACCCCTGCCAGTCTATGAGGTACTGGAGGCGGCCCCAATGCCTCCGGGAGTCCAGGATCTGCGCCACTTCGAATTCCTCTTCCCCGTTGACTTGTATCGGTGGTGGGGGCCGTGGTTGACTACCCAAGAGGTGAGGCGGGAGAGTGGGAGTCAGCAGTGATCTATGGAAGACAGGGTGAATGCGGAAGGAGGCAGGGAGTTGGAGCCGGAACGCCACCGGGTTAATTTGCTGGGTGATCCGGAAGGGACCTGCATTCCGAGCCTCCAGCTTGTGAGACGGCCGTTGCGAACGCAGGAATTCGGTTGAGAGCCATACCCGGTCGCCTACCTTCAGCGGCGGGCCTGGTTGGCGGTGGCAGTCAGCAAAGCGCTTATACGCGTCCTTGGCCTGCTCCAGCTGCTCCTTCAGGACTGCCTGCAGGGCTTGCAACTCCTGCAGCATGACATCCGCAGCGGGGACCGGCGACGGGGGTCGCACTGAGGGGAAGAATCGGGGGTGGTAGACGTAAGAGGCAAAGAACGGGGTCTGGCGCGTGGAGGCATGCACGGAGTTATTATACGCGAACACCGCCAGCGGTAACAGATCCACCCAATTGTCCTGTTGGAAGCAGGTGTAACACCGCAGGTATTGTTCGACGGTGGCGTTGGTACGTTCTGTTTGTCCATCTGATTGAGGGTGGTGGGCGGAGGACAAGTGGATCTGGACGTTCAGGGCCCAAAACAGGGCCTGCCAGAACCGGGCGGTGAACTGGGCTCCTCGGTCAGAGATCAGGTGGTCGGGGAGGCCGTGTAACCGGAAAACCTGGGTCAAGAACAGTTGCGCAGTTTCTGGGGCAGAGGGGAGGCCAGCACAGGGGAGGAAATGGGCCATCTTGGTGAACAGGTCTACGACTACGAGGATGGTGGTCATTCCCCAGGAGGCCGGTAAGTCCATGATAAAATCCAGGGAGACCGAGCGCCAGGGCCCGGGGGGGGTAGGCAGTGGGAGCAGGAGCCCCGGGGGCTTGCCGGGGTGGCTCTTGGCTCGCTGGCAGGTATCACAGGCCGCTACATAGTCCTTGACGTCCACTTGGACCCGGGGCCACCAGAAATCCCGTAGGACCAGGTGGAGGGTTTTATACATTCCAAAATGCCCTGCCGGCTGGCTGTCATGGCAGAGGTGGAGCACCTCTCCCTGCAGAGCTCCCGGGGGAACGTACAACCGGTTCTGGTGATACAAGAGGCCCTGCTGCAAGGAAAAGGGACTGTCCCGGGCGGGCATCCCTGACTGGAGCTCTCGCTGCTGGTCCAGGGCGTAGGGGTCCTTTTGCTGCTGTTCCTGCACCCGGTCCAGGAGGGGTTGTGGCTGGTGGGTAGCGGCGAAGTTCTCTGGGTGAAGAATTGGGCGAAGGGGGCGATCAACCTGCTCGGCTCGGTATTCTGGCTTGCAAGAGAGTGCGTCTGCTAGGGTGTTTCGGCGACCAGGGAGGTAGGTGACCGTGAACTGGAACCAGGAGAAAAACAGGGACCACCGGATCTGGCGTTGGTTCAGCCGTCGGGCGCTTTGCAGGTGCTCCAGGTTTCGGTGGTCTGTTCGTACCTGGACCCTTCCAGGAGATGACGCCAGGTCTCGAAGGCTACTTTGATGGCCAGTAACTCCTTCTCCCAAATGGTGTAGTTCTGTTCCGAAGCGTTGAGTTTCCAGGAGTGGAACGCACAGGGGAGCAGGGACTGCTTGCTCCCCACCGGCTGAAGTAGGACCGCTGCCACTGCCTTATCCGATGCATCGGTCTCCACTATGTAAGGTCGGGTAGGGTCGGGTTGCTGGAGGATGGGTTCAGATGTAAAGGCGTGTTGGAGGCGCCGGAAGGCCTGTTGAGCGGCCTTGGTCCAAACAAACTTCTCTTTGCCTCGAAGCAGGTCTGATATGGGCGTGGTGAGTTCGGAGAAGTGGGAGATGAACCGGCGGTAATAGTTGGCGAAGCCCAAGAAGCGCTGCACATCTTTGGGGCTTCGCGGAGCTGCCCAGTGGAGGATGGTCTCAATTTTGGCGGGGTCCATCTGGATACCCGAGGGCGAGATCCGATGGCCTAGGAAATCCACGGCCGTGAGGTCAAAGACGCATTTTTCGAGCTTGGCGAAGAGGCGGTGCTCCCGCAGGCGCTGCAGCACCGCTCGAACGTGCTCCTTATGTTCCGAGGGGTTCCGCGAGTAGATCAGGATGTCATCCAAGTAGATCACCAGGAAGCGGTCTAGGAGGTCCCGGAAGATGTCATTCATGAAGTGCTGGAAGACGGCAGGAGCGTTGCACAAGCCAAACGGCATCACGGTGTACTCAAAGTGCCCATAACGGGTGTGGAAGGCCGTCTTCCACTCATCGCCCTCCCACATACGCACCAGGTTGTAGGCCCCTCTCAGGTCTAGTTTGGTGAAAATGCGAGCGCCCCGCAGCCGCTCTAACAGTTCTGGGATCAGGGGCAGAGGGTAGTGATTCCGAACTGTAATCTGGTTGAGGGCAAAGAGGACAGGGGTGACTGCAGGGGACGTGGAAGGGCGAATGAACCCTCGGCGCAGGTTCTTGTCGAGGAACTCTCTGAGGGCTGCCAGTTCGGGTTCTGACAGGGAATAAAGCCGGCCCACGGGAATCTTGGCTCCGGGGAGCAGATCAATGGGACAGTCGTAAGGACGATGGGGCGGCAACTGGTCTGCCTCTTGCTTCCCAAACACATCCGTGAACTCCCGGTACTGTTCTGGTAAGGCCTCGGGCACGGAGCTTGCCTCCTGGGTCATCAGGATGCGCTCCTTCGGCCTCCAGCAGTTGGCTTGGCAATAGGGGGATCCGAGGGTCAGTCGGCCTGTGGACCACTGGATGATGGGGTCATGCCGCTGGAGCCATGCCAGGCCCAGCACGACCGGGAAGTGGGGTGCGGCAGCCAGGTAGAACTGGAGGCTTTCCTCATGCTCCCCCAGGGCCATGTCGAGCGGCACTGTCTCCTGTACTACAGGGCCCGAGGCGAGAAGCCGGCCATCAATAGTCTCCACCAGAAGGGGGCGGTGAATGGGTTGACTAGGAACCCGGTGGAGCTTGGCAAAGGACACATCCATAAAATTGCTGGTGGATCCTGAGTCCAGCATGGCGGGTACTTGTAGGGTCCCCCTTCCGGGGACTGTCAGTGCGATCAACACGGTCAGATGCTTGGGCGGTGAGGAACTGAGGTGGCAGGCCCCTTGAACCATGAGGTTGCCCCGGCTCAGGGGCCTGTGAAGGCCGGGGCATGGGCGTTTCCCGAGGCAGGGGCTGTGGGTCGTTTCGCGGAACACTGGGCTGCAAAATGTCCCGGGGCCCCGCAATACAGGCAGAGGCCCTGTTGCCGGCGTTGCAGCTTTTCGGCCGCAGAGAGACGTGGCCGAGCCCCTCCCAGCTGCATCGGTTCTGCCAGGGGTGTAGGGTCCTTGCCGACAGGCTCCAAGGGCCCAGCCACTGGGGCTGATGCTCTGTAGACTGGCCGGGGTCTGTTGGCAGCACGCCTGCTTTCCAGCCTCCCGTCAATGTGGAGACACAGGCGTATGAGGACTTGCAGGGTCCCAGGGCGCTCCACCCTAGCTAGCTCATCCAGGAGCTCATCCGACAGCCCCTCCTGAAACTGGTCCATGAGAGCGGCTTCGTTCCAGCCCAGGGTTTGTTGCAATAGACAAAAGTCTGTTACATATTCCCCCAAGGGGCGTCGGCCATGCCGCAGCCTGCGTATCCGGCGGTTGGCTGTGGCAGATTGGACTGGGTCCTCGAACATAGCCTTCAGTTCTCTGGTGAAGGCGGCTAGGTCGTTGAGTACGGGGCTCCGCTCGAGGAGCAGGGGCGTGGCCCATCTAGCTGCCGCCCCGGTGCAGAGGTTAATCAAGAATCCCACCCGGGTCTTATCATCTGGGAAGGCCTCTGGGCGTAACTCCATGAAGAGCTGGGCCTGGGCCAAGAAGGCTGGGAGCTGGTCGGAAGCCCCAGTAAATTTCTCTGGGAGAGTCACAGGGCACTTGGCTCTCCCTGTAGGGAGAGGGGTTGGCCTGCTGCTAGCTGGGTTTGCAAGCCTTGGACGGCCAACAGCAGCTGGTCTACTTGTGAGCACAGGAGCAAGTTTTCCTGCTGGAGTTGCTCCATGGTCAGCACTTCCTCCACTCCTTTGTTGCCTGCTTTGTTTGGGCTGACTGCAAACTGTCAGCTCTACACTGCATCAGCAGTGTCTGGGGGGGGCTGGAAATTCCTGGGTCTTTGGCAGGGAAGAAAAGTCCTTAGCCAGCAGTCGGGTTGTAAATCTGCCAGGCCTATCCGAAGCGTACTTGCCGAGTCAGAAGTCCAGAAGCGAGGTCAGTGGAGGTCCGGGATCAATTGCCAAGGAGGTCAGTCAAAGAGATGCTGCATGGAAACTAGGTCTACACAAAGCCACGCCTGACGTTGCAGTCAGCAACAAGCTGCAGCCAAGGTGTGCCTTATAAAGAGCAGGATGGACAGCAGGTGTGAGCCCTCAGCATTTGGGCCTTAAGGAGACAGGCCTGCCTCTCTTCTGCCTGACCTTCTGCTGTCTACGTTCTGCAGGTGAGGGGGGAGTATCCTGTTCACTGTCTGTGTCTGGCTGCAGGGCCTCTGCTGTCCCTGGGGTGCTCTGCAGCTGAGGGGCAGAAGGAGCTGGATTCTCAGGAGGCTCCTCCGTGTCTCCTGCTGCTCCTGGGTCTGCTGCTGTTACTCCCGAGTCATCCTCATCTGAGGAGTCCTCTGACGGGGCCATGACAGTCCCTCAGAGAGTTCTTCTGCGCCATTTCTTTTGTATCTACCTATTTTAAGGCTTCTTTCCCCTTCCTCATAAGGCACCTGGTACTAACCTCTGCTGAAGTTCAGAGAGTGGGCCTCTGTGTTTCAGTTCTGTACCCAAGGGACTGTTCATCTGTTTGACATGATTCCATTGGGTGGCAGAGTGGCTCCCTCCAGTGAGCATCCCTGCCTAGAGGCAGGAAATATGATGTCCTTAAAACATGGATGGAGAACATCAGGCCTAGGGGTCCAAATGTGGCCCTCCAGTTTTCTCTTCTGGCCCTTGGGAATCTCCCCAGCCACACCCCACTGGACCTGCTTTGCACCCTCCTTGAGTGTTTCTGCCTGGCTGGAATGTGCCTTTGAACTCTGATAATGCTTCTTGCTTGCCTGGATGGAGAGAGGGGAAGCAGAAACTGGCCAACTGTGTAAAGATAACATTCATATTTATTGCTCCACCCACTTTGGCCTCTGGCCCTGCCCACCACTGTCATGTGGCCTCCAGAGGACTGCCCAGAAAAGATCATAAGAAGAGCCTGCTGGATCAGGCCAATGGCCCATCTAGTCCAATATCCTTTTCTCACAGTGGCCAGCCAGATGCCTGTGGGAAACCCTTAAGCAGGACCTACGCACAAGAGCAAATCTCCCCTCCTGCAATTTCCAGCAACTGGTATTCAGAAGCATACTGCCTCTGACTGTGGAGGCAGAACATAGCCTTCATAGCTAGTAGCCTTTGATAATCTTATCCTCTATGAATTTGTCTAATCCTCTTTTAAAGCCCTCCAGTTGGGGGCCTTCGCTGCCTCCTCTGGGAACAAATTCCATAGTTTAACTGTGCACTGCATGAAGAAGTGCTTTCTTTTATCTGTCCAAGGAATGCAGCCCTTGGGCTAAAACAAGGTTCCCTGTCCCAGAGTTACAGGAAGGTGTCACAAGGTGATGTGTAAATGTGGAAGCTTCACAACGCTGCAAAGTGGGAACAGGGCCATGTGCGTACAGACCATAATGGCAACCGTCCAGGCTGGGCCCTGCTACCCTTTCAGCAGCCAGATGCTGAAGAAGCAGCTCAGCCATTTCTGCTACCACTTAAAGGCCTCCTGAAAAGGCAAGAGGTCCCCCCCTCATCCATGTAGCAGCACTCTGCAGTCACATGCCTGCACGTTGCTGAATTAGCAGCCACTGTGCCTGTTCCACTGCCTTACTTATCCTCACGGCAGATAAGGCTATCAATGACCACTAGCCTTTGATGTGTTCTAACCCCAGTGTCAGCAGCAGTATGTCTCTGAATATCAGTAGCTGAGTATATCAAACAGGGCTATTGCACTCTGGTCCTGCTTGTGGGCATCCCATAGGCATCTGGTTGGCCACCGTGAAATTAGGATGCTGGATTATACAGGCCTTTGGCCTGATCCAGTAGGGCACTTCTTAGATTCTTCTGTTCTTATGGCACTCTCCTGTAATGTCACTGAGTCTCCTTTCCATTTGAGGAAGCAGAGCACAAATTTTGCATTCAGAATGTTCCAGGTTCGGTCCCTGGCTTCTCCTGTGAAAAAAAACAGGTTATGGGTGATGTAAAAGATGAGGAGGTGCCGGTGCCTCTGCCTGAGATGCTGGAGAGTTGCTGCCCATCAGTGCAGACAATACTAAGCTACCTGGACAAATAGTCTGAACTGGAATAAGACAGCTTCTATCCATCCAACAGCAGTCAGTGATAAAAGCTGGTAGCCCACCAGCAGACTACTGTACAAGGGACCCATTACCTGTAGCAATGCTGCTACATAAATTTGTGGAAAATAGATCAATAAGAGGACAAAAATAATCTCATTGCTGTACCAGTAATCAGAGATAGCTACCTTCTGTGGGTGACGGCTTGGAACTGCCTTTGGATTTTTCACAAGGGTGAAAAATCAGCTGTTGTAAAACAACAGGGCATATTGTGGAGAAGCTGGACTCGGTGATCTTGCTGCTGTTTGACATTCCATGCAGGGAAAAGATGTCTTCAGCAGACATGCACTGAAATAGAATGAGAAACTCATGTTATCTAGAGAAAGGAAATGAAAATGCTGGGAAAGGAGAGAGAGCTGGCTGTTATGCTTCACATTTCAAAGCAAAACTACAGCATCATCAGTGGGATAAAGTAAGATGATCTTTGGGAAGACATCTGGGGCTGAGATTATCTGTGTGTATCCTCCTTTGTCTTCACTTAGGAAAAAGGTCATGGGGGAATTAAACTAGTTTGCATAGACACCACCTTAAACTCATCTTAGCTCTTAAAGTGAACCTTAAAGACAACCTGAGAATTGTTTTGGTCATCATTTTGGGTTCAGTGCATCTCATGCTTGTAAGGCACACTTCATGTGACCTCAGTCCACACTGTCTTCTTTTTCCTGTACACTGCAGATGTGGAGAATCAGGGTACCACTATGCAAAGGATGAGCACAATCTGTAGGAGCATTTTTCATGCAGCTTCTCCTGTCCTGTCACATTTTTTTCCTGCTTTTACCAGACCATTGCCTGTGAAAGCACACTGTCCTAGTCCAGAGACTGTGGAAATATCAAACAGTTGCATGAACATCATTACCATTTCAGGATCCCTATCAAGTAAGGCAGGCAATTACATATGCATTATTTCATTGTTAGATTGGTCTCATTTTCCCCCTCCCTGGCTGCACAGCTATCTTTTTGCGCAACTGGCCCAGAAAATCCACACCTGAATTTTTACTTTTATACAATTTCAAGTGTTTACCAGAATGGAGGGCAAATAGCTGTGGTTGGAATCCTGAGCCCATTATGTCAATAGGCTCTTTGTGACTCCAAGAAAAGAAATGCTCAGTTTCATGAAACTCTGATGAAGAAATACATCACTGCTATTTATAGGAAGTAAATGCTATTTATTCTGAAGTTTTCTATCAACAAACTAAGCCTCTCCCGGCAAAACTTGAATCTCAACAAATTAATTATTATGAAATCCCTAAGTACTTTCAAAGCTTTCAAGCAGTAATTATTTAATCTTCAAAACAGGTTTATGTAGCTTAGATAAATCTGGGGTGTTAATTTAAGTCCTCTAGTTTCTCTTGTTCTAAAGTTAAAGGTAACATTAAATTGCAACCTAAAGGGCTATTATTTTTTAAATCCTAGCTGTGCAATCCTGTATATGCCTACTCTGTTAGTAAGTCCCACTGAGTTCAGTGGGGCTTACTCTCAGATAAGCTTGCTAAGATTGCAGTCTAATGGAGGACAGTCCTATCAGCAACTTTTAGGAATGCTAGCTAAGGGGGATCTCCATGTTCAAAAGAATACAGTCCTTCTATTTCCGATTCAATTCTTCCTGTGCTCACGGAGGGGTAGCCAAAAACAGCACCATCCATGCAAAAGAAGGAGGTATCCGCAGTCTCAGGGTAACTCCAAGGTTTGCAGATTCTCAAAAACTCTTTAGAGAAAAAAACTCTAAAGGGGTGCTGCAAACATAACCCCATAAGAGCCCAATGCCACAGAATGTTGATAACTGACAACCACTGGAAGGGAGAATGGAATGTAGTGGAACAGACTGAAAGCAGGAAGGAGGAAACCAAATGCTTTTGTTAAATACAAAACAGTCTGCCTTGCCTCTTGCATCAGAACTAGGGTTGCCAGGTTCAGGGCCTGAGACTGATCCTGTATCTTTAGGAGAAGAGAAAGTCAGCCAAGGGCAGTTTTTCTTGCAACACTGTACTGGGAAAAACCACAAGGTGGAATTCTCCCTTCCCCCTGCACAAGTTTTAAAGATACAGACCTTTTGGAGGCTGGCAACCAAGAGGTCTTCTGTATCTTTAAAAATTGTGCAGGTGGAAGGGAGAATTCCACCTTGCGGTTTTTCTCATTACAGGGTTGCAAGAACACCTGCACTTGGCTGACTTTCTCTTTTCCTAAAGATACAGGTTGAGTCTCAGGCCCTGAGCCTGGCAACTCTAATCAGAACTCCTCCCTTCTATTTTCTTTCTTTCTCTCCCTATTCATTCTCATTTTCTTTCTTTTTCCCTGTTCTCTGTCATATTCCCTTCCTTTTTAATTTGTATTGGAAAATGATCCAGGGTAGTGGTGTTTATGGATTGCAGCTTTTGTAGTGATGGGGGGGATGGGGATGAGGAGATTAGAATATTGGCGGATGTTTGCACCAAAGCTCTGGAATGGCTTGCATCTGGCTTCCTCTGTTCTGTTTGGAAGATGTTTTTATTTCAGAAAGCATTTAACATTTAACAGTCTGCTGCTTTAAGACAATAAGGTGTTTTCAATGCTGATATTTAACTGTCCCTTTCCATTTCCCCCCATTCTGTTATACTGTATTTGAACAATATTGATTATCTGATTTTAAATTATTGATTATATGGCTTTGAATGCTGTCATCATAAGCTGCCCTAAGCATTTTGCAAAAAGGTGGGATATAAATATCTTAATGAATAAAATAAAAATAAACAAATTGATTGTGTTGATATATGATTTTTACTCTACTAACCACACTGGGTGTATTTATGCAGAAAAGTGTATTTATGCAGACATAGATAAATAGCAATAACAACCTTAAGCTGCTCTGAGAAAGGGTGAGATACAAATAAGTCATTTTTATCAATCTTGAGACTTGCAAAACAACTCTAATGATATCAGTTGAAGTGTCCCTTTGGTCAACATAATTGGGGTATTTATATACTCAAACAAATGTGTTTGTCGTTGACATGGAAGTCTCACAATTTTTTAAAAACTGTATCAACAAAGCTATTGTTCAGTGCTTCAGCCCTATTCCACATAAGGACAGATGACCTAATATCTGATCTATCACTAAGGCTTTTATGGCATGCTTAAATGTATTATCTGCTTACTTTTAACAATATCGGTGATAAACTTGAGGTTTCCACATGTTCTATTGCCAGTTTTATCTCCTGTTTCAATCTTTTAATATGTATTATTTTTATGGGGTTTATTTTGTTTTTATTGAGGTGAGCTACGCTGATGATGTTTCTGTTGAAGGGCGGCAACGTAGACAATAGAAATGTTCATCATAACTAAGCTGCTAACAAATATCACAAAAATTTAGGGACTTTCCCACCAGGAATTAGGGTGGTCACTGGCCCAGCACCAGCAGGTGGCCAGGTTGAGCCCTGGCTGAGGGCCCTTGCAGTCCAGAGGGACCCCTCCTTAGGGTGGGAGGATGGAGCTCCTGCCGCAGAACACAGTGGAAGCTCCTAGGCACCCCTCAATAGAAGCTACCTGTCACATGAGTGTGTCAGTGCGCATACCGCATGCACATGCCTGCCATCACCCAAGATGGCAGCAGGGGCATCCCTAAGGGGTTGACTGGGAAGGGGTGTTGTGGCAGATGGTGCTGTGGGCCCGGGGCAGGCTGGTACACAAAGGCCCAAACACACCAGATGCCGGCACTGGGAAGCCATGTGTGCTACTTTACAGAGGACAGTCCTCTGTTTGAACAGCTGTCAGAGCACAGCCCTCTATTTACTTGAAAGAGTCCTCTGTTTGAAGAGCTGTCTGGTCCAAGTCTGGCTTAAAGATAAAGAATCACAAGAAGGGAAAGCAGGAGGGGCCTTGAAGTTGCCCATCAACTGTTAGCACCTGGACAACAGACTAAGTATGCACACCTGGTCACAGTCTTCCCCACTATGGTGAGATATACTTTATAACTATAACTTCTAAATTTGCATCTATACATGTAAATGTGCATATGCAATTTTAATGCAAATCCATGCTCACTTTTGTCCTCTTTTCTGGTGTCATGCAATTGGTCACCCTGGTGCACCTGCATAAGGCTGTGTGAGCCAACCCTGGCCTTCATCAGGTGACCACTGGAAAGGGTTGCTGCTTACTGGCAGGCCCACCTGTGCCAACGCCTGCCCTTCCCCAGACACACATGATCTGGGAGCCAGCTATTTTAATTTCTCACTATGTCCTAGAGAAATGTTCTGTTAAGAAATTTAAATGGCAGGTTCCTCTCCTGGTATTGATTGGAGCCAGGGCCAGTCCTACTATTAGGCAGAGTGAGGCAACTGCCTCAGGCAACAGATGCTAGGTTAGGGGCACCAGCAGTGAGGAGTTCCTGCCCTGCAGACCCCAAGCAGGCCTACTGCCTTCTGGAGTGGCAGAGGATGCTGTCTTGTCACCAGAGCTAAGGTAAGATCCAGTTACCAGACCCGTTGGCTTCTGTACATGGAATAAGGGAAAAGCTATATTGTATACTTCAGGTAGCAAGGCACCTTAAGCCAGCTCTGATTGGACCACTGCTGCCACCATGAAACAAGCCCATGGGAGCCCACTGACACAGTAGGTGCTTATAAGAGGGTGCTTTACATGGATCCAGCCTGGCTCACTAGCAGCCATATCCTGTCCGCTTCCAAGCCCAATTCAAAGTGCTGGTTTTGACCTCTATGTCTCAGGTCCCCAAAATCTTCTGGAACACCTCTCCCAATATTAACCTACCTGGACTCTTGGATCTTTTTCTGAGGTCCTTCACCAAGTCCCTCCTGTAAGGGAGGGTCAGAGGGTGGTTACAAGAGAGAGGGCATTTTTGGTTGCAGCTTTCCATCTGTGGAATATGCACCCCAGTGAGGTCCACCTGGCGCCTTCATTGACATCTTTTTGGTGCCAGCTAAAGACTTATCTTTTTCCCCAGGCATTTGATAGTACATTTGATAATACAA
Source organism: Rhineura floridana (assembly GCF_030035675.1). NCBI lineage: Eukaryota > Metazoa > Chordata > Lepidosauria > Squamata > Rhineuridae > Rhineura > Rhineura floridana. The sequence continues at coordinate 95,939,315 of NC_084488.1, read as the reverse complement.
TACTGTTGTATTAGTGCACTGCAAAAGCTTTCTGTGGCTGTTGGGAAATAGTGGTGGTTTTGCTTGATTTTGTGCTTGTTTTGTTTTATGTATATTGTTTCCGCTTTAAATTATGTTGTAAGTCACTTGGAGACCTTTGGGTAGCAAGTGACTAATCAATCAAACCTTATTATTGTTGTTGTTATTATTGCCTGTCCTTCACCAGTAGGTCTCAGGACAGGCAACAGAAATTTAAAATGCAGTATTAAAAACAGTTGAAACACATTACATTTACAAGAACACATACATCTCAAGTGATGAAGGCCAGGGTAAAGGGGTGCATATTTAGCATTCACCAAAAATTATACAGCAAAGGTGCCAGGCGCACTTCTGTAGAGAGGGAATTCCACAACCTAGGGGCTGTCACAGAGAAAGACCTCTTCCGGGCCACCACCAGCTCAACTTCTGAGGGTGGCAGAACTACCGAGAAGGCCCCCTGTGCTGCTCTTAACACCATCATCTTAATGTGATAGCTTTGTCTTTTAAATATGGTATGGCAAGTACCTAGTACATACATTTTAAAAGATTGTGGGTCTCAGAAAACAGGTTTGATCAACACATGGAAAAGAACTAAGTGGGAGAGGTCTGAGGTGGTAAAAAGGACTACCATTTTAGGCCACAACTGGCAGAACATAATTTTGAAAGGTTCTCTACATTGAAAAAAAACACCCCTACAAATATGAAACCAGCACAATAAGGAAACAACCAGTCCACAGCCTCCCTCTCTCTCTGGCTGTTTTACTTTCAAGGAATTTGCTGTGTGGGCAAGCACATGAAAAATGGCAACTCCCCACCTGCAATCCTGAACTGTAACCTACATTTTGACAAGTCCACATTCTACCACCAAGCTTGTGAAAGTTAGTAGTCCACAAAAAGCTTGAGTATCCTGCCTGCCCCCACACCTATGATAGTAGTCATTTGTGACCTAAAGAGCTAATTTTTCACCTTCTTTTTTTTTAACCTGATGGCAATTCCTGCTCAACCGGTGACCAGATGGGTGGGTGTTTATAGGACTGAAGTGGTGACTAATTCCCAAAGGAGTTTTTGCTTAAGTATTGCAACACAGCGGCATTTCCTAATATGTCTCCTCTGACGTCCTCCACCCTTGCTACCTTCTGTTCTTTGCTGTGCCTTCGTGTGTGTGTGGAATATATCTTGTATTTGAAGTGCTATAGTGAGTCAGTACCATCTTTTACCACATCACTATACTTTACATGTCCTGTACAGGAGTCCCAAGGGCAAGGGCACTACCCCCCTTCTATTACCTTCCTTTTTGTTTGTTTTAATTTTCTGTTAAACCAATCTAGAGGAGATTGGTGGTGGGGAGGGCGTGTGGTGCATGTGTAGTTCCTGCACAGGGAGAGAGCCTATGCAGTGAACTGAATGGTAGGAGAAAGTTGCCAGATGCCTTCAGAGTGAGAGTCTGTAACTGGCAGAAGGCTGGCCCTCCCTGGGTGTGAGACAGGAGGGGGAGTAGATGGGCCCTGTGTGAGTAAGTTTGAATGTGCGTGACTGTTCCCAATCCTCGCAGAGGCCTACTGGGATAATTCGCTCCAGCAGGCTTTGTTGGTGGTCTCATGTTGAGCCCATATCAGGTATTCAGGAGGAATCTTAGCACGGAGGAACATGGGTGATGCCACCCCAATTTCAGTGATTACGGGGAGAGGGAAATATAGTCATGGGGAGGTGGTGAATTACCATAGAAGGCGAAGGCAAGGCTACCTGTACCTTGTTCCTTGCTGCCACTCCTCTCATGGATTGGTTCCTTGTTGCTCATCTGCTGTGCCCACTGGCCTGTGTGTGTTGTTGTTTAATGCCAGATCGGTACATAATAAGACCACTCTCATCCATGACTTGATTGTGGATGAAGGTGCCGATTTGGTGTGCATTACTGAGACCTGAGTGGGTGAGCTGGGAGGAGTTGATCTGACGCAGCTTTGCCCACCTGAATACTCAGTGCTACACCAGCACAGGCTACAGGGATGGGAGGGGAAGAGTTACTGTGGTCTATAGAACTTCCATCTTTGTCACCAGGAAACCACTCTGTCTTGGAGCTGGCTGTGAGGGTCTGCACCTGGTGTTGGGCCAAGGAGACAGTAAACTAGGGTTGCTGCTGGCGTACCGTCCGCCCTGCTGCCCAGCAGCTTCTCTGACTGAGCTGGCGGAGGCCGTCTTGGCTGTGGTGTTGGAGGAGCCCAGAATGATAGTGCTCAGTGTCTTCAGTGTCCATGCTGAGGCTGCCTCTAGTGTTCCAGCTCGGGACGCCATGCCCTCCATGAAGACCATGGGGTTGTCTCAAGTTGTCACTGGCCTGACGCATAGGGCAGGACACACCCTTGACTTGGTTTTTGCTCCAGATGGAGGAAGGGGTGGTCTGGAGATAGCGGGGCTGATGTCACCCCATTGTCATGGTCAGATCACTTCCTGGTGAAGTTCAGACTTATGGCTCCGATCCTTCCCTGCAGGGGTGGTGGACAGATTAAGATGGTCCACCCCTGGAGCCTGATGGAATCCACTAGATTCCTGATTGCCCTGGAGGAGTTCCCAGTAGATAGAGCAGGTGACCCTGTTGAAGCTCTTGTCACACTGTGGAACAGTGAGGCACATCGGGCTCTTGACACGGTTGCCCCCGAGCGCCCTCTCCAGCATTGTGGAGCCCAGCTTGCACCTTGGTACACCAGTGAGCTAAGGGCAATGAAACAGGCTGGATGATGGCTAGAGCACAAGTGGCAAAAGACGTGCTGTGAGGCTGATCGGGCATGAGTAAAACATCATAACTGCCTACTGTGTGGCGGTGACAGCGGCGAAGAAGGCCCACTTCTCTGCCTCCATCGCATCCTCAAGTAGCCATCCGGTGGAGCTTTTCCGTATTGTCAGGAGTCTGTTGACATCAACTCCAGGAAATGGAGTTTTAGACCCTTCGGAGGCCCACTGTGAATTGTTTGCAAGGCACTTTGAGGGTAAAGTTGCTCGCCTCCGTAGCAGTCTTGATGCCCCCCTCCACATCTACTGTAGTCCCCAATGAGGTGTCCAGTCAAAGTCTGCTGCAACTTCTTGGGAACGGTTTCAGTTGATGTGGCCTGATGACGTGGACAAGGTGCTTGCAATGATGCAGCCAGCAACGTGTCTTCTTCTATTATTATTGTTGTTGTTGTTGTTGTTGTTGTTATTATCTTTATTTATACCCCGCCATTTTTCCAAAACTGGAACTCATGGCGGCTTCCAGATAAAAAATACAAATAATTAAAAACATACAAAGTCCACATTAAAATAAGATTAAACTATTTCCAATATTAAAACCATACACACATATAGCTAAAAAAGATTCAAACTAGTTTAAAAATGATATAATAGACATTAGCAATGCAGCACCCTTCACGCCCTATCCTTAGCCTTCAATTCCAAAGGCTTGTTGGAATAGGAAAGTCTTTGCTTGTCAACGGAAGGACTGCAAAGGGGGGGTCATTCTTACCTCCCTAGGAAGGGAATTCCAAAGCCTAGGGGCAGCCGCCGAGAAGGCCCTCTCACGTGTCCCCACTAGTCGTACTTGAGAAGATGTGGGTATTGAGAGAAGGGCCTCTCCTGAGGATCTCAGGGCCCGGGCAGGCTCATACAGGGAGATACGGTCTGATAAATAGCCTGGACCTAAGCCATATAGGGCTTTATAGGTCAACACCAGCACTTTGAATTGTGTCCGGAAACAGACTGGCAACCAGTGGAGCTTTTTTAACAGGGGGGTAGTACGGTCCCTGTAACCAGCCCCAGTTAGCATTCTGGCTGCAGCACGTTGTACCAACTGAAGTTTCCGAACAGTCTTCAGAGGCAGCCCCACGTAGAGCGCGTTACAGTAATCTAAACGGGATGTAACTAAGATGTGTGTCACCGTGGCCAGATCAGACAGCTCAAGGAACGGGCGCAGTTGGCGCACTAATCTTAATTGTGCAAAAGCACTCCTGGCCACCGCAGAAACCTGGGACTCCAAATTTAACACTGAGTCCAGGAGCATACCCAAACTGCGAACCTGTGTCTTCAGGGGGAGTGTAACCCCATCCAGCACAGGCTGTATCCCTATTCCCTAATTCGCCTTACGACTGACCAGGAGCACCTCTGTCTTGTCTGGATTAAGCTTCAATTTGTTCACCCTCATCCAGTCCACCACTGACGCCAGACACTGGTTTAAAACCGAGACAGCTTCCTTGGAATTAGGTGGAAAGGAGACATAGAGTTGGGTGTCATCAGCATACTGATGGCACCGAACCCCAAACCCCCGGACAACCTCTCCCAGCGGTTTCATGTAGATGTTAAATAGCATAGGGGATAAAACTGAGCCCTGAGGGACCCCACAGGTCAATGGCCAAGGGGTCGAACAGAAATCCCCCAGCACCACTTTCTGGGTTCGTCCCTCCAGGAAGGAATGCAGCCACTGCAAAACAGTGCCCCTAAGTCCCATCCCAGCAAGGCGGCCCAGAAGAATACCATGGTCGATGGTATCAAAAGCCGCTGAGAGGTCCAGCAGAACCAACAGGGATACACTCCCCCTGTCCAGTTCTCTGCGTAGGTCGTCCACCAAGGCGACCAAAGCCGTCTCCGTCCCATAACCAGGCCTGAAACCAGATTGAAATGGATCCAGATAATCTGTTTGATCCAAGGATCCCTGGAGCTGGGAGGCCACCACAAGCTCTATTACCTTACCCAAAAATGGAATATTGGACACTGGCCGGTAATTATCCATTATGGAGGGGTCCAGGGAGGGCTTTTTTAACAAAGGCCTTACAACTGCCTCCTTTAGGCAACCTGGAACTCTGCCTTGGTGTAAGGAGGCATTAACCACTCCCCTCACCCACTCAGCCAGTCCCTCTCTGGCACTTTTTATAAGCCAGGAAGGGCAAGGGTCTAGCAGACATGTGGTGGCTCTCACCTCTCCAAGGATCTTGTCCGCATCCTTGGGCTGTACAAATTGAAAAGAATCCATCATTATTGGACAGACAGGAGCCAAAGTTACATCACCTGAGACTGTATCAATTATAGCGTCTAAGTCGGAACGAATCTGAGCGACTTGATCTGCAAAGTGCTGTGCAAACTCTTGACAGCGGGCTGTTGAGTGATCTATATTACCCTCTCGGGGGCCAGAATGTAAAAGACCCCTGACCACTCGAAACAGCTCCACTGGACGGCTCGCTGCAGATGCAATGGTGGCAGAAAAGAATGATTTCTTTGCTGCCCGCACTGCCACGGAGTAGGCCTTCAAGGAGGCTCTAGTCCATGTTCGGTCAGACTCGCTCCGAGTCTTCCACCAACGTCGTTCTAGTCTCCGTCTCATTCGTTTCATCACTGCCAGCTCCTTGGTAAACCAAGCGGCTGGTTTGGCTCCACTTCGTGAGAGGGGACGCTCAGGAGCGATCATGTCCACCGCCCTGGCCATTTCCCCATTCCAGAGGTCAACCAGAGCTTCGACAGAATCGCCTGCCGAGGTGGCACGAAAATCCCCAAGAGCTATCAGGAAACCATCCGGATCCATCAGCCTCCTGGGGCGGACCATCCTAATCGGTCCCCCACCCCTGCAGAGGTTCCGAGTCCCAGTGAGTCTAAACCCCACCATTCCGGTCCGATGGGATCGATTTCAGCCTCTCCTCGCTGAGGAAGTGGACAAGGTGCTCTCTACTGTAAAGCCAACCACTTGTCTGCTTGATCCTTGCCCTTCGCAGCTAATTATGAGCTGCAAAGAGAAACTGGGTGAAGGGATCAAGGCGGTGGTGAATGCATCCTTGAAAGAGGGTGCAATGCCATTAGCCCTCAAGGAGGCAGTGATAAAGCCCATCTTAAAAAAGCCCTCCTTGGATCCCCAAGAGTTGAACAACTTTCGTCCAGTTTCGAATCTACCATTCTTGGGCAAGGTGATAGAGCGAGTGGTGGCCAAACAGTTACAGACATGCTTGGAAGAAGCGGATTATTTGGATCCATTCCAATCGGGCTTCAGGACTGGTCATGGTACTGAAACAGCCTTGGTCGCTCTGGTGGATGATATGAGGAGGGCGTTGGATAGGGGAGAATATACCTTCCTCGTCTTCCTAGATCTCTCAGCGGCTTTTGATACCGTTGACCACGGTATCCTGTTAAATCGCCTAGAGGGATTGGGAATGGGGGGCACTGTTTTACAGTGGTTCCGTTCCTATCTCTCAGGTAGACACCAGCGTGTGGCATTGGGGGATGAGGTTTCAGACCCTTGGCCTCTTAATTGTGGAGTGCCACAGGGTTCTATCCTCTCCCCCATGCTATTTAACATCTATGTGAAGCCGCTGGGAGCGATCATCAGGAGTTTTGGGCTGCAGTGTCATCAATATGCCGATGACACTCAGCTCTACCTCTCCTTTAAGTCCTCGCCAGAATTGGCTGTGGAGACCATGTCCAAGTGCCTGGAGTCCGTAAGTGGATGGATGGGCGAGAACAGGCTGAGGCTGAATCCCGATAAGACTGAGGTGCTACTTGTGGGAGACAGGAGAAGGTTGGGAAATATCGACTTGGTCGTGAATGGGGTAAGATTGCCCCTGAAGGACCAGGTCCGTAGCCTAGGAGTCATTCTTGACTCCCAACTGTCCATGGAGGCGCAGGTTTCAGCAGTGAGCCGGGCAGCTTGGTATCAATTACATCTGATACAGAGGCTACGACCCTACCTTCCTGTACATCTACTCCCAAAGGTGGTACATGCTCTGGTCTCCTCTCGCTTGGATTACTGTAATGCACTCTACGTGGGGTTACCCTTGAAAACAGTCCAGAAACTGCAGCTGGTACAAAACGCGGCAGCACGCTTAATTAAGCATACCCGTCGCCGGGATCATATCACCCCAGTGTTAGTAGACCTACACTGGTTACCAGTGGTTTACCGGGCTCAATTCAAGGTGTTGGTGTTGACCTTTAAAACCCTAAACGGTTTCGGCCCAGTTTATCTGAAGGACCGCCTCCAGTATCATCAATCAGGCCGCCTCACAAGATCAGCCTCACAGGACCTTCTCTCGGTCCCTCCAGCCAAAACAGCTAGGCTGGTGCGGACCAGGGAGAGGGCGTTCTCGGTGGTGGCCCCCACCCTCTGGAATTCTCTCCCGTATGAACTCCGACATGCTTCCACTCTGACAGGTTTCTGGAGAGCTGGCTCTTCGGGCAGGCCTATAATCTTGGGGTAGATTAGCTTTCAGTTGTATATATGAAATGTGGTGTTATCAGAGATGTTATATATTGTATATTGTTTGCAGTATTTTAATTGTGTTGTAAGTCACCTAGAGTGTCTGTATAGTCAGACAGATAGGCGTCTAACAAATAAAATTATTATTATTATTATTATTTTACAAAAATGCAGTTGTGGACAGTTGTGCCAAATTTTTTGGGAGCAGCAGTAAAGGGTTTTTTAACTTGTTCCTTGATTAACCTCTCCCCCAAAACACCCCTGTTGTTTACTCTGGGGGAGGGGCAGAATAGGTACCTACACCTTTCCTCCCAAGAGGCAAACAGCAGCATGATTTTGACTGCAAAAATGGTGCCTAGGAATATGGTGCTCCTCCTGCCATTACGGCTCCCCAAAAATTGTCAGGCTAGGCTCCCCAGTGGTGCATGGATCACCAATCTCCGACATAATGTGTAGTCTGGCACTGAAGCTGTATAGAATCATCTAGACCAAGCACCACACCCAAAGCTTCATCTAGCCAGGTTTCTGAAATGCACAGAAACTGGCAGCCTTATTTATCCATATCACATCATTATTACTCAATCTCAACTTGCAAAGCTGTGCCTTCGCTATTTACTTGACATTTCTGAGAATGGCTCTGAAAGTTCATCCCATCAGAAATTTGTTTGTCTGGACTTTTTTATGGTTTTCATGTCCACTCTACATACTAAATCCAGTTGTCACTGAGCCTCAGCATGACAGCGTGCTTCAGACTCCCATGCCCTTCTCCGCTATACAGAGAACTTCTGGAACACAGATGGGGAGTCTGTGACCCTCCAGCTCCCATCAGCCTCAGCCAGCATGGCCAATGGTCAAGGATCATGGGAACTGACATCTTAAAACATCTGGAGGGCCACAGGTTTCCCACTCCTGATATAAAAGCAAAGTATGCTTCAGAAATATTGTTTCCAGAAAGGTAACCATGTTAGTCTGTTGCAGTAATAAACAACAACAAACTTGTCTGAAGAGAAAAAAAAAATCCTCCTGGATCAGGCCAAAAGCCTACCTACTACAGCGGTGCTTCCCAATCCTTTTTTCCCTATGGACCACTTGAAAATTGTCAAGGGTCTTAACAGACCACTTCATGAGTTATCTGTCTGTTCTAGTAAATGCAATGGCTGTACTAGGGGCTATATGTATTTTTTGTTGCTTCTTTTACTTCATATATTGCATTGCAATCCACATTCCACAGAACTGAAAGTGTAATATAATAAAATACAACATAAGAAACAAAAGCAGCAACAAAAATATAATTAAATATTAATGTGAATATTTAATGCGGACACACCATGGACCACTTGAATGAAGCCCGCAGACTGCTGGCGGTCCACAGATCACAGTTTGGGATTACCAGGTTATGAGGGCAAGAGCACTCTCCCACTGCTGTTCCACAGCAACTGGTACACCAGCGGACCTTTAGCATCGTGGCACCTACCCTTTGGAATTCCCTCCCCTTAAATATTAGGCAGGCAGCATCTCTTTTATTTTTTTGGTACCTAGTAAAGACCTTCCTCTTTCAACAAGCCTTTTAAGTAGAGACCTTATCCCAGTCTGCACCTGTGTTGGAACTGCTTTTTAAGATGTTTTTAAACCTTTTTTTAAAAAAGATGGTTTAAATTGTTTTGCTTTGATATGTTTTTGCAGATGTTTTGTTTTTAAGATGTTTTAGAGTGCTTTTAGTATTTTTGTTTGCCTCCTTGGGCTCCTTCTTATTATTTTAATAATAAAAAGTTTATTATTATTATTATTATTATTATTATTATTGATCAGCCTTATCCTCCATAAATATGACTACTTTCTTTGAAAGCTGTCCAAGTTATTAAGCCACCACATCTTATTTATTTATTTATTTATTACACTACATTTTGTAGCAGTGAACTCAATGGCATAACTACGGCACCTTGTGATAGTCAAAACTAAAGACTAACAAATGAGGAGCATGTATGTGTTAGAATTTGACAGGTAATACACATGGTCTGTGTATATGTTTGTAAGCAGTGAGGTCAGAGGGGAATGAAATGTAAACATTCTGATGCAGACAATTAGGTTAAACCAAGTCCTTATAGGGACTAGACAGCTCATTGTGCATCTAACTCAGTACTGTCGACACTGACTGGCAGCGGCTTTCCAGCGTTCAGAGGCGACCACCTGGAGATGCCGGGGAATAAACTTGAGAACTTTTGCATAGGAAGCCCACGCTCTACCACTGACCTACAGCCCTTTCCCAAGAGCTCAAAGATTGTTATTACCAATATGAAAATGAAATCGATAGATGACCTTACTAAAACTCACACAATTAATTCAATTAATGATCTCATGGGGAAATGATCGAAAACTGCAGCCCTGATGAAAATGCCTGTTCTGAATCTGGGGGAGGTGGCTGCAAATCCCTGCCCAAACCCTTGATCCAGTCCGTCTCTCAGCCTCAGTTTCCCCCCCCTGTAAAAAAAAACTTGGGAAGAGACTCCAGAAGACGGGGGCGGCGAAATGCTTTGCGTCTTTCAAGCGCTCGTTGCTGAGGCAGGGGAGCAGAACAAGGGCGGCTGTACCTGGTTGTAGCGCAGGACCTGCAGCTCCGGCCATCCTGGCAGCGATTCCTCCAGCCGGTGCGCGGCTCCCAACTTCTGCAGCATTTGGCTGAGCTGCTCCGTCGAGAGGCTCCCGTTCCCTCCGAAGACGGACAAGACATCCCGCGCGAAACGCGGGCTCGCCGGCGAGGCTGCGGGAGTCTCTCCTTCTGCGCTGATCGGGGCGAGGGCAGCCAGTCCCAGAGCCAACGCAGCGGCCAGGAACGTCCGAGCCACGAGGGGAGACATCGTCGACGACGCAGCGGCTCTTTGCTGACCCGCCCGCCCCTCAGGCAACCTCGGCGATCGATGGAAGCGCAGAGAGGAGCGGTCGGAGGGATTGCCAAGGGTTGACGATTAGCCGACGGCGCGCACGCGCCTTGCCCTCCTGGCAGACAGCAGGCGGGAACGGACGAGGCGCTCCGGTCCGCTGCCTCAGCCTTTCTCGGGCTCTCGGCCTCCTGCGCTCCAGCTTGCTGCTCTCGCCCGTCCTTCCCGGGCAGGGCAGGGGCGCTTCCTAGGGCCTTTCTTAATCCTGGAGGCCCCCTGGAGGTGGGGTGCGAAGCCGAGAGAGAGAGAGAAGTTTCTTCCGCAGAGGAAAAGGGGGTGGCAGAGATGCACGCAGCTCCTCCTGTGTGATGACAGAGGAAAGGGCAACCGGACAGATAAGAGCGGGCGGGACCAGCTGCAGAGGCGGGGAAGGTCGAGAGGGCAGCTGCTTCCTTCAGGGATGGGGTTTCCCTGCTTTTCCTAGGACGGGGGATTCCAAGCTGTGGCTCTTGTGGCACTAGTGGTCCGCTAGATGCATTCAGGTGATCTGTGGCATGTCTGTAAAAATACAATTAAAAATCAAACAGCGCAGAGCACAATGCATTGCCATTGCTACAGCCGACAGAAAAATCATTTAAGTGGTCCAAGAGCCTCTGCAATTTTCAAGTGGTCCATCAGGAAAAAGGTTTGGGATGAATCGGGTGAAGTCATCGGGGTTGCAGGGAGTCGTAGACTGTTACTTTTTTGGGAGCAGGGTCCCAGCCAGGTCCCTATATATGAGCCAATCAGCATGACAAGAGAGCATGTTGGCTACTGAGAAGAATCCTTGTCCTTCTGCGCTGATCGGAACCAATCAGGGCGAAAGGAGGTGAGTCGGTCTCTGAGAAGACTCTTCTCAGTAGCTAACACACAGCCTCCCCTTCCATGTTCATTGGCTCCTGGATCCATTCTGGGGAGGTCTGTTTTAGTGGAGTGTGGACTCGCAAGATGACAGGGAGATGAGGGAAAGTAGAAAAGGGTGTGAGGGGGTGTGGCGTGACTGTTTTGAAGGGACCCTGCACTTCTGAGTTTGCCACTATACTATTGTGTGTGTGTGTGTGTGTGTGTGTGTGTTGACCCATTAGGAAATAAGTAACAGTGGAACATTTATACTGAGTCAGACCATCAGTCCATCTAGACCAGGACTGTCTACGCTGACCGGCAGCAATTCTCCAGGGTTTCAGGCAGGGAATCTTTCCTGCCCTAGCTGGAGATGCTGGGGACCGGGGACTGAATACGAGATCTTCTGCATAGCAAGCAGAATGCTCTACCAGTGAGCGATGACCCTTCCCCTAACTGTATCTACTCAGAAGTAAGTCCTATTGAATTCAAGGAGGCTTGCTCCCAGGAAAGGGGACAAGGTAGGATTGCAGCCAATAGCAATGGTAGGGTGACACCACTGAAGCTTGACAAAGCAGTAGGCGAGCTTCAAACTTCACCAAAATTCTCCAGGCTGAGTGTGGAGCAAAAAGAGGGGGGGGGGAGAGATGGGAAGAGAGAAACGATAGCTTGCCATCAGGTCCACCAACATCCTTTCTCCCTCCCCCCTTTTTTTTCTTTTTTCTTTTCTTGCTTAACATCCAGCCTGAAGAAGAATTCTGGTGGGTTTGAAAGCTTGGTCACAGCTTTGTGGTGCTTCAGTTGATTCTAATAAAGGTACTGTGCTGCTGTTGCATGAAGACTGATTGTTACTGTTATCAAATGGTTTGTTTCTATGGGCAAGTAAGAAGATTCATCGTGCAATCCTATAGAGATCTATTCAAAAGTAAGTCCAAATGAGGACAATGGGAATGTTCCTCCAAGGCAAGTGTATAGAGGGGACTGCTGGCTAATGGTGGATTGTCCTGTAAACAGCCTTACGAAAGCTAGCTAAGTTGGATATCCATGTTCAAATAATGTTCAAGTACTATTTTTGAACACCAGGTGCTGAGAGCCAACAGCAGGGGAAGGCTGTGGCCTTTATATCCTGCTTTCAGGTTTCCTGCAAGCTTCTGTTAGGCTACTGCAGGAGGGAAAGGCTGCTTGTCTGATCCAGCAAAACTCTTGTTCTGTTCTTTTGTGGATGCATAGTAATGTGACTCTTTCCAGCAACCTGAAACTTAGATGTCCTGGATCTATAAACAAGAGTGAAACAGATGCATCATCATTGTCATCATCATCACATTTATATGCCACCTTTCCTCCAAGGAGCTCAAGGTGGTACCCAAACATGGTTCTCCCCCTCCCAATTTTACCCTCACAACAACCTTATGAGATAAGTTAGGCTGAGAGGCAGTGACTGGCCCAAGGTCACCCAGGGAGCTTCATGGCCAAGTGGGGATTTGAACCCTAGTCTCCCAGGTCCCAGTCCAACACTGTAACCACTACACCACGGTGGCTGTACCTCATCTTGATTGAGTCCTTGGCAAACCTTTGCATGCACAAATCACAGTTTACTGATCTCTGGTCCATTTCTGAACTGCTCAGCAGCCACATTTGAGTTGCTTAGAGCTTCATGTACCCCTTAATGTAGTTGGGTCACCTCTGATTTATAGATCAACAACATCCAAGCTTCAGTTTGCTGGAGAAGAGTTACACAGTTGCATCTAATCTAGCATCCCATTTCCAGGAGCAGTCTATCAGATGCTTCCTGGAAGCCACTGGGAAGCCTTCCTCTGTAGTTGGTCCCAGCATCTGGTATGGAGAGATACACTGTCTCTGAACACAGAGGCCTCACTTATCTATCTTGCCTAAAGTTGCTGATTGAATTATCTGCCATTCATTTGTCTAATCATTTTTTAAAGTCATCGAAGCTAGTAGCAATCCCTATATTTTCTTAAACCTTTTTTTAAGCGTTCAAAAGCTGTGGGCAATGTGCACATAGGGTGTTCACCCTTAACCTATGTTCATTTTAGAATGTCTGTTCTAATTAACACATGTAGGTCAGAGTGGAACCTCTTCCCACACGCATACACCTCCACATGCGTGTTCATTACCCACAGATTTTGAATGCAAATTCCATAAGTTAACAGTGCAATACAAACCCAAGATCTGCTGGGATGAGAGAATTTGGTGGATCTTGGGCTTTCATCCGCAGCAACACCAGTGTAAGTCCCCCACTCCAGATGAACTGAGGTTCTTCCAGCTCTGCCAGTGGAACTTAAGCCATCACAATGTATGCCACTGTAAGTCCCAAGTAAGTGGCATTCCAGGGGAGGGGGGGACAAAGTGAGACTTACACTAGTTCTAAACCCTGTTCAGGTCAATCATGTGACCTAGGGCAGAATCCTCGAAACTTAGTCTTAAACTCACCTGCTAGTGCAGCCAAAAGTAGCCCCTCCAGAGACTCCTGAACAGAATTTGCGATGGGGTAATGCTGGTCTAAATTATGCCAGCTTCCTATAGTTCAGAGTGCTCTGTAAGTGTATGAATCATAGAAGGGATCTTGGAGGTGATCTAGCTCAGTGCTGCAGGATCTTGTTGCCCTGGGCTCTTTCTTAGGAGGAAAGGCAGAATATAAATTGAATAAATAAAATAAAGGCAAATGCAGTCTAAAGCATCTTTGACAGATGGCTGTCCAGAGACTCTGCTTAAATATTTCCAGTGAAGGAGAGCCCATTACCTCCATAGGCAGTCTGTTCCACTGTTGAACAGCTCTTACTATTAACAAAGTTTCTCCTAATGCTGAAGTTCGCTTCCCTGCAATTCCCATCCATTGATTCCACCCCCCTGGAGCAAATGAGATCTTCTACAAGACAGCGCTTCATACAGTTGCAGTGCATTATTTCCCCCAAAGAATCCTGGAAACTGTAGGTTACTCCTCACAGAGCTACAATTCCCAGCACTCTTTACAGTTCCCAGGATTCTTTGGGGGAAGCCATGTGCTTTAAAGGTATGGCTTGTACGCAGGCCAAAGACTGCTATAATTTCTACCTTTTCCCTCTCTCCAGGCTACCCAAACCCAGCTCTTTAAATTCTTCCTCATAGGACTTGGCTTCCAGACCCTTCACCATCCTGATCCCTCACCTCTGAACATACTCCAGTTTGTTAATGTTGGTCTTAAAATGTGATGCCCTGTACTGGACACAGTACCCCAGAAGTGCCCTGCTCCACACAGAAAAAAAACAGTACTAATATTTCCTGTAAACGAAGAATTGCTTTCTTTTGCCTGTCAGGAATATACTGCCAATCAATTTCATTGGGTGATCCCAAGTTGTAGAATTTGGAGAAGATGGAAGGGAAGAATCTATGTTGTTTAAACTATGCATAATTTTATAAGCCTCTATCATGTTCCTCCCTTAGTCATATTTTCCTAAACTGAAAATACCCCAAGCACTCTTCCCTTTGCTCATAGAGGGGTGCTCCAGTTCCAGTTTGGCTGCCCTTTTCTGCACCTTTCCCCACTGTTGGATGTCTTTTATGATATGAGATTACCAGAAGTTTATTCAAATATTACTGCCTCCTCCAGCGATTCATATGAAAGTATATATGGCGCAGCCACTTAATACTGAATTAATTTTGAATTCCCTTTTCTAATAATCCCTAGCGTGAAACATATGCATACTCCCCTTGCTCTCCCACCATCAAGTTCTTTTTCATTCCACTGTCTCAAAAGACAAACAGGGCAAGAACAGGTATCCCAGCCTGGGAATCCCTTTAGACCAGGGTGGGGAACCTTTTTCAACCTGAGCGCCATATTCACTTGTAGGTAACTTTCCAGGGGTGCACACCAGTGGTTGGCAAAGCCAGACATAAAAGGGATGTGGCCAGAGACAAAAGTGGGCTGAACAAGGATGTGACTCTTGTACAGTAGGCTATATTCCATCTACACAAAAGCCAGAGGCTGCTACTCTCTCTCTCCAAGCAAAATGAATTATTATCACAGTTCATCCAAAGATGCATTCCAGCCTCTAACTCAGGACATGGAGCAGGACCTGTGAGGGATGTGGCTAGGGACAATGCAGTGTGGCCTAGCGAGAGTCTGAAGGGCCAGATGATCCAGAGGGCCATATTTGGCACACAGGTCTTCGTTTCCCCACCCTTGCTTTAGACCAGCCTTTCCCAACTAGTGGGCCACCAGGTGTTGTTGGACCACAATTCCCATCTTTCCTGACCATTGGCAATGCTGGCTGAGGTTGATGGGAGTTGTGGTCCAACAACATCCGGTGGCCCACTAGTTGGGAAAGGCTGGTTTAGACCATCCTTCTTTCTCTCTCTCTCTCTCTCACACACACACAGACACACAAACGTGTGTGTTTTGATTTTGAGGGAAAGGAACCACTACTATCATTGCTTGCTAAAGCACTAACTGAATGCATGAAAGCTTTCTTTTTAAAACAAGCAAAATGCATAAAAGAGTTAATAAGGGAGAGGGGCACAGCATGTGCTTTGCAATTTCAGATGGTAAACAATAGTTTGTTGGGGTTTGGCTCTTGTTCAGAAATGTCAACATCTGAGCATGCAAATATGAGAGATTCTGCCAGGAAACCAGCAGGATCATTGCGATCTTGGTGGAGCTGGGTTTATCAACTTTCTCTCTAAATAATGTCATTATAGCATGGATGCACAGATGTTTTCTTTTTTATTCTAGGTGTGCTGCTGATTCCTACAAATTGCATAGCAGTCATACACAGCCCACACCCATATCCCGCTTGTCAACACAAGAGACACCTGAAATTCAGTGTCACTGCACTCACAGCACCATCTTGGATGAGCAGGCAATGTCAGCATGCAGAAACTCCCTCATGTCATTTTGTGCTAACTTCTACAAGTATTGTTCTCTGTAATTCTCTTTTAGCACTAAAGCACCAGAATAAGGTTGCAAACCTATGCACCTTTAAGCCCCGCTGGACACACTGAGACTTAACTGAATAAACACACATAGGATCCCACTTTTACGTGTTCTGAGAACTCCCATGCAACCATATATTCTCAAGATCCTCATATCTCACTTGGATTGCTCCCTTTTCCTTGGTATGTTTTCTGACTACCTTTTTAACAGCTGCACAACAGGCAGGCACAGGAGCATTGCCAGGAAAAATGATGGTGCAGCATCTAACATTTATTTTTTATTATCAAGCTGCTCCTCCTATCCTCAATCATTTGGGGGAATCCTGCATGCACCTATATCTCAACCGTTACACACCTGCAAAGATCCAACAGGAGCTTGCCACACACGTTCACTTCATTCTGTCAGCTATGGCTCATTCACAGTGGTTAAGTCTTTTTTGACATCAGCTTTCGCAACACATTCTCCCACTATCTTGCTTCATAAGTTGGGGGCAGGGGAAGCACACCCTGCTGCTCTACTCACCTCTTGCTGTCACTGATTATTTCTGTGGTCCTTCAGAGTAACCAATGCTTCTTTCATAGATAATGTCTTGCAGAGGGACACAGGTTGCCGTTCAGTCACTGTGCACTGCCAGATAGCCTGAGCCACGTGCAATGTCTAGGGTTAAAGATCGACAACAATTGGCAGTGGTTTTAGCTTTTTTTTTTCCTCCAAAAGACAGAATGGGCAGGGAAATAAATTCCTGCTGCTAACTCAGCTGCCCCAGTTCCTCATACTGCACAGTAAGCAGTATATGTGGATAAATCTGTATTGGGAAATAGCTAATATCCCTTCGGTCTAACCAGCGATGCCAAAGCATTTCAATATAACACCCAATACATATTTGTTTTGCTTCTCTGAACCCTTTCCTCTATTCTTTGATAAGATTATTATTTCATGTTTTGAACTTGAAGAATAAAGGTGGAGATTAAGAGATGGAATGGCCCAGGAAGAGGATTGCCAAAGAACTGCACTACAGAAGTGCTCCTTCTTTGAGTGACCAGCTCAGCTGCCAGCAACTGCAAATGCCGTTCTCCTTTGTTTCAATGAGCTGTCCTTAGATCATTCTTAGGTCTTTTGTTTAAAGAAGATCCCTTTAATCTGTACTGCTTTTCTTAATGCCTAAATGCATAGTCAAAAAAACCCAGAGAGAGAGCTCTCTCCCCACCCCCACAACATTGTACAGCTGAGGAACTGAGACAGGGACTAGTGGTTTGCCCAAGACCCACCCAGTAAAGTCATAATCAAGTGGAGATAAAATGTTTCATATGTACTTAAAAGCTATGAAAAGCATCCTTAAGTCACCATCTTGCTCACTCTCCATTGATGGAAGTGAATGGCTATTGGTCAGGAATCAGCAACCGATTTAATGATGTCGTGGGGGGAATGGGGTATGGTATATGACTGGTATTTTTGTACATGGTTTTGTTATTCTTTTGTATGGTACTGAAACTTTACTTTGTACAATGTTTTAAAATTATGTTCTATTGCAGTGGTTCCCAACCTTTATGAGCACGGGACCCCCTTTATAAGCTGGAAAAAAAATGTGACCCCCTCCCCTCAGGGAGGCAGACTGGCTGCCAGGAAGGAAGGGGCAAAGCAGCCTTTCTATGCAGGCTTGCTTCTTTTTGCTTCACAAAAAGCCCTCTCCTCTCATTCTAAGTAAGGGTGTTGCCAGTAGCGGCAGTGCAAGGAGACGGGAATCAGTGATAGTAATCCCCTCTTCTTCCTGGTAGCTCCACCCTCAGCCTCCTTTGGCATCTGCCATGTATTTTATAGGCAGATGCCTGCCCTTAGTGCTCCTGAAAGACGCTCTGGTGCTTCAGCAAAAGGCCTCCCCTCTCGTTTTAAAAAAATTAATAAATAATTCATTTCTTTACTGTTCACAGCCCCCTCTGGATTACTTCGCAGCCCCCCTGGGGGTCCCGGCCCCCAGGTTGGGAACCACTGTTCTGTTGTATTTGATTTTTAGTTTTTGTACATGGCTTTGAGATTCTCTGAATGCAAAGCAATTAAGACATTTTCTTAATAAATAAACATGGAAGAGACTGCACTGTGGCTCTTTTGAAAAGTGATTATGTTTAATAAATTGGCCAAGAGTCAATCCTAAACTTACACCACCATACTCATTTATTGGAATAAAGCAAGCTCCTAAGCTTCAGGTGTGAACATTCAGCCCACTGGAAAAGTCAGGTGGGAGATTGCTCTAAGTGTTTTACAGCACTGTGTCCATAATTTTATGACATGAATTCAGCAATTAAGAGCCTCAGTAGGCCCTGAGCATATGCATACCAGTGAGCTGTCTATATCAGAAGTAACCAGTCTATATCAGATGTTGCTGGACTACAACTCCCATCATCCCTGGCCATTCAGCCATGCTCACTTGGGCTGAAGTCCAACAGGCTATGGAGGGCACCTATCGCCTATATAGTCCCTGCTCTCTTACAAATGCATGCCACAACCTCCACTGGAATCTTCTAAAGAAAAGCAGTTTGGGAAGAAGCAACTTGAAGTGGTTGGGAGGGAGAAATGCCAGAAACAATTTAGGAGAGACAAAAGGAAATATTTGTCCACACAGTGCACAGCTAAACTATGGAATCTGCTGCCGCAAGCTGTAGTTATGGCAGTGTGGAAGGCTTTCAACTGGAGTTAGACCAACTTCTTAGAAGATAAGATTATCAATGGCCACTAGTTGTGATGGCAGTATGCCTCTGAATGTCAGTTGCCAAGGGAAATGACATGCTTGTGGCCTTCCCATAGCCATCTGGTTGGCCACTGAAAGAATACAATGCTAGACTAGAGAGCCTTCGTCCTCATCCAGCAGGGCTCTCCTTATATTCTTCATCTTTCCTCCACCAGCCACTTCTACAATGAACCTTTCTCCACCCCACTTTTTAACCCATGGATTCTAGACACAGTTTCACTCTGTTTTTGTGTAGCGTGTAAATTTTCTATGCAGCTCTTCTCATGCCTAGTGGATTTGCTGCTTATGTAGAAAATGATGAATTCGCAGGCAGATCTCTTGCACAGTAGACTTGACTCTTCTGGATCATAGCCATTATCTTCACAATGGTTGAAAATGACTGGATGCGTCATTAGGGCAGAGCCTACAATAAAGAAGCAATTTTTAGTCTCCTCTCAGTTGAGGAAGGAACATTTTGTATGGCACTGCTGGATCAGATTGAATCCAGCTTATTGCACTTACAAAGTGGATTGAACAAGGTCATGGGCTGAGCAGAGAGCTAGGAAAGTGGTAAAACAACCTTAGAGACTCTTTACCGTGTGCTAAATGCTATACACACCACTCAGCTGTAAAGGTGGAGTCACACCACCCTGTGACACACTAGGGTCCACACTTTTTTATTATTTGTTTGTTTGTTTATTATTTGATTTATATCCCACCCTTCCTCCCAGTAGGAGCGCAGGGCAGCAAACAAAAGCACCAAAAACACTTTAAAACATCACGAAAACAGACCTTAAAATACATTAAAACAAAACATCTTTAAAAACATTTTTTTTAAAGCTTTCAAGACATCTTTTTAAAAAAGGTTAAAAACATATTTTTTTTTTAAAAAAAGGTTTAAAAACATATTAAAAAGCAATTCCAACACAGACACAGAGTGGGATAAGGTCTCAACTTAAAGGGTTTGTTGAAAAAGGAAGGTCTTCAATAGGTGCCAAAAAGATAACAGAGATGGTGCCTGTCTAATATTTTGTTGTTGTTATATGCCTTCAAGTCTATTATGACTTATGGCAACCCTATGAATCTTTTTTGGATATATTCATAGGGTTTTCATGGTAAGAGGTATTCAGAGGTGGTTTACCATTGCCTTCCTCTAAGCCTACTGCACCTGGTATTCCCAGGCGGTCTCCCATCCAAGTACTAACCAGGTCTGACCCTGCTTAGCTTCTGAGATCAGACGAGATCGGGCGAGTTTAGGGCCGTATAGCTGTAGGTTTAATATTTAAGGGGAGGGAATTCCACAGGGTAGGTGCCGCCACACTAAAGGTCCATTTCCTATGTTGTGCGGAACGGACTTCCTGATAAGATGGTATCTGCAGGAGCCCTCACCTGCAGAGTGCAGTGATCAACTGGGTATATAAGGGATAAGACGATATTTCAGGTATCCTGGTCCCAAGCTGTATAGGGCTTTGTATACTTGGCCTGGTAGCAAATGGGCAGCCAGTGCAATTCTTTCAACAGTGGGGTGACATGCTGGCAAAACCCTGACCCAGTGAGCAGTCTCATTGCTGCATTTTGCACCAGCTGCAGCTTCCGGACCAACCTCAAGGGCAGCCCCACATAGAGCGCATTACAGTTATCCAGCCTAGAGGTTACCAGTGTGTGGACAACAGTGGTCAGGCTATCCCGGTCCAGAAATGGCTGCAGCTGTCTTACCAGCCAAAGCTGGTAAAAGGCACTCCTAGCCAATGAGGTCATCTGGGCCTCTAGAGACAAAGATGGATCCAGGAGCACCCCCAGACTACGGACCTGCTCTTTCAGAGGGAGTATGATCCTATCCAAAGCAGGCAACTGACCAATTATCCGAACTCGGGAACCACCAACCCACAGTGTCTCTATCTTGCTAGGATTCAGACTTAGTATATTGGTCCTCATCCAGCCCACCACCAAGTCCACACAGTGGTCCAGGGCTTGCAGGGCCTCTCCCAATTCAGATGTTACAGAGAAATAGAGCTGGGTGTCATCAGCATACTGCTGACACCTCACCCCATATCTCCTGATGACCCCTCCCAAGGGCTTCATATAGATGTTAAACAGCATGGGGGACAAGATGGTACCCTGTGGCACCCCACAGCACAGCTGCCAGGGGGCCGAAAGACATTCACCCAATGCTGTTCTGTGAAAACGACCTCGGAGATAGGATCAGAACCACTCTAAAACAGTGCCTCCAATACCCATCTCAAGCTGCCGAGAGATCAAGTAAGAATAACAGGGTCGCACTCCCTCTGTCCTTCTCCCGATAAAGGTCATCCATCAGGACAACCAAGGCCGGTTCAGTCCCATAACCAGGCCTGAACCCAGACTGGAATGGGTCAAGATAATCTGTTTCATCCAAGAGTATTTGCAATTGCTGCGCCACAGCCCTCTGCATCACCTTTCCTAAGAAAGGGGTATTTGCAACCGGGCGGTAATTCTCACAGACCAATGGGTCCAGGATGGGCTTTTTCAAAAGCAGTGGGATCACTGCCTCTATCAGGGTGGCTGGAACCACTCCCTCCCGCAATGATGCGTTGACCACACCCTGCATCCACTCAGTCAAATCCCCTCAGCAAGCTTTAATAAGCCAAGAAGGGCAAGGGTCAAGAGGACACGTTGCTGGCCGCATCATCGCAAGTGCCTTGTCTATGTCATCAGGCCGCATCAACTGAAACAATTCCCAAGAAGTTGCAGCAGACTTTGCACTGGACACCTCATTGGGTAGTACAGTAAATGGATGGGGCATCAAGACTGCAACAGAAGCGAGCAATTTTACCCTCCAAGTGCCTTGCAAACAATTCACAGTGGGCTTCCAAAGGGTCTAAAACTCTATTTCCTGGAGTTCATGTCAACAATACGGAAAAGCTCCACCGGACAGCTGCTTGAGGATGCAATGGAGGCAGAGAAGTGGGCCTTCTTCGCTGCCCTCACTACCACACAGTAGGCATGGTTATCATGTTTTACTCATGCCTGATCAGCCTCACAGCACGTCTTTTGCCACTTGCACTCTAGCCGTCGTCCAGGCAGTTTCATTGCCCTTACTCACTGGTGTACCAAGGTGCAAACTGGGCTCCACCATGCCGGAGAGGGCGCTCGGGGTCAACCATGTCAAGAGCCCGATGCACCTCGCTGTTCCACAGCATGACAAGGGCTTCAACAGGGTCACCTGCTCTATCTACTGGGAACTCCCCCAGGGCATTCAGGAATCCATTGGATTCCATTAGTCTCTGGGGGCAGACCATCTTAATCTGTTATCCCTTTCCCCTCTTGGCTATTTGTGATCCTCCACCACATACAGAGGCCTACCTGCACAGGGCTCATTTCCAGGCATTTCAGGTAATATGCATGGCAGCCATGGCATACAATATCCATACATCAGATGAAGAACCAGTGGGCCTCTGTATATTGTTGGATTCCAACTCCCATCAACCTCATCCTGCATGACCAACATCCAGAGGCCCACTGGTTCCCCATTCCTGCCTTACATGGTACTGAAATGACCCTCTTGCATTACTGATTTGTACCATTTATTGCAGTTAGCCACAGGAACAGATAGGTCCAATCATAAAGATCTCAACTCTACTTTGCAGGTTCACATGTGAATGTGGGAGGGGGGATGGACTTTGCCATGGTAAATGAGAGTGTGAATACTCATTTTCAGCATGTGAACTGGGTCATTCAGTAGTCCTGAATAAAAAATCTCAGATAGTTATTTGCCTAATGGATACTTTCACTATCTTACATTTTATCAGCAACTGGCTCTTGAAAGCTGTTTTTAAAGACTCATTAAATAAACAAAGGTATTTGCTGTTGTTAGAGGTGCAGTCTGTGGGCTCATCCAAACGGAGTGGGATAATCCATGTTTTCCATATCTGGTTTGTCATCTGACAGTCCTCACTTTGCCTGTTTGTCCGCTCTTTCTCGATTAAAAAAACCCGCTTTTTTTGTGCCCACACATACAGCAGGAGGACCCGTACTTCTCGCTTTTTCCCAGCTCTGCCCATAACACTCTCCCCTATCAGCCAATTGGGCCACAAAATATGACGTATGCTCCTCTCCCCCTTTGCAACGAAGCGCAATAAGAGCGCGAAAGTTTGAATTTACTGTGGCTGTAATGGAGTTCCTTGCCGCTCACCACTCTGGAGCAGGACCAGCGGGGGGGGGTGTCTCCAGGTGCTTATATGCCAATAATTGCTGTATTATTATTTTTGCTTGTATTTGCGATATTATGCAAAAACGAATGTATGTGTGTTTGCCTTTATGCATAGTAAACATTCTGGAGATACACACGGCTGGCAATTCTACCTATTTCTCCAGAACTGCGTGTCATGTCTAGGGAGGTAGACCACCAGTCTCTATGGTTGTTGGTGCCCGAGACGCTGTAGCAAAAAACGTTTGAACGTAAGAGCGCAAAAGTTTGAAGTTCCTGTTGATTTGGTAATAGTGGCTGTAATGGAGTTCACTGAGTTTTTGGCTCTTTTACAGCTCCACTTACAGGTATTACATTTCTGCCTTGTGCAGTTGAGGGCAGCCAGAGCCCAACGGGCGCCTGGACAGGGTCCTGTGCCACCCTGGAGCCCAGGAACAGCAGGAGCCCGAGCAGCGCCCGAGCCATGCCAAGCTTTCTCGGCTCCTGCGGGGTGGTGGTGGAGGAGGCTACCTCACAGCAGCTGCACTGGGGAAGATTTAGGATAGGAAGCACCGTGATGTAGCAAGCTCAGCGTGGCAGGAGGTGGCGGTGGCTACATTTCCCCCCTTCTGGCAACACTGTTAACAAGCCAGGGCTTGGGGAGGGGAATCTCCGCCTCCCCGCCTCGCACCCCATCCCACCCAGCCCCCCAAAGCCCTTCCTAGCTAAGAAACCCCGCGCGGCTGCTGGATCCCTCAATTCTTGGGGGCTCATGGTGGTGGTGCCTAGTCCAGGGTCTCCCCTCCCCCCTTTTGCACACACACACACACGCGCTGGACACATCCGTTCCCCTTTCTCTGCTTTGAAGTGTTCCCTCTGATAAAAGAGACCTGCAAACCACTTATCTGACAATAATTGCACTGTATTATTGCTTTCATTTGCGATGTTGCACTAAACTGAATGTATGTATTTTACTGGGGGTAAACATGCCTGGCAATTCCACTTATTTCTCATGGAACTGCAAGCAAGTAAGGACGTGTCATGTTAATGGGGTGCAACCCCCTTCTAACAGCACCAATTTCTAATGGGGACCCTCCAAAACTCTGGAAAGGGAGGGGACATGGAGGAGGAGGAGGAGGAGGAGGAGAAAGAGGCGATATCTGCAGCAGCTCCTGCCTCTGCCCTTGCCTTGCGCCCGCTCACTGGCTCGTAAATTCAAATTTTGCACTCTTGCGTCCAAGCGCAAAGGTCCAAGCGCGAGCAATAGGTTCCGGAGGGAAGGATCAGCCCCAGGCCCGGCAGAAACGGCAGTGGTGGGAGGAGAGGGAAATGTGTGTGTGTGTGTGTGTGTGTGTACAAAAGGGGGGAGGGGAGGCCCTGGACTCGCACCACCACCACCAGCACCTAAGAATCAAGGGATCCAGCAGCCTCACGGGGTTCCTTAGCTAGGAAAGGCTGCTGGGGGCTGGGTGGGAGGGGGTGGGAGGGGGTGCGGTGGAGATTCCCCTCCCCCAAGCCCTGGCTTGTTAAAAATGTTGCCAGAAGGGGGGGAAATGTAGCCACTGCCACCTCCCGCTGAGCTGAGCTTGCTACATCGCAGCGCTTCCTATCCCAAACCTTCCCCAGTGCACTGCAGTACCTGCTTGTGCGCAAATGCAGAAATGCACATTTCCACATCTGGGAAGTACATGGCTCTGATTGGTTCAGTTTCCCGGCTTTTCCAAGCACATTCGCGCACATGCGCACAAGTGAAAATCCATTATTGGATGGTAATGACGGAAGGGGTACTGGGACACGCCCAAGGTCTGCCCATGGACTGCCTACATCTCTATAAACCGTGGTATTGCATCCGAGCCCCTAATGTCGCAGCGGATGATTACCGGTTTAAAAAAGCAAATCGCATTTCTTGCGGTAATGCCAAAGCGGATTTAACCGCACGAAAATGCGCAAAAGCACGCGGGGTCATATGGACGACCGAAAAATAATGAATACACAAAGCGATCATGTAACACATTATACAGTCGTCTGGATGAGCCCTGTATTTGCATAATGCTGAAAAGTTCCATTCCTGGGCAATTCCAGGAGGAATTATTTTCTGTTTTCAATCCACTATAGAATGAAAATCCTTCTCCATTTTGGGGGCTAGCCAAAGTTTAACCTCACGGATGATTGCAATGGTTAAGACTTTTTTTTTAAGCTGTAAGTTATTTGAAAAGAAAAGAATGGCAAATATCTAGGAGGTCATGAAGTTTAGCAGCATATGTTGCACATGCAGTTTATATGATCATTCCATTATCCAAAGAGCAATGCAATGATGTACATGCTCAGCATAAACTACTAGGGGAGTTTCCCTCTTTCCAGGAAAGTCTACACTGAATGTAGACAATGTTTCTTGGGACCAATGAGCCTCTGGCATTCCACTAGATTGATTCACTCCTTTCTTGCATATTGATTTAGCCATGAGCAATGTGAATTTGGGGTGTCACCATTACCATCTGGACACTATGGAATGAGTCACCTTGAGTTCACAAATGTAAGATCCATGTGCACTCAGGACTTTACCAGAGTCTTCTGTGAGGAAACCAGTATTTGATATGTGAACCCCCACTCTCAGTTGGGGTTACCTAGAAATATTAATCATGACTCAGATGTCAAGGCATGGTGGGCAACCACTGCAAATATTGGTCTGTTAATATATACAGACTTAGTGTTAGGGCCATCATTAGTATTGTCAGGAGCTTCCACAGCTAGAAACAGGGGACTCTGACTTTCTATGCAGCATCCCCATGTGGTAAGCAATCAGTACTGCACATTATTGAATATCATCCTAGCAGTAAATATCTCCCCAGTACTTTTATTATTATTATTGTATTATTTTATTCAATTTTTATACCGCCCACAGCCAATGGCTCTCTGGGCGGTGAACAGCATAAATTTAAAATACAATATAATAAAATCACATATCAATACCACACACATAACAAAATTCAAGGACTAAAAACATATTACATAATTGTTCTAGTATACTAAGATGTAATAAATATACTACGAATATTAAAATATTAAAATATTAAAATGCCTGGGAAAAGAGGTACGTTTTAACCTGGCGCCGAAAAGAGAGCAAAGTTGGCGCCAGGCGCACCTCGTCAGGGAGACTATTCCATAGTTCGGGGTCCACCACTGAGAAGGCCCTAGATCTTGTCGTCATCCTCCGGGCCTCTTTATGAGTCGGTACCCGGAGGAGGGCCTTCGATGTTGCACGCAGTGTACGGGTAGTTTCATATCGGGAGAGGCATTCCATCAGGTATTGCGGGCCTGCGCCGTGTAAGGCTTTATAGGTCAAAACCAACACTTTGAATCTGGCCCAGAAACATATAGGTAGCCAGTGCAAACGGGCCAGAACAGGTGTTATATGTTTGGATCATTTGGTCCTAGTCAACAATCGGGCCGCAGCGTTTTGCACGAGCTGCAGTTTCCGAACCGTCTTCAAAGGTAGCCCCACGTAAAGCGCATTGCAGTAGTCCAATCTTGAGGTCACCAGAGCATGGATAACTGAAGCAAGGTCATCGCTGTCCAGATAGGGACGTAGCTGAGCTACCAACCGAAGTTGATAGAACGCACTTCGTGCCACCGAGGCTACCTGGGCCTCAAGTGACAATGAAGGATCTAGAAGAACTCCCAGACTACGAACCTGCTCCTTCAGGGGGAGTGTAACCCCATCCAGAACAGGTTGAATATCCACCATCTGATCAGAGAGACCGCTCACTAACAGCATCTCAGTCTTGTCTGGATTGAGTTTCAATTTATTAGCTCTCATCCAGTCCATTATTGCGGCTAGGCAATGGTTCAGTACATTGACAGCCTCACCTGAAGAAGATGAAAAGGAGAAGTAGAGCTGTGTGTCATCAGCATACTGATGACTACGCACTCCAAAACTCCTGATGACCGCCCCCAGCGGCTTCATATAGATATTAAAGAGCATGGGGGACAGAACTGACCCCTGTGGGACCCCATACTGGAGAACCCAGGGTGTCGAGCAATGCTCCCCAAGCACTACCTTCTGGAGCCGACCGACCAAGTAGGAGCGGAGCCACTGCCAGGCAGTAACTCCCACTCCCAACTCGATAAGTCGCTCCAGAAGGATACCATGATCGATGGTATCAAAAGCAGCTGAGAGATCAAGGAGAATCAACAGGGTTACACTCCCCCCTTCCCTCTCCCGACACAGGTCATCATACAGGGCGACCAAGGCTGTCTCAGTACCAAAACTGGGCCTGAAACCGGATTGAAATGGATCTAGATAATCGGTTTCATCCAAGAGTGTCTGGAGCTGGTTAGCAACCACCCGCTCTAAGACCTTGCCCAGGAATGGAACATTCGCTACCGGCCTATAGTTATTTAGGTTTTCTGGGTCCAAGGAAGACTTCTTTAGAAGTGGTCTAACAGCCGCCTCTTTCAGGCAGCTGGGGACCACTCCCTCTCGTAAAGAGGCATTTATCACTTCCCTGGCCCAGCCGGCTGTTCCATCCCTGCTAGCTTTTACCAGCCAAGAGAGGCAAGGATCCAGAGCAGAAGTGGTCGCACGCACCAGTCCAAGCACCTTGTCGACTTCCTCAAGCTGCACCGATTGAAACTCATCCAATAAATGAGTACAAGACTGTGTTCTGGATACCTCATTAGGTTCAGCTGCTATAATATTGGAGTCTAAGTCCTGGCGGATACATAAAATCTTGTCCTGAAAGTGCCTGGCAAACTCATTACAGCGAGCTTCCGATGACTCTATAATGTCCCGAGGGCCAGAATGTAATAGCCCTCGGACAACTTTAAAAAGCTCTGCTGGGCGGCAGAGAGATGACTTGATAGTAGCAGCAAAATATTGCTTCTTTGCTGCTCTCACCGCTTCTGAGTACCGCTTAGTACAGGCCCTCACCAGTGCAAGATTGTATTCGCCAGGAGTTCGTCTCCATCTGCACTCAAGCCTCCTCCTCTCTTGTTTCATCACTCTCAGCTCCGGGGTATACCACGGAGCTGTATGAGCTCTACATAGGAGGGGGCACGCAAGAGCGATCGTGTCAACGGCCTGGGTCATTTCCGTGTTCCACAGTTCAACCAGGGCCTCGACAGGAGCGCCAGTCTTCTCAGCTGGAAAAATCCCCAGAGCCTTTTGAAAACCCTCAGGATTCATTAGTCTCCGGGGGCGGACCAGCTTAATGGGTCCCCCACCCTTGCAGAGGGGAAAGGCCGCTGCAAGTCTAAACTTCAGCAAGCGGTGATCTGTCCATGACAAAGGAATAGATGAAAAATTCCCCAGCTCCAGATCACCCTCTCCATGTCCAGTGGCAAAAATCAGATCAAGAGTATGTCCCGACACATGTGTTGGGCCAATAACAAATTGGGACAGTCCCATGGTTGTCATGGAGGCCATGAAGTCCTGAGCCGCCCCTGATAAAGTAGTCTCGGCATGGATATTGAGATCCACCAGTACCAATAGTCTAGGGGATCTCAACAGTGCCTCCGAGACCAGTTCTGTCAGCTCAGCTAGGGAGGCTGTTGGGCAGCAGGGTGGACGGTACACCAACAGAATTCCCAGTCTGTCCCTATGGCCCAAGACAAGGTGGAGACACTCCAGACCAGTAGTCACATGGACAGGGTGCTTGATGAGAGAGAGAGAACTCCTATAGACCATAGCAACCCCACCTCCCCGGCCCTCGGATCTACCATAGTGCTGAACCATATACCCAGGTGGGCAGAGCTGGGAGAAAGCAACTCCTCCCTGCTCACCCACCCATGTCTCGGTTATACATGCCAGACCGGCCCCCTCCTCCACAATTAAATCATGGACAAGGGAGGTTTTATTATGTACCAATCTGGCATTTAAAAGCAGCACTTGGAGATCCGAGAGCTGGCTGAGAGGACATCCAGCAACCCTGTGGGTGTGAGAAGGACCGGAACAGGGCACAGCCACTAATTGTCTGGCCCGAGTTCCCCTTACCTGGCATGTCCTTCTCCCATCACCATACCTCCCGCTACCCGTCACTACGCTGCACTACCCGTCACTTACATTCTGCAGTAAACCTGCCTGGACAGGAAAGCCTGTAAAATATTTCCTGTTTGATCTGAAGCCTTGTCCTCCTGGCTCTGGTGTGTTCCTTGGCCCCGTCACCAACCAATGGCTCAAGCCTAACAGGCTATGAAGCTAACTGAATTAACATGAGCACCTTGGGGACATTACAAGACTGTAAATGTCTTACTGTATTATATTTTTGTAAGCCTCCTCTCTATCCCACCAGTTAAAACAGCTAGACTGGTGAGGACTAGGGAGAAGGCTTTTTCTATTGTGGCTCCTACTCTGTGGAATTCCCTCCCAAACGATCTCCGTCATGCCCCCGCTATGATGAGCTTCCGCCGGGCCTTGAAGTCCTGGCTCTTCAGACAGGCTTTTGGGGTGGGTTAGGTTTATTACTACTGTTGAGATTTTAATGTTTTAATGTATTTGTATGTTTTTATTCTGTACGTCGCCCAGAGTGACTGGACAACCAGCCAGATGGGCGATAAATAAATAAATAAATAAATAAATAAATAAATAAATAAATAAATAAATAAATAAGAGTTACTTCTATTGCTCTGCCCTCTCTTGGCTCTGGCCCCACCTACCACTGGCATGCAACTCCCTAGGAGGTTGCCCACAGGGGAATGTGACCCTCAGAATAAAAAAGGTTCCTCATCCCTGCCCTAACCAGTTTCTGTGCCTTCTAGCTGTGCCCTGAAAGGCAGCTGAGAAATTTAAGTTAAAAAAAAATCAATCATACAGTTTCTGTATTGCCGCTGCAATACCATACTCACCCACCAGTGTGTTCCTGCAAATTCCTTGCACAAAAGTAGGAACATTTGTGTTCTACAAAAATTGTTGGTTAACAATTTACTGGACCATGTGTCAGCAGATAGCCATAGCTGCAACAATGAGTGACTATGATCTGATGGCGAAACGCTGCCTGGAA
This sequence comes from Rhineura floridana, assembly GCF_030035675.1. NCBI lineage: Eukaryota > Metazoa > Chordata > Lepidosauria > Squamata > Rhineuridae > Rhineura > Rhineura floridana. The sequence continues at coordinate 95,909,529 of NC_084488.1, read as the reverse complement.
AAAAAATGCTAAAAGTTGTTACATTATCAGGGTAGAGATCCTGTCTTGTGCACCCCTGATTTATTATTTCTCCGCACTTGCTGTTTTGTAACTACCATCTCCAGCATGTATTCTATCACTCCTTCTCTTTCCCTGGCATGGAAAGGCATTTTTGTTTTGCTGAAGCGAGCACTTATTAACTATAAAGATCTGATTGGCCTGAAGAATGTTTTGCCGCAAGTTATTATAGAGAAGAAGACTTTGAACAGACAAAAAATACCTGCCAGCTATGTTAGTAATCCAGTTGTCACTTGCTCCGTCTGAGTTATTCGAAAGCTTTCGAGATTTAGAGATGAGTGACTAAGTACCTGAACTAAGAAGTGTTTCAGCACTCCTTGTTAATCTTATTGCTTCTTTAAACAAAACAAAGCAAACGTATGTGGAGAGAGGAGATGTGTGGATAGTGTCATTATATAGCTTAGTCAGTAGGTGGCAGTGGACTTAGTTGTATCTGAGTGGAGTCCGTTCTTGTTTTGAGACAATAAAGTCTCCTGACTGGTGTGTCCAGGCCTGGTGGCCAGGTCAGGCCCTGGCCAAGGACCCCTGAAGGATCCCTCCTTAGGCTGGGAGTGTGGAGATCTCACTTTGCAACTGCACCAGCATCAGATTGCAGGATCCAGCAACCTGCCACAGATCGCAGAGTGGGACCTCCCAGGCAACATCCCCCCGATACAGGTGGCGTGGGCTTAAATAAGCCCACCTGTCCCACCTACCTCCTGTGTCAGCGCATTGCGTGCACATGCCATACTCACTGCATGTGCATGCCTGCCTTCACCAAAGATGGGGCATCCCTAAGGGGTTGACACCCCCACCACCATCTTGGGTGATGGCAGGCATGCCCACGCAGCATGCTGATGCAGGAGGTCGGTGGGGTGGGCCTACTTAAGCCCCATGCCACCTGCGTCGGGAAGGGGTGTTGGAGAGTATGACACTGAAAGCCTGGGGCAGGCTGGTGCTCAAAGGCCCGGTCATGCCAGGCCTGGTGCCAGGCCTGGGTATGTCCTCTTACCCTTCCATGGATGTGCATCATCAGCAAAACACACCCAGTTGTATTAGACAGAATTATGGATGAAACTTAAAATTAAGTATTTCTTTTTCAGCTTGATGAAAAGTTTCAGAAACCCTCTTATAGAACCACAGAGCTTTCTGGCAGGTTTGGCTGCCAGAAGGATCCATCACTATGGTCCCTTTGATAGCAAGGATCTCCTTGAAAGTAGGAACAGAGAACTAGATCCAGTTAGTGTGCTGGATCCAAAACTCTCACACTCACACACACAGGCCTACCCACCTGTCAATCACCTGACATCGGGTGTTCTTGCAAGGGGATGTTCTCTGATCCAGGGAGTGTAATGAGTCTGGATGGTTCAGAAGAGCAGTCATTCAGAGGATGGGCTCTATCCTCAGCAGCCAAGAATGGACAGAAGCATCCCACCATTTGAGGCCCTACCTTCAATCTAAAATGATGCAGCCCACACATAGGTATGCAGTCACAACAAGAGCTAAACCAGAATCTGGAAGCCACTGCAAAGACTGCAGTACACTGACGACTGGTTTCTTCTTCTCAGTTGTTCTTTGTAATGATTGTGAGCTTATAAATCTAGTTGTTCTGCTGAGTTTTCGACTGCCCGCTATTGTGTCATATTTCTTGAGCAAGAACAACCTAAAAAATGATTAGAAATTGTTTCACTTCCCCAAAAGACACGTTTCAGAAGAGGTTGCTCTTGCTACATCTGCTTATCATCTGCAGCTGCCACTTAGTTAGGAGCCCCCACTGGCTGCATTTTGTTCATGTCACTGGATTTTGCATTCATTTGTGCCATTTATTTGTGTAGTACCATGACACCTCTACAGCTATCTCTTGCAGTGCTTGACCTTTGGGCCTTTCATTGTAAGATGACATTTGTCTTCTTCTCTTTTTGTACTCAGGTACATCTGGCAATTCACACATTGCAAGTTCCGACTAGTGACAGCTCCTGCCACAATAAATGGATTAATCACAGAACTCTTAGTTGTTTTCGCTAAAACAGACAAACATGACTACCTTTCTGGAACTTCAGAAGAGATAAGTGGCCACTCACAAACATGCATGGATGTGTACTTTTGTCTGCAATACATTCTGTGTCTATCCTACTTCTCTCTCTCAAACACTCCTACATTCACACACCTCTGTTCACGCAACTTGTGTGAAATATTTATACATATACATATTTCCTACTTACTTATCATTCTCATTCTCATACACATACACTTTAATAGCTGACTGATATTCTGCTGCTTGAGCATACACCCTGATCATACCTGGAATCTGTTTACATGAAGAACTTAATGACTGCATTCAGATAGCATGCTAAACTATAGTTTAGCAGCAAAAACTATAGTGAATGACCTCTGGGCCCATGAGGTTCTCTCTCCTCTCCGCTCTCAGCTTGGGAGTGAGTTTTTGTCAAACTGTGCTTTGTCATTATGTGTGAACATGGACAAACTATAGTTAGTCTTAACTATGGTTTAGGTTACGGCAGAGGTGGATAAACTGTCATCCTCCAGGTTTTTTCTTTATTTCTTTTTTGAACTCCAACTTCTATCAGCACCAGTCAGCATGACCAATGGACAAGGATGGTGGCTTCTCACCCCTGGAACAGGGAAACAAGCCAAGTTCAAACTGGTTACAGATCCTAGCTTGTTTCCCTAAAACCATACTTAAGACCAGGGCTGGTTCTAAAGGGCGGCCAGATGGGGCACTGACCAAGGGCCCCTGGAGCTACAGGGAGCCACTCAGCATCCCCTCTGCTCCCCTTCTGTGATCCGCGGGGGCCCCACGCCCCCACCTACCTGTCTCCTGCCTTTTAGCATTGCCCTTAATGAAGATGGTGGCCGTGGTTTCCCTAAAGTACTGAAGCCCCTGCTGCCATCTTAGTTGATGGCAGAGATGTACATGCGCCATCAACAAAGATGGTGGCGAATGCTTCATCCCCTTAGGAAAACCACAGCTGCCATCTTGGTTAATGGCAATGGTAAAAGACAGGAGACAGGTAGGTGGGGGGGCGCATGCGCGAACGCAAAAGCGCACACACACACATCAGGGCCCAAGGGAACCGGCCCTGCTTAAGAATAGCCAGAGTTCCAGCTGCGCATGTAACAACAAATTATGGTTAGTTGAAAAGGGATGCAAAAGCTTCCAGTTTTCTCCGTTTGGCCAATGTGTGATCTAGCCCCTCAGTGGGTACCAAAAAGAATTCCCAGACATAAATGTGATTGTGGCAGTTGAATAAAAAGCTAATAGATCACAGAATGGAGTGTAGACTGTCACATTCACACCATACATTTATTCCACTGTTATTCCACTTAAAACAGCCATGGCCTTCCCCAAAGACTGTGAAGGGTGTTGAGAGTTGTTAGGAGACCCCTATTCCCCTCACAGAGCTACAATTCCAGAGTTCTCTGAGAAGAGGCGCTGACTATTAAACCACTCTGGCAACTACAGGGGAATAAGGGTCAAGAGACCCTCAGCACCCTTCACAAATTACACTTCCCAGGATTCTTTGGGGAAAGTAAGGAATAGAGGAATAAATATATGGTGTGAATGTGGCCTAAATTAGCCTGTCACACTGTAATCAGTGTAATTGCTGAAAGTGAAAAGCCAGTTTGGACAAAGCCTTGAAATTTCAATGTGGATTTAAATAGGTATATAAGTTGGTGCATAGTTATTTAGGGTGCAATCCTAAGGCTGGTGAGGGGCAGGGGAAATCTAAAGGGCTTGCACAAGCAGGGCAGAAATGGTGCAGGAGGAATTCTCTTGCACTCCTCCATTTAGTCTTTTTTCTTTTCTTTCAACAGTTTCCCTTTTATTGGGAACAATGGAAGAGAAATTAGCAGGAAAGATGTCCACCAGCTCCTGAGCTGGTCTAAAGCTCTTCCTGGTATGGGGGTATTTCAGGGGACTGGTATGACTTTGGATCTAAAGGATCCAAGCCATGCCTCAGTCCTCCCTAACATGCCCCCTCCTGGGCCCTGCCAACATCAAAACTCTGACAGCCACTAAGCCAGGGCATCAGAGGTTTCCGCAGCAATGGGGAGAGTGAGTCTGACATCAGATCTCCCTTTCCAGTGCTGGAGCTGTGTCTCTGATATTGCAGTACAGTCTGGGATGTCCTCCCAGGGGTCATAATATTGCACCTTTATTCTTGTAAACTGCACCCCAGGAGCTTACGTAATCCGTTCTTTAATTCACAATTAGACTCATATAACCTGGAACACATACAAATTGAAGAACTCAGTTCATTTGGCTATGATTTCCCCCCTTGTTTATGAAATCATCAAAATACATTATTCAACTAAAATGGAAGGGAGAGAGCAAGATTGTTTTTCCCCTGTTGAGCTAGCTAGCAGAAACTAAACATTCAGGCAAATTCACCTGTTATTTATTTATTTAATATTAAATTTACTATATATACTGCCCTTCTAAGGGTATAGCTGTCCAGGGTCTCAGGGTTTTTTTAGACCCCTTACCTTTTTGGGAGCCAGGTCTCAGCAGGGTCCCTATGTCTCCAGTCAGAGCAGGTTCTAAAGGGCAGCCAGGTGGGGCACTGGCCCGACGGCCCCTGGAGCTACAGGGGGCCCCTCAGCCACCCCTCCACTCCCCTTCCATGATCCGCGCCCCCCCTACACCCCCCACCTACCTGTCTGCTGTCTTTTACCATTGTCCTTAATGAAGATGGCGGCCGCGGTTTCCCTAAGGTACTGAAGCCCCTGCCACCATCTTAGTCAATGGCAGAGAAGCGCGTTTGTAGCATGCACGCGTGCCATCAACAAAGATGGCGGTGGAGGCGTCATCCCCTTAGGGAAACTGCAGACGCCATCTTCGTTAAGGGCAATGGTAAAAGACAGCAGACAGGTAGGTGGGGAGGGCGTGTGCGTGTATGTGCGCGTGCGCACACACACACACACCAGGGCCCAGGGCAAGCTGATGCCCAAGGGCCCCGGCATTCCTGGAGCCGGCCCTGTCTCCAGTGTCCTATGATCCAATCAGCATGAAAGAGGAGTGTGTTAGCCATTCTTCTAACTTGCTTCCTTATCTTTTCCTCCTGATTGGAGTCAATCAGAGTGAAAGGAATTTCTATTAGTTCCAACTTCAATTATTTTATTTTATTTATTTATTTATTGGATTTCTAGACCGCCCGACTAGCAAAAGCTCTCTGGGCGGTGAACAACAAAAAATACAAATACATCTCATAAAAATTACATGATAATACTGCAAAACATATAAATACAAAGATCAAAATTTCATAATAATTTCCTGTATAAAATTTAAGTTAAAAACACCATAGAGAAGAGGTAGGTCTTAAGCTGGCGCCGAAAAGACAACAGCGTCGGCGCCATACGCACCTCATCGGGGAGACTGTTCCAAAGTTCAGGGGCCACCACTGAGAAGGCCCTAGTTCTCGTCACCACCCTCCGAGCCTCTCTATGAGTCGGGACTCGGAGGAGGGCCTTCGATGTGGAGCGCAGTGTACGGGCAGGTTCGTATCGGGAGAGGCGTTCCGACAGGTATTGTGGTCCCGCGCCGTATAGGGCTTTATAGGTCAAAACCAACACTTTGAATCTAGCCCGGAAGCATATTGGCAGCCAATGCAAGCGAGCCAGAACAGGTGTTATGTGTTCCGACCGCTTGGTCCTCGTTATTAATCTGGCCACCGCATTTTGGACCAGCTGCAGCTTCCGAACGGTCTTCAAAGGCAGCCCAACGCAGAGCGCATTGCAGTAGTCCAATCGCGAGGTTACCAGAGCGTGTACTACTGATGTAAGATCCTCTCTGCTCAGGTAGGGACGTAGCAGAGCTACCAACCGAAGTTTCTCTTAAACAAACCATAAGTTCTCCCAGGCATTTTAGCAAGTGTTTTTAAATTGTTTTTTTAAAGTGTTTTTAAATGTGTATATTTGTGTGTGTAGACCCTCTGTGGCGCAGAGTGGCAAGCAGTGGTAACGCAGCCGAAGCTCTGCTCACGGCCGGAGTTCGATTCCAACGGAAGGAGGAAGTCAAATCTCCGGTAAAAGGGGTCAAGGTCCATTCAGCCTTCCATCCATCCGTGGTCGGTAAAATGAGTACCCGGCATACGCTGGGGGGGGGGGTAAAGAAAGGCCAGGGAAGGAACTGGCAATCCCACTCCATATATACGATCTGCCTAGTAAACATCGCAAGACATCACTCTGAGTCGGAAACGACTCCCACTTTAAGTGCGGCGACACCTTTACCTTTATATTTGTTTTTAATCTTTTTAATTGTTGTAAACTGCGGTATACAAATGTAGTAGTAGGAGGAGGAGGAAGAAGAAGAAGAAGAAGAAGAAGAGGAAGAAGAGGAAGAAGAGGAAGAAGAAGAGGAAGAAGAGGAAGAAGAGGAAGAAGAAAATTTATCATCATGGTTTGCTTATAGCAAAATAAACTATGATCCCTGGTTCAGATGCAATGCTAAGTCCAGGATCGTGGCTTGTTTCTACTCGGTGTTAGCAGGGAAGAGTGAAGTGGGTGTGATGGTTTCTGCATGGTAAACCATGGTTTATGGCTTGTCATGACATGTGAATATGGCCAATTTATGCATTATAGGGAAACATTAGGGTGATTCAACTTCTGTTCCACTAAATGTACAGTCTAATCTTTTACCATCTTTCTTATATTTCCTCATGCTTTTTGCCCCACACATTGATATTAAATTGTCAAATGAGTTTAGTAGAAAAAGGGAAATGCACTCAATATAAAATTGTTACAGAATGTAGAGCTAAGATGAGACCCATGGGTCAGGTGAAGAGGTTACTTGTTGGGGTTGCATGGTGAACTGTAATTCTCCTGTGCATGTAAGATAATATCAGGTCAGACTTGAGCTCCACCTTGTGGTTGAAGGGTTTCTTCCCAGTCAGCAGCAGAGAGTGTTGGTGTGTTATGTTTGTACACTGCATATTTTTGTCACTGTTCTTGTGTCCTACTGTATGTATGTATTTGAGTTGGCTTGTCATGGAGGAACAGCTCCCCGAGTCTAAGGAGAAGCTAGAAGACTCTGAAAATTCAAACAGCGCTATCCTGCCTTCATCCACAAGGTGAAGCTCAAGCCCACCTGAGATGATCTTTACATGCATGTAGAAGATCATTTTACAGTAAGACCAAAGGTCTCTTTTCCATATAACAACTTGGAAATTATGGGAATGAGAAAATTTTGTTATGACTTCCATAACTGGTTCCGGATTGGACTATTGCAATGCACTCTACATGGGGCTGCCCTCCAAGATGACACCGAAACTTCAGCTGGTCCAAAATGCACCAGCCAGATTACTGGCTAGGGTTGCCCTTAGAACTCATGTAGCCCCTGTTCTAAAACAGCTGCAATGGTGCTAGTTCGTTTCTGGTTTCAATTTAAGGGATCTGTTGGCAAAGGGTGGGTGATGGTGGTGGTAGTAGTAGTAGTAGTAGTAGTAATAATAATACACAGAGATTACTCATAACAATTCACACAGTTGACTCATATGGGAGCTGGGAATCATTATAAATAGGGCTATAGTAGTTTTAAAAATTCAAGAAAATCTGAAAATGAAGGGGCTGCTCAGGTTACCTAGTCCTAAATCATAAATAAAGGTTTTTATCAAGGATGCTAGCCCCTTTTTAGTATTCTCTATTGATACGATCCCACAACTTCAAAAAGCCATGTTGTGGAGAGTGAGAATTCTATAACTGCAGAAGAAGAAGCAGTGAATCCTGATGAGAGTATCTCATCTACAGCATCAAGCAGTTTGATGGCAGCAGGAGATAAATGTATAGACACAGAACGCAGCAATTCAAGCAATATCTCTGACAGTGAGAAAGGACAGCCAAATGGTGACAGTGATAGAGAAGCCAAAAGCAGTATTCAAACCAGGCCAGATTGTTCTATAATCTCATAAAAGGAGGCCTGGCTGTGACCATTATGAAGGGACCTTACTACTGACCCTTCCAGAAGGAGCCCAGCATTTTAGCAACTACCTGTGATACAAAAGGTGTTATAGGCTAAACAGTTATGCAAAGACATCAGACGCCGGAAGAAAATAGTCTCTCATCTAGATACACATTCAAAGATTTGCATTGTTGCAGCTTCTTTCTGCAGTTTAATTTACAAAAAAAAAGAAAGTAGAAATCAAGTGGGAAAAGGATCTGATACAATAGAGAAGAGTTCATGCTGACCTTACCGTACTCACAGAAACACACTGGCTTTTAGCCAGAGCTTGGAAAAATTACTTTTTTAAACTACAACTCCCATCAGCCCCAGCCAGCATGGCCAATTCTCAATTTCTGAAACAATATAAGAACCAAAACACAGTGATCTTTCAAAATTCACACTTCTCTGAATTTTGCAATGCAGGTCTCCGGCCAATTAATGTGTACAAAACTTCATATACTAAAGTATTTATTAAAATGCATATATTGATTAAAGTAACATACAGAATGCATTATATTAGGGGGAATTGCTTTGAAAAATGTGTATATTAGGCAAAATTGTAAACAAACATGTGTGTTTGTGTATGTGTGTGTGTGTGTGTGTGTATATATATATATATATATATATATATATATAAAGGTAAAGGTAAAGGTGTCCCCACACACTTGCGACATTTACTAGGCAGACCATATATATGGGGTGGGATTGCCAGTTCCGTACTCATTTTACTGACCACGGATGGATGGAAAGCTGAGTGGACCTCGACCCCTTTTACCAGAGATTCGACTTCTTCCATTGGAATTGAACTCCGGCCGTGAGCAGAGCTTCAGCTGCGTTACCACCGCTTATCACTCTGCGCCATGGAGGATATACTCACACTAAAATGCTGATGAATTTTCACGAGGACTTTTTTTAAAAAAAAATCCACAAACGTGGAAATGTGAAGAACTAAGTTTAAGATTGGAAAAATGAAACTGAGATTGATAGGTTCCCCCATCCCTAGCACCACCACAAGCAAAGTCCATCCCCAAGTAGACATAAGATCATATTTGATATCCAGTTTAGTAAACTAACAAAAAAAATTCATATTAGCATTTTTCCCAACATTCAAGGCTACTGCTGCTGCTGCTTGTCAGTCTGAAGGAAGTCTGGGTCATGCCCCAATAGGCCGAGTGGAAGTGAGCAGCGATGGCTGGTGCCCATTAGAACTAGAAGGCTAAAACACAAAGGGACCAACAGTAGGTAGATCCAGAGCCAATGAACACGGAGCCAACTAATTTTAACTTGGTGTCTATCCTCCTCCATGCTGAGTTCTACAAGGGCAACACACACACACACAGAAACTGACCAGAGATCAGGCGCCAATTCTTCCAGGGCTTTTAAACACAGTTTCACCTTTAAAAAACATCCCACATCAGCCTTCACCAATCTGATGCTTTCCATATGTTTTCAGCTACAGCTCCCATCAGTCCCAGCCAGCCATGAACTGGGCACCAGGTTTGTGAAGGCTGTGTTTTTTTTAAAAAAAAACTTCAAAGATTATAAACCTATTTCTACTATCAAACTTTACAAAAAAAAGGATCAAAACTTACATATGCATGTGTTAGGAAAATAGGAATCTGCCTTACACCATGTCCAACCATTGATCAATCTATAACAATCTATCTTAGTGTTGTCTGCAATGACTGGGAGCAGCTCTCCAGGATTTCAAACTGCAAATCTCTCCCATTCCTACCTGGAAATGCTAGAAATTGAACCTTCTGCATGAGAAGAATTGTGTCCATTTGTGTGTATGTGTGTGACAGTACTCACCAGAACAGCGTACCATCATCTCTTTGTTTTGCTTCCCACGGCAACCATTTTGTGCAGGCACCCATAGCACTTTTATCAAGGTTTGAGTACCGACACCTCATATTTTTTTGACCGAAAAAACACTAATTGCATCTATTGCAAGCTATGGCATGAATATCCATAAATATTCAGGAGAAGTGTAAAGGGATTATTTTCTCATTTTAAAATATCCAAAGGTTTATATAAAAGTATATAATTTTTGCAAAAAAAAAAAAAAAGTTATAAAACACAGAGGTTGTGTCTTATTAATGAGATAAGACCTATTGCGGAGGAAGCTAATGTGGTGCCCTCCATATTTTGTTGGACTACAACTCCCATTAACCCCACAATGATGAGGGTTGATGGAAGCTGTAGTCCAACATCTGGAGGGCACCACAATGGCCATATTTTAATCCATTCATTTTGTGATTGCCTCTGATGAAGAGCAATTGCTCACAGCTCATCAGGCACTACAAACATTTACTGGAGAAAGAGAGAGAGAGAGAGAGTGTTGGATAACAGAAAAGCTACACCTATCGTAATTAAGCCAGAACATGTGCATTTCTCTAGTCATGCAATGTCAGTGTTTTGATGCAATCATCACACTTGTTTTCAGGAGTAGCTGAAAGGTTCCTGGCCTCTTAATGTGCCTACTCCAGCATATATGGCAGAAGAAATGGTTGATAGCTAAGGATATTACACCAGTCACTACATGAAGCTTGCATGCACAGGCTAGAGACTCTTGTTAACGCTGATGAGAGGCTGGCAAAACCAGAACTACAAGGCATACATTAATACCCATTATGTATTTCTCCGATAACAAGAGCCAGTTAAACACTACTGCAGGTTGTTGTGTTTTGAAAAAAGTAGGAGAAAAGTATGTGTTATTCTAATATCCACACAATGGAGCAGCCCTTAACAGACATGTAGTTCTAGAGATAGAATCATAGAATAGTAGAGTTGGAAGGGGCCTATAAGGCCATCGAGTCCAACCCGCTACTCAGTGCAGGAATCCAAACAATCATAGAATATGATTCTATATATCTGCCCAGCATAAAAAAACTGATCTGAATTAAATTAACGTAAAATGGCATTTATATATTTCTGCAGAAAGATCACATGTAGCCTGTGGTTCTCCTCAACCCCTGATTTCGCTCAAGCTAAGAATCTGCAAGCAAATGCTGCTCATTTATAACAAAACACACAGGTTTAATCTCCAGCAACTGGTATTCAGAAGCTCCACATAGACATGATGCCTAATGATGGAAAGCCACTGGCGTGTAGAGGTTAAAAGGGTTGGACTGGGACCTGGGAGACCAGGATTCAAATCCTCACTCAGACAGGAAGCTTATTAGGTGACCTTGGGCCAGTCACTGACTCTCAGCCTAACCTACTTCATAGTATTGTGAAGATAACATGGGGAGTGGGAGAGCTATGCCTGTCACTTTTTGCTCCTTGGAAGAAAGGTGGAATACAAATGTAAAAATAATATATAACAATAATAATCAGTAATAGATATCCTCTACAGATGTATTGAATCCCATTTTAAAGCCATCCGAGCTAATACCCATCACCATATTTGGTGGTAGCTATGGCGGCCAGATGACAAAGAGCAACAAGGCTCCTGTACCTTTCATAGTGATGTAGCAGTACTTTCCTCTTCTATACAAGTATTAAAGGTGCATCACTAGGTAGAAAGGGAAAGAATCCTGCCTGAAACGCTGGATAGCTACTGCCAATCAGTGTAGACAATACTGAGCTAGATGGACCAATGGTCTGAGACTCAGTATAAGGCAGCTTCCTCTATGCCTCTTTTGCATCTGGCCACCCTAGTGGTAGCAAGTGCCATACATTAATTAAATGTGACAAAGTACTTTGTTCATACTTTGCCAGGCTGATTCAGTGTGGATTGAAACAGTTTCTCAACAAATAACATGCATATTCTCAACAAATAAAATCTAGGTTTGGGGGCATATTAGGAATGATGTTCCCTTGCCTCTGTCAACAGATCCTTGTGCATTTGCTGTGTGAAAATATCTTCACACACTGAACTCAAGTTTTGTACTAGTTTGAAGGAAGGCTTAAAGACAGGGGAACAGTGCATTCCTACACATGTCTACTTAGAAATAAGTCCCACTGAGTTCAGTGGGATCTACTCCACAGTAAGTGGGTATATGACTGCAGACTGAGCCTACAGTCTCAGCAGGGGGCAACTTGTGGCCCTCCAGTTGTCATTAATTTATTTATTTATTTAATTAAGCTTATATACCGCCCGACTAGCAACAGCTCTCTGGGCGGTGAACATTAAAAATACAATAAAAATAACACAAAACTGTACACAAAACTGTACAGTCTAAAATCAAAATATAATAATTTACAATTAACAGGAATTAAAATGCCTCAGAGAAGAGAAAGGTTTTAACCTGGCGCCGAAAAGATGATAGTGTCGGCGCCAGGTGCACCTCCTCGGGGAGACCATTCCATAGTTCGGGGGCCACCACTGAGAAGGCCCTAGATCTTGTCACCACTCTCCGGGCTTCCCTATGAGTCGGAACCCGAGTTTTAAACTAAAACTCACATTGTTCCTGGCTATTGACCATGCTGGCAGGGGCTGATGGGAGTTTCAATTCAACAACTTCCTGAGGGTCACAGATTCCCCACATTTCTTGTAACCTGGGAGTAACACCACTGAATATTGTGGACTTACTTCTGAGTAGATATGCAGAAGATTGAACTGTGAATGCAATAAGAGCAGATCATGTTCCTAAGAAACACTGTAATTTCTTTGGGTCAGTAAGCAAAACATGGCAATTTCAGGTTAATTGCCACAGCTTACTTAGTGATCCTAAGAAAAATCCTTGACTGACCTATTCCCTATTCTGGAGTCTTGCTATGTTTGTGCTTTGTGGAGCATTGATATTTTAACATAAATCATAATATAGTCTTCTGCATTTCAGGTCACATTCACCCCATACATTTATTCCCAAACAGTCATGGCTTCCCCCAAGGAATTCTGGGAAGTGTAGTTCATTAAGGGTGCTGAGAATTTTTAGGAGACCCCTATTCTCCTCACAGAGCTACAATTCTCTGAGTGGTTTAACAATCAATCCCTCTTTTCAGAGAACTCTGGGAATTGCAGGTGTGTGAGGGAACAGCATCCTTCACAACCTACACTTCCCAGAATTCTTTGGGGGAAACCATGACTGTTTAAAGTGGAATAATAGTGGAATAAATGTACAGTGTGAATGTGGTCTTAGACTTTTAAAAGTAGTTATTATTGTTGCTGTTGCATAACACTTAGGGTATTACAAGCACTTCACATAATCTCTCTGTAATCTTTACAACCACCATGACTGAGATTATAGCATACGAACAGAGATTTCAGTTGTAGCAGCAACATTACACCACAGCTAGCCACCCATGATTAGACCTTGAATCTCAGATATATCATTTAGTAAAATAAGAGCCCTTGATTATATGAATAAAAGGTTATATGAATGGAAAGTTCAAAGGATTGATGGTCTATCATGGCCCATGGGGAAAACGTATTGTGGGAAATAATGTTATAATAATCTGCTGGCAAACAAGCAATTTTACCCTTTACTTTTGCAAGGGTGCTTTGCCTGGCAGTGATCTAATGCTGACTTGGCGTAACCTTTGTTAAAATATAATTAGATTTACCAGAAGCTGGGAGTGTCATAGCGAAGCTCGACTCTGTGTTCAGTTCATTTACCTTCCAGTGTTACATTTTGTGAGGGAAAAACCCAAATTCATCATTCCATGCACAATATTTTTTTTAAAAAAATGAGATCTGGAGTATAGTTTGCTTTTGTCCTGCATTATAGAGACATATTTATACTAACCACATCAGGGATTGCCAATATGGGGTCCTCCACACGTTGCTGAATTCCATCAATGGGTTTTATTTTTCTGCTCCTAGAAAGGGATTGAGTATTGTTTTATATTGCACCTGACTCTTTTTACTGGTTGTTTTGTTGCATTTTAACAGTTCTATTGAATTTTAATATTCTGTTTTATTCTTTGTTCTGTAAGCTGCTCTGAGGACAAATTGTTAAGTATGGTAAATAAATGAACTGGGGATCAGAAACTAGGAATTAGTAACCAACTTCAGCTTCATTAATATAGTGCATCTCCATCTCTGTATTGTGAATCTGAGGACACACAATGCCAGTCAACCTCTGTCCCTTTTTACTCAAAATCTGGGATTTTAGAGATAGGAAGTGTTTTCTCTTTAAACCAGCTTCACACAGACTTCAAAACTGTTTGGTGGGAGGTGAGCAGCTTCCTCTGGGCACTGAGGAAAGAACAAGGAGGTGGGAGAAAAGAAATTAGGCCTGGAGGTGTCTCACGCTTTCCCCACAGCTTCTGCCAAGCAGGAAGGGGGGGCATGGGTGCCACCTTGCCAGCATGCAGCAGGGAGGCTTTTGGGGAGAGGATAGCCCCTTTCAAATGCGTCCTTTCTTGGAGGCTTCTGCTTGCTTTCTGTTTGCCTTCTGTTTCCCTCAGAGGCTCCAAAACCATCTCACCTCCTCAGCTGCCGCCTTTTTTTGCTGTAAAACTTTTGGAGAAGAGAGCATCTAGTCACAAGGTATAAAGCAACAGAGCATTGCTGTTCTCCCTTCACCTGAAAGACAGATCCAGCGACAACCACAAATGGCACAAGTGAGTAACTGTGAGGGAGGAGGGGGAGAGGAGGCGGGAGGAGGCAGGAGGAGGGGGGGAGAGGGACAAGTTGGCTGTCTTGTTGATTTCAAAACTGTTTGGTCATCGCCGCACTGCTTTGTCCACTGGTGTGTACATGGAGTCAGTAAGATAAGAAATGAATCAAATGTGTTTCAAACCACACCCAAACAAAATGGTCTTGCTGCCTTTTAAGGACACTAGGGTAGAGACACACTTACTTGTGCCAGTTCCAGTGTGTCTCCACCTCTCTTTTCTGAAAACGGACACATGACGCTAGTCCAACTCCATCCTTTTTTACTCTAAAATCTGGTTGGATCAGCGCCACTGCATTTTTTTAAAAAAAATCCCTTCAAGCAGATTTTGCAACTAATTGGTAGATCAACCCGTTTACCTTCCAGGTGTGGCCAATGGAAACGCTATTCTGCAGGCTCAGGCAGAGGCAGTGACTGGCCCAGCATTTTGCTGTGGGTGGTCCTGAAAGGTCTAAAGTCAATAGTGGGGAAGGAAGGTGTGGCCAGCACAGAGCAGAGCCACTTCAAAAAGCAGCCAGAAAAAACATTCTAGCTGCTTTTGAAGTGACTAGTGTGCCCAGGGCCGGCCCCAGGCATGCCGGGGCCCTTGGATACCAGGCTGCCCTGGGCCCCTCCATTCCACTTCCACGATCTGCGGAACTTAAGCATCCATGGACCGCAAGACAGGAGCTTTTGCGCTGCCCACCATCCCCCCACAATCCCCCCCTGCTATCCCCATGCTTCACCTACCTTTCCGTTGTTTTTTGGGGTGCTCACAGGTTTGCCATCAATCAAGATGGCGGCCGAGGTTTCCCTAAGGGGCTGAAGCCTCTGCCGCCATCTTGGTTGATGGAAGCAATGCGTGTGTAGCACACATGCGTGCCATCAACCAAGATGGCGGCAGAGGCTTCAGCCCCTTAAGGAAATCTTGATTGATGGCAAATTTGAGCGCCACAAAAAACAACAGAAAGCTAGGTAAAGTGGGGGGATAGCGGGGAGATGGCGGTCCGCGGATGTTTCTGCAGATCATGGAAGCAGAGCGGAGGGCCCCCTGTAGCTTCAGGGGCCCTCGGGCCAGTGTCCCACCTGGCTGCCCTTTAGAACCGGCCCTGAGTGTGTCCACACCCTAGTTTGCATGTAGCCTTATATGGAATCACTTGTTTGAAAGGATCTTGGAAGCTTCCTGAAAAGCAAACTAACAGGCAGAAGGTGCTACCATGGAACTTTTTAAACACTTAGCTTAAAAGGATTGGCAGGAACTAAGCTTTGGGTTGGGGGTGGGGGGGTAAAATCAAACCTTTTTTGACCTTTTGTTGCTGTCAATTTTCTGAGATGTTTTCTCCTCTCAAACAGTCTGTGTTTGTAAAAGGGAAAGCCCACAGACCTAGAATTTCCTCCTACAGTATGCAAATATTTTTCTCTCTCTCTTATTGTTTTAGTGAAAGAATTTAAAGTACTTTTTAAGGACTCCAAGTGGTAGTTTGCAGAAAGCAAGCTCAGCCCCAATGCAGGACTTATTTAGGCAAGCCCATACTTCAGTGGTAAGGCACATGTTTTGCATGCAGACAGGGCCAGATTAAGCTGAGGAGGGCCCCTAGGCTGATTCTGAGCCGCCCGCCATTCCATCCCCCCATCCCATCCCCCCGCTTCACCTACCTTTCCGCTTTTTTTGTGGCTGCATGCACTGTGCGCGCAGGTTTGCCATCAGTCAAGATGGCGGCCGAGGTTTCCCTAAGGGGCTGAAGCCTCTGCCACCATCTTGGTTGATGGCAGCAATGCGCGCATGTAGCATGCATGTGTGCCATCAACCAAGATGGCGGCAGAGGCTTCAGCCCCTTAGGGAAACCTCAGCCGCCATCTTGATTGATGGCAAACTGCAAAAAACAGTGGAGAAAAAGGTAAGTGAAGCAGGGGGATGGCGGGCAGTTCGGAAGCTCTTGTCCCGCGATCCGCGGCTCCTGTCCTGCTTCAGCGGATCACAGGCCCCCAAGAGCTCCGAGCCCCTAGGCTTCAGCCTACTAAGCCTAATGGATAATCTGGCCCTGCATGCAAAGTGTCCCAGGGTCAATCCCTGACTTTCAGGTGAGAACAGTGCTTGGAAAAGTTACATTTTTGAACTACAACTCCCATCAGCCCCAGCCAGCATGGCCACTGGATTGGGCTGATGGGAGTTGTAGTTCAAAAAAGTAACTTTTCCAAGCTCTGCCATGCCTGCAATAGGTGGTCCATGGGCATTCCTTCATCATATGACAAGCCCCTTGTCTCCTTCCCACCCAATAGCACATCCAGAAACCTGCACATGCATGGGAATTCCAAAAAAGCATGCAAGCAGCAAACAACTGTTATGGGCCAATCTCTGACAAAGGGTGGACTTAGGGGAGTGGCCCCCAAAAAAGCCCACACGTATGGATGCTTGATAATCAGGTTCACAATAATCTGACCACAAACAGGACATATATGGATCTCGAGGCCACCAACTCAACATGGAAAAAGATGTTTTGCAGTTAGGAATGGATGGGCGCCCAGACTACACATCACCTATGCTCTGAACAGCCCTCCCTAATTTTTTAAAAGTTTATTCTTACATTTCTATCCTACCTTTCTTTCAGGGAGCTCCAGGTGTAGGGTTGCCAGGTCCATGGCCTGAGACTGATCCTGTATCTTTAGGAGAAGAGAAAGTCAACCAAGTGCAGGTGTTTTTGCAACTCTGTAATGGGAAAAAACACAAGGTGGAATTCTCCCTTCCGCCTCCACAACTTTTAAAGATACAGAAGACCTCTTGGAGGCTGGGCCTGGCAGGTGGCAGACACGGTTCTCTCATCCTTCCCATTTTTATCCTCACAACAACTCTGTGAGGTAGGTTTGACTGAGATACTATGATTGGATTGGTCCAAAATCACCCAATGAGCTTTATGACTGAGTGGGGATTTGAACCCTGGTCTCAGAGGTGCTAGTTCAGCATAGTGGCCACTACTCCACACTGGAACTCTTGTGTATGTGACTCAGACCAAACTCGTCACGACAACACAGATATGTGAACATGCCTGTTCTCTTTCCATTTTTGCAAATATAAAGCCATAGGGAAGGGGTGCAATCGGTAATGGCACAGTGGTGCAGGGAAGAGGGATACCCTGTCCTGGTACACTGTTTTCCCAATGGATATGCCAACCTAAGCTGTTGCCCCTTTAGGAAAAACATGACATGAGCATGTATGTTTTTCCTAAAAAGTCAAATAAATGGTGGGAAAGTGCAAGTGCAAAGATTACAAGCCCTCTTCCCCCTGCACTATGGTTCCAATTCAGATAACCCCTTCCATGCAGCTACTGTTTGCAAAAGTTTAAAGAGAGTACAGAAGCAGTAACTCAGCTGCATTATTATGTCTAGTCTGGCCCTTCGAGAGACACTACAAATTGTCTGATCAACAATTTCCCCTGCTACCATGTTACACATCTAAACTAAGGCACAGAAGAACCACCCACTAGCAACATCTCAGTCTTGTCTGGATTGAGCCTCAGTTTATTAGCCCTCATCCAGTCCATTGTCGCAGCCAGGCACCATTTCAGCACATTGACAGCCTCACCTGAAGAAGATGAAAAGGAAAAATAGAGCTGCATGTCATCAGCATACTGATGGCAACGCACTCCAAAACTCTGGATGACAGCACCCAACGGTTTCATGTAGATGTTGAACAGCATGGGGGACAGAACTGACCCCTGTGGAACCCCATACTGGAGAATCCAGGGTGCCGAGCAATGTTCCCCAAGCAACACCTTCTGGAGCTGACCCGCCAAGTAGGAGCGGAACCACCGCCATGCAGTCCCTCCCACTCCTAACTCAGCCAGTCTTCCCAGAAGGATACCATGGTTGATGGTATCAAAAGCCGCTGAGAGATCAAGGAGAATCAACAGAGTCACACTCCCCCTGTCTCTCTCCCGACAGAGGTCATCATACAGGGCGACCAAGGCTATTTCCGTGCCAAAACCAGGCCTGAAACCCGACTGAAATGGATCCAGATAATTGGTCTCATCCAAGAGGGTCTGGAGCTGGCCTGCAACCACTCGTTCAAGGACCTTGCCCAGGAATGGAACATATCCTACCGGCCTATCATTATTAAGATTTTCTGGGTCCAGGGAGGGTCTCTTCAGGAGTGGTCTCACTACTGCCTCTTTCAGGCGGCCAGGGACCACCCCCTCTCACACAGAGGCATTCATCACTTCCCTGGCCCAGCTGGCTGTTCCATCCCTGCTAGCTTTTATTAGCCAAGAAGGGCAAGGATCCAACACAGAAGTGGTTGCACGAACCTGTCCAAGCACCTTGTCAACATCCTCAGGCTGTACCAACTAAAACTCATCCAACAAATCAGGACAAGGCTGTGTCTGGATACCTCGCTTGATTCACCTGCTATAACACTGGAGTCTAAGTCCTGCGAGATGCTAAAGATTTTATCCTGGAAGTGTCACTGCCCTGATCCAGCAGCCTCTTATGTACTTATTAGTGCTGAACACAACCTGACCAGGACTGTACATGTACCAGCTCCTAGATCACGCCCTTTAGTCTGGATAAATGTGTGTTGTACCTATTTGTGAATGTACTTCCTCCTATTGGATTGGATGAGAATATGTAACTTCCAAGTGCTATGCTGATGGCCAAACTCTATGCAGGAATTAAAGAAATAAAAAAAATCATAAGGAAGGATGCTAAGCATACAGGGAACAAGGGGATACCAACATGTGTAAAAGGAACAAAACAGTTTATGCTATGACTAAGAAGTTTAAATGTCTCACCCTTTTTTCAGAGATCCCAGGAAAGACTCAAAAGCTTGACTCTTCCCATAGCTGTAGTCTCTTTCATTTGTGATCTGTCCCTGATATGTGTTCTGGTTCTTCATGAACTGAACTGCTTTAGTAATGACAGTGAGCTCCTGAGTTTAATCTATCTCAGTTTTAGATTCCACCTGAAAAACAACTTGTCCATAGTATGAGTTTAGGGAAGGGCAAAGAGAAAAAATAATTTAGGGTGTGTTTGTTAATTTCTTCTTGAGGGTTCCTCCTTCTAGGGCTGCTTTCATCCTTTGCCATCAAGTACTTAAGAAATAGAAAAAAAATAGCCACTATGATTGTGAGTATAGTGAGTGCTTTAAAAGAGTATAGGGTAACTTAGGGTAGCCATTTTTCCAGAGCACTTTATTTCACCCTTTAGCAATAAGCAAATCCCAAATAAGCACTACTCATTATAATAGGTGCAGAATAAACTTACTTCTTACTGCAGGCAAGCAAACATGCTTCTTTATTCCTGGCTGAGTAAAGAACAAAACAGAAACAGAAAATCAGAGCAAAGGAAAGTCCAAAGGGTGGAGTCTAACGTGAGCCCTTGCTATAAAGTTCTAATATTTAACTATTCAAGGATCATGTTATTATACAGGCTAGTTTTTTCAGGATCCCATAGGTAATTATAGGGTGGTTGTGATACTGAAAAATCCACCCTCAGTCAGGGAAAATCTTGAGTGAGAAGACTTTTGGGGGATCTTCCAGAAGAGGCTTTGTTGTGTACTCACCCTGCCTTATTCATTGAATTTTTCAGAGGGTCCTATTCTTTAATTGTTCCTGTTCTTAAAATAAGTAGTCATTCTTTAAATGGAGGCTGTCACTGTCCGTTATGTTACAAATTAAAATCAGAATTTTCCAAAATAAAAAAATCTGGGGAGGAGGGTCACAGGTTTAGGGGGGCAGTGCATCCATTTGCCCCACCCTGACTACAGGGCTGGCCCCACCTGCATTCATTTGTTTGAGTTCGTATTTGCACAGGAGCCTACATATGTAGAGCCCCCCTTGAGCTCCATTTTGGTACATACGAAAACATGAACTCCACAGCATAAGTGAGATGCTGAGCTAGGGATGAGGTGGGTGTGTCCAAAGGGGTAGGCCAGCATAATCCCAACTGCATCCAAATGTAGAGTTTGGCCATCAGCACAACTGCAATGTGTATGCCAAATGCATGAACAGCATAATGATTATGGATTCATGTACTTACTGAAGCAAAACATGGTTTTATGAGCTTTATAGGGATGCACGAAAAATTTGCAAAACTGTGATTAAATATAATCTTTTGTAACATTCATCATGATCTAAATCCCTAGCAAGGATGAGATAACCCTCTCTTCTTCAATCAAAAACATGTAATGGAAGCAGCACTTAAGAGTGAGAATTGTGGTTTAAATATCCTGGCTTAGTTGCCGCATCGCTAGAAGTAAAAGTGTAAGAAAATAGCAGCTTGGAAGTTAGTGGTGCAGAAAAACACTTAAGGTATCATGAAAGTGTTTATTGTTACCTTACTGACATAATGAAGCAATGAGGGTAAAGACTCAGCACAGCAGGCAGGTGGTTGTTAAACCGTATGATTTTCTTGCTCTCTGACATTCTACTTTAGAATTCAGGAGCATTTTTCTTCTTCAATCCATTCCATTCATGTTTTCCTAGTTCTTGGATCAGGATCCTTCCAAGCTAAGCATTTCCCACCTGGGAAAATAAGATAGCTAACTATTTCATAATGACCCAAAGTTCATTTTCTTTCTATAAGCTTTCTATGCAGGGCTTGGCACATCATTGTTGCTAAATAATTCTGCATTTATTGCATCTGTATCCTTCCATGCCTGCAGGTCCCTCAGGGCAGTGTGTGTAGGGTTCACAAGATTCCTCTGAGGTGGGTTAGGTAAAAAGATAAGACCTACACAGCCCTTCAGTTGAAGGTAGGGTTGCCAGGTCAGAAGCATCCCAAACCCTGAGATTTTGGGGGCGGGGTGGAGTGATGTCATGGGGCAGGCCCAAGTGATGTCGTGGGGTGGGTCCATGTGACATCATGGGGTGGGTCCAAGTGATGTCACAGGGTGGGTCCAAGTGACTCCACAGGGCAGGTCAAAGTGATGTCATTAAGCATGATACATTAAACATCAATCACAGTTGTTGGCGCATACAATTCATACAAAAACATTTATCTGATTGAAAATTAAGATAGAAATCTTAGCTAAAAGATGAAGCCTGGGTAGTGAACATTTAATCTAGCCAATTCGCTTCTGGAAAAAAGGATTCAGGTGCCCTTAGGCCAGGCCAGGCCAGTCACCAGAAGGCCATTGTAGGCAGAAAGGAGCCTAGTGTTGTGGAGATGTTAGATGGGAGCACTCAGGAGTAAAGATGGGTGCCCCTGAAGAGGGTGCAATTCTAAACACACTTACTAAGGGACTAAGCCCCATATAACTCAATAGGACTTACTTCTCAGTAGATATGGTTTGGATTGTGTTGTTGGTAAAGCTTGACTAGGAATCCTCTGCAAATATATCCATATCCAAGTAGGGTTGGCAACCCCCTGCCTGGAATGCCCTGCCCCTACCTTTTAACATCCAAATTTCTTTACAGATTTGACCCTTCACTTCAGAAAGAGGTCTGAGTAATAAGAAGATTCTCTACCCTTTTCTGTCTCCCCTGTGGGCTGCTATAAACTCACTTCATAAGCCAATAGTGAATATAATTGACAGAGAGAAAGCACACATGATTTGGTCTACCTTCATCGGCAGCAGCTTGGGAACAACAACAATTGCAGCCATGCTGCCCAATATGTGAATTCTCTTTTACCACTATTGGACAAGAAACAAACAAGGTGCATCATCAATGGGTTTAAGAAGGTTGAGCGGAGCACATAGAACCATTGTTGTCGCTTCTGTGGATGAAAGGGAGTGAGGATAAAGGTAAATGAAATGCAAATAGAAAAAGAAAAACAAAGGACAGTGATGATTTCTTAAACGGAATACCATACCAATCACAACAAGATTCCTATGAGTAAGGCAGAAAACTAAGAATCCCACAACCAGTCAGGATTCCTCATCAAAAACCAAAAATAGGGAAAATGAAGAAATATTTGTATAAGCATGACTATCAAATATGTTTATTATTTATACAACCTATAAAGATATTTATAGTGCAATCCTACATTTATTTATTCAGAAGCAAGTCCCAATGTATTCAGTGGGGTTTACTCAAACAGAGACAGAACTGCAACCTCAAATGATAAGCAACTTCATTCACGCAACCCAAAATTCTGAATCATGCCACTTTAAGCTGTTATACTTGTTTTAATGGTTATTGGATTTTAAATGGATTTATTTCTTATTGTGAGCTGCCTTGATTTCCAGACTGCAACCCTACCTCACTGGGTTGTTGGAAAGATTCTCATACACACACACACACTGGAGATGTAAAAATACATACACCCCATATAATAGTTTATTGTCAAAGCCAGTTGATCATTGCAGAACATTAAAAAAATAAAATCAGTATTAATTTCCTACATAATAAAAGTGATACCTAAATAAGCCCTACCTAATTGCTGTAAAAAATAGGATTGGAGGGAGAGAGAAAGATATACAACACAAACACAATTCTTTCCTATGTTTACCAAAGTCCCATCAATTTACAGCACAATCCTAACCATGTCTACTCAAAAGAAAGTTCTATTGAATTCAATGGGGTTTACTCCAGAAAAGCAGGTACTGGATTAAAGCTTCATATTGGGAAGTTTGCAAAACACTGCCCTCTTCTAAATTTAAACCTGTCTGACTCCTACACATAAGTGAGAAAAAGACTGAAAGCTTACTTATTCAATCTGTGAGATGTTCAGAAAAGCAGGAAAAAGTACGTTTTCTGAGCCTTGGGCTAGTCACTGCCTCAGCCTCAGAAGGAGGCAATGGTAAACCCTTTCTGAATACCGCTTACCATTAAAACCCTTTTCATAGGGTCGCCATAAGTCAGAATCGACTTGAAGGCAGACAATTCAATTTGACTCTATATTCTTGGCTCTATAATTCCTTGTCAATCACAACCTTGACTTCTTATTGGCTAAAAACCTGAAAGGACAGGGATTAGAACAGAATTTAGAGCAACTAATAAGTTGTAGGGGTGTGGCTGATGTTTTGGTGTATATCTCTGGAACCAGACCACCTAGACAATTTTTTCAAAAAGAAATGAAAGCTGAAAGTCCAGAGATTAAGGTGAGTCACCCGGAGACCCAGAGGGGACCCCCAAAAACCTGAGTTTCCGGCTGAAAAACAGAGATCTGGTAACCCTAGTTGAAGGCACAGTAGGTGGTTGGGATTTCATCAAGTCACCCTACCTTGCTCCATCACTTGTCCTGACCCAGGGACCCTCCAATGTCTGTTTGTTCAACATTATGCTTGGATAGTGGCTTATCCGCTTCACCCTAGAGCATCTGCTCTATACATATACACCACACGAGAGTCAGGCCTATAAATGTTGCACTCTAAGTATTCAGCTTTTTTACCTCCCTTTTTGAACCATGTAGGTCCCCCAAAACACCTTCCAATACCAGCAATATCATCACATAATGAAACAAGTTAAACAATTAAAATCCCCAAAATATCTACAGAGGCCACAGCCACAAACCAAAAACAAGGCTCAATAGGTCCCAGACTATGTCTTAAATAATATTGACTAGGATGACTACTTTCACATTACCAAAAAAAGGACAAAAGAGGGTATAGGGTTGCATAACATTTCCATATCATAACTTGGATGTGTAGATACAAATTTAGAAATCATTACTATAGAAGTATATAGAAATACAACACATCACCCCATAGTGGGTTGACCTATGTGCTAGGTGACCTATGTGCCTGTTCATTCTGCTGTTGATGGAAACTTCAAAACTCCTGCTGTTGGGGAACTACTGAAGCTCAGTGGTAGATCACATGCTTTTCATGCAGAAGGTCCCAGGTTCAGTTCCTTGCATCTCCAGAAAGGAGTGAGAAGGACTTCTGTCTGAAATCTGGAAAAGTGCTGTCAGAGTTGACTGTACAGAGCCATCCGTCTTGGGAGCAGAGCACAGCCGGAATGGGGGTCGCCTCTCGCCCATAGCACACTGCATGTTCGTGGGGAACCCGGTGCTAAATCATTCGTAGATGACCTGATTCCCAGCCCGGAGCAGAGAGTTGACTGTACTGAGCTAGATGGTCATCTTTCTATGTTCCTCTCCCTGCTCAGGGTCCTTTACCATTAAACCTGCCTTGGACCAGGAAGCCCTTCCAATAGAGGGCACTTTCAAACAGAGGACTGTCCTCTGTAAAGTAGGACACCAAATGACAGACTGAGATAGTGGAGTGTGGGATTAAAAAATCTCATAATTTTTACCTGAGGAAATGAATATGAGAGAACCAGTGGAGGCCAGTGGCTCCAATGTCAGTAGGGCAGTGAATCTGCTCCAGGTTTTAGTCCGAACTTTCAAGGAGCTGTCCAAGGTGCTGAGCAACTTGGACAGCTCCTTGAAAGTTCAGACTAAAATCCAGAGCAGATCCACTGCCTACTGACGTTGGAGCCACAAGCCTCTGCTGGAGAAAACACCAGAAAGCCGTTAAGACATTTTTCCTGTTCATCTCTGCCAGAGCAGTCAGAACCCATCTTCTTGTAACAGACAATAGCGTTTGTTACAGTGCATTGCTAGCTGCTACACAAAACAGTTCCAGCTTCTGGGGAGTGGAGCCACAAACAAGCTGCTTCATTTGTAAAGATCCTATACAATACTGTACAATTTCATTTCTTCAAATGCTGTACAAATGCTGTACAATTCATTTCTTCTCATTTGCAACAGTAGGTAATCCTAGTTTCAGTATTACCATAGATATTGCTCAGAAAAATACTGCATGTGAATCACGCTATTTATTTACTGTTTTAAAATATCTTAACCATGTTCCCATTGACACATTCAAACTATATCCAGTTATATTTATATCATATTCAGACTAACCCATGAAATAATAGACCTGACTAACGTAAGCCCATTGATTTTAGTGGATCTACTCAATGACTTAGTTGGATGCAATTGCATATATTGCATAATTTTTCAACAAGATTTATCTACCTTCTGAGTGGTTAAAATATACATAAGAAAATACCAATAAAATCAATAGATTTTAAAAACAACTAAACTAATATATATATATCAGGGATAGGAAAGTGCTGGGCCAATCATGTCCCCCCAGGGGTCAAATTTGGCTCATAAGTGACTTCAGCTGATGGGCAGGAGGAAAGGGTTTCATCCTGTCTTGTCTGTGAGATCCTGTTCCCAGATCCTGTTAAGGAAAGAGAATGGGATTTTGACAGGTCGGTGCCCCTGCCCACTTGCCAGTGATGTGACATCATAATGACACCATGTGATTGACAGGTGGGCAGGCCCATTCACCTGTCAAATATGGCCCACAAAGCAGATCCTAATAAGAATCTAATCCATGGAGCCAAAAAGCTTTCCCAACCCTGAGATATGTACTTTCCAACAGAGGAGTATTTCACCTACACAGAATATCAGCTAGTGTTTTAAATATGTGTTTATTTTATTTTAAGTTGTGTTGTTTTAACATTTTGATGCTTGCTGTCCTGGGCACCGGGGCGGGGGGGGGAGGACAGGACAGAAATTTCATAATTATAATTCTACTTAGTGATATATTTTATTCTGCTCCCCAGTGTTATTGGGCTCCATTCTCTCTCTCTTAGTATGCTGCTTTCATATATTTCACCTCCCCACATCAGCATAAGATGATGCAAGTGCATGCTAGCACTGAATGTGCCGATATTTGCATGCAGTATGTAATTTGACAGCTGCCAAACACTCCTGAATGTTACCAAAAACCAACTGAAGAAAAACTGATGCTCTTTCCTTTCCAGAAAAGCCAAAAGTGATCCAAACCACCAAACACTATTTTAGCACATCCACATTTATAACACTGCACTTTTTAACTAGAGAGTTGTGCAGTCCAACACTAGATGGCAGACATTTCTCAGAAAAGAGGCAAAGCAGTATTCTCCTTGCATGTATTCACTGGTTGATGTGACCTAGATAGAAATCTTTCACTAGGAGAACATAAAAGGAGGAAGCAAGCACTCTTAGTTATAATACCAAAGGTGCTGACAAAGCAGCAGGATGGGAAATAAAAGCTTGACAATGTTTGATCTTGGAATAATTTCCATAGCTCAACAGTCTTAATTGGTTTTTCACACAGGAAGCAGATTATAGTGGAGAAAACCAAAGATATGCCAAAGATCTAAATGCAGGTTGGCCGTTCCCATGGGTGTCTAGATATTGCTGACAGAGTGCTCATTTACATGGTGGTTTACTATGTGTTTAGTGCTACTCACATCTCTAAAATTGCATGGTTCACATGATGTTACCGGCAAACAGAAGCTATCACACAGTTTCCCCCCTGTAAATCTGGACTAACCCAATACACTAATAATATGAAATGGGAAGAAAAAAAGATTTCACTGCCTTGCTCTAATGCTTGCAGATGCTTTGCTCCAATGCTCTGGGGGGGGTGTTAATCGTTCCCTGCTCCACGCCCACTCCTTCCTCCTCCCTTTGTTCATTTTATTTCCTATAGGCTGACAAACAAATTCTGGTTGGTCTCCTCTATTCTGCTGGCCTTTTTATGTTACTGCAAATGGTGCCTTTATTTTCTTCCCCCCCCCCACTTCTGCACAAAAACATAACACAGCTCAAAGATTTGTATTTCAGCTGCATCCTACCAGGACAAACAAAGATATTCACACTTCTGGATTTTTTTTAAAAGGAGCCTACTGCAGCTGATAGAACAGACTGAGCATGCTTAGTCACCTTAGCAACCAGAGGGAGTGGAAATGTATAATTAGAGGGTGGGACCACAAGGAAAAAGTGAGATTAATCTTCCCCAGAGAGATGCCTGCTTGTGTAAATGGGGAAAAGTGATTGGCAGCTAACATTGAGCAGGAACAGTGGAAGATGCAAATAAAAAGCAAAGGTAAAAGAAATGTATTTCCAGTGAAGAAATGCTCCCATGTAGATAAGCCCAGACTGGATATATATTGAGGCTTATTGGAAAAACAAGAAAGCAGTATTGGATATGGTAGCACTTGCCAGCTGTATTTCACCGAGATGATCATTTCCTATCCAAAACATTTTTAATCAGCTCTTCCAAAAACAGGTGCATTTTTAATCAGCTCTTCCAAAACATTTTTAATCAGCTCTTCCAAAAACAGGTATATTTTTAAAGCAGTCTGAATCTTTTTTTACCACCACCCCAAAAAAAACCCAATTAGATGTACAAACATCCACCTTTATTTATCACTTTTCCCGTAGTTACTTCTCCTTTATACATCATTGATCCCACCTAGATCTCATCTGTATAGATTATTGATTTCACCTTTATAGATTAGTTATCCCACCTAGAGATACCACCAAAGTTCAACAACAGAGATTTAAGAATGAACTTCCCCCAGTTTGGAAACCTCTGAGGTTATCAGCCAGGCCCAAAGCCCCTCTGAAATTCACCCTAGACTCTTGGGCAGTAGCCCTCCCCAATGCAATTCCCCTTTCCTTTGTCCATCCAAACAACTGGGCAGTAGCTGCAGCAATAGCCACAACAGAGAAACCTAGTGCAGGGCTACGGTAAGACATTTGTAGCCACAGCTGCACAACTACAGGCACAATGCTAAATGGAAGATGCAGTTCCAAAGGATCTTGATGTTCTAGATCATGATCATAGCAGCAGGGGCGTCACTAGGGCAGTGCAGCAGGTGCGGGCAGCACCGGGTGACACCCCGAGATGGGGGTGACACCACGAGCTGCCCCCCCAGGTACCACCGGGAAGTGGGGCAGGCAGGCAGAGAGCTGCCCTGCCCGCGCTAACATGTGGAAGGCGGCAGCAGCGGCCTCATCACGCAGGGGAGGAGAAGAAGCCCGCGCAGCTGTGGAAGGCGTGGGGAAGAGCAGGAAGCTAACAGGCAGAGAGCTGCCCTGCTTCCGCCCCGCGCTAACACGCCCTTTGTCCTACAGTGACCGGGAGGGAAAAGGTACATTGACTGAAATCCTCTCATTTTGCATGGCTATGAAAGATCATGCAGAGAGGGCGACCTGCACCGATTCTCCTACACAAATGTGAGAAGCAGCTCTCATGGTATGTGAAATATTTTTAGAGCCCCATGCCCCTCAGTCACCAGGAACAGGGGCTTGGATGCTTTTTTTTAGCTCCCACGTGTGTCTCTCCACTCTCTGCCTCCGGCTCCCGCTGTATCCACTTGATACAGGCTGGTCACGTTTTTGGCTGCTGATGCTGGCGCTGCCTTCTCCTCTTCACACATCCACACGCCAGGGCTGCTTGTAGCTCCCAGTCCCCATCCATTCACACACACAAACACGCAACCATAAAAGGGAGTGTTGTGTGATTTGATGGGGGGGAGGAACCTGGGCCCATTGCTACAGAGAACCATCTCCTCTTACACAGACACCCCTCCTCATTGCTATGCCTGATTTGATTCCTACACATTCCGCCCAGCTTATCCAGGCTGTTCCTGGGGGTGGGGTGAGCAGAGCAGAGCCCAAAAAGGAATGAATGAAAAACGTGATGCAGAGAGAGAGGATGAAGAAGTGAATGGATGAAGAGGGAAAGGGGGAAACAGGAATGAGAAACATGAAGAGGGATGAGGTGGGGAAGGAGGCAGAAGGAAAGCCAGCATTGTCTGAATGGGTGGATGGATGTGTTTAGAAAAGCAAGAAACTCCTCTCTCTCTCTTTCTCTCTCTCTCTGTGTGTGTGTGTGTGTGTGTGTGCGTGTAATCAGAGGGGATTTATTTTCCCTTTCCTTTTTAAATTTATTTTTAAAAATTATTTTAGAAAAGCAGGAACAAACTCCATAAGGACATTTCTGTTACTCAAAGAGCTTACAAATACTTGAACGGATGATGAGAGAAGAGAAAGAGCAAATATTACAAGAAATGCCTTTTTTTTAAAAAAAAAAATCCGCATCTTGTCAATTACAAAATGGATTAAATCTCTGCTGTAAATTCTCTCTCTGGAACTTGTGGTTTTGTTTTGCTTTCAGGATCAACTTCACCACATGTTTTCTTAAAGAGAAAGACTGCTTTATAGTGATCATCTCAAACTAGTAAATCAGTTTTGACATCATATTCACAGCACACCACATTTTCCTGCAAGTTCCATCAAACGCCGTACATTTGGGTTCCCCAATATTTGGCTACTACTAGCCAAACCAGATGGTATTTTTCTATCCTTTTCCCCTAGAATTATTCCACTTCCTCCCCCTTCATGCACAGTAGTAACATCTGTGGTAACAGCTGGTTCTGATTGCTGCCCAGTCAGTATAACCACTGTACAAGATCTACTCAGCCACTGTAATTACCTTTTTCTTTTGAGTGCCCTTTTGTCTGGGTCTTGGTTCAGGTGTGTATCCAACTTTGATGTGCTTATGGAAGGGGTGTGCAAGTAGTGCCCCCCCCAAGTGTGGAGGCTTGGACAAACATTGTGTTATGGAAAACCAAAGTCTGTGTGAAAGTACATATTTGGGAATGCCATCAGTGTAATCCTAAACACATTTAATAATATTGAACTTGCACGTCACAAAATATATTACAGTCATGTCTATAAGCACCAGGAGGGTAGTCGCCCGGGGGGTCTTAATCCCTCTGCTTTTTTGGGAGCAGGATCCCTATGTCTCCAAGCATCTTACAGTCAGCATGAAAAGGGAGTGTGTTAATCACTAAGAAGAGTCTTCTAATATGCTTCCTTGCCTTTCCTGCTGATTGGAGCCAATCAGAGTGAAAGGAGGTGAGTCAGCCACTGAGAAGTCTCTTCTCAGTTGCTAACGCTCTCCGCTTACATGCTGATTGGCTCCTAGAGATGTTTGTTGTGAGAGAATGCATTAACAAAGATCCCATTCTTAATCTAGGAGCAAAAAAGGGTGTATGTGGCTGCAACTATCATGAAGGAACTCTGCACTTCTGAATTTTCTACTAAACAACTGATAAATACCTATGTAACTTTGTGTCTGGAGACTTATTATTAAGAATCACTTTCCATAATTGTAAGGAGGTATGTCCACACGCATGCATCCCAGGCACCTAAATGAAGGGTGAGAGCAGCATAGGGACATAAGCAGATGTCTTATACCAGGGGTTCCCAAACTTTTCTTTTACATAAACCACTTGAAAATTGCTGAGGGTCTGAAAGTATCTGAAAATTTACTATGGGCATATGCAAGATAATTAACTCCCATTAGTGATAAGAGCAAGAATTTGAGCTGTGCGTATGATATTGTAATTTAAAAGTGTAATTTTAATTTTGCTAGTTGTTTATGTCACTACTATTGCCATTACATTCAGTGATATATGGCAATTACGATTTACGAGTAACATTAGTACAAAAAACATTACTAAGGATTCTATATGGTCTGATACGGGAGGAGGTCCATGGGGGTGACACCATGAGTTACCACACCGGGTGACACCAACCCTAGTGATACCACTGCATAGCAGCACCCCATGCTCAAAGTCACATAGGAGATGTAGTTCTCATGGTTACCAATCTCCCAGTTAGGACATTTGTTATTAACTATATTTCCCATAAATCCTTAGGAACAGAGGCAGCTTGCCTTACACCAGATCAGAGTATTTGGCCAGCTGTTTGTCCTTGTGCCCATGAACCTGCTCCCATAACCTAATTAAGACCCTGAAACAAGGTCACCTCACTGTAGGGCCTTACCTTCTCACTGGGTAAGTTTAAGAGAAATAGAAGTAGCAGCAGAAATAGAAGTTAGCAGCAGTCCTAACGGGGAGATTGGTATCCATGAGAACTACATCTCCAATGTGACTTGTGACTTGAGGAAGGATTCAGACAATGAAAAGTTCAGAGGCTTAATTTCCCCATCACACCCATTCATATAATTCCACTATACCTGAATGATGTTTTTCTCACCGCTTCCCTATCTTCCCCTTTGAGCCCCTATTAAGGTTTGCTTCAGAATCATTCAGATCTAGTCCTCTGCATTAGAGAACTCTATCCTGGTTATCGATATCAAATTAAAGACCTGTCGAGGAGCTATAGTTCTTATGGAACATGTACAATTTAAAGGCTGGCCCTACCATTGGATAGAAGGAGGCAGCTGCTGTTGCAGAGTAGCAAAATTGGGATTGGAATACCTGAGTGTGCTCTTGTGTGTTTGAATCTTTGCTAAAGATTACACCTTCCCTGGAATTAGTCAGACAGAGATGTTAAGCTTTAAAATAAGAAATAACTACTTTATTCTGGAAGTACATACTTGATAGGAAAGAGTTCTACATCTAGCTAACTAGCTAAGTTGGAGATGCAAACACTAAGCCTAGTGTTTGCCCTCATGCTTGGAGGAGAGGGAGAGACAAAGAGAAGATGTATGCTCTCCCTCTCAAGAGAAAGAAAAAAAAGGAAGGAGGAAGGAGATGTGGTCATCATCCTATGCATATCAGTTGAGCAGGAAGAGAGAGACAGCAGGAGATCAAAGGATAGGTATTAGCCTAGAAATCAGGAGGGGCTCATTCACATGGCAATTTAATATGAGATCAAGGCTGGCTGCATTCCCTTTTAATTTGCAGCGATCGCATGACTTTTTTGGAAAGGGAAGGCAAGCAGCTGCATTTCCCTTTAAATGCGAATCAAACCAATCCGCTGAAAATCTGAATAGTAAGGAAAAAAACACCTCTGCTTTGCTGCGTCCCACTCATGTAGTCCCTTATTCCGATGTTTCCTGCTGGGGGAGTGGATCGTAACTTGCAGATACTCCCCTTTCTCCACCCACTAAACTCCCCATCAACTCCATTTCATTTCTGTCTGCTTAGCCGGCCACTTCCGCCACTCTAGCCTTCCTTTCCGCCCCTTCACTCCCCCCCCCATAATGTTAACACAGGTTTGTGGGTGTGCAAAAGGGCAATGTTAATGCCCCTCCCAAGTGCAAGCAAAATAAACATCTGGGTTGTTTCAGGCTGGGAGCAAAAGAACACAACTTATAGTGTGTGTACTCACTCACACACACACACACACACACACACACACAGAGAGAGAGAGAGAGAGAGAGAGAGAGAGAGAGATGTCTGCCTGAAGGGAGAGAACCTGATTTCCCCTTCCTTAGGTTCCCCAGTTTTTAGCTCCCCCTCCCATCCTCATCAGCTGTAAGGCAGGAAAAGAGAGGTTTTTCAGCCCAAGGAAGCTCAGTTAAAAACCTCCTCTAAACTTTGTTTGTGTAATATCACAAAATTACCATTGTGGAAATATTAGTCATTTAATATTTGATTTTATGTTTGATCACAAAATAGTAGATTTTTTTACAAAAACAGATGTGAGAGGAATACCCTAGTTCACTATCAGAAGCAGGAATGAAAGGAGAAGGCTCCCTGTCTCTCTGCCACCTGCAAAAGCTGCCCTACTTTGCTTTCACTCACTCCCCCCATGTTTCATGTCAATTCTCCTCCCTGCAGAGAAAGGTGTAATTGAGAAGAAACAATGAAACTGACAAAAAAAAAACCTTCCCCTCTTCAATAGCAAAACTGAGAGAGAAGGGTAGTAATGACTTCGGGAGAGCCCAGAGTGCATAACAACTAACATGAGCGGAGGGTAAGCACTGTTGAGGTTTACTTCTGAGTAAATAAGGACCGGGTAGTCGCTTGAGGCTGCAGAAGGCACACACCCACACGTGCGCGCGCACACAAACTTCCACTAAAAATTGCATTTTATAAATACTTTTAAAAGGGGTGGTTCCCCCACACACTCTTCCTGCTTCAGTGTCCAATTGACAAGAAAAAATGAAAAAAACCCTCCCCTTCTCCATTGGCAATACTCCAGAGGGAGTAAGCATGCAGATTTGGGGGTAGGGCCACAAGAAAACAGCGATACTAACCCTTTCCAGAGGAATGCCATGTGAATTGAAAGTAAAAAAACTCATTGGAAGCTGGGGAGTGTAAACCTTCCAAAGCTATAGCGATGGCAAAAGGTACGTATTTACTATGAAGTTAAGCGCCCGTGTGAACCAGCCCAAAGTCTCCTCTCTAGCTACCCTTTTTAACCCCATGCAGCCTCAACCGACAAATTGGAGTTGAACCACATATTCCAACAGCTGCCTTAGGCTGCTGATTTTGGGTGTCATGAATCAGCAGCAAATTGTTACTTAATCTTTGCTGTATTTCTTACTGCTGGGGAAAGATGCTTCTGGGTTGTTGTTTTTATCTCAGGGGCCAAAATAATTTGGCCAGCCTTGAATACAATGTACCTTGAGTTGGAGCAAAGGAACACCATTTGCTCTCTACCTGAGGCCCTCCCTGGACAATGATATTTGCAAGGAATTCTAGACGGTGGATGTCCAACCTGTCCTGGATAGGGTTGCACTCCCCCTAAAGGAGCAGGTTCGTAGCTTAGGGGTTCTCCTAGAACCATCTCTGTCACTTAAGGCTCAGGTAGCCTCGGTGGCATAGAGTGCCTTCTACCAACTTCGGTTGATGGCCCAGCTATGCCCCTATCTGGACAGGGATAACCTGGCTTCAGTTGTCCATGTTCTGGTAACCTCCAAGTTAGATTACTGCAATGCGCTCTACATGGGGATGCCTTTGAAGATGGTTCGGAAACTGCAGCTTGTGCAAAATGCAGCAGCCAGATTGGTAACAGGGACCAGACGGTTCGAACATATAAAACCAATTCTGGCCTGCTTGCATTGGCTGCCTGTATGTTTCCAAGCTGGATTCAAGGTGCTGGTTTTCATCTATAAAGCCTTACACGGCTTGCGACCACAATACCTGATGGAACGCCTCTCCCGACACGAACCCACCCGTACACTATGCTCAACATCAAAGGCCCTCCTCCAGGTGCCTACTCTGAGGGAAGCTGGGAGGCTGGCAACAAGGGAGAGGGCTCAGTGGTGGCCCCCAAATTATGGAATGATCTCCCTGACAAGGTGAACCTGGCGCCAACACTGTTATCTTTTCAGTGCCAGGTCAAGACTTTCCTCTTCTCCCAGGCATTTTAGCATGTTTTTAAGTTGCTTTTTAAAAAATGTGTTTTTAAATGTGTATATTTGTTTTTAATGCTTTTAATTGTTGTAAACTGCCCAGAGAGCTTTGGCTATGGGGCGGTATACAAATGTAATAATAATAATAATAATAATAATAATAATAATAATAGGGTTGAACTGTAGCAAATTTCTGAGATTTTTTCTGTCAGTTCTCAAGCTCTCATAATCACAAAAGTCTCTGCAACTGAACTCTTACTGGAGTCTTCTCACAGTTACATGACTGGAGACTACTAGTATTGAAAAAGGAAATAATATAATATAAGGAAAAATATAATGTGGGAATCAGCTCTAAGCTTCAGCTCATCTCAATTCATTAATTATCCATTCATACATTTATATCCCACTTCACTCAATTTATTCAAGGCAATTAATATAAAACATCAATAAACAACATCATTTTTAAAAAACGGAATAAAAAAATCAGGAAGTAAAAAAGAAAAAAGAAACATCTGCAACAATCGTAAATTTAAAATAGCAGAACCACAGTTCAACCACTAAAATGCTTGTTGAAACAAGCAAGTTGTGTGCTTCTCCCCCCACCCCAAATGGAATCATGGAATCATAAATACATACATTGGCAGACAGCTTATTCCAAAGCCCCAAGGCAATATCAAAAAAGGCCCTCCTTCTAGTTAACCTCTCTGAGGCTCCAATCCCAAACACATTTAACACTGTGTTTAGTAAGTAACATACTTCTCAATGAGCTCGGTGGGATTTCTCTTGACAATGTGCTTAGAATTGTGCTGCACAAGAGGGAATCTTAAGCATGATCTCAGCCAGGAATGAAACTGGGTAAGAACACAGGAAGCTGCTTTATATTGAATCAGTCCATTGATTGATCTAGCTTAGTACTGTCTACACTGACTGGCAGCAGTTCTCTCTCTAGGGCAGCCTTTCCCAACCAGTGTGCCTCCAGATGTTGTTGGACCACAACTTCCATCAGCCTCAGCCAATGGCTGAGGCTGATGGGAGTTGTGATCCAACAACATCTGGAGGCACACTGGTTGGGAAAGGCTGCTCTAGGGTATCAGACAAGGGTCTCTCCCAACCCCACCTAAAGATGCCAGGGATTGAACCTGGGATCTTCTGCATGCAAGGTATGTACGCTACCACTGAGCTATGGCAGTGGGGGTAGGGTTCAAACAGAGCTGGAGAAAATAGAGTCTCCTAATAATTCACAGTTCAGAAACCAGGCCAATGGCAACTAGGAGTAAGACCAATAGGGACATGAAGTTATAAGTGCCTTGAGGTGAAATTCAGGAATGATAGTAGCAGACTGGTGGATGCTCTGCTGGTGCTCATCAGCTTCTGCCTACAGGGGGAGAATTCAGGTCCTACAGGCCCAGAGGTGCTTGGGTCATCTTCATCTGACCCAAGAAAAAAGATCCTGAAACCATCCAATGCTGAAATGAATCAATGAACTTCAGAATCAGGGAGACAACAGTTGGCCTTATATAGGGATGGGCAAATCTGTCAAATTTCAGCTTCATTCAGTTTCCGAATCTTAAGTTCAGTTTGCCCGTTTTCCACATCAGTTAGCAAACTTTTTCAAACTTTGTATACATTTTCGTGTCCATTTCTCCTAAATATAAGCATTTTTGC
The DNA here is from genome assembly GCF_030035675.1 of Rhineura floridana. Lineage (NCBI taxonomy): Eukaryota > Metazoa > Chordata > Lepidosauria > Squamata > Rhineuridae > Rhineura > Rhineura floridana. The sequence continues at coordinate 95,873,474 of NC_084488.1, read as the reverse complement.
TAGCAAAACTCCATAATATGTATTTTGTACGCTATGCACATTGTACACTTTTGCACACTATATATGTTCTCTTTTTTGTACAAATTGTTTAGTTGGAGAACTGTATCACAAAATACAAAGAAATGTGAATTTGAAGGATAACTGTGTTTTTGCCCATATATTGGTTCAGGAAGTGCAATTAGGTAGATTCACATTAAAATGTGAGCTGAAATTATTTCTTCCTCATCTGTAGTTGACAGTATCCAAATTTCAAAGTATTTGTTTATTTATTCCAGCATTTCTGTGCCACTTTTCTGGGCAAACCCCTCCCAAGGCAGCTCACATAAATAAAGCACAAAACAATTCCATATTCTCTAGCCCAGAAGTGAAAACAGGTCAGATCTCCCTTACCCCATGTGGACTAAGTTGCACAGGTGGCCTGTTCCACCCACCTGTCGGTCTCCTGATGTGCAATGATGTCCGGTGACTCATTTTTGTCTGCACCATTTCAAATTAAACCCTGCATGCAGGCATAGGCACAGACCACAAAGTGCCAATGATCAGCAGATTATTGAGTCCTGTGAAGCACTGTGCACAGGACTTGGTAAGCTTAGAGTTCATTATGCACAGCCCTGGGCACAGTGCTTCCTCAACACTGACAATCAGCTGATTGTCAGTGCTTGAGAAATTCTGTGCAAGGGGCTCTGCACAGGGCTTCGAGGCACAATCTATCATATGTCAGATGTAGGGCAGATGGACATGGCTTGGCCTGACCTACTAGTTTTCTACTTGCATGGAGATTTGTTTTTCTATGAGGGAACTTTCCAAACTGATATCCCCCACCTGCAGTTTTTACCACCATATTTCTTAGGACTGTACTACTTCATTTTGCAGGATACATGTGTCCTGCATGGCTGTTTAGATAAAGCAGCAGTTTCTGATGGCTTCTTTGGCTCTTGCTATTTGATACACCTGCACATTATCTGCTTAATAGCCTCCAGGCAGCCACACTGAAAAACAATGTGGTCTGGTTTTCCCAGGATTGTTGAGAAGTCAATTTAGTGCTATAATAAATATACCAAGAGCCCAGCAAGGTTGAAAGAAGCTTAGTGTCTATCACAGCACCCACTTAAGAGCCTGCCTCATGAAAGCACCCCAGCACTTGAGATGGAAGACAGGCTTAAGAATTACAGTAAATGTCAATGTTTAAATGCTGTATAAATCCAGCTGTCCTGAAGCTGGCAGATCAAAGTTTCCCTGGAGCACGAATTGGTAGGTAGGGGACAATTTAAGATTTACTGCCAATGTCAGCTGCTGCAAATATGGGATGCATTTAGTAAAAAACCACAAAAATAAATTAAATGTACCAAGCAAGGGTCAAGAGGACAGGCTAAACAGCACTGCACATCCCAGTTTCTGTAGGTCACAAACAATGGCTTGAGCATCCTAGGGTTGGCAAGTTGATGAACATGAGAGTATAACTGGATCTGCTCTCCTGAGCCCAAAACTCATGTTGGAAGCATATGGCTGACAAGAGGGGGAACCAGTGGTGCAGGGAATGTTGATGTGCCAGAACTCATCATGACAGCCTCCAGAGCCATGACCCTATGGAGAGTCCAAAATGCAGACAGATGTGTTTTTATACACATCCCCCCCACCTAAATATCAGCACTACCACTAGTGTAGTGGCAAATTCAAAAGTGCAGGATCCCTTCATAATAATCACAGCCACAGCCCCTTCTAAGATTATACAACCTTTTGAGATTATAGAATAATCTGGCCAGGCTTGAACACTGCTTTCTGCATCTCTAACACTGTCACCATTTGACTGTCCTTTCTCACTGTCAGAGATATTGCTTGAATTACCAAATTCAGTGTCTACACATTTATCTCCTGCTGCTACCTAATTGCTTGGTGCTATAGATGGGATGCTATCATCAGGATTCACTGTCTCTTCTTCTGCAGTTACAGAATTCTCCACAACTTGGCTTCTTGAAGTAGGCACTAATTAGAACTCATTTCACTCTGATTGGCTTCAATTAGCATGAAAGAACAAGGAAGCAAGTTAGAAGACTGTTCTCGGTGGCTAACACACTCCCCTTTCATGCTGATCGGCTCATAGGATGCTGGAGACATAGGGACTCTGATGGGACCTGGCCCCCAAAAAAGTAAGGAGTCTAAGACCTCCTGAGATCCTGGTAGCCCCGGTATGGATAGTTCTTCTATCATGTCTTAAAGGTGTGATTTTTATATATGCAATGGCTACAGGTAGGTGAACATGCCAATTTTGGTTTCTCTCAGTTTCTTATTTTCCCAATCTTATGTTCAGTTTTTCACGTGTCCACATCACTTTGCTTTTAAAAAAAACTCCTCAGGAGTTTTTATATTACTGATTTATTTATTTATTTCATTAAGCTTATAGACTGCCCCATAGCCGAAGCTCTCTGGGCGGTTCACAAGACAAGAAATAGCAAAGTACAAGACACGTATCAATATAAAACATATAAAAAAGGTAAAAATTATTAAAAATTAAAACAATGTCAGCGTATACTAAACATAATTAATTAAAAAGCCTGGGTGAAAAGAAAAGTTTTAACCTGGCGCCGAAAATATATTAACGATGGTGCCAGGCATATTTCCTCTGGGAGATCGTTCCACAGTTTGGGGGCCACCACAGAAAAGGCCCTTTTCCGCGTTGCCATCCTCCGAGCTTCCCTATGAGTAGGAACTCGGAGGAGGGTCTTTGATGATGAACGTAGTGTACGGGCAGGTTCATAACGGGGGAGGCGTTCCAACAGGTATTGTGGTCCTATGCCGTGTAAAGCTTTATAGGTCAAAACCAGCACTTTGAACCAGGCCCGGAAACAAATAGGCAGCCAGTGCAGGCGGGCCAGAGTCGGTGTTATATGGTCAGACCGTCTGGTCCCCATTAACAATCTGGCCGCTGCATTCTGCACAAGCTGCAGTTTCCGAACCGTCTTCAGAGCCAGCCCCACGTAGAGCGCATTGCAGTAATCTAATTTCGAGGTTACCAGTGCATGGACTACTGAAGCGAGGTTCTCTCTGTCCAGATAGGGGCGCAGCTGGGCCACCAGCCGAAGCTGGTAGAAAGCACCCCGAGCCACAGAGGCTATCTGAGCCTCAAGTGACAGGGATGGATCTAAAAGAACTCCCAAGCTATGAACCTGTTCCTTCAGGGGGAGTGCAACCCCATCCAGAACAGGTCGAACATCCCCCATCCCGTCAGGAGAACCACCCACCAGCAGCATCTCAGTCTTATCTGGATTAAGCCTCAGTTTGTTAGCTCTCATCCAGTCCATTGTCGCAGCTAGACATCGGTTCAGCACGCCGACAGGCTCACCTGAAGAAGATGAAAAGGAGAAATAGAGCTGTGTGTCATCAGCATACTGATGGCAACGCACTCCAAAACTCCTGATGACCGCACCCAATGGCTTCATATAGATATTAAAAAGCATGGGGGACAGAACTGACCCCTGTGGGACTCCATATTGGAGGTCCCAGGGTGCCGAGCAATGCTCCCCAAGCACTACCCTCTGGAGACGACCCACCAAATAGGAGAGGAACCACTGCCACGCAGTACCGCCCACTCCCAGATCAGTGAGTCGTCCCAGAAAGATACCATGGTCGAGGAGAATCAGCAGGGTCGCACTCCCCCTGTCTGCCTCCCGACAAAGGTCATCACACAGGGTGACCAAGGCTGTCTCCGTGCCGAACCCAGGTCTAAAACCCGACTGAAATGGGTCCAGATAATCGGTGTCATCCAAGAGTGTCTGGAGCTGGTTGGCAACCACTCGTTCTAGGACCTTGCCCAGGAATGGAACATTAACTACCGGCCTACAGTTGTTAAAGTTTTCCAGGTCCAGGGACGTTTTCTTCAGGAGTGGTCTCACCATCACCTCTTTCAGGAGGCCAGGGACCACTCCCTCCCGCAGTGAAGCGTTAATCACTGCCCTGGCCCAACCGGCTGTTCCATTCCTGCTAGCTTTTATTAGCCAAGAAGGGCAAGGATCCAATTTAGAAGTAGTCGCACGCACCAGTCCGAGCACCTTGTCAACATCCTCAAGCTGTACCAACTGAAACTTATCCAAAGAATTAGGACAAGACTGTGCGCTGGACACCTCATTCGATTCAACTGCTGCAACATTAGAGTCTAAGTCCTGGCGGATGCAAGAGGTTTTGTCCTGGAAGTGCCTAGCAAATTCATTGCAGTGTGCCTGTGATGACTCCACGACGTCCGTAGGGCCGGAATGTAATAGCCCTCAGACAATTTTAAATAGCTCTGCTGGACGACAGATAGAAGATTTAATAGTGGCAGCAAAGTATTGCTTCTTTGCTGCCCTCACTGCGCCCAAGTACAGCTTAGTATAGGCGCTCACCAGTGTATAATTGCATCCATCAGGAGTTCGCCTCCATCTGCACTCAAGCCATCTTCTATGCTGTTTCATCGCTCTCAGCTCCAGGGTATACCATGGAACTGCATGAGCTCTACAGCGAAGAGGTCGCACAGGAGCGATCGTGTCAACTGCCCGGGTCATTTCTGCATTCCACAGTTCCACCAGGGCTTCGACAGGAGCGCCAGCCTTATCAGCCGAAAAACTCCCCAGAGCCTTTTGAAAATCTTCAGGAATCATTAGTCTCTGGGGGAGGACCATCTTAATGGGTCCCCCACCCTTGCAGAGGGACGAGGCCGCTGAAAGTCTAAACCTCAGCAAGCGGTGATCTGTCCATGACAAAGGGATCGATGTAAAATTCCCCACATCCAGATCACCATCCCCCTGTCCCGTGGCAAAAATTAGATCTAGAGTGTGTCCTGCTATATGTGTTGGGCCAACAACATACTGAGACAGCCCCATGGTTGTCATGGAAGCCATGAAGTCCTGAGCCGCCCCAGACAAGGTGGCCTCGGGATGAACGTTGACATCCCCCAACACCAAAAGTTTAGGGGATCTCAGCAGTACCTCCGAGACTACCTCTGTCAGCTCAGTTAGGGAGTCCGTTGGGCAGCTGGGTGGGCGGTACACCAACAGATTAAAAAAAAGCATAAAATGCCTTTTGGCTATGTTATTCATGATAGTGCTTAAATGAAAAGATGTTATAGCACTAGTTAAAACAATGACTAAAAGCAAAACAAAACAAAACCTAATGCCTGTCCATCACCACTGTTTTATTATTATTTATTAGATTTATATCCTGCCCTTCCTCCCGGAAGGAGCCCAGGGCAGCAAACAAAAACACTAAAAAAACCTCTTAAAACATCTTAAAGCAAAAGACTTTAAAATATATGAAAACAAAACATCTTTAAAAACATATTTTAAAAAAGAAACAGCTTTAAAAATCTTTAAAAGCCATTTCCACGTAGATGCATACTGGGAGAAGGTCTTTAGTTAAAAGGCTTGTTGAAAGAGGAAGGTCTTCGGTAAACACCAAAAACATAACAGAGATGGTGCCTGTTTAATATTTAAAGGGAGGGAATTCCAAAGTGTAGGTGCCACAACACTAAAGGTCCGCTTCCTATGTTGTGAAGAACAGACCTTCTGATAAGATGGTATCTGCAGGAGGTTCTCACCCTCAGAGCGCAGTGATCAATTGGATACATAGAATCATAGAATAGTAGAGTTGGAGGGGGCCTATAAGGCCATTGAGTCCAACCTCCTGCTCAATGCAGGAATCCAAATCAAAGCATTCCCGACAGATGGCTGTCCAGCTGCCTCTTGAATGCCTCCAGTGGCGAAGAACCCACTACCTCTCTAGATAATTGATTCCATTTCATCTGGCTCTAACAGTTAGGAAGTTTTTCCTGATGTCCAGTCGAAATCTGGCTTCCTGCAACTTGAGCCCATTATTCTGTGTCCTGCACTCTGGGAAGATTGAGAAGAGATCCTGGCCTTCCTCAATGTGACAACCTTTTATGTACTTGAAGAGTGCTATCATATCTCCCCTCAGTTTTCTCTTCTCCAGGCTAAACATGCCCAATTCTTTCAGTCTCTCCTCATAGGGCTTGGTTTCCAGTCCCCTGATCATCCTTGTTGCCCTCCTCTGAACACGTTCCAGTGTGTCTGCATCCTTCTTGAAGTGCAGAGAGCAGAACTGGACACAGTATTCAAGATGAAGCCTAACCAGTGCTGAATAGAGGAGAACTATTACTTCACACGATTTGGAAACTATACTTATGTTAATGTAGCCTAAAATAGCATTTGCCTTTTTTGCAGCCACATCACACTGTTGGCTCATATTCAGCTTGTGATCAATGACAATTCCAAGATCCTTCTCACATGTCGTATTGCTGAGCCAAGTATCCCCCATCTTATAACTGTGCATTTGGTTTCTTTTTCCTAAGTGTAGAACTTTGCATTTATCCCTGTTGAATTGCATTCTGTTTTTTTCAGCCCAGTGCTCCAGCCTATCAAGGTCCCTTTGAATTTTGTTTCTGTCTTCCACAGTATTAGCTGTGCCCCCCAATTTTGTATCATCTGCAAATTTGATAAGCATGCTCTGTACCTCCTCATCCAAGTCGTTAATAAAAATGTTGAAGAGCACTGGGCCCAGGACTGAGCCCTGTGGTACTCCACTTGTTACTTCCCCCCAGTTTGAGAAGGAACCATTGATAAGCACTCTTTGAGTACAATTCTAGAGCCAACTGTGGATCCACCTGATAGTTGTTCCATCCAGCCCACATTTAGCTAGCTTGCTAATCAGAATATCATAGTGCACTTTGTCAAAAGCTACATAAGGGGTAAGATGATCTTTCAGGTATTCTCAGTAATCTCCCCCGCCCGCAATATATACATTTCAGCAGCTTTGCCCTAACACACTTTATAACATTGAAAAGGTAATAGAAGTAGCTGCAGAATAGTGCTTAAGGCATCCTTCACCAACCTGGAGCTCTCCAGACGTTTTGAACTAAAACACCCTTCAGCACCAGCCAATATGGCCAATAGTCAGGGATAATGGGGAAGGGCTGTAGCTCAATGGTAGAACATTTCCTTTGTATACAGGAGGCCCCAGTTCAATCCCCTGCATCTCCAAGTAGGGCAGGGAAATACGCCCTATTAAAAATCCCAAGAGCCACTGCTAGTCAGCACAGACAATCCTGAGCTAGATAGACCAGGTCTGACCCAGTATAAGGAACTTCCTATGCTCCTGGAGCAAGAGTTGTAGCCCTACAATCCTGCGCTTGTTAAACATAATAATTCTCATGAAACTTTTTGGGATCTAAGCACACATGAGTATCTCACGATGACAGCCTGGAATATTGTGCTCCAAATACATAATTCAAGGATTCTATATTTATGGCAGTATTTCATGTGGAGAAAGAGACAGATAAGGTCAGAGAGGGTTTTTATTTTCTCCAGTATGCAGCCATAAGCTTTAAAACACTTCAGTCTTGATTCTGCAAAGCAACTCCTGATGGCTTCCAAAACAGTAAGAGCCTGACAGCGTTATATCAAGCTGGCATGAGGTTGGTAGCTGTCAGGCCCCTTCCTGTGGTCACCGCCTTGGCATGGTCCCACCTCAGGGTCCTGGTCTCTTAACGGTTCTCTCACCGACTCTAGCAAAGATCTCTCAAGATCCCTCTGCTAGGAGCACCACCAGACACTCCCTGTAAACAATATTGCCTTGAGACTGTGCCTTCGTTTCCTCCAGGTTTATTGCTACATTGTGTCTGGGTGCACTTACAGGCCTCAACCCCCCTGTATCTTTGTGCCTGTAAAGATTACAGCCCTGGGTTGCTCTGGATATCTGATGATGTTACACTATCTCTTCACCGCTGCCACCATTGATACTGTTTCCCAACCTTGGTATGTGCCCTGCCCACCCTTCTGGTCTGTGAAAGCCCAGCCAAGGATCAGGTAAACCAAGAAATATTTGTTTATATACACAGGGAATAACAAGATTACTTAAAGGTTTAGTCAACAAGCATGTGGTTTCATAAGATGCGTTACTCTTTATGTTTCTTAGTCATCAATATCCTGCCTCACTACCCGCCTAATCCAATCCACCCAACAACCCTCACCAAAACCAACCAACCCTCCAGAACTCTCAGAACCAACCAACAGAACATTCTCCAACATTCCAACCCAGGTACTCCCCCCTCTCACTCGGTCTACTTACCACATATACTCTAATAAACCCACACTTACCATATTTACAGTATTATATATACAGGAACATCACAGTAGCAGCTGACATATCTATCAGGGTTCACGTGATGAGAGGAGTCTGTGTTCTGTACTGTAGTCTCTGGCTCTCTCACACACGCGCACATACACACACACACAGTTTCCAGGATTATCCTCCCATGCATAGTGTTTCTGTTTCAACTTGCATGATTTAAAAGCTGCATGTTTCCTTTAAAGCACAGAGCAGGCAGTTCTTTCCTTCTTGCTTTAACAGTGGACAGTCTGAACAAATTCAAAGGTGAATCAGGAGACACCAAATTGTGTGACTCACTTGGAACCCAGTGCTGGTGTCTAAATGCCAGTACTGCCTCCCAGCATTCCACAAGAAGGGCCATAGTTTATTGCAGGGACAGGGAACCTTTTTAGCTCCAGAGGCCACTGGGTGTGGCAACCCACTTGTCAATCATATTAGGTAATTATAACAGCACATGATTGACAGGTGGGTTGACCCACCCACCCATAAAAATCCCTTGTATGGGCCTAAGTGGGGGTTTCCAGTACTGAAGATCTCATTGATTTTCCAGCTACTTGAGGTGGGGTTGGGGATTTGTGTCTCATTGATATGTGGGATGGACATGTACAGGATCCACAGTTTCTCATGTACAGTAGGGCCCCACTCATATGGTGGGTTATGTTCCAGACCCCCACCTAAAAGCGAAACCCACTGAAAAGTGGAACTCATTCAATAGAATGGTGCCCAATGCCCGAAAAACACTGTAAAAGCAGAACAAGCGCCGTGTGAGTGGGGCCTTTCTCAAATTGAAAGCTGCTGTATTAGCGGAACACCGCAAAGCGGGCTGCTGAAAAGCGGGGCCCTACTGTACCACAAACAGCCTATGAATGTGCAACTGTATTTGTGTAGAACGAAAGTGAGGGACCTTTAGACCTCCAGAAGTTGCTGAACTATAACTCCCATCAGCCCAGCAAGTATGTATGTATGTATTATTTGATTTATATCCCACCCTTCCTCCCAGCAGGAGCCCAGGGTGGTAAGTATGACTAATAGAATGATGAAAGTTGTAATTCAGCAACATCTGGAGTGGCAAAAGTTCCCCACTTGGTGCAGAAATCTATACATACGGTGCAGAAATCTATAATATGGTCACAGACCCTGCCTTTTCAAAGGTTTCTCATTCTTGATCTTGAATCACTGGATGTAGATCAGGAGTCGCCAACATGGACTATAGGTCTCATCATTCCTGACCATTGGCCATGCTGGCTGGAGCTGATGTAGTCCAAGAATATGTGGAGGATGCTTCTCCAGGTTCATCTGATGTAGATAATCTCCATTATAATTAGTGGGATGGACAATAACATGCGCTCATCTTCTGTTTTGTTGAGATGTCTGTGATGGCTTGGCTTCTGTTTATCGGCCTGGAGAATGGCATCCTTTGATTGTCTGGCAACCACAATTTTTTTCTTTGTTTCTCTCCTTCAAAAGCCAGGCAGGGCTTTTGAACAGTAATGGTAATTGCTTTTCATTTCCTCCAATGTGAAAAAGAAAATCAGTTTCTCTGAGTTGATGTAAAAGAGCAATGAAAAATGAAATGGACTGCCTTCAAGTCGATCCCGACTTATGGCGACCCTATGAATAGAGTTTTCCTGGTAAGCGGTATTCAGAGGGGGTTTACCATTGCCTTCCTCTGAGGCTGAGAGGCAGTGACTGGCACAAGGTCACCCAGTGAGCTTCATGGCTGTGTGGGGATTCGAACCCTGGTCTCCCAGGTCATAGTCCAACACTCTAACCACTACTGGCTCTCAAAGGAGCAATAGGCAGGTAGTAAATGTGTCATATTGGTATTGATGGGAAGATTGAGAGCGATAGACAACAGGTGATATAGGCAGTGGGCAAGGAGATTCTCCCACAAACCATTGATTTGGGGTGTTGTGTTTCGAGATGGAGGAGAAATTTAATTCAGTACACATTTAATGGTGGATCTAACTAATTTGCACTTTCTGAAACAACCCAAACATAGCCATCCTTTGAAATTCACACTTCTCTAAATTTTGCAGTGCAGTTCTCCAGACACACAATGTGTACAAAAATGCATATACTGGGGTAAATTATGCATTAAAATGGATATATTAGTAAAAATGAGATACAAAATGCATTGTATTTTGGAAAATTGCTTTGCAAAAAATGTGTAAAGCAAAATTACATATAAACGTGTATAGAAGACATTCTCATTAAAATGCTGACTTTTTTTTAAAAAAAATTGTAAACTGATGTGGAAATGTGGAGGACTGAAGAATGGAAAAATGAGAAACTGAGAGGAGCCAAAACTGACAGATTTGCCCATTCCTAGTTGTGTGCTTAGGTATTGTTTATCAGCCAGCTTGACTATAGGCCTTTAGCTATTTTGTATCTTGTTATATTTCCTGATCACCAGCAGGTGGAGATGTAAGCACTTTGAAAGAAGTATTGCAGTCACAATAATTACATTATCATTATTTATTCTCTATCAATTTTTCCATGTTTGAGATTGTCTGTCTGATTTGTAGGTTCTGTTTGAGCGTCAGGACAAAAATGTTATGAGATCTGTTACCTTCAATATCAGAAGAAAAAGAGGCGAAAATATGAATTTAAAAGCTGTACTAACAAGGGGGCAGCTATGATTCCATGTCTGAACAGCAAGCGGAGTGAAGATGCTTATGTTACAGAAGCAGAAATTCTCAAGCATGCCCCTTCATGACAGAATATTTCCAAATGATTTCCATTTTCCTGAAGGGTGGAATCTCCACTACAAAGTGAGAATACGTATCCACTGTGAATTCACCCTAGCTGGAATTCTTATCTTGTGACATAAAATGCAGAGAAAGCAGAGCTTGGAAGATTACTTTTAAAAAGTAATAAATTACAGTTACAGTTACATGGCCCCAAAAAGTAGTAATTACCGTTACAATTACAATTGCTTTGAAAGTAACTGATTACTTTACTTTTCCTCCAAAGTAATCACTACAATTACATTTCAGTTACTTTGAAAAAACCGCCTACAAGGTGCTGGCCTTGGCTGCTGCACATCTAAGTAGCTGAAAACAACATTAAAAATAAACAAACACATACAGAGGCAGTAGGATAATTATTTTTATTCATAAGATAGCAATGGTGGTCTCTCCACTGGTAAGGGTGGTGGGGAGGGAGGCTGAGGACACTACTCAGATCTTTGCACATCAAACCAAGTGCAACCCCCCCTCAGCCAGCCAGCATAATCTCTCTCACTTAACCACCTCCCAGACCCTGCCCTGCCACCAACTAAGGGCACTCACTCAAGCAAACATTTTCCCGAGATGCAAAAAAGTTAAAATACTGCAAATGCAGCACAGTAGCCAGAGAGGGTGGTGGAGGCCACTTTGTGTGCCAAAACATGTCATCATCTTTCATCTCCACAGTTCTTTATTTCCATTCTGCTGTTGCCTCCTTCTCCTCCTTTATCCATGTTCTTGACCTCCGGATCCTTTTTCCCTCCACTCCATTCTTCACCACCACTATCCGTTTTTTAAAATAATTGTTTTCTCCACTCCACCCTGTCTCACTCTCTGCCTCCTCCCTTGTTGTCTCCTATCCACCCACAGAGCATGAGGGAAGAGCAACACTGTACAGAAGCCCAGTTTGAGGCACATGATTTTCATCCACAAATCAGAGGAGCAGAAGACTTCCCCCTGCTCCCCCCCCAAGTAATGCCCAAAAGTAATTCTGGAAACGTTACAATTACTCCACAAAAGTAGTAAAATTACTCCTGGTTCTATTACAATCAAAATGTAAAGGAATTACCCACTCGTTACTCAAAAAAGAAATGAATTACAAGTAATTTGTTACTTGTAACTAGTTACTTCCAAGCTCTGAGAGAAAGCCAGTGAACATGCCAGTTTCATAACCAGCGCACTTCTGTTTCTGCAAGGATGTGTTCTGCTGTTGACTTTAACGACAACAGAGAAATGGCACAGATCTGCTCCTCCTAAGCCACAAATTGTTTCGATTGCAATTGGCAACCCATATCACATTATGGTGAGTAGTCTTTTAATTCCAGGAAGCAGACACAAGAGGTTTTAATCACTATGTTGTTCTCTCATGCAATAATCTGCATTAGAAGCAATACAAGTAGGACCTTCAATCAAATGTTGCAGTGTGGAATCATCCAGTTCAGGATTTCAGTCACTCTATGTCATTCTCCATATGCCAATCATCATCTCATGGTCACTGAGCACACTTAGTCCTCATTGGCCTGTTGGTGGGATTCTTCCCCCTTGGCATTTCCCTCCCCCCCAAACATGTTTTTATACTTCTGCAAATCTTGAGGATCCCCAAGCCTTTTTCCTGATTTATTTATTTTATTTATTTCTTTATTGCATTTGTATACCACCCCATGGCCGAAGCTCTCTGGGTGGTTTACAACAATTAAAAACATTAAAAACAAATTTACACATTTAAAAACACATTTTTTAAAAAGCAATTTAAAAACATATGCTAAAATGCCTGGGAGAAGAGGAAAGTCTTGACCTGGCGCTGAAAAGATAACAGTGTTGGTGCCAGGCCGCACCTTGTCAGGAAGATCATTCCATAATATGGGGGCCACTACTGAAAAGGCCCCCTCCCTTGTTGCCAGCCTCCCAGCTTCCCTCAGAGTAGGCACCCAGAGGAGGGCCTTGGATTTTGAGCGTAGTGTATGGGTGGGTTTGTGTTGGGAGAGGCATTCCCTCAGGTATTGTAGTCCTAAGCCATGTAAGGTTTTATAGGTTAAAACCAGCACCTTGAATCGAGCTCAGAAAAATACAGGCAGCCAATACAAGCGGGCCAGAATCGGTTTTGTATGTTCGAACCATCTGGTCCCTGTTACTAATCTGGCTGCTGCATTTTGCACAAGCGGCAGTTTCTGAACCGTCTTCAAAGGCATCCCCACGTAGAGCGCTTTGCAGTAATCTAACTTGGAGGTTACCAGAGCATGGACAACTGAAGCCAGGTTATCCCTGTCCAGATAGGGGCACTCCATGCCACTGAGGCTACCTGAGCCTCAAGTGACAGAGTTGTTTCTAGGAGAACCCCCAGACTACGAACCTGCTCCTTCAGGGGGAGTGCAACCCCATCCAGGACAGGTTGGACATCCACCATCCGGTCAGAAGAACGACCCACTAGCAACATCTCAGTCTTGTCTGGATTGAGCCTCAGTTTATTAGCCCTCATCCAGTCCATTGTCGTAGCCAGGCACTGGTTCAGCACATTGACAGCCTCACCTGAAGAAGATGAAAAGGAGAAATAGAGCTGCATGTCATCAGCATACTGATGGCAACGCTCTCCAAAATTCTACTGCGCAGATGCATTTGCGCAGAAGCAGCAACAGCAGTTAATTTTTAGCCAGCCTGCAAACTGGGCAGCTGCTCAGGGAGATCTGCAATTGTGGTTGTTTGTAAACTTTTTCAAGGGAGAAAATATTTATCTTTGACTAACCTCCACCTCCCACCCCTCACCCCCCACATCAAATGCCCTTCTTGAACGTATTAGTCTTTGATTCCAGGCACCCAGAGTCGAGGGAGAGGGGGGGAGAAGAGAAATAGAGGCTTTCCTCTTGGATTACAGACACTCAGGCACCCTTAGTCAATTTCGCTTTCCTGCCTGCAAGGCTACTGTCTGAGTCTTGTCAATTTCAACCACAGCCTGCAGGTTCTCTGCAGCGCGAAAATATCGCAAATACAAGCAAAAAACCCACAGGAATTATTGGCATATAAGTGGTCTGCTAGAGAGTCTCAGCCACCCGCAACCATAGAGACTGGTGGTCTACCTTCCTAATCATGATACATCGTTACTTGCTGTTCTGGAGAAATAAGTGGAATTGCAATCATGTGTATCTCCAGAAACGTTAACGGCAGAAAAGCATACAGTCGCTTTTGTGAAATATCGCAAATAGAAACAAACAAAAATACAGGAATTATAGGCATATAAGTGGTTTGCATGTTTCTTTTATCAGAGGGACCACCCCAAACCCTGTGCTGGTCACTTCAGCGCAGATTGACACAGCAGCACGCAGGGCTGTTTGCCCGCATTCCCTGCCCGAGCCAAGAGCGGCCACCCGTGGGGGGGGCTGTTTGCTTCCCTCAGGGGCAGCATTCCTGCCGCTGAGCCGCATAACGGTCCGGGGCTGAACCCTGCAGTGAATGAGCCCAAGGTTTATGGGGGGATTCGCCTGGCGATTACAAGCACTAATTGCTTGCACTGCCCACAATCCCCCTGGATGGTCAGGGGCACCTGGAGACACCCCCTCCAGCTGGCACTGCTCCAGAGTGATGAGCGATAAGGATCTCCATTACAGCCACTACTACCAAACCATCAGGAAATTCAAACTTTCGCGCTCGTATGTTCAAGCACATGCGCCTTGTTGTGCTTTGTTGCAAAGGGGAAGAGGAACATACGTCATATTTTTGCGGACCAATTGGCTGATAGGGGGGAGTGTTATGGGCGGAGCTGGGAAAAAGTGAGAAGTACGGGTCCTCTCGCTGCATGTGTGTGTGCAAAAAAAGCATTTTTTTTATTGGGAAAGAGCGAACAAACAGGCAAAGTGAGGACTGTAAGATGATGAACCGGATATGGAAAATGTGGATTATCCCACTCCGTTTGGATGAGCCCATAGACACCCAACCCCCAAAATGCTGACAGCTTCCAGAATCAGAAACTCAGCCCCTCTCTCACTCTGTGTTTCTCCCAAATTTGCCTATCGTTCTTTCACAGACACATCAGTTGCATCATCCTCAGCCTGGGGGGTTGGAGGGGGTTGAGAAAGACCTGCCCACTTTTGCAATACTTCCAGAAACGTCTCCAGGTATTTCATTCCTGTGGCAGCATTTTTCCCCAGCTTACTTAATAGAGGATGAGCCATAGCTGGGCGATGGTGCATCTTTACATACAAAAGGCCCCAGGTTCAATTCCCGGCATCTCTAGGTAGGACTAGGAATGTCCCCATCTAGAACCCTGGAGAGCCACTACTAGTCAGTGTGGACAATACTAAGTTAGATGGACCAATGGTCTGATGCAATTTCCTATGTTCCTCTGTCAAGGGGATGCTTAACTGGCCTTGCTAGGCCTTAACAAAAGAAAGAAGGTTTGACCATTTTAGCTGTCTTTCTCCAGACCTCAGTCTTACAACTATAGAATCACAGGGCTGGAAGGTGTAGCTTCCAGACCAACCCAAAAATATTTTGTTCTTATATGAGAGAGAGAGGTCTGTTGATAGAAGGACAATATCCAGTTGTTCACTGCAGTATCTGGTTGTTCGGTGCTGTATTCCTGCATTGCTTAGTACTGGACCCGAGGATGTTGGTGTCAGAGGGCTGGTTTATTTATTTATTTATTGAATTTCTTAGTTGCCCATCTGGCTGGCTATCCAGCCACTCTGGGCAACGTACACACTGGTTCACACTGGAGCTAAACTCCATTTAAAGGCAAAGCTTTTCTCATCGCGATAGAGTTTAAAGGTTCACACTTCTTACCTTATATGAGCCCTCAATCTGCTGTTTTGCGTTCATACTGAAGGGGAAGGGTTAATCTCACAGCTTCCTAATGACCACGCTCTCTTAAGGCCAAACTATCTCTTCCTCTGGTTACCCTGGCAACCAAGCATGCTCATTTTGTTCCAGAGTAAAAAAAAAAAAAAAGGGAGGAGGAGGGAGTGGGCATTGACTCACCAAAGCATCGGAGCTAAGCATCTACAAGACCCTAGAGATGCGAAGCACAGATGGTTTTTCCTTCCCTTTTCAGATTAAAATTGGATTGATTTGCTTTAGATTTAAGGGAGAAAGCAGCACCTTGCCTTTCCATGGGCTGAAACGTCATGTAAACTCAGCAAATTTAACAGGCATGTGAGTAGCACCGAGCTCGGAATAAGTCCCCATGTAAATGAGCCCAGAGTATCACTCAATGTATAGCGTGTTGCCCATGCTGAATCAAGAGTTGCCTTCCCACTTCCAAGAGGCAAAGCACTGCTAAGCAGTATCACATGTATGTACTACTACAGGTGGCTTTGCTGACAGGAAGAATTACCTATGCCCCTGTTTCCCTGGCAGTGGGTGTGTGTTCTTCAACATGCTTTGGGATGTTGTACTGAATCTACATATTCTCTGAGAAGTAGACATACTGATTAAATCTCATCGGGTTTCAGCCTGTTGTACTGTGTATTATTATGTGCAAGTGTCCAGAGTAGTACCATAAAAGCTACACACTGTGCAGTGTCCTACTTATATTTTTTAAAGCTACAAATGACTCACAAGTCACAAACAGGGAGATCTTGTTGGGACAGTAGCAGTGATGACTTCACCTTACTGAGGGTGTGTGTATTCCATGCTACACTGTCTAAAATTCTGCACTGTGGTCATCTAAACTCTGTGACCTGTATCAATTTTGCATATTTACATAATTTCTATTATTGCATATAATCTGCATCTTTTGCTATTTTACATGACATATTATGGTTTTATTCTGGTCATGGAAAAGGGCAAAAAGCTATGCAGTGCACTGAAGGCCCACTCCCAGCCGTAGAAAATCTCATGGCACGATATTAATCATGGTTTCTCAGATGTACGCCCTACTAATTTCCAAGTAAGAATGTTTAGGGTTTCAGACTTACTCAGCTATCACTCTGTCTCCTTTCAGGAATTGTTGCCTACATATTTTCAAGCACATCTTTTCACTGCTAAGGCTCACAAGAAGCAAAAATCTGCAACCAATATCACTTGCTGTGGTTCCACACAGAATTTACAGTATACAGTACACATAGTCCTTTGCCAACATGGTGTAGTTTTGGACCACAGCACCCATGCCAGCTGGTATTTATGGTAATTGTAGTCTAAAACATCTGGAAGGTGTCAGGTTGGCAAAGGATTGGCATAGTCCAATCCATTTTCTAAGGGCTTGGCTGTTTATCCAGTTCTTCTGGTACTTTTTCGGCATTATTACCAATTACCAATATTATTATTACCAATATTAATACCTGGTCTGCTATCACCAAGGGTCAGCAGCATCCTAGGGAAACTGCCAGGGCTAACATCTCAGGAGAGACCACTGTTGACCTCTAATCCATTGGTGCTGTTGCTCCCCATCATGCTTGCTTGCCTGTCTGGGGGTGCAACTGGGGACAGTGTCCAGGAACAGCAGCAGCATCTGCCACTGTAACCTGCTCATTGGCCTGCCCCTCTCTCTGGCCCTCTTGGACCTAATCCTCCTTGCCAGCCAAATATAGGGCAGCTGATCAAGCAGGCAATGGTGATTCTTCCTACTCTCTATCCACTCAATCACTCTCTGCCTTGCTATCTCTGTTTGCTATCAGGACAGAACTTTGGGGCGGGAGCCCATGGCTCCATTCAACAGAATGAGCAAGAGGACTCCCAGTACAGCATGGCTGACCTATCATGAAGTAAGTGAAATAATGAATATTACCATCTAAAGCAGTGGTGGGAAACTGAATAGATCTAGCAAGCCAGATTCCAAAATCCACCCCCAAGGAGCCAACTTTGACAGGTGGGATAATCCACCTGCCAATCACCTGGCACATTAAGGATGTTAAATGATTGGCACTTATCAGTGTTCAAAAAATGTCACTACAGAGACTCTTTGAAGTCTCTGCATAGGGAAAAGAGGATGCATTTAACAATGGAGCCTTTCTTCCCCCTCCGCAGAGGAAGTGGCCTTGGTACAAAGCACTGGAGGAAGTGCTTTGATTCCAGACTGCTTCCTCCAGCTCCCTGACAGGGAACTCTTTAGTGCAGCCAATCCCAGCTGGACTCCTTGTCAGGAGCCCCATTTGTGAAGGAACAAGCAGAGCTTCCTTTAAGGATTTGTTCCTTTACAGCTGTGCCTGAACCTGTCCTTCACCTTCTGGTGTCTATATACCAACGCGCGGAGCTTGGGAAACAAGCAAGAGGAGCTTGAAGTCTTAGTGCATCAAGGCAAATATGACTTCATAGGGATAACAGAGACTTGGTGGGATGACTCCCATGATTGGGATATAGCCATTCAAGGATATAAACTCTACAGAAAGAACAGAAGCAACAGAAAAGGAGGGAGAGTAGCATTATACGTCAAAGACAAATACACCTCTATGGAAATCCAAGAGAGCAAACAAAGTGGTCCGGTAGAGACCATTTGGGTAAAAATAAATGGAGAAACAAATAAAACCGACATGGTAGTAGGTGTCTACTACAGACCCCCTGGCCAAGAAGAGGTGGTAGATGAGGCCTTTCTCAAACAAATCTCTGAAATCTCAAGGAGGCAAGAAGT
This sequence comes from Rhineura floridana, assembly GCF_030035675.1. Classification (NCBI taxonomy): domain Eukaryota; kingdom Metazoa; phylum Chordata; class Lepidosauria; order Squamata; family Rhineuridae; genus Rhineura; species Rhineura floridana. The sequence continues at coordinate 95,855,036 of NC_084488.1, read as the reverse complement.
AGTAGTGATGGGGGACTTCAACTACCCGGATATCTGCTGGGAGACAAACTCTGCGAAGCACAAAGCCTCCAACAAATTCCTGATGGGCCTTGCTGATAATTTCCTCTTTCAAAAAGTAGAAGAAGGAACAAGGGGATCGGCAATCCTGGACTTGATCTTAACTAACAGGGACGAATTGGTCACGGGAATTAAAGCAGTCGGTACCTTGGGGGAAAGTGACCACGTAATGCTGGAATTCGTGATTCTGGGGAAAGCCAAAGAAGAATATAGTCAAATATGGACCTTGGATTTCAGCAAAGCCAATTTTAGCAAGCTCAGGGAAATGATGGGTAGGATCCCGTGGCTAGATAGACTAAAGAAAAAAGGAGCCCAAGAAGCATGGGAGTTCATGAAGAACGTATTACAAAAAGCGCAATCGCAAACAATTCCAAAGAGGAAGAAAAACGGAAGACATCGGAAAAAGCCAATGTGGCTACACGGAAGACTGGTGGAGGAGGTAAAAGTAAAAAAGAGCATGTATAAAGAATGGAAGGAAGGACGCATCACCAAGGAAGAGTACCGACGAGCGGCTCGGGCTTGCAGGAATAGCGTAAGGAAAGCTAAAACCCAGAATGAGCTGAGGCTGGCGAGGGAAGCGAGGAACAACAAAAAGGGGTTTTTCAGATATGTTCAAAGCAAGAGAAAGACCAAGGAAACGGTGGGACTGCTGCTCAATGAGGATGGCAAAATGTTGACAGATAACAAGGAAAAGGCAGAACTGCTCAACGCCTATTTTGCCTCCATTTTCTCCCAAAAAGGGAACAGTGTGCAACCTTCCATCGGTAGCAATCTCAGTAAGGGGTCGGGATTTCAGTTCAAGATTGATAAGGAGATAGTCAGGAAATACCTAGTTAACCTAAATGAGTTCAAATCTCCAGGGCCTGATGAACTGCATCCCCGAGTATTGAAGGAACTTGCGGATGTACTCTCGGAACCTCTTGCCATCATCTTTGAGAAATCCTGGAGAACAGGAGAGGTGCCGGAGGATTGGAGATGGGCAAAGGTCGTCCCGCTCTTTAAAAAGGGTAAAAAAGAAGATCTGGGGAATTACAGGCCGGTCAGTCTGAGTTCAATATCGGGAAAGATATTAGAACAGATAATAAAAGAGTCCATTGGCAACTATCTAGATGACAATGCTGTGATTAGTAGGAGCCAGCATGGGTTTGTCAAGAAAAAATCCTGTCAAACTAATCTCATCTCTTTTTTTAATCGGGTCACTAGCTTAGTAGAGGTGGAAATGCTGTAGATGTCATCTATCTAGATTTCAGCAAAGTGTTTGACAAAGTCCCCCACGACCTTTTGATTAGCAAACTGGTCAAATGCGGACTAGATGGAAATACTGTCAGCTGGATTCACAACTGGTTGGAAAACTGTACTCAAAGAGTGGTCGTCGGTGGCTCTGCTTCGGACTGGAAGGAGGTTTCGAGTGGAGTGCCACAGGGCTCTGTCCTGGGGCCGATACTCTTCAACATTTTTATCAATGACTTAGATGACGGGGTGGAGGGAAGCCTTATGAAGTTTGCGGATGATACGAAACTGGGAGGGATAGCTAACACAATGGAAGACAGGAATAAAATCCAAAGGGACCTGGATAGACTAGGAAATTGGGCTGAAATTAATAAAATGAAATTCAATAAAGACAAATGCAAGATTCTGCATTTAGGCCACAAAAACAAAATGCACGGGTACAGGATGGGAAATACCCGGCTTAGCAGTAGTGCGTGTGAAAAGGACCTTGGAATTGTAGTGGATCGCAAGTTGAACATGACCCAGCAGTGTGATGCTGCAGCAAAAAAGGCAAACACGGTTTTGGGCTGCATAAACAGAGCTATAGTTTCCAGGTCGAGGGAAGTAATAGTCCCACTATATTCTGCATTAGTCAGGCCTCATCTGGAATACTGCGTTCAGTTCTGGGCGCCTCATTTTAAGAAAGATATAGACAAGTTAGAGCGGGTTCAGAAGAGGGCGACGAGGATGATAGCCGGTATGGAGAACAAGTCTTATGAGGAAAGGTTGAAGGAACTTGGCATGTTCAGTCTGGTGAAGAGAAGGCTGAGGGGTGACATGATTGCACTCTTTAAGTACCTGAAGGGCTGTCACATAGAGGAGGGTACAGATTTGTTCTCTGCTGCCCCAGAGGGTAGGACTAGGTCTAATGGTTTTAAGTTGCAGGAGCGTAGATTCAGATTGGACATTAGAAGGAACTTCTTGACAGTAAGGGCAGTTCGGCAATGGAACCGACTGCCTAGGGAGGTGGTGGGATCCCCTTCGCTGGATGTCTTCAAGCAGAGGCTGGACAGCTATCTGCGGGAGATGCTCTAGCTGTGGATTTCCTGCTGTGAGCAGGGGGTTGGACTGGATGGCCTACAAGGCCCCTTCCAACTCTATGATTCTATGATTCTATGATGTCACATATGATGTCAGGTTTGGGGCAGGTGGGTGTGGTTTGTGGGAAATGGCCTCACAGACCAGACTGGGATCCTAACTAGGCCAAGTCGGCTGGAGGTTCCCCACTGCTGATCTAAAGAGAGTGGGGAGCTCTCTGAATGTAAGACCATTAAATTCAGACTCTGGGCTCCTTTGAGAGGAAGACTGGGATAGAAGTGTAACAATCATCATAATAAACATTGCCTAACACCACTTCTGCCACTATCATAAAGGCAGATGTATGAAAATAGTTGGTTGCTCCTTGCCACCATCATCGCCAGCTCACTTACCTGAAGAGGTGGGTTGGTGAGCAGAAATAATAATAATAATAATAATAATAGGTATTTATATACTACATAATATTCAAGATTTCTAAGCGGTATATATAAACTGTGTGGATTTGAAAAAAATGCATACAAAGAATAAGAACAATTAAAATTCATCTTAGAAACATTCAATAGGAAGGGGGCCTTTCTAATTGCAATCAGGAGGGAGGTTCCACAGGACTGGAATTGAATGCATAACCTCTGGTAGTTACCATGGGGGACCACTAATAGAGACTCCCCTGAAGATCTCAGTGATCAGGCAGGGATATAAGGGATCAGGCAGTCCTTAAGCCTTAAGGTATCCTGAGCCCAAGTTGTTAGGAGCATTGTAAATTAATATAAGAATCCTGAACCTGGCTCAGTTACATATCGACACTAGTTCAAGCTTTTAAGCAATAGCAGCAGGTGCTGTCTTTCCTCTTCCTCTGGGTGGTGGATTAGGTGAGCAAGTGAAGGCACATGGGGGGGGGAGACTGGTAGACAGGGGTCACAGAGAGTATTTTGCTGAAGGTCCCACAAGAGCTGGAGCCAGCCCTGACAGCTCTGTAGATGAACTAATGTCAGGAAGAGCTATCTTTATTTTTATTGTCAAGGTACTTAATATAGGCAAAGGCTTTTATATAGCCTGGCAGCAACCTTTGCATGAGAAGATGCCCTTTGCTTGCTTTTTGCTTTTACTCTGTTCTGTGTGGGTGTATAAAAAGGTTTCCTTATGCGGAGACAGAGGTCTTCTTCAAAACGAGGGCAAAATTATTTGAGCATTTTCAAGCACATTTAGGATCAGGAATACTGATTTCTTCCAATCTATCCACTTTCTAAGTTGGTTAAATGGACAAGGTTGGGAGAAAGGTCCCCTCCTTTATATAACTATTACTAGTGAACCAGTGCTGGTGTTGAAATTACACCCTTTTGGAAAAGAACATGACTGTGAAGCATGTCAGTTTCACCAAAAGGGTGGGAGTAAAGAAAATCACTATGACCCACATACTCACAGTTATGGAACAAGAGAAGCAAAGAAAAATGGTACATGGCAATCTACACCTGTTCTAATTCCCTAGTCAACAATAGGCAAGGGGGGTGGATTTGATTCAATTCTCATTTAAAGGCAAATTGGTCAAATTGACACTTTTCTAAACAATGAGGACTGAAACACAGCCATCCTTTGAAATCCAAACATATCCAAATTTTGTACTGCAGTTCTGCAAACAACCAATGTTTACAAAAATTCATATATTATATAAAAATCCACTGGATTCCTGAATGCCCTGGGGGAGTTCCCAGTAGATACAGCAGGTGACCCTGTTGAAGCCCTTGTTACGCTGTGGAACAGTGAGGCACATTGGGCTCACAACGTGGTTGCCCCCGAGAGCCCTCTTCGGCACTGTGGAGCCCAGCTTGCACCTTGGTACACCAGTGAGCTAAGGGCAATGAAACAGGCTGGACGACAGCTAGAGCGCAAGTGGACAAGGTGCTTGCGATGATGCGGCCAGCAACGTGTCTTCTTGACCCTTGCCCTTTTTGGCTTATTAAAGCTTGCCGAGGGGGTCTGACTGAGTGGATCCAGGGTGTGGTCAACGCATCATTGCAGGAGGGAGTGGTTCCAGCTGCCTTGAAAGAGGCGGTGATTTGATGAGTCCTGAAAAATCCCACCCTGGACGCATTGGTTTGTGACAACTACCGACAGGTTGCAAATACTCCCTTTTTAGGGAAGGTGATTGAGAGGGTTGTGGCGCAGCCACTGCAAGTACTCTTGGATGAAACAGATTATCTTGACCCATCCTAGTCTGGGTTCAGGCCTGGTTATGGGACTGAATCCCTGGTTGCCCTGATGGATGACCTTTATCGGGAGAAGGACAGAGGGAGTGCGACCCTGTTATTCTTACTTGATCTCTCAGCGGCTTTTGATACCATTAACCATGGTATCCTTCTGGGCCGACTTGGTGAGATGGGTATTGGAGGCACTGTTTTACAGTGGTTCCGATCCTATCTCCAGGGTCATTCTCAGAGAATAGCATTGGGTGACTTTCTTTCGGTCCCCTGGCAACTGTGCTGTGGAGTGCCTCAAGGTACCATCTTGTCTCCAATGCTGTTTAACATCTATATGAAGCCCTTGGAAGCAGTCATCAGGTGCTTTGGGGCGAGGTGTCAGCAGTATGCTAATGATACCCAGCTCTATTTCTCCATAACATCTGAATCAGGAGAGGCCATGCAAGCCCTGGACCGCTGCCTGGACTCGGTGGTGGGCTGGATGAGGACCAATAAACTGAGTCTGAATCCTAGCAAGATGGAGGAACTGTGGGTTGGTAGTTCCCGAGTCCGGATAATTGGTCAGTTCCCTGCTTTGGATGGGGTCGTACTCCCTCTGAAAGAGCAGGTCCGTAGTCTGGGGGTGCTCCTGGATCCATCTTTGTTGCTAGAGGCCCAGGTGACCTCCGTGGCAAGGAGTGCCTTTTACCAGCTTTGGCTGGTGAGACAGCTGCAGCCGTTTCTGCACTGGGACAGCCTGACCACTGTTGTCCACACACTGGTAACCTCTAGGCTGGATTACTGTAATGTGCTCTATGTAGGGCTGCCCTTGAGGCTGGTCCGGAAGCTGCAGCTGGTGCAAAATGTGGCGGCCAGACTGCTCACTGGAGCAGGGTATCACCAACATGTCACCCCACTGCTGAAAGAACTGCACTGGCTGCCCATTTGCTACCGGGCCAAGTTCAAGGTTCTAGTGTTGGTGTACAAAGCCCTATACAGCTCGGGACCAGGATACCTGAAAGACTTATCCCTTACATACCCAGCCGATCACTGCGCTCTGCAGGTGAGGTCCTCCTGGAGATACCATCTTATCAGGAGGTTTGTTCTGTACAATATAGGAAATGGACCTTTAGTGTGGCAGCACCTACCCTGTGGAATTCCCTCCCTTTGAATATTAGGCAGGCGCCATCTCTGCTATCTTCTCAGCGCCTTTTGAAGACTTTTCTTTTTCAACAAGCCTTTTAAGATGAGAGCTATCCCAGTCTGTGTCTGTGTCAGAATTGCTTAATATATTTTTTAATAATGTTTTTAACCCTTTTAAAAATGTTTTTAAAATGTTTTAATGCAGTTTTGTCTTAATGTATTTTAAGATTTATTTTTATGATGTTTAAAAGTGTTTTTAGTGCCTTGTTTGCCGCCCTGGGCTCCTGCTGGGAGGAAGGGCGGGACACAAATTAAATAAATAAATAGATAAATAATAATAATAATAAAAATGTGTTTTATAATGCATACATTTGTGAAAATAATAAAGAAGTATGCATTAAATTAGGAAAAATGCTTGCAAAAATGTGTGCAATAGTGAAAACTGCATACAAAATGTTTGTTAGGAGACATTCACATTAAAATGCAAAAGAAGTTTCATGAGAATTTTTTAAAAATTGGAAATTGCTGCAGAAACATGAAAAACTGAATTTAGGATTGGAAAAATAAGAAATTGAGAGAACCAAAATTGACAGATTATTCCATCCCTAATCTACACAACTATTAAAGATGCAGAAGTCCTGCCCTCTTTTACTTCTGGCTACCCCAGCTAGGAAGCACATTGGTTGACTTTGGATCAGTCATTCTCTCCCAGCCTAACCTATCTCACAAGACTATTGTGAGGATAAAAGCGGAGGGAGAACCATGTGGCATATATTGAACGTTTTGGAGGAAAATAAATAAGACTGAACACATCTGTTCACAGGTGATGCAAATGTGCAGAAAATTTGAAGTTTAGTTATAAATCTATAGATATCAGTCAATTTTTTTACCTGATAGAAGTGTGTACGAGGCATCATTTTTATATTTCACATAAACTGTGGAAGAGAGGCTTTAATAGCACAGGCCTAGACATGTCTACTTAGACATTAAGTTCCACTGCATTAGACTTACTATGTAGAGGATTGCAGCAAGGCAGAGCAATCCAACTCAGGGATAGCCAGAGGGAGGAGGTCCCTGTGGAAGAGGAGCTAGCAGGAAGCTCTGCGGCATCCACTTGCTGCTCAGGACTGCTGGCCCAGCTGAATGCAGGCTGTGTCAGGAGCCGTGCATGGGAGTTGGAAGGGAAGAGCCGGCTCCCATGAACAGGCCTACTGGGAAGTCAGCACTCCCCATAGACCATCACTGGAATAGTTTTACTGCACCAGCCTTTTTGCTGGCAGAACTTCACGCTGGATCGGGATCTGTGGGAGTGTTCGAGGGGGATTCAGATGCTGTATAAGTCCCCCCTGAGGTTCCTCCTCTGCTTTGCTCCCAGAACACCCCATTTCTGGGGCTATTGACGGCTTCCGATGGCTCTCCATCTGCCGGGCTGGCTACCCCAGTGGACCTCAGGCATTGCCATGGTTCAGCAAGGATGCGGGACTTCTGCTGGTGGAGCCTGGCAGTGCTGGGAGCCTGCCAGCTCAGCTGGGGGCCTGTCAACTCCTCCCACCCTGGTGTAAACTCAAGTTGGATTGCTCCCTATATAAAAAAGGTAAAGGTGTCCCTGCACTTGTAGTGCGAGTCATTTCCGACTCTTAGGGTGATGTCTTGCGACGTTTACTAGGCAGACCTTATATATGGGGTGGGATTGCCAGTTCCTTCCCTGGCCTTTCTTTACCCCCCAGCATATGCCAGGTACTCATTTTACCGACCACGGATGGATGGAAGGCTGAGTGCACCTCGACCCCTTTTACCGGAGATTCAACTTCCTCCTTCCGTTGGAATCGAACTCCGGCTATGAGCAGAGCTTTCAGCTGCGTTACCGCCGCTTACCACTCTGCGCCACGGAGGATCTTGCTCCCTATATAGCAAATGTGAAATTGGTGGATTTGTGTTTCTTCCCCTTTCAAGAAACCACAGGAATAATTTTCAGCACAGCACTCATCTTGGTGCTGTGCCAGAAATTACTCCTGTGTCTTTTTTCAACCATTCATCATCAATTAATGAGAAAAGAAATTCATTCTAAAATTATCAAAGGGGAGAGAAAAAAATGTTGAAATTCTCATGGGCCGTGTGCAGGGTTTTTGTTATGTGAGCGTGCTTTCTTTCATTCTTTTTCATTCCACAAAATCATTTTTCTGGTGGTCTGCACTCTGCAGCCTTCCCAGGTGCCCATGTGTCAAATTAAATTCAAATTAAGGATGAGTAAGCAAAGGCTCATAAAAGAGCAACCAAAATTATGAAAGGGATGGAGTGACTCCCCTATGAGGAAAGGTTGCAGCATTTGGGGCCTTTTAGTTTAGAGAAAAGCAAGTAAGAGGTGACATGATAAAAGTGTATAAAATTACACATGGCATAGAGAAAGTGGACAGAGAGACTTTTTCTCTCTCTCATAACATTAGAACTCATGAACAACCAATGAAGCTGAATATTGGAAGATTCAGGACAGACAGATTCGCTCCCACAAGAGGCAGTAATGGTCACCAACTTGGATGGTTTAAAAGAGGATTAGACAACTTCATGGAGGATAAAGCTATTAATGCCTGCTAGCCAAGATGGCTATCCTCTGCTTCTATAGTTGGAAACAGCATGCAGAATACCAGTTGCTGGAAACTGCAGGACAAGAGAGTGATTTTCTGCTCAGGTCTTGCTTGTGGGTTTCCCTTGGGCATCTGGTTGGCCACTGTGAGAACAGGACACTGGACTAGTTGGGCAACTAGCTTGATCTAGCAGGCTCTGTTCTTATATCCTTAAAGCCCAAGGAAAGGATATCATGAGGTAACTCCTTCCATGGAGCTTTTTCAGATCAGGAAATATGTGCAGTAGGGAAGATTACAAGAGTGCTGTAGAAATGTTTACTAAAAGAAAAACAGAGACTAGCCTTGGCCACCTCACAATAATATGTTAAAAGCTCACACACATAATTTGTTTTTAAAAATTCTAAAATGGTTTGAGAATGAGGCAGAGAAATGGAAGCCTCTTTTGCATAGGAAGAAAAATTTTCAGAAACTGGAAAACAGATTTCATCTGAGGGGTACCATTTTAATTTTCTACAATACCGTTGACGTTGTTCCAAAGGGGTGGGAAAATTTTTTGATTCAGTTCACATTTAAAGCCAAATCTATTGTATTTACACTTTCTGAAAAAATATGAAAACACAGCCATCCTTCAAGATTTACACTTATCTGAATTTTGTGATGCAGTTCTCCAACCAATGTTTACAAAAATGCATATATTAGGGGATAGTGTGCATAGACATGAATATATTACTGAAAACATATAAACATGTATTATGAGAAATAGCTTGCAAAAATGTATACATTATTCAAAACTGTACACAAAAACTTGTTGGGATCAATTTGCACTAAATTTCTGAAGAATTTTCATGAGGATTTTTTATTTTAAAAATTTGCAAATTGCTGCAGAAATGTGGAGAAATGAATTGAAGACTGGAAAAATTAGAAATTGACAGAACCAGAATTGACATATCCTTCCATCCCTAACTACAGAAAATTAGAAGAGGCAGAGTGCAAGGGGGGATTGTGTAAAGTGTTCCCAAGACAGTGTTAACAGTAAGTCCTTTGCGGGCACTAGAGTCCCAACAGCTGCCAAGGATGCTAGATATTGACTCCTCCAGGCTTGCTACTTTGTTCAGAGCATCACATCAAGCTTAGTCTATTCAAGCAGCCTGCTTCCTACAACATTTGAAAGCTCAAGCAGGGCATGAAGGCAAAGGGTCTTTTCTTGTTTGACCCCAGCCAGGGTCAGTCCAAGGTATTTTTCTACCTAAAGCAAAATACAAACTGGCACCTTTCCCTCCAATTCTATGTACAGAAGCTGATCAGACTGGCAGCTGAATCTCCCATACCATAGATTAAAAGCAATCTTATACCACTTCAACAGATATGGCTCCCCCCCAATAATCCTGGTTACTATAGTTTGTTATGGGTGCTGGGAATTGCAGCTCTGTGGGGGGTCTCCTAACAGCTCTCCTACTGGGAGGAAGGGCTCCTACTGCGAGGAAGGGCAAGATATAAATCTCATAATTAAATAAATAATAAAACTCTCAGCACCCTTAACAGACTACAGTTCCCAAGATTCTTGGGGGGGGGTGGAATTCTGTTAAAGTGGCATAAGAATGCTTTAAATGCATGGTGTGGATGTGTTTTATCACTGGTGACATGATTGTATCCTTCACTGCACCTGAAGAGAACAGGCTAGCCTACAGGATTACAGAGCATGCCACATGGCACACACCTGTCCTCCAACATTATTTATTTATTTATTTAACAACAACAACAATAATTTATTTCAGTCATAGACCAGATACAAAGAAATAAAAAACAGCTAAAATATAAACAGGAACATTTAAGAACTGATAATGACACTGCCTAACCTGCTGCTGCCTATCCTCTAGTATCTGACACCTGAGGCAACCATCTTGTTCTGCCTAATGATAAGGCTATCCCTGTCCCCAACATCTGGAAAGCCTCTGAAAGGAATACGAGGTGGTGAAGCCCCAAAATTAGTTCCTTGGGAACTCTTTGCAGGTATCCAGACATCCTAGTGATCCTGAAATTCCTGGAAGAAAAAGATTGGCTTGCTTTGTTCACCATGTAGCCTGAAAAGCTCTTTGTGCACCATTTTTGTGACATTTTTGTTGTTGTTATGTGCCTTCAAGTTGATTTTGACTTATGGCGACCCTATGAATCAGTGCTCTCCAATAGCATCTGTTATAAACCACCCTGTTCAGATCTTGTAAGTTCAGGTCTGTGACTTCCTTTATGGAAACAATCCATCTCTTGTTTGGCCTTCCTCTTTTTCTACTCCCTTCTGTTTCCCCCAGCATTATTGTCTTTTCTCATGTCTTCTCATTATGTGTCCAAAGTATGACAGTTTCATCATTTTAGCATCTAGTGATAGTTCTGGTTTAATAAGACCCAATTATTTGTCTTTTTTGCAGTCCATGGTATTCGCAAAGCTCTCCATTTTGCTTGGCTAATAGTAGTATTGCTCTAATGGGGGTCTTAGGACCAAAAAGCAATATATAAATAAACCACAGCACAACATAACATAACTTGGACTTTGCCATTTTTTTCTTATGGGCCAGCATGGCCACCTTTGCCTCCTGGAAAGGAAGCCCTCCACAGTTCAATCCTATGCATTGCATGTTTACTTAGAAGTCCCACTGTGTTCAATGGGCTTGCTTCCAGGTGAGGATGCACACAATTAGAAGCACAAGAAAACCCCTGCTGGATCAAACCAAATGTGCACAGCCAACCAGATGACCATGCGAAGCCAGAAATCACAAGTTCAGTAGTACTTTGCCAGCTTCTGATTTCCCGTAACTAGTATTCAAAGGTATACTGTCTGTGATACTGAAGGTAATATAGCCTTCATAATGAGTAGTAGCCATTGATAACCGCCATGAATTTGTGTAATTGCCTTTCACAGCCATCTAAGTTACTGGCAGGAAATCCTAATGCTTCACAGTACAATCTGATGTATTACACGCTTACTCAACAGTAATTCCCACTGTGTTCAGGGGCTTACTCCCAGGCCAGGAGCATAAAAGTGCAACCAAAAGTGTTTGGCAACAGGCTGAGTTGCTTTCTGTACATGCTGAGAAGTTCCCGTATTAAGGCTGCAATCATATTTCCATTTATATGGGAGAAAGGCTTGTTGAACTCAGTGGGACTTGCATCTGAATAGAAATGTATAAGAATACACTGATAATTTGTATTTTTATCACTGTTTCTTTTTAAAAGATGCAAGGTCATAGATGTAAGGAATGGATGCAAGACCACGACCAACACCCTTCAAGACATTTTATTTATGTGTATGCTCTTCCTGGTATATGATGTATAACACAAACCGCATAAAATAAAATGTATGTGTTTTTTTCTGGTGCTCCAATTCTTTCTATTTTTGGCTTGTGCTGCTCTCTAGCTGCAGTCATTCTGCACGCTTGCTAGGACAAAAGCTAGTCAGCCCTACTGATCACAGTATAGGATTAGGACCTTGGAAAGCAGGCTTCAAATCCCCACTTAGCCATGAAGCTCACAGGGTGACACTGGGCCAGCCACACAAGCCAGTCCATTGCAGCAAATGAGGCTGCCCCACTAAGCTCAGTCTGCCCTCAGGCAACCTGTCTGCCTTCTTACTTACAACTAGTCTAGATGGTGACCCTGGCTGTGAGCTTCCTCCTCTGGTGGCCCCATCTACACTATACATTTAAAGTGCTATCATACTGAGTGGAAGGCCTGTAGCTCATTGTTAGAGCATCTGCTTTGCATGGAGAAGGTCCCAAGTTCAATCCCTGACATTACCAAGCAGAGCTGGGAGAGACCCTGTCAGAAATTTTCAAGAGCTGTATGGACCGATACAGTATAAGGCAGCTTGCTATGTTGCTATGCCACTTTATACAGTCATAGCTTTTCCCAAAGAATCCTGGGAACTGTAGTTAAGTATACTGACAGTTGTTAGCCCCCCTCATTACCCTCACAGAGTAGCAAACACAGAGAGATCCCTGGGAAGAGGGATTCCTTTTTAAACCACTCTGAGGCTTGTGAACAGGAGCAAAGCATTTCCATTAGCCACACCTGGAAGGGGAACAGGTTTATCTGCCAATCAGTTGCAAAATCTCTTTGAAGCTGAATTGTTTTTTTAAAAACCCACTCTCGAGCTGCTACCACCAGGTTTTACAGTAAAAAGGGCAGCGAGTGTGTTTGTACCCTGAGAACTGTGGCTCGATGAATGGAATATGGGGCTCCTAACAACTCTCAGCACGCTTCACAAACTACACTTCCCAGTATTCTTTGGGGAAAGCCATGACTGTTTAAAGTGGTATGATACTGCTTTAAATGTATAGTGCAGATTGGGCCATAATTATCAGGGTTGCCCTTTTATAACTCAGCAGGGAGGGGGCCACAAACTAGAGATATTTGGCTCAGTTGGCTCCTATTGTTGACCTCCTCCTTGCCTCCCACCCCATCAGTCCCAATGGGCATCTACCACCGCTGCCAGGGTTGTTGTAGGGATAACATGGGGAGAGGCAGAATCACATCTGTTATCTCCAACTTCCTGGAGAAAAGATATAAACATCGTAATAATAATAAAGGGGGGGGAACAGGCAAGGGGCTAAAAAGTCGCTAATCTTAGACACGTCCCTCCCCCCCCCGCACGGCCAACCCAGCTCTGGCCCGGGGCTGCTATAGCCCTCCGTTTCCACGTAGAGCCCTTCCTCGGACGGGTGTTTCTTTTCTCGCCCTCGCTGCTCTCACAACGTCAGTGGGAATTTCCAGCTAGGAAGTGAGAGGGAGGCGAAGGTGCGGGCGGAGGGAGAAAGGCGGGAGTCACCGAAGAGGCTGGTGCACGGTCTCGTCAGTGTGTGTGCGTGTGTGGGCGCACGCGGGCAGCCGGGTGCGCGCGCGCGCTGTTGGAGGCCAAACGAGTCCGCGCAAAATAAAACAAAAAACAAAAGCCTTGACAGTGACAGCCGGCGCGCGCGCGAGGCTTCCTTTTTGCGTTGTTTTCCTTTTTTTCTTCTTCAGCAGACTCGGAGCCAAGCCAGAACCCCACGGGCAGTTAGTTAGTTAGTTCCGCCTCCGCCTCCTACTGTTGCTGCCGCCGTCGACGACTAGCCTCTTTCAACCCGTTGCGTTGTGACATGGCGTTCTTATAACCGGGACTCCTCCTCCTGCTCGTGTTGAGTCTTTTTACTATCGGTCCCTCATATCGACCTGGGTTTCCCTTCCTCGGCGAGGCGTGCTCCACAGCGAGGGCCATAAGGAATTCCGCTCCCTAGATTGAGGTAAGTCCCCGGGAAGTGGGGGGAGAGATGAGAATAAGAAGGCAGGAAGCGCCGTGTTCACAGCAGACGCTGCCTCGCGCGCGCGCTCTTGGTTGCCACGCGGGAATGTTTATGGATGCGGCAGAGAGAACTAGAAGGAAGTCTCTTTTTGGCCAGTTCCTGAGGGAAAGCCTGTTGGCAGATTCAAAGAGCCAGTCTGGTGGCGGCGGCGGCACATTGTAAGGCTTACAGATGTATGGTAGCAGCAGAGGCTTTCGCGGGCCGCCCCTGATAAAGTGGCCTCTAGGCTGCGAAAACTTATGCCGCAGTAAACCTGTTTGTCTTTAAAGTGGCATAAGGCTCCTCTTTCTTTATTTTTTGTGAGGTTGGGGACAGCATTTTTATCAAAGCAGATTTCCCACCCGTCCAATGATTACAAACTGATTTAAAGGGGGCGAGGGTGGATGGAAAGAGGGGATACACTGATTTCAGTTTCTAGGCGGGACAATTTTCACAGCTGGCATGAAGCTGTTTTAGATATGGGCTAACTGGGCTGGATCTCTGGGGAATTACATTTTGATTGTTGAGTTCTGCATTTTTCTCTTTCTGCCTTTTGTGTGTGTACTTCAACAGCTCTTTCTGCTTCCTCATTCTTGTACAAGCTAACGTAAGACGCTGCTCCTCATGCTCTGAGAAAACTGCTGGGGCTCAGAGAGGAGCGCACATGGCGAGGGCTTCTCTAAACTGAAGGATAGGAGTTGCCCTTTTTCTTTCTGACAAGTACCTTTTCTTTCTTTTCTCCTGTGCCTTTTGCAGTTGTGCTAAAGGCTGATATTCGACTGGAGAAGCCTCTTCCTCCTTCCCCACCCCCACTTCACTTCCTCTCTGTTCCAGGAACAGTCTCACTTGCTACATGGCTGCCTGGCAGAATACAGCTGGTAAAAGACACAGGAGCATTGATGGGGAAAAGATGACAAAAGCACTGTAGTGCAGAGTCTCTTTTATAACTGACCTTCGAGGAGCCAGTAGGAAGGGCCATTGTTCAGTGGCAGAGCATAGGTAGGGCTGGCTTAGCATGGACAGTACTGAACTAGATGGCCTGGCTCATTATAAAGCAAGTTCCTATGTTCCCACCTTTGGAGCAGAAAGTGGGGGGAAGTGGTAAAACAGCAAAAAAAGACAATATATTCTTACCCCGATGCCACTCTGAAAGTGGTACTATATGAGTGCATCTCTTTAATGCCATTTGAAGTGTCTTTTTCTCCCATTGGGATTAACCAGATTTTTCCCGTATATAAGTGTAGATTTATCAATGCCAGGGCTCAGCCTTTTAAGAGACGTAATCCTAAAGAGAATAGATCTAAAGGACGTGTAGAGTGCATCCCTCCCTCCAATACAAGATCAGCACACTTGATTCATAGTGATCTGAGATTAGGGGGCAGGATTTTCTTGTTGAAAGGTGTGATTTCCAGACACCCTATTTTTTTATGGATTCGTGATTATTTGTGCTCATGGTGGTATCGGGGCAGTTGGGAACAAAGAGTGAAATATAGGAAGCTGCCTTATATACCTAGTCAGACCATTGGTCAGTCTAGCTCATTGTTGCCTATACTGACTGGCTGTGGTTCACAGGGATTTCAGGCAGGAGTATCTAACAGCCCTACCTGAATACACAATGCTACTTGAAATATTGTTTGTGCCTGCAAAAGTTTCAGGCTGGACATACTGCTTCACTTCCAATAGCTGCATAGCCCTGCTGAAACCCTGCAACTTTTCATACCACAAATGTTTCAGGTCAGGGGGGTTTGTCCCACTTTTGTTGTGCTGTGGTGCAAGAGTGCCCCTCTAGACATCAAAAATGTGAGGAAGCATTGCAGAAGAGCTAATAAAGTGGAATGATGTATGGGTGGTCCAGTATAAATTCACCACTAATGCACTATTATTGCATCAATGACATGTTGCAGAATACGTCCACAAAAAACCCCACCAATCTGGAAGGTCAGCACTTTTCTTGCTGCACCCTGTGTCAATGTTATTTTTTTCTCATTTGGGAATGTAATACTTGCCAGTGTTGATATGTCATCTTCCATGTTTAAGGACCAGGGCAACTGCACCTTTGTGTCCCCCCCCCCTTCAAAGGGCCTGTTCCCACACAGATCTGAGCCCCTGGACCTCTCTTTTTGAAAGTTAATCGCCAGGTGGGGAGAGGGCAACAATACCCACTAGGGGCTAGGCCTACTATCTATTTCAGTACCAAATTCCTTCACTGGATATATTAGTAAAATAAGATTTGGGCATTTGCAGAGTGTCCCTAGTTATCTGAGATGAAGAGAAAGGGTTTTCCTTTCCAAGGGTTGTTGGATTTGAGTCCCAACAACTTTCATGTTAAGAATTAAGCAGTAAGTAGGTACAGATGCATGCAATGTGTGTTTGTGAGCCCAATGAATGGTGATTGATATACCTGGAAAAAATGGTAGCTGCATTTTTGAAAGCGTGAGAAATGTAACACACTACAAGGTTTTCTGTGAAATGAAGATACTTGAGCTGTTTAGACTCCTTTTGCTTTGGGTTCCTAGACTGCATGTTTCCTAGCTATTTTTGTTTTAATTCAGATTTTAACTTGTGCCATTCACACACAAGTTGAAAACCAAGATGGTGCAGGAGGATAGATGTTATTATACATAGCCAATTGCTACTAGTATTCCAGGGGTTTTATTAGGTCCCACTACTATGGGAATGCAGGAGCTTTTGGGGTATGCCACTAGGCTGTCTGCATTGATGTTAGAGGACAGTGTGATACAAAGGATTAAACTTGCCACTTGGGCTAGAGAAAGTGAGTGTTCTAAAGGACACCTAATACGTTCATGTTTGTGTTCTGAAATAAGTTGCATTTCATTAAAATAAGGGCTTGTGCAAGGATGGGGGGAGATGTTTTGTTGTGACTCAGTAACTTTCATGGGGTGGCGGAGAGATGTCACTTCCAAGCTGCACTGATATTAAGAGAGGGAACATTCATTCCATTTGGCTTGTATCATTAGTAAAATGTATTTTTTTTCCAGTTGCTTGGTCCTAGAGAATATGGTTCCTTGTGTGGGCTAGGTTTACTGAATGAGATTGAAGCATGATGTGTACAGTACAGCCCCCTTTTTCTGAAATCTCTTGCTTCTAACAGCAGGTTTGTTTGCTTCCTACGCCCAGAGCTTATCAATACAGCAAACTGCTCATTTTCCTTCCTTTGCAGCTGCTCTCTGCAGAGTTGCAAAATTAGGTTATTGAAGGTGTCCGTAGTTGCCTTTTAATATAGTAAGATCAATAAAATCCTATTTATTAATGGCAGATGCTGTCAACTTTCATATGTAATATTATGCATTTACAGAATTTCCTCATTTCTCTTTGTTCGCTATTAAAATGAAGATGGTTTTTAGCAACAATTTTCTGCACTTCCACAGCCTAATCCTCAAATGGATTTTAAAAACAAACTAAATAAAAAAACCAAAACCATATGGAACTATTATTGCAAGACTTTAACAGCCATGATGGATCCTCTCATTCTTCTATTTGACATGCAGAGTATTTTTTGTTTTGCAAGCATAATGGGAAGGAGCTGTATTTTGGGGCCATTTCATACATTTCATACATATATTTCATACATTATAGTTTTCTACCCAGAAAGTGGTGCTTGGTGCCCTCGGTATTTTGCACTGTTATGATACACCTTGCTGCAAAAACTCACCAGCAGCAGGAGTTATGTAAGTGCACTGAAATAAACATGGCTGCATTCATTGTGTGTTGACAGTGTGAACATGTAAGATCTGTATTGCAGGGATAGACCAAGGTTCAGCATTCTGTTCTTTGAAGAGCAGCCAGCTAGATGCATCTCTGAGTACTCACAAACAAGCAGAGTATGAAAGTGTGGCCTTCCTCAGTTGTTAGTTTTTGGCATATAGTCCTCAAAGGTATTCTGCCTCCATACATTACTTATCATGTCTAGTAGCCATTGACAGATCTATATTCTATTAATCTGCCTAATCCATTTTCTAATCCATAAAGGAAACATCATATATATTAGATGCTTGGGGGAATACAGATGCCTTCATGCCCTGTTTGCAGGTTTCTTCAAACCACTTGGCTGACCACTGCTGGAACAGGTATCCACACAGGCAATTATTCATATGACAAGTGCCCTAATGTCCTTGTCAGCAGTGTGGCTTTTGAGGGATTGTGTACATATCCAATTAATATACAGCCCCTGCAGTTAGCATACTTTGGATCTTCTGCCTCTTTGTTACCCACTAATCCACCTGCTATAATGTTGTCATAGCCACACCACATTGTACCTGCTCTTTTATGTGTGTACATTTTAGTTAACTTGATTCTAGTTTAACACTATTAATAGTGGATCAGTGGCGTAGGAAGCTCTTGCAGCCAAATCCTCCAGCCATTCCAATGGATCTGTGCCCAACAGATCCATTAGTACTAGTGCAGGGGTTCCCAAACTGTGGTCTGTGCACCACCAGTGATTGGCAAGCTTTAAAATTGTTACTACTGTGCTATTTGTTTTGTTTTGTGTGTTTTTAAATTTACTTGTAAAGTTATAACCTACTCTGGTTGCTTCCAGAAGTTCTGTGTACTGAGTGTTCATCCTGATTTGTTTACACAAAGTTTGTGGGGAGGCTAAATGATGGCAACAGTTTTTGAACATTCATTCTGATCTGTTTGTGGATAATAAAATGTCACATCAAGTAATTACTGTCCCACACTTTCTAATGCATTTCCCTATCACATTCTATATCACAAACCTTTTTTAAAAAAAAAAGGGTTTGCTGTGCAAGATCCCAAATCCTTACTAATTGTACAAACTGAACTTGCTGTTATGCATTGAAGCCCACATGCAAAATAGCAAGTCTTGAGGAGCCCTCTGAGCACCCTGAAAAAGTGGCCTAGATATGTTTCAGTAAATAAATACATACAAAATAACTATTTAAGAACATAAGAAGAGCCTGCTGGATCAGGCCAGTGGCCCATCTAGTCCAGCATCCTGTTCTCACAGTGGCCAACCAGGTGCCTGGGGGAAGCCCGCAAGCAGGACCCGAGTGCAAGAACACTCTCCCCTCCTGAGGCTTCCGGCAACTGGTTTTCAGAAGCATGCTGCCTCTGACTAGGGTGGCAGAGCACAGCCATCATGGCTAGTAGCCATTGATAGCCCTGTCCTCCATGAATTTGTCTAATCTTCTTTTAAAGCCATCCAAGCTGGTGGCCATTACTGCATCTTGTGGGAGCAAATTCCATAGTTTAACTATGTGCTGAGTAAAGAAGTACTTCCTTTTGTCTGTCCTGAATCTTCCAACATTCAGCTTCTTTGAATGTCCACGAGTTCTAGTATTATGAGAGAGGGAGAAGAACTTATCTCTATCCAATTTCTCAATGCCATGCATAATTTTATACACTTCTATCATGTCTCCTCTGACCCGCCTTTTCTCTAAACTAAAAAGCCCCAAATGCTGCAACCTTTCCTCATAAGGGAGTCGCTCCATCCCCTTGATCATTCTGGTTGCCCTCTTCTGAACCTTTTCCAACTCTATAATATCCTTTTTGAGATGAGGCGACCAGAACTGTACACAGTATTCCATATGCGGCCGCACCATAGATTTATACAACGGCATTATGATATCGGCTGTTTTATTTTCAATACCTTTCCTAATGATCCCTAGCATGGAATTTGCCTTTTTCACAGCTGCCGCACACTGGGTCAACATTTTCATCGTGCTGTCCACCACAACCCCGAGGTCTCTCTCCTGGTCGGTCACTGCCAGTTCAGACCCCATGAGCGTATATGTGAAATTAAGATTTTTTGCTCCAATATGCATAATTTTACACTTGTTTATATTGAATTGCATTTGCCATTTTTCTGCCCATTCACTCAGTTTGGAGAGGTCTTTTTGGAGCTCTTCGCAATCCCTTTTTGTTTTAACAACCCTGAACAATTTAGTGTCATCAGCAAACTTGGCTAACCCCAGTCCTTATAAAATATACACGATCTGTTTCTTCCCTGTTAATGTTTGAATAACAACACTGAGTTGGTGACAGAAGTTGATTGGGGTTTAATTTATGCAAAATGAAGCAAAGTTAAGATCTTAAAATAGGATGTGCTTCTTTACTTATTACATTTTTATTTGCTGTCCTTCCTCAAAAGAGCTCAGGACTGTCTACACAGCTCTTCCACCACCTTTATCTTCACAACTGCGATATGAGGTAGGTAAGACCCAAGGCCATTCAGTGAGGCTATGTATACAAGACAGTTTATGTATCCCATCTGTGCATGTTTTTCACATCACTCGCATGAAGCCCTCATCCAAGTAACAGCCGACTCTTTCCCTTCATTGAATTCAGATTTTCCTGATCCATGCATAATGCAGTAAAGAAACAAAATCCAATGTAAAATGGTATGTATCTCATGGCTGGGCATACTGAAACTCAGTGTGTGGGTAGGATTTTTTGTGTGTGTGGTGACATTTTGCTGGGTGCCATCTATCACCATACTATTCCCTACATCTAACTCCTAACACTCTAATCGCTATACCATACTTGGCTTTTCAGCATTTTTTTCTTTAAGGATTAGAGGTGCCATTGTGAAAGCTTTTTGCAGACCTTCCAGTTTGTGTGTCCGTGTGTAAAAAAAACATTGAACAATAGACTACTGTGATTCACAGAATCACATAATAGTCGAGTTGGAGGGGGCCTATAAGGCTATTGAGTCTAACCCCCTGCTCAATGCAGGAATCCAACTTAAAGTATACCCAACAAGACAAGTATACACTGTCCAGCTCCCTCAAATCCTTCCAGTGCACTGAATAACTTGGAAGTATCTCCAATAGGGAATGCAGTCACATCCATTCTATCTCATTTTGGTCTTACTTGCAGCTAGGAGGAATAACTGTAGGAGGAGCAATTGCTTCATACTGGGAATGGATGATCTTGAAGTGAGAGGGAAGAGGGAAGGTGATCTATTATAGTGGATGCACAAGAAAGTTAGAGATAGTGAGAGTCTTGGATTAGACATTTCTCTCATACTAGCTTTAGTAAGCATGCACATACGTTACTGATGCTGCACAAGAAATAATACTTGAAATTGTCACTGGGTAACTTCATCTAAGGACGGAATGATTGCAGGGGAGATAGGTGTTCAGTTTCAATGAGTGCTCACCAAGGCTTAGCTTTGGAACCTTTCCCCTCCAAAACTCCAGCTCTGAAAGATGTTCTAATAGCTTCTTTGCAGATATTTGAAGTGCCTTTGGGTGCTTCCAGATGCGGACTTAATATTGTAGGTGGTTTAGACATTGCAAATAGGTTGTTGGTAACAGTTTTTTTAAAAAACAAACACTGGATTTCATCCTGAAGTTAAATCCAGATTAAATGGGGGGATGCCAACCATGTTGTGTGGGATGCTGCCAGAAATGTGCATACATGAGGAGCACTGATCCCACCTGTCTGAAAGATCTGTTTCGTTCAATTCTGAGTAACTCCATCTAGCCCACATATATCTTGAATTGGTGCAAAGGTTTCTAGGCATCATGCTTCCCAGAAACTATAAGCAAGAGAGCCTTGGGATTCATTTTTTTCCCTCACTTGTTTTCCAGGCTCATTCTTCCTTACAATTCCACTTTCCTTCAAAAGCTCATTTCCATAGAGCTATAATGATCTTGTAGTGAGAAGGTGAAGAAATCTGATCTGCTGTGAGTGCTTCTTTACAAAAGACTTTTGAGATGAGCTCCTTTGGCTAGAATACAAAATGCAGGTGTTATGTTGAGCTCCAAACCATATCTTTGCACTTTCTGTTCTATATTAGCAACATGTACACAAATAAAACGAGAGAGACTTCAGGGTCCTTAGTGCAACATGTGACTATATGTTTTGTCAAGAGTCCCATATTAAGAGTTTATGAAGTGAAGTAGAAGATCTGGTACACTGTCTGTTCCACTACACAGAGGCTCAAGAAGGAAATTTATGAAGTTATAATAAAACTATCTGACTTTAGTTGGCCATAAAAATGTGTTGCCTTTTTGTGACTATATTTAATTTATGTTATTTAATAAAATTTATAGATACCTATAGATATCACTTGATTGTAGAAAATCTCTAAGCGGTTTACAAAAATATGCATGTGTGTATAATACATGGATAGCTAATGTGGTGCCCTCCAGATGTTATCGCCTGCAACTCCCATCAGCCCCATCAAACATGGGCAATGGTTAGGGATGATGGGTGTTATAGTTCAGCAATATTTGGAGGGCACCACATTGGCAGCCCCTGGTGTAGCATATTGGACAGCCATATTTGTTTAAAGCTCCTTAAAATCTTAGAATCAAGATAATGATGAGAAATTGCTATATATACATATTTGCAGATCAGTGCATTTAAGTGTCCTTTTTAAAAGGTATTTCATTTTGTATGTAATTTTTGAACAGAAGTGGAATTGGTTGATGCAATAAAATGTTTCATTTACAGGGCACCCACATTAGACATAGTATTCTCTTATTACAACCACATCCTAAATTCATTTAGGTCTGTGGATTATCTCTAGGCAAGTTTAGGCGGTGAGGCTCATTCCAGTTCCTTCACTCTTCCCCAGCCTGATACATCCCCCTTTTACTATACTGGTTCTTTATGGGTTCTTCTAACTTGCTTTCTTCTTGCTGGCCTGTTAACAGGCCATGGAACCCATCCATCCCCTGACCCATTGTTATCCAGTTGAGCATTTAGTTGCTCCATGATTGCTCTCTAGAAGTGCAAGTTCATATCTTCTTCTTGTCTTTGAGAGCTGGCCTAATCTAATAGTGAGTAGTGTCAGCTGCAAGTCCCCAGTTCAAAACTCATGGCAGCTGCAAACACACTAGGAAAGCCACCATTCCTTTGAATTCAGCCCCTCATCTGCCATTAAAATAATAATGCTGACTTAACCTTGTAGAACTGTTGTAGTAATTATTGAGACGAGGACAGGTTTTCACATAACACTAATATATGGTTTGTTTGAACACCTAAAACCATGATGTTAAGCCATGGAAAACAAAACAAAGTTTGGAAAAAGAAGATGCGGCTTGTTTGCTTGTGTGTGACACAACTCAACTCATGGGTTGTTGAACAAGTCATGGTTAAAAGAAATAATGATTTACATAATGTGAATTCACATTTGAAATGTAATATTATACATGCTTATTATTTGGTTGTATTGGAAAAGGTATTTGCAGGTTTAACCCTGATACAACTTGTTTTGTCATATCAACTGATAAATAAGTAACTGCCAGAACAAGGTATTGAGCTGAATAACCAGTTGTTGTCACTTGAAAATACTTTTATCTTCTCCAGAGATAATATTTTGTAAGATTCTTGCTACAGTTATGACTACTTCCCTTTTTCTCCATTAGAGCAAGGCAGAACTATTGAGTGACATTCATTTAGTTTTAAATGATTTGATAAGGAGTTCCATACAGGCTGAGGTTTGTTTCATGAAATTGGAAATGGTGTGCTTTCATTTTTGCATGGATTTTAATGTTTCATCTTTTTAGCTTAGTGAAGCTCAAGCAACTCTGCAACCATATGAATCTTTCAGCACATTTTACAAAACGTAGAGTGGGAAATGGAGAGACTGGAAAAGATATAAACTTGTAGAGTGAATAGTTTGGCTGAGAAATGTATTGTTATAATCTTCCTTACTTTCCAAAAGATTTTGGACCACAACATTTTAATAGGAACATAGGAGGCTGCCTTAATACCAAGTCGAACCATTACTTCACCTAGCTTAGTATTGCTGACACTGACCGAAAGAAGTTCCCCAGGGTTTCAGGGAATGGTCTACCTGGAGACGCAGTTGATTGAAACTGGTACCTTTTGAATACAAAGGATGTGATCTACTATTGAGCTACGGCATTTTCTCAGTATTGCATTCTTTTTTTAAAATGGGAGATAAGTCTTCCCAATCTTAAAATGGTTAAATAAGAAGCATCAGAAGAACAAACTTGTTCTTCTTTAGATTCTGTTTTCTTCAGTTTTTATGTCAGTGCATATATGCCTTATTTGCAAATCTAAAAAAAATCTTAAAACCTATTTCCAGTTATTTTCTGTGTTATTCACCTTAAGCTTGTTTCTGTTTTCAGAGGAATTGAGGAGACTCATTTATATATAAATGTGATAATGCAAAGCTGTTTAAACTTTAGATTAGTGTTAATGACTTCCTTGATTTACATGTTAACAGAACAGAAGGAGAATAAATTATGTAAATTGGTAAATATATGCATAAAATACTTTTATTTGAATCACATGCACAGTTTTTTAAAAAGACGAAATACTTCAGGGAAAAGTTGCCCTTGCTATAGTTGACACCAGATGATTTGGAGACTGAAACAATTCATACATACTCCAGAATTTGCTTTGGGTTACTTTCGTTCATAAGTTCTGTTGTTTTTGTAATGTTATTTGTGAACATTTTAGGGTGGTTTTTATATTTTGTTTCAATGGTTGTCTCTGTAAGTCATTTTGAGTTCATCTTTTTGAAAAAGCGAATAATTTATTATTGTTATTATTATTGTCATTATTTAGATCTATTAGTTGCTTAATACCTGAGGTCCCCAAACAACTTGCACAATGTTAAAACAAAAAACAAAACACATTATAAAAAATAACAGTAAACAACAACAAAACAATAGCAATAGCACCCCCACGCAGTCACAGGAAGGTTTGGCAGCATATTAAAAAAAAATTATCTCAATCTATCAAATGCCTGGGAGAAAAGGCACTTCTTTATCTGATGCTGAAAAATGATAATGAAGGTGCCAAGCTAACCTCATTGAGGAACATATTCCACAGACAACTGAAAAGGCCTTCTTCCTTGTCATCACCCTCAGAGCTTCTCTCAGAGGGGGGACCTGGAGAAGGGCTCAGAGGAAGATCTAAGGGTCTGGGTAGGTTCATATTGGGAGAGGCATTCCAGAAGATATTGAGGTCCTGACCCCATAAAGAGCTTTATAGGTCAAAACCAGCACTTTGCATTGGGTTTGGAAGCGTACGGGCAGCCAGTGCAATTGGAACAGGATAGGTGTTATATGTTCCGTTTGCCTTGAACCTGTCAATAATTGGGCAGCTGCATTCTGCACTAATTGAAGTTCCAAACAGTTTTCAAAGGCAGCCCCATGTAAAACGCATTGCAATGATCAAACCTTGAGGTTACCAGAGCATAGATTACTACTACTACTACTACTGTTTTATTTCATTCCTCTCTCTGTAACCCAGACTTTCAGGAATAATTTTTCCCCCAGGAATACACTTTTCATTGCAGAATTTACACAGAAGTAGACTATCACATAGTCATCATAGCACATTTCTTGTCTGAACAGTGATAAACAGTACCTCCATATTTCATCCATTTACAGTTTTCTGACTTACCATGATGTGTGAATCAGGCCATTGAATACCTTGGGGTACGGGGGAAAAACACCCTTAAAAGTTTTTTTATAGGTTTAAATTAGCGTCAGTACTAAATACAAAATTTGTGCCACAAGAAATAAAACCAGCATTTCCTGTTTTAAGCATTGAAATATTATCTTTAATAGAAAAGGTAAACCTCCCATCCTTTGGCCAAATTTAGCCCTCTCTAGGCTGGCGGTTACAGTGAATGTCACACTGAAAATTAATGATACATGTGGTATTTGATGAAAATTTGTGCATTTTTGTAATCTCTTAGCCCTTTTAATCTTTTTCTCATGTTTTCATTTGCTGTAATTGAAGAAGAAAAGGAGTTGCGTACAATATGCAAAATATTACTTTATAGATCCAGCATGGTCTTAGTAATGTCTGAGCATGATACGGATAGCCTATGTTTTGCTGGATTTTTGTTGTTTAACTCCCTTAATGACCTAGAAACTGAACATTTGTAAAGTTAACTCACTAGGCTACAAATGGCTTAATTCTTAAGGTTTGTGGGGCTGTATGTTAAATAGCAATAGGGAGTATGTCAGAATAGTGTTGTACTCTTTGAGAGTGTATTGACTAGATAGGGAATCTCAGAACTGCAAAGAAACATAAAGGCCAGAACTGGGCATCAGTACTTTCTCAACTGAGGCTGTGAGCGCACTAGTCACCTACAGCAAAGTAGAGGATGTCCCTCACTGCCTACTATTTTGCCACCTATATCAGACCCCTACAGAGAGATTCCTGGGACAGATTTTGACAGCTTTAGAGGGCGAGACTCCTTATGTGGAAGTTTGTTGGTCACCGTCAGATTGCGACCCGTATGTTACATATAAAACAGCTCTGTTCGCTAAGGCAGCAAAACATATTCGGGCAAATACCTTGAATGCAATTGCAGTGGACTGTACAGGGGACTGGTTAAATTGAATTTGTTTGTACTGTATTTTTGTATATATATATATATATATTCTTTTGGGTTGTTATGGCTTTTAGTCAAATACAATAAGATGATGATGATGGTGATGACCTACAGCAAAGTGTTTCCATTGGCCACACCTGAAGGGGGAATAGGTTGATTACTGAACAAGTGCAAAAACTCTTTAAAGTGAATTAAAAATAATAATGCACTCAAGCTGATCCCACCAGGTTTTAAGTAAAAAGGGGTGGGGTTTGACTAGCGTGTGTTCCTGTTGTCAGAAAAGACAGGTGAAGACACCCTGGAACCGGCAGAAAAGTAAGTGGGTCTCTTCCCTGAGGCTGCCTCCAAGTTATCAGCTATTATCCATGTCCTCTTGTTTGTGGGTGGAGGAATGAAGAGCATTGAGTTTTCAGAGAGTTCTCAAAGAATCATAGAATAAGAAAAAAAAGAATTGTCTACCCACTAGCCTTCCATAGACTGTCAATACAATCCAGGCCATGGTTGTTCCACAGAGAGCAAGAGGTTTGCGAAAAGGTGCCTGCAAATTCTGGATATTAAAGAACCAAGATGCACGCCCTGTTCTATGCGTGACTTCTTCTGTTTCAGACAGTCTTTAGAACAGAGTTGCTCCAAAACTTTCTCCCATTCCCCCCCCTTACACTTGTCCCTGAGAAATAGCCTCTCTCGCTATGAACCTACCCGTTCACTTCGTTCAGAATCTAAGGCCCTCCTCCGGGTACCAACTCATCGGGAAGCCTGGAGGGTGGTTACTAGATCTAGGGCCTTTTCTGTGGCGGCCCCTGAGTTGTGGAACAGCCTCCCCGAAGAGGTACATCTGGCGCCTACACTTCTATCTTTCCGGTGCCAGGTAAAGACCTTTTTATGCTCCCAGGCATTTTAATCTTTTAATTTTCTTAATCTTTCTATTTTTAATATGTATCCTTCTTAATTTGTGTTGTATTTGTTTTTGTTGTGCTTTCTGTTGTTTGTTTGTACATGTTTTTGTGATTTTTTACCATGATATATTGTATTTTACCTTGTTTGTTCACCGCCCTGAGAGCTATTCTGCTAAGGGCGGTATATAAATTGAAATAATAAATAAATAAATAATAAATAGAGAAAATAAATTATATTTGAAAATTATCAAAAGCAAGAAGAAAATCTGGTGACATTTTCATGGGTGAGGTGCAGGGTTTTTTATATGCTTTCCTTATTTTGAGGTGGCCAATGAGTGCTCATGAGGGTCCCATCTTTCATTGAGCATATCATCTTGCCAGTAGTCTGCATTCTGCAGCCTTCCCAGGTGCTGGCACCTCAAATTAAAACCCAGGGCAAGACATCAAGAGATCTTAT
Organism: Rhineura floridana; assembly: GCF_030035675.1. Classification (NCBI taxonomy): domain Eukaryota; kingdom Metazoa; phylum Chordata; class Lepidosauria; order Squamata; family Rhineuridae; genus Rhineura; species Rhineura floridana. Next base: position 95,827,789 of record NC_084488.1, on the reverse strand, counting down.
CCCATGGGGGTTTGTCAGTTCAGGAAGTGTGGGCAGCCGGGAAGGCTACAAAAATGTTTACTGGAAATGACTACTTGGGCACTTTGTAGTGTAGTGATAACATAAGCTCAAAGCCCTGCACAGACCCCAAATCCTAAAGAAATTCTCAAGTATCTTGAGAATTGAGGCAGAATAATGGAAGCCTCTTTTGTAGAGGAATGTTTTTCTTGAGAAATTGGAGGGTGGATTTCAGCATTATACTAGTCTAGCAGTTGTGAAATTATCAAAACGTTGATCTGAAATGCTCTAAAAGATGTGCATAACAAGATTTTGATAGGTTTGTTGCTTATACTGTGAAATATTCTTATTTGAAGATGTAGGATATTCTAGTAATTTAATCTGGTAATGTGAATCATCAGCAAATGCATGAAACAGCAGTTACATGTGTTTACTCTAGGCAATTCTATTTTCATGTGATTGCACTGTTAATCTCCTTCCATAGATGCAGGAATTTTGTTTGTGCCTTGTGGAATATTAAATTCATTCCCAGTATTAGCCACTTTCTTGCCATTGCGTTGTTAATTGCTTGTAGTATCCTTAGGTTTACAAAGCAATTTGTGGTGTGGTTGAAGGGGGATCTATGTTACATCAATAGTAAAGATATAACTATTGTTATATCAATAGTTGATTCAGGCTTCACACAGGAATTGGTAATGTAGCAGCGTTATATTTTGCGTGCACACACACTGCTATCTGACAGGGCTCTCAACACATGCCTGCCTCAGAGTTTCACCTAGTTCAAGGGAAGAGAGGGGAGGGAAAAGGAGTCAGATTGCTGTATGTACTTTAGCAAATGTTGCACTGTTAATTCGCTATGCTCTGAATACAGCACAGAGGTGAAGTAAAAGCAAGTGAGTATGCAGTTAATGATATGCTGGATTGTGGTCTAGATGTATTTGAGCGACAAGCAGACAGAGGTTGTTATATAGTACTACAAGCTGTAATTGGCATAATCAGCTTTAGTTGATTGGTGACAGGAAATATGAATCTGTGAGGCATATTTATTTGTTGTTGTTTTTAATGCTGTGTTGATTCCAGTGTATTGTAATAAAGAATTACAAATAAAATATTAAAAGAGTTCTACCATATTAAAAGAAATGGCAGCTTATGATCAGCTTAAATTTAACTTACACTTTCACTCATTAGTAAATCTTAGTAAAATACCTGTATAGGTGCTTTTTGTTACATGGGTTCACTTGCTTGACTCATCAGCCCCAATTTTTTAAGCAGTTAAAAGTGTTAGCTCTGCGATCTTGAGCCTGCCTACAAGTAAAGAAGTTGCATTTAAATTAATGATAATTATTTCAAAAGCAGTGAATATGTAATGAAGTGGTATGATGCTTATTTATACTGAATGTGGAGTGTATTTTTCCAGACAATACCTTTCGCTGTTGGACATTCTGATATCTTCATAGTAGAATTTTGGGGCATTGTTATAAATTTCTGTTTGCATCAATCAATATAAATAAAATGATGCATCCTTCAGTTGTGTATTTTAGATCACATTTGCAATGGAAACCAAAATTCTGTTTTTAAATAGCTGTCATCAGAATATCCGGCAATAGAGCCAAAGCCTCTTTTTTCTGAGTCACATTTGATCAATTCAAAACATAGATGCCTCACATCATACATGCTTAAGAGAAACTAAAAAAAAACAACCCTCAGTGAAATTACCAGAGCTCCTCCAGAAAAAGAATGTATAGCTCATTGTTGTGTTGCAAATAAGCTGTGAACCTGGTTAAACAGGTTTCTCTAGAAAATTGGCAATACATTTAAGAGGAAAACCTTTTAGCTCAAAACGTTTACTGGAAAGGCGGACATTTTACCAATGATGTGCATTAAATCCCTGCTTAACAAACTTGGGATTCCTGGCTAGCTGGGATTGTGCTGAAAAGAGAAATGCTATTAATATCTGATGATTAAAGGATGAATGAAACCTGACTCTCTCTAGTCTTATTCCAGCTAATGAGGCAGGGATGAGGGGAGTAAACCTTCAAAATGTGGTGGTTGGTAGGTTTATTTATTTATTTTCAGTGCATTTCGAAACTTAATATCTAAAATCTCTATGCAGTGTACAAAAATACAAACAAAAACAGCAAAAGAACTTTAAGAAAAAAAACCTCCCAGAAATCTAGCAATAACTGGGTCTGGTCTCATGAGTCAGGAAAAACCTGTGCAAAAAGATATGTGTTTTACAAGATAACTAAAGCAGCAGATGGATGATACTTCACATATTGCTACTAGATTACTAGCAGTGGTAATTGTACAAATGACAGAGCTTTGCTTACCATCATAATGTGTTTGGTATTTCAGTGAGTGTGTGTAATTGTTAATCCATATTAATGGATTTTCTGTTTTTATCTAGTACTTAGTTTAGGTATTGTTTTTGATACATTGTTTTATTACATAACTGCAAATGATACAAATGTTAGCTGGATAGATCAAAATGGCTTGTTTATTTACCAAAATTTATATGCTCTTGAATGTAAAGATCTCTAAGTGGTTTTCAAAAAACATTAAAATTATCAATAAAACAGTTATTTTCCTTGTAGATTAATTTTCATCCTAGCAAACTGTAATTGGTAAGTCAAGGACAAACCTTAGCTTCACAGATTGGCTTGTTTGGAGCAAAACAAACCATAACATAATGGACATGGGGACATAATGCTAAGAAAGAGTGTGGTTTGTTTGTTCCTGCTTGTGCTAGGGGATGAGTAAAGCAGGAGCTACCCATGTGTTCACGGCAAACCATAAACTGTGGTTTGTTGTGACATGCACATAAAGCCTCAGGCTGCAATCCTGTACACCAAGGGGTAGCCAACTTGGTTCCTTCCAGATGCTGTGGGCTGCAAATCCCATCAGCATCAGCCAGCATAGCCAATAGTCAGGGATTTTAGGAGCTGGGCCACAGCATCTGGAGGACACCATGTTGGCAACTTGTGCTATGCACACTTAATTGGGAAAAAGGCCCATTGAACTCAATAGGGCTTATTTCTGAGTACCTACACATATTTGTAGGACTGCACATTTAGATTACTAACATGTGCTTTTCAGAAGCCAGAGTGGGATAGACCATTGAAGAGGAAATGAATTAAGTAGGCAGGAGAAATGAAAGAAGGGATTATGATAGGTATAAACTGCCTGACACAGAGTCAGACCACTGGTCCAACTAGCTCATATTACTTTTGCAGTGGCTTTTGAGGGTTTCTGACAGGATAATAAACTTTTGAGTGAGAATTAAGGTTAAAAATGTACAAATATTCTTATTATCATATGCAAAACATAGAGGGGCATAGTATTTGTTACAGGTGTGAATTGGCTCTGTCTGTACCACAAATTAAGAAGTCTACAGAACTCAGGAACTGAACTGCAGATTGAAGCAGAGAGAGTACAAAGTGACTACAAAACAGATTAGAATTTTTTAAAATACAACAGATTCAGGTACAAAGCGAATTTTGGGCCCCACACACGCCTATAGTACATAGTACTTCTTGAACAATCATGTAATATTCTAATAGCATGCAGATTATGGTGTAGATCTTATTTTTGGCTTAAATTAATATTACGGAATTTTATAAGATACTTTGAATATCTTCATATTCAATGAAAATTGATTTCTTTTCTACACATGACATGTATATTCTTCTTCTGAGGATTGGACTTGAGGAAACAGTTCTTCTAATTTAGAGCAGAAACTGCATTTGCACAGTGCTGATTGACCAGCTCATGTTTTATCGGTCATGAAGCAATTTCCCCTCCCCTGTTGAAGCCAATCTTTGCATTTAAATAGTTCATAAATGGTTAACAAAAATAATAAAGCACCAGACATTAGTATGGTTAAACATGTTGGATGCTTGAGAATAAAATTTAAAAAGTGGATGGCCCACCTGAAGCATGAGGAAACTAATTTTTTAATAAAATTAAATTAGTGCTTTATTAAAGTTTTCATATCCTTTTTTGGACAGTGTAGTCCCTACTGTAATCCAAGTGACAGTTTTATTTCTGCAGTTTAATCGGTTATGGAATCATGTAAATACATGGACAGTCATAGGTAGTCAAGAAAGGATTTAAGTAGGCCAGTAGCACGATTGAGTTGCCCCTTGGAGTTATTTGGCAATTAACTCCAAATCTCCTGGAAGTTTATTTAAAATTTATTTATGTACTAGGGTAGATAGGACTTTCTCATAAGCTGCCAATTGTGGGAGGTTTTGTATGCAGCCCTCAGCTCCTGGCATGACACAGGATTTACAAAATGGAGGATTCATTTTGTGTCTGTTGAGAAGCCAGAGGTGGGGTGTAGGATGGGAAGAGCTTGCTCCACAGCTGAAAAATGGGCTCCTACTCCTCTTTAAAGGAACGTCTGTCTCCACCCTTACATGTAATTTACGGTTTCTCTTTAAAGAGTGAGATACCTTTGTATTTCAGATTCACACTTCAATAGCATACTGTCAATTTTACGAAGAATATCCATTTTAGTTTTGACTAAAGCTTTATCTGTATACAGTTGCAAAATATGTACTACCCTATTGCTGCAGTTAAACTAAGACTGTCTCTTGGTTGTCATTTATCATTATAAATGCTTATTTGTCTTTTTGCTTTCCATACTTTTTTTTTAAAAAAAATCTGAACATCCTTAAAGTTCCGATCTTAAAAAGGAAATGGCATGCCAGTCATAAAAACACTTACCTGGAAGGAAGCACTTCTGATTTCTTGCTTCTGAGTTATATGCCTAAAGGAACCGATTTTCCTAATGTGGTTTCTGAAAGTAGACTTTTATCATTACTTTGTGGTTTCTCCTGTCCTATCTGACTGATCCAGAAGGTGGTGCTGGAGGACTCATGCTCAGCCCAGTGGCAAATAGAGTCATAAAAGCATCAAATGAGCTGCTGACTGTCTTATTTTGTGAAGCTTTTAGTGTGGGTAACTTCTGCCTTTATCTAATGTGAATTGTTTTATTTTGCTCTTGGTTTTATTGTATGAAATCAAATGTAGTAATTTGGACTGGTTTTATTTAGTGCTATGCTGAACCTTCGCACAGCATTCTTTTTCAACAATTCAAGGGGATGCAGGGATGAAGCAAAAATCACTTCAAAAAGGGTGGGTGGTGGGTAGAATTTCTTCAAATAAATAAATTTTAAAGTGCATTTAATTTTTTGGATTTATAAAGTGGTTGAGTTTTTTTGTTTGTTTTGTTAACCCTCAAAGCTTTAAGGAAAATTCTGTACTGACTCATAGCAGCAAGAAGCTCTTTGCAGTCAGTTTCTAGCCAGGCAGTCTTTCTGGAGTGATCATGTGTTGTTGAATGGTGACATGATCTTTCCAAGAAGAAGAGTAGTCCAACAGCTATAAAGCATGGTGCGTCAAGAGTGGTTCTTTCCTGAATGTTTTGAGAACTAAGAACTAAGAAATAATACCTCTTTCACTGGGAGTGAAGATCTTTGTAAACAGCTCTGTGGGGTTCAATAAAGCACTGGCTTTATGTCCTTTATGAACATTTTTTAAAGCTGCTTTTGAGCTTATTTTAAACATGGAATATAATATTTTAAATAAAGGCATACCTGTTGTTTGTCTTTCTATTGATTGCTTTCACAAATTTCTCTTAATCTTTAACATATGAACTATGGTACATTAGTATCAGGTACACAGTATTGGTAAATGTGGCCATAGCATGTAATCCTATGCACTCTCATCAGGAAGTTTGTCCCATTGAACGAGTCGTGTTTCCAAGTATAGATTGCTAGGATTGGGCTACAATGATTTTTTTGAAATTCCAGCTGATTTATGCAGTCACTAGACATTTTCACATGACAATAAATGTTCTCTCTCTGTTTGTTTTTTCCATTTACAGCAAACTGTTCTAATGTTATAATCTGAATAGAAACCACTGACTCCTACACTGTGGTGGCTTTGCACATGCTCTTACCATTTTGCAAACTATTGGTTATTTACAAGCATGGTTCTTGGTGTCACACAATAAACTTGCTTTTGTATTTGGGGGAGGGGCCATTTTTTCATATGTGCTGCGAAAGAAGTGCATTGTAGCTAAGCGATGAAGCTGCCTGATATTTACTGCTTCTAAAAATTGCTGTCTTACACACATTTAAATGGGAGTAAATCCCACTGAATGGCACTTCTTAGTAGACGTGTGTGGGATGGATTGCAGTTTAATTTCCAATCCTTTTACCCACTCATTATGTACCAGTCCATCTTATCTTTAACTACTCTAGTGTATGCATGTACTGTGTAGGCTGCTTTTAGGATTAAAAGGTAGAACTAAAGACATCATTTGTGCTTCAGCTGTAATATTTCCACTTGCTATATGCTTTTTGTTTGCTATGTTGTATCAGATGTCTTCAAGAAACTTGAGCCCCTAATCATTCTTCTAGGAAAAGTCCGACTGTCTGTAATCTGATTCATATAGTTCCTTCTTTACACCTTCCTCTAAATTCTTAGCTTACTTGATAAAGTAAACCAGGCACTTTACCTTGTCAAAACAGCTGAACGTTTGGTGTGAATTCTGAAGTCTGCAGTATGTTAACCTGTGTAATGCAACGACAAGTACTAAAATTTTACTGTACATTGATTCTGGAACATAAGCTGTGGCAAGTGTCTTGCTTTTGTGGACTCTTGTCTACAGTTTTGATTGCTTTCACTTTTTAATATGTTTCTTCCTCTGAATAAAAATGGCATTTGGCATTTGTCTGTTGATCGTACTTGAATCATCCTTAACTACGTCTGACTCATGGAATGATACCAATGAGTTACATTCCATTAGTTTGCAGCTTTCCCCAGCCTTGGGTTACCAGATGATGTTGGACTACAACTCACACCATTCCTGCAACTAGTTGTGCTGGCTCAGGATGATGGGGTTTTTAGTCCAATAACATCTGGGTACCCAAGGTTGAGAGAGGCTGTGACCTAATGGAATGTGTCCCATGGTTGGGGTAGGCTGCATTAGGACATTATCCTGTGCAGATGCCATGATTGAAATGTTAGCTGTTGCATGTTAGCTCTGCTAGAAAGATACTGGAGCTAACAGATGGGGACTAACAGATGGACAACAAAAGTGGACTCTGTGAGCCCTTGTGGTTGCAAAAAGACTTGGACTTCAAGGTTGGAAGAATAAACATCTACCATCCACTGCTGAGTGGTCTGAAGATCCCAGTGGCCCCTTCTATGTTTGAACATAGATCTTATAATTGTCAATTTTGTTTGGATATATGAACTGCTTATATTTGTGTATATGTTGAAATCAGGATTGAAGAATTATTTTTATTGTTAATGTGAGCTGACAATATTTCTTGTGTTTGTCTCTTTTTTCTGCAAAATAAAAAGATTAAAAGAGAGACACTAACATCACTGTGCTGTCACACTACTCCCTCTCACTGCAGTTTATATAGGAACACTTTTTTCCATGGATTGCCATGCTCAGGATTACTGCTAGTTTTGCAGAGAAGATGTTTTTGAGTTTCTTCACAATAGTGCCATTTTTGTCCACCCATAGTCAGTTCACTTTTCTGAACAAAGGTAAAGTAGCCCATCATTTTTTTAAAAAAAGTGTTGATTGAACATTATCCTTCAGACCTTTTCTTCTTTTAAGAAAAAAGGTCCATTAATACATTTTATAAACAAAATTATAAAGCAGTTGGACAGCTGCCTGAGATGAATTCAACAGGCATTATGAAGATGGCACACCAATTTCCCACTTGCCAGATTGGTTGTGTGAATTGCCTCTGACCTGGTTCATTTAGAAAAATATCCTAATCAAATTGTCCCTGATATCAGTGAACTAACAATGAAGGATTGGCTTTGATCTAGAAATGTCATCCTTTTAAAAATTTTACCAATATTGCACTTTAAAACGGCATCTGATAAGTTTTTTTTGTCATGTAGCAAGATGATTTCTCCTAGAGATAGTGGTTGTATTCAGTTAAGTCCTACTCAGAGTAGACCCACTGAAATTAATGAACTTGTTAGTCATGTCTATTAATTTCAGTATGTCTACTCTGAGAAGGATTAGCATTAATACCACCTTTTAATTATTTTTATTTATCCAGTGATGACTTTATTGATGCAGGTTGTTTTATAACTGTGCATTGACTTGCAGTATCTGATTGTTTCAGCTCTCAGAATGGCAGATGACAATGCATATCTCTTGGGAGTGGGAGACCCACAAGTGAGTATCTGTATCCAGTGAAACTAACATCTTGTTAAAATGCCTGTAGAGCATTATCTGAAGTTGGTTTGCCTACTTCAAAAATTAGGAATGTCTGAATATTCTATAACCCTCAAAGCAAATAGTAAAATATTGTGTTCACTGGATCCCTGTCAGTTTCTGGATCCAGTTTGAGGTAGTGATTCTAACCTTTTTAAAACCCTTCACAATTTGTGACCTCTGCTCCAAGGATTGCCGCTTCCCACAGGTACTTGCCTGAAGCTTGAGGTCATAATCCCCACACCCTTCTCAAGAGCACCCCTGCCTTGTAAGGTATGGCTGGTGGCTACAAGAGAGAGGGCCTTTTCAGTAGTGGCATGGTTACCTTTCCCCAAAGAAACTCACCTGATGTCTTCTGTAATTCCTTTTTGGCACCAGACAAAGCATTTTCAAAAATATATTTCCCAGACATTTTAAATTGTGTTGTGATTTTAAGATTGTTCACTTCTGTGCATTTTTATCTCTCTGCTCTCTCTGTTTTAAAGTGATCTGGCTCTGTGGTTTTATTTCTTTGCTCTCTGTTTTGAATTGACTGTTTTGTTAGGTTAACCTATTGTTAGGTTATTTGTTTTTGTTGTAATGTGATTATGTTTATGTTGTAAGTGGCCCAAATAATTCTTGTTATATATAGAAATAATGCAAATAATAGCTATAGATTTCTTTTGCTTAATTAAACTAGAGGTCATCAACTATGAGTGAAGTCACGAAGGGACTGCAAAATACTGTGTTGTGCTATGCTTACTATATGGCTGGGAGCTACTTAACGAATGTTCATTCTGTCTGTTGAATCTGTTGTTTAAGGGCAGAGTAAATCTGCTGTTGCTGCAAGTGTTGCTTTGCTTTTAAGCTAAATTTCTCTTAAATGTATACCGTTAGGTGAATCCTTCTGATTCTGTCTTCCAACTTCTGTTTCATAAGTATCTTGAAATCCGGGTAAGAAAGTGGTAGAAGTAGACAGTAAAAGGAAACTACGTTTTGGACACAAATAATAACCTATTTTCTATTCATATTAAGAAAATGCAAAGTAAGTGTTGTGAAAGATGGACCCATTAAAAACATTTACTTGGTATTGCATTTTTAGGTTAGTGTATCCTGTATGAGTCATAACTATGGTTTTTTAGATGTTGCTTTATTTGCTCATTAGTGAGTAGGAGTTGCAACTTTTTGACACTCACTGAGCTCCTTGTATTACACCATGGTCAAATTAGTGAAAGCCAAATTTTCCAAATACGTATCATCCACCCACTGTAAATCATGAAACACAGCCAACTTTACATTTTATCTTTATTTTATTTTTTAAACATCCTGGCAAGGTTGGGCGGACAATTCTCAAACATTAGTACTGTGTGATCTTAAGTCACTTATTGGGATTACTTGGGTCTTCTGTGCAAACCCTCAGATAATGGAATAGACCATGGGTTGCCCTTCAAATGTTGTGAACTACAACTTCCATCATTCCTGACTATTGGCCATACTTGGCTGGATTTGATGGGAGTTATAGTCTATAACTTCTTGTCTGGTGGGTACCACCACATTGGATATTCCTGCTGTAGGGCATAAGAACTAGAAGCTTGTACCAATGTCAGCTTTAAAAAGGTGGGCTATGTGATGCATTTGAAGGACGAGATCACACAGGTGCTCTGGGACACTTGTATGTAATGAATATGTGCAATATTACATATTATGGCAGTGCCATATATCAGTGCTTATATTTCTCTTGTAGACTGCAATCCTGGGCTCAGCTAATGACATGCTTAGCACCACTGACATCTATATATAACAGGATGCAGGACTTCCAGTGCATTTGTGGTTCTCATTGTTGATTATAGCGGATGGAGCTCTTCTTGTCCTTGCATTGCAAGCAGTGTAGAAACTCTGTTGCTAAACAAGGCTGCCTTTCCATGAGGAAAGGTTAGCTTAACATTTGGGGCTTTTTAGTTTAGAAAAAAGTGAGGGGGGATATCATAGAGGTTTAAAAGTTTCAGAACAGACAAAAGAAAATACTTCTTCATAAAGTACATGGAGTACCATGGAATTTGTACCAACTAGAAGTAGCGATGGCCACCAGCTTGGATGGCTTTACTTTTATTTACTTACACGTTAAATTTTTATCCTGCCCTTCATTCCTAAGGAGCCAGGGAGGCAAACAATAAAATAGCAAAACAATACAGATTAAAAATAAAGTAATAAAGCTTATAAAGATGTTTAGACAAATTCATGCAGGATAAGGCTGTGTTCTGCCTCCACAGTCAGAGGGACTACGCCTCTGAATACTAGTTGCTGGGAATCATAAGTGAGTGCTCTTGCAGTCAGGGCCTGTTTGCAGACTTTCCATAGACATCTGGTTGGCCACTGTGAGAGCAGGATTCTGGGCTGAATAGGCCTTTGGCCTGAACCAACAGGGGTCATCTTATTACGTTCTTATGTACCTTGTAAGGTCACATCCATTGGACACAATATAGAGAAATGTGGATATACAATATAGAGAAATGTGGATACACATTTATTGGTCATTAAGTGGGATTTAATCAGCTTGATACAAGCCAGATACTGTGAAGAACTGAATAGTGAATTTGAACTCTGTGATGGTAGCTGTGAAATGCAACACAAAATTGGGTCAAGAAGCAAGAAACATAAAATTAGTTGTTTTTTTACTAGAGATGAAATAACTTGATCTATTAAGAAATACAAATATTCTCAATACAGGTGTTTGCAATGGACCACATCATGGGAATAAATCAGCTGTTCAATAACACAAACATGATTACATCTGAACTACATCTTCACACAGGTAATAGTCATTGCAACTTGACTGAGATGTTTTATTGGTTGTTTGAAAATATTCCATTGAGGGGCATAATTTTGTCTAAAACAGTTATGGATTACAATTATAAATATTAATAGTGCTGTTTTTTAACAAAGGAAGGCAATTTAAAGGTGTCTTGGTCTTGCCTTTCTATTTTCTCATGATAAAAATCTTGCCAATATTTGTTTCTTGATGTGATTAGTAAATTTCTCTAAAGGAGTTTCAGGATTGTTATTATTTTTTAGAGGATACTTGCAAGTATCAAAGTCTATGATAGGGTCTGTAGTACATAAGAAAGGATTCAGATTAGAATCCTTATTGCTGAAATTGTCCTGTGTGCTTCATATTTCATAACAAAAAAGCTTCTCCATCCTACAGTAAATTAGGTTGTTGAAAAAGAATGCGTGTGTAGGAGAAATTGGGTGAATTTTGAGGTGAAAGGAATTATTTGAATTTGTTTCTGATACTAATTACAAATTTCTTGGACTGGCCATGTGCTCAGAGGCACCCTGTTCCTTAGATCTGCCCAGATTTGCTGTTGTGCTCTGCCTGGCTCTCTGGGTCATGGTCTGCTTGGCTCTCTGGGTCATGGTCTGCCTTCCCCTGTTGCATGCTGCTTGATAGTGCTCTCCACACCTACACCTCTTTCCTATTCCTCTCTTAATAATATATTCTATATTTTTAAAAATGCTTTGCAGCTTTTTGTAGTGGTGTGTTCTTCAGCACAAAAATTACAAAGTACAAATTGCAAAGTAATTGTCTTTCTCATGTTATATATGAGGAGCCAAGGTTGTGTGATGGTCCTTGCCATGACTAGGATCTTCCCTGGATCCTTCTCTTTTTGCATCAGTGGATATGCATTTTAAATTGTCTGTCAGATAAAAATCATGGCTGCCTGCAAAATGGCAGAAAAACAGAAAAAAAAACACAAAATGGCCAGGATTCTTGCTAATGTGGTCTAGAGTAAAGTTAGTTTCCTTTAAATTGATCCTGTATTGGTGAATTGTGTATATACTGTCAGATATTGAATAATAAACCTCTACCAGATGTTCAGGCTTCATATCTTATTAAGTGGTGAACATGAAAGACTCATTCTGGAACTCTTCTTCTCATTTGCCCAGTTAGCACATAACATTAATCCAAACAATAACTTAGAGCCGGGGTGAGGAACCTGTCAAACAGGGTGGGTTCACAGCGGTTAGCAACTAATTAACAGATACCAGCCGTCAGCTAGACCATAAATCTGCTAGGTAGGAGGAACCAGGGGGCCAGCCAGCGTGTTTACCATTTGGGAAACACCAAATGAGGATGCAGGGAAGTCAAGTCCTCAGGGTAGTCCAAAGGTCCAGAAACCAAGAAATCTGATCAGGCAGGGCAGGGTCCAAGGCACAGGTCAACAGGGGAGCCAGAGCAATGTCTGCAGCAAGGCTTGACATTGACTCTAGCAAGAAGTCTCCCTTCTTCCAGTTTTTTATGCTTGGTGTTCAGCCATTTAGCCTGTGTTCTTGCAAGCTCTCCTGCTCCTTAATCACACTGATTGCCTTCGTTGCTGCAACACCTGTTGGCGTCTTCTCTCTGCTGGGGAAGGGGCAGCCTCCTGGTCGCTTCCCGATTCCTGGTCTGGCTGTCCTGAGCTGTCTCCCTGCTTGTCCCCTCTCCTGGGTCTGCGGTTTCCCATTTTTTCCCTCCTCGGATAAGTCATCTGAGGGGGGCATGACAGAACCTTTTTGACCTGGCAGGCCAAAACTTTACCTCCCCTGCCATCCTGTGTCCAACTTTGGCAGATGGGTGGGATCACCTACCTGTCAAGCATCTGATGCTATAATGACAATAGGTGATTGACTGGTCAATAATTCCATCATGTGTGGGACAGGTGGGCATTGTTTGGGGGAAACTGCCTCACAGGCCAAATGAGGAGGCCTAGATGGCCAAAGGTTTGCTTAGAGCATGAATGTGCAGGCCTCCAGAGAGGACCAGTTTTTTTTCTCCCTGGTTGTTCAGCTGCTGTGCTGGGCTGAACTAAGCCATGGTTTATCTTATGGTTTACAGCTCCATGGTTTGTCTGGGAGAGCTAAATCATAAACTCAGATTTAGAAACCAAGCTTTGGCTTAGCTCAGTGCAGTGGAGTAGCAGAACCACTGGGGAGGAGCAAAGCAGCCATGATCTCCTCTCCAGGAGCCTGCACATTTGCTCATTCATGCTAAGCCATGGCTTGCCTAAGCATTACATATGAACAAGGACATTGTCACATAAATGGGCATATATCAGGTCCTTAAAAGCAGAGTGTGGATTCTGTTGATCAATCTTTTATAGGACACATGGGGAGCAAGAGAGGAGATATGTTGGGAACAGGTGAAATCTTTCCGTGTATAAAATCTGTACAGCTGTTAGTCAATAGCTCTGTTTTGTTGCTGAAAGTCTCCCTCACTGAACCAACATGAGACAGATGTCATGAAGTGTGAAGATACAACACATGACAAACTATAATGCTTAAATAGTTTAATCTCAGAATAGTTTTATTTTATTTATTTATTTAAAATGATAACCCACTCATCCAAAAATGCATTCAGGGTGGTATACAAAGAAACTTAAAATTGAAAAAAAAATTACATATAACCCTGCATCATCATCATCATTAACAACAGCAAGAGAAGCAAAACCATTTAAAAATATCATAATCTAAAATGTGCCTGGACAAATAAAAATATTTTAAACTCATGCTGAAAAGAATACAGTGACAGTCCCAGGCATGTACTGATCACACGTACATGTAATTCTATTTTGTTCAACAAGATCTGAGTTGATTCTGTGGTTGCCAGTCAAAGTGGAACTCGGTGGCATTCACTAGATGTCAAAGAGGAGAAATTTATGCAAGGACAGGTTCTCCCATTATGGTATTGCAGTAATGTGAGAAGCCAAAATTTTGTGCCAAAACATTACATTCTCAATAGCTGTAAAGAGCACAAGACTATACTGAATCGAGAAATGCCAGCTTCAGTGTTTTCACAATAAAATGCTGTGTTATTAAGGAACGTACTTGCATGAAAGGGATTATTGCTGTACAGTTAATACTTTTTTAAAAATAGATATGAAATGCTTGGGAAGTTTGGGGACTTTCTGAGAATAAATGCCCTGTTTCTTGAAACTTTTCAAAGATGAAAAGGGTTTTGTTGATATAGTGGACTATAAATGGACTTAGGCTCAACTTTGTTTTTCCAACTTAAACATCATGGATGACTTATAACAGAATTTGACATCGCAAACAAGTAGGAAGAGGGGAGGAGTTAATGACTTGCTCTCCTTTTTATTGTGCTAGTGAGGAAATGTGTAAGAGGTTTCTCTTTCTCTGGTATGAGATGTGCGAACTCAGCATATACTATGACTCTCATTTTGTATTTCATGCATTTTCCTTCACTGTTATGTGTGAAGCTGCTCTGAAAATAAGGCTGCTTTTAGGCAGTGTACATACAATACCTTTAAAGTGCATTCTCCCCCTCCGCAAAGAATCCTGGGAAACTGTAGTTTACCCCTCACAGAGCTATAATTCCCATCACCCTTAACAAATTACAGTTACCAAAATTCTGTTTTGGGAGGGTGAATGTGCTTTAAATATTCTTTAAGGGTATGGTGCATACACAGACTTAGTTATTCTGTTTATTTACCATGGACAGGATCCAAAGAGGCTCAAGGGCACACACATCATTTCCATGTGTTCATTGGAGGGTTAGTGATTTTATCTTCTGGTGATAGTCATTCAGGAGTGTCTGCCAACCTCCTGTGGCCACTTTTCATGGGACACAGGGAACAAGGGTAGGAAGCAGGACTGTGGAGTCGGTACGCCAGACCTTCGACTCCGACTCCTCTATTTTTCTACTGTTTGACTCCGACTCCTTCATAAATGGCAAATGTATATTAACTAGTAATAACAAATTTACTGTAGTAAAATGGTAGCACAAGGCATTTCATCACCACCACGTGAATCCAGAGCTTGGAAAAGTTACTTTTTTGAAGTACAACTCCCACGAGCCCAATCCCTGGGGCTGATGGGAGTTGTAGTTTAAAAAAGTAACTTTTCCAAGCTCTGGCTGCACGTGGTGGTGATGAAGTGCCTTGTGCTACCATTTTACTACAGTAAATTTGTTATTACTAGTTAATACACATTTGCCATTTATGAAGGAGTCAGAGTCGGTACATTTCTTCCGACTTCGACTCCACCCAAAATTGCTCCCGACTCTGACTCCAACTCCACAGCCCTGGTAGGAAGGGGGTGCCTGGAAAACTAAAGTGTACATGCAGAAAAATATATATGGACCTTTAGATCCTCACCTATATTTTTAAGCCACTTTTCCTTGAAGCTTGGAAGTAAAAAACACACCAGAAAGCAATTTAAAACTACAAACGATTAATAAAACACAGTAAACCTTAAAAGCTCACCCAACTTCAAGTAAGAAGGCACATGTGAACAAAATTGTATCTTGTTATCTGCCTGGGGCAACATTATTATATACTTTGATAAACACTGCAGAATTGTCTTAGATAACTTTTGCAGAAATGTGTGCTTTTTGTTGTTAGGAGGCATATTCACAAGGTTATCCTCAGCTGATCTTGGTGCCTTTTGGATGTGTTATTTTTCTTTTTAGTTGAGCAGGATCATGGTCATATCAGTATAACCAGAAAAGTTTCAAGATCAACATCATTCATCTGTCTCCTTTTCTTAAGGCATCATATGCAAAATTGTAGCTTTGTAAAAATAACATTTTAAAAATAAATATTCAGACTGTAACAATGCTACTTAGGTTAGTCTCTTGTGCTGTTTTTGCACATGTAGATTATTCTCTCCTAACTCAACTTTTTATCATACCAGATTGTGCCTACCTGGCTATGTTTGAAGGGAGCAAGGGTGAATAATACTGGAGAAAGGAAGGAGGTGAAAGCAGCAAAATTGTAGGGAGAACTGTTGTAAAAGAAAGAGGGAAACTTTAGAATATTAATTTAAACAACTATTTTCTTTTCTTTTTCATTTTTTGTAACAAGGTGATGGGCCATACCTTCAAATTGTTGAACAACCTAAGCAGGTAAGAGAAGACCACTGAAGTTTTGAAACAACAAAAGGAACATAGGAAACTGCCTTTTAACGAGTCAGACCATTGGTTCCTCTAGCTCAGTATTGCCCACACTGATTGGTAGGACTCTACAGGATTTCAGACAGGATTCTCTTCTAGCCCTGCTTGGAGATGCTGAGGATTGAACCTGGGACATTTACTTTTTGCTCACCATAGTGGCAACTTTTGACAGTACATTTTTTATGATTCTCATTTTTTACAGATGGTTAGTTGATCTTAAGACCCAATGGTAGTTCAGAAGTAATGCCAAACTACGGCTCAGCAGTTTGTGAACAAGCAGTCAGGAGCTCCAGACTTGCATGCTCCCTCTCCCAATTCTTATTCAAAGTATCCGTGTCCCATCCTATAGCAGAGATTTCAGGGCACCTTACATATCCCAGTTCCTTACACTTGGTTTTGCTTTTACCATCTGGCAATGTATGTTTTGTTTGCCTGCAAACTAGGATTGAATTGTGTTTCTCAGTCCTGATATGCACAGTAGAGGCAAACCATATTTTGTTTCAAACCAAAAATAGTGGCAGGAAATTATCACATATAAAGTACGGGAGAACACTGTTGCCCATGATATCTAACTACTTGCTCTTATTTATTTATTTATTGAATTTATTAGTTGCCCATCTGGCTGGTTATCCAGCCACTCTGAGCAACGTACAAAATAAAACATCCAAATACATTAAAACATTTAAAATCTCAAACCAGAATAATAAAACCTAACTCATATTGTCAGAACAAAATTCAGCATTTTTAAATACTTTAAGGACTTAGGAAACTGCCTGATAAGAACTCAGGCGGTTGGTCCTTCTTGCTGAGTATCATCTGGTATGACTGGCAGTGGCTCTCTATGATCTCAAACGTCTTTCCCACCATTCACCACCTGCTCCTTTTAATTGGAGATGCCTGGGCTTGAACCTGGAATCTGCTGCATGCAAAGTATGTTTCTTTGCCCCTCTCCATTACTATTGGTGTTGTTGTTATTATATTATTAATAATAAATATTTATATCCCACCCTTCCTCCCAAAGGAACCCAGGGTGGCATGATGTCTGCACCATAGTGACATAGCCACATGGCCGAATAAGAATTTAATTTCAAGGATAAACAAACAGGAGACTCTGCTATTGTTTCCTTACAATTATGGAAAATTTATGCCACAAGTCTTATAGCATACAAATGAACTCTTACAAAAGCAACTGTCTTTGTAAGATGAGTTATCAATCACTGTGGGTATGCCTCCAGCCCTCATGAAGGTTGACACAGATGCATAATTAAAGCAGGCAGTGCTTGAACAGATCTAGCATTGTCATAAAAGATTAACCTGTGCACCTGGTAAGTCCTGCATCATAGCTTTAATGCCTCATTCTGAAATTGTATCTTACAAATTGCCCCAGTGGTTCTTCATGCACATGTAAAGCATGGTTGCCTTGGTTTAGTATGCTGAAACATTTGCAGCAACTTTTGAGTGAAAGTCAAACATTACATCCATTGTAATGTTAATGGAAAAAGTTTTAGACAGAATAGTTGGTGCTTAGGCTTTGAGGCTGATTACTCATTTTGAGAGCAGTAGTATGAGTAGGATGGCTAGCTGTGAATTGAAAATTGTTTGAATTTGAGACATATTAGTAGTGTGTAGCCTGCTTATTTGTTTTAGATACAGTGCCATATCATATCAAGGTTTTGGGTAGGTTAGAAGATATCCTCCCTCTCTAGGATGCACACCTTCACGTGGTGAGGGGGTTTGAGAGTGTTGAAGAAGATGAGAGCAATGCCATCAGGAATCTAGACCAAGAGGCTAGACTCCTAGCAGGTGCACCCAAGACAGAATGGTCAAAGCTGAGACACCAGACTAAGTTGCATCCAAACTCAGAGGAAGGCAATGGTAAACCACCTCTGAATATCTCTTACAACAAAAACCCTATGAACATAGTATCCAAAATGCTACATGAGATAGTGCTGGAAGATGAGACCCCCAGGTCAGAAGGCACTCACTGAGCTACTGGGGAAGAACAAAGGACAAGGTCGAGTAGCATTGTGACTAATGCCTAGGCTTAATTTCAACATCAGAAAATGGTGGCTTTGAGATTTTGCAGTTTGCCTGGTCTTGGCAACAATCAAGAGGAATACTGCAACCAGGAGCTTGAAACCCAAGAATGTAGCCACAAGAAAGTGAAGATTGATTTGAGCATCTGATGGGGTGCTATGGTATGAAGCAGTGCAGCGAGCCAGCAACAGGGCGACTTTGAGGGGGAGGCAAGAGGACTGTGGGCTGCTGCCGCTATCATCACCGCCGCCATCCAGAAGCCCCGTGGCTTTTCAATGGAGGAGCAGCCCGGCCTGCAGCAGCAGCACTCGCTGTCACCGCCACCGCCACAGCACCACCACTACCACCGCTACTATTACAACCAACACCACCAGCAGTACTTGGCCGAGGGCAGCGGGCCCGGTAAGGCCCAGCTGCAGCAGAAGGCACCCCTGCAAGCAGTCAAGCCTCCAGCCTCCACAGCACGAAGTGCCCGTCAAGAAAGCAGCCCTGCAGTGTAGGTTAGCTGGAGGAAAGATGATGGTCCCAAGGTCATCTAGGGAGCTGAGTGGGGACTTGAACCTGGGGTTCCCCAGTACTTTCGATTTAACTAATAACTTCTTCAGATTGGAACCCTGGGTTCTCCCTGCTTTTAATTAACAATATTATGATAATGTTATTTGTTATTTAATTTAATTTTTGTAAATTATATTGTTCTTATTGTATTTTTATTGTATTTTATACCTGTGTTTATTTTTCTTTGTAAGCCGCCTTGAGGGCCTTTGGCCAAAAGGCGGGGTATAAATAAAATTTAGTAATAATAAAAATAATGACGCAGCTGGGTCAAAGCTGAAAGGAAGCCCAGAGGCTGATGCACACAGATGCGAAAGGAGAGTCCGGAATTGTATGACGCACACAGTAGGAACATGAAATGTGAGAAGCATGAACCAGGGAAAATTAGAAATTGTCAAACAAGAAATGGAACGTATCAACATTACATTACGTGGCATGAGTGAATTAACATGGACGGGAATGGGACATTTTCAATCAGGCAACTACAAAATATTTTATGCAGGAAATAAGAAATTAAGAAGAAATGGGGTTGCCTTAATAGTGAGAAGTGATGTAGCAAAAGCAATTAGGAGCTATAACACAAGGTCTGAGTGAGTGATATCAATGAGATTAAATGGGAAACCTATTAACATAACCACCATTCAAGTCTATGCTCCAACAGGAAACACAGAAGAGGAATTCGAGAGATTTTACACAGAAGTACAGGAAGAAATTGATCACACACCAAAACAAGATGTGCTGATAATCATGGGAGACTGGAATGCGAAAGTAGGGAACAGAGAAGAACTAGGAATTGTGGGGAAATTGGGCTTAGGAGACAGAAGTGAAGCAGGAGACTTATTGAATTCTGTGAAGCCAGTAATTTGTTTCTTGCTAACACATTTTTTGAGCAATCGAAAAGACGACTGTACACATGGACATCACCAAATGGTCAATATAGGAATCAAATTGATTATATAATTGGTAGCAGAAGATGGTGAAATTCCATACTTTCTACAAAAAGAAGACCAGGAGCAGACTGCAGTACAGATCATGAACTGGTCGTATTGAAAATCAGAGTAAAGCTAAAGAAGACCAACAAAAGCAATCATAATA
Source organism: Rhineura floridana (assembly GCF_030035675.1). Classification (NCBI taxonomy): domain Eukaryota; kingdom Metazoa; phylum Chordata; class Lepidosauria; order Squamata; family Rhineuridae; genus Rhineura; species Rhineura floridana. Next base: position 95,807,921 of record NC_084488.1, on the reverse strand, counting down.
CCAAAATACAATTTAAATAACATCCCAGAAGAATATAAAGATCAAATAAGGAACAGATTTGAGGCTTTAAACCTAGTTGACAGAGAACCAGAAGAACTATGGAGTGAAGTCAGAGACATTATCAGGGAAGAATGCGAAAAGACAATACCTCTATTTAAAAAGAGAGAAAAACCTCAATGGATGACTGAAGAAACTGTTAAAATGATTAAAGAGAGAAGTAAAGCAAAAGCAAAAGGAGATAGAAACACAGTCAGAACCCTAAATGTAACAATACAGCGACTAGTATGTAGGGACAAAGAGAACTATTACAATATTTTATTTATTTATTTGATTTATTATTTGATTTATATCCCGCCCTTCCTCCCAGCAGGAGCCCAGGGCGGCAAACAGAAGCACTAAAAACACATCAAAACATCATAAAAACAGACCTTAAAATACACCAAAACAAAATAAGTTTTAAAAATGTTTTTTAAAAGCTTTTAAAACATCTTTTGAAAAGGGTTAAAAACATATTGTTTTAAAAAAAACATATTAAAAGGCAATTCCAACACAGACGTAGACTGAGATAGGTCTCAACGTAAAAGGCTTGTTCAAAGAGGAAAGTCTTCAAAAGGCCCGAAAAGATAACAGAGATGACGCCTGCCTAATATTTAAGGGGAGGGAATTCCACAGGATAGGTGTCGCCACACTAAAGCTCCATTTCCTATGTTGTGCGGAATGGACCTCCTGATAAGATGGTATCTGCAGGAGGCCCTCACATGCAGAGCGCAGTGATCTAGTGGGTATATAAGGGGTATCCTAGTCCCAAGTTGTATAGGGCTTTGTACACCAAAACTACAACTTTGAATTTGTCCCGGTAGCAAATGGGCAGCCAATAGTTATTGTATAGAAATAGGAGAGGACAACAAAAACGTAGAACAAGAGCCCTATTCCAAAAGATTAGAGAAATGAAAGGGAAATTTAAACCAAGAGTAGGGATGTTGAATAAGCAACAGTGGTACACACTGACTGACCGAGATGAAATAAAAGAAAGATGGAAGCAATACACTGAAGAACTCTGTAAAAGAGATGCCAGGATGACAGATTCATTCATGGAGGAACCGTATGATGAAGAACCAGAAAATTTTAGAATGTGAGGTGAAAGCTGCTCTTAAAATACTGGGAAGAAACAACTCACCAGGAACAGATGGCGTACCAATAGTTACTACAAGCTACTGAGACTGAATCTGTCCAAATTTTGACAAAAATCTGTCAAGAAATATGGAAAACTAAACAATGGCCCACAGGCTGGAAGTGTTCAATATACATCCCAATTTCAAAAAAAGGCTATCCCAGGGAATGGAGTAATTATCAAACTATTGCCTTAATACCCATGCAAGTAAAGTAATGCTCAAGATTCTACAACAAAGGCTCTTACCATATATGGATCAAGAAATGCCAGATGTCCAAGCTGGATTTAGAAAGGGAAGAGGCACCAGAGATCATATCACAAACATACGTTGGATAATGGAACGAACCAAGGAATTTCAGAAGAAAATCACCCTGTGCTTTATAGATTACAGCAAAGCCTTTGACTGTGTAGATCAGCCTTTCCCAACCAGTGTGCCTCCAGATGTTGTTGGACCACAACTCCCATCAGCCTCAGCCAGCACTGCCAGTGGTCAGGAAAGATGGGAATTGTGGCCCAACAAAATCTGGAGGCACGCTTGTTGGGAAAGGCTGGTGTAGATCATGAAAGAGTATGGAATGCTTTAAAAGAAATGCATGTAATTGTCCTAATGCTCAACCTATACTGTGGACAAGAGGCTACTATAAGGACAGAATATGGAGAAACCGAATGGTTCCCCATCGGAAAGGATGTGAGACAGAGGTGTATTTTATCACCCTATTTATATAATCTATACGCAGAACATATCATACGGAAAGTGGGATTGGTGTGAAAATTGAAGGGAGAAATATCAATAATTTAAGATACGCAGACGATACCATACTACTAGGAGAAACCAGTCATGATTTGAAACAAATGCTGATGAAAGTTAAAGAGGAAAGCACAAAAGCAGGACTAGAGCTGAACATCAAGAAGACTAAAGTAATTACAACAGAAGATTTATGTAACTTAAAGTTGACAATGAGGACATTGAACTTGTAAAGGATTATCAATACCTTGGCACAGTCATTAACCAAAATGGAGACCATAGTCAAGAAATTGGAAGAAGGCTAGGACTGGGGTGGGCAGCTGTGAGAGAACTAGAAAAAGTCCTCAAATGCAAAGAGCTCACCTTGCTGCCCACAGCAATGCCTTGAAAGTATCATTTTAAAAGCTCTGCTTTACAGAATCCCATTGGTCACAATCCCAGGATAAGTCCTCCTTTTCCAGAGACTTTGCTGAATCCATTCTGTACAGTGTTATATAAAGGTCATTTTTTCTGGCCAAAATTGTGATCTAGAATTTATAATACTATGGTATATTATCTAGGGATGATCATGGCACCATATCAAGAAATAACAATAATTCCAAAATGGGTAGCATTCAAAAGCTGGATGCCTTCCATCATTGGCAATCCATGTAACTTTGACAATTTACCTTTGATTTCAGGATAGTATAGAAAAGGCTTTGGTTCACTTGTCTCTAGATTCAATTTTCGCGGTAGCTGGACAAAAACAGATGCAGGTTTCGTGATATTGACGTCTCGGTACTTTGGTGTTTTGAATACTATAGCAAACTGTAGGTGAACATTGAATAGGTGATCAGAGACAGTTTATATAATTTGTCACATGCACATCCTTTTCTCCAAAGACCACAGAGCAGTATCTGTCTATACATTGCTGATTATTTCTGTGGAGCAATGGGAGGGTTTCTTCTTTACTGCTAATGTGACAATTTCATTTATTTATTTATTGCATTTGTATACCGCCCCATAGCCAAAGCTCTCTGGGTGGTTTACAACAATTGAAAACATTAAAAACAAATATATACATTTAAAAACACATTTTAAAAAAGCAATTTAAAAACATATGCTAAAATGCCTGGGAGAAGAGGAACGTCTTGACCTGGCACCAAAAAGATAAGTGTTGGCACCAGGTGCACCTCATCAAGGAGATCATTCCATAATTTGGGGGCCATCACTGAGAAGGCCCTCTCCCTTGTTGCCAGACTCCATTCCATCGGGTATTGTGGTCCCAAGCCGTGTAAGGCTTTATAGGTTAAAACCAGCACCTTGAATCGAGCTCGGAAACATAAAGGCAGCCAATGCAAGTGGGCCAGAATCGGTTTTACATGTTCGAACCCTCTGGTCCCTGTTACCAATCTGGACGCTGCATTTTGCACAGGCTGCAGTTTCCGAACCTTCTTCAAAGGCAGCCCCACGTAGAGCGCATTGCAGTAATCTAACTTGGAAGTTACCAGAGCATGGACAACTGAAGCCAGGTTATCCCTGTCCAGATAGGGGCGTAGCTGGGCCACCAACCGAAGTTGGTAGAAGGCACTCCATGCTACCAAGACAATGTGAGCCTCATGTGACAGCGATGTTTCTAGGAGAACCCACAAGCTACGACCCTGCTCCTTGACTTCCGGGAAGGGTGACTTAGCCTGTGCCTGCTTTTGAGACGGGCTCCTGCCTCAAAAGAAGCTTATTCAGATATATCAGTCAGTTTTTTCTTTTTTTTTTGACTGATTAAACTTCTCCCGGGTAGGGAGAAACGAAGAGATTAACCTCAAAGCCTATTTTTGTTGGGACGACCAGATCTCATTAATTTATGGGACGAGGTCCAGCCGACGAAGGTGGGACGGATTTTCAACAGCAAGCTCTATCTGTTAAAGCGAACGTTCATCTTATCTTCTAAGAGAGAACGCACTAACAGGCAAGCACCCTTCTTTCTATATTTTTCTTTTACTTGACTTAAATTGTTGCTGTTTAAAAGAGATTTGCCAGATTGATCGGTTTTTGACATCTCACTGGGGAGCCGTAACTTCTCTCTGCTACGCACTAATTAATAGCTTATCTCTGTTTTTGTTGCAAAAAGCTGTCCTGGATTTGCATTCTAAAGATACACACAGAAGAGGGATTTCTATTCCAGATTTTTATTTTGAAAAATATTATACTGTTTTGAGACTACTCTCTTTTTGGTCTATTTTATTTTGACGAATCTGTTTCTTGACGATTGCCATTAATTGCTTCGATCCTGGGAACTGCATTTTGTTTACTTAACTATTGGAGAGATAAGGCTGTCTGCTCTGTTTATACTGTGATGTCACCAAGTTTGGAGTATTAACCCAATTGTTGCTGAAATAAGAAGTGGTTTTCCTATATTTTTCTTTTAAAATGGCAATTAAGAAAGTGGCTGAGAATCTGGAAATAACTATGTTTCAGAGAATAATGAATGAGATTGAGATAACGAAAATTGAATTGAGTAAAATGAAGCAGGAGATTAAAGATATAAGGGTCCCTGTGAGAGAGGTGACCCTGGAAGGGGTCCCTGTGAGAGAGGAGACCCCGGAGATTGGAATAGGGGTCCCTGTGAGAGAGGAGACCCTGGAGACTGGAATAGGGGTCCCTGTGAGAGAGGAGATCCCGGAGATTGGAATAAACGTGGAACAGGAACAAGATTTGGAGTCTATGGACTTTAGAAATAAAATCTATTGTTTGGAACTCAATGTTATCTCTGAAGAAATTAATGAAGATTCTAGAGATAAAGTTATCAATGGCATGGATTATCTTCTGGACTGGAATGATGTGATGGAGCCCAATATAGAGAAAATCTATGGAATTAACTGCAGCCATGTGACAATGGAAAAACTTTTAAGAGATGACCCAGTGTATTTTGAAAAAAAGAACAGAGATATGATTTTACAGCAGTATTTCAGCAACTTATTCAGAATGGATGGCAAGAAAATATTTGGGATAGAGGTAATTCCCATCAGACTCTTATTATATGACTATGGCTTTGACAGCAAGATTATTATGGAATACTGATAATGGAAGATTGGATATTGAAATTACTGGACTTAACAAGACTACTGAAGATAGAAGATGGAAAATGGAACTAATAGAGATAATAGAACAATGGCTACTGAAATTACTGAACCTAACAGATTCTGATGTGATGGATTAATTGAAATGTTTATTTTGACTATGGTTATGACAATAAGATTATCATAATTAGTAATGAGATGGATTAATCGATATGCTTATCTGGAAAAAAAAAATTGATAGATATATTTCTTAAAGAATTGAAACCTCTCTTTGACTTTTTGTGGAAAGAATAAAGTAATGTTTATGAGATTTGATGATTAAGTAAGATAACTACTGGAGGAAAGTGATTTTATAATATGACTTAAGAGACAGGATTGCTATATATTATAGACTTATAACTGATTTGATCTTTGACAAATGGGAAGTCAATATTTTACTCTTTATTTTATTTTTTTTTGTTTGTTTGTTTTTTTTTTTTTCTTCTTTTCTTTTTTTCTTTTTGTTTAACTATTTTTGATTTTGTTTTTTGTCTTTGAATGTTTTATGATTTTGTCTTGTATGTTTTATGAAAATCTGAATAAAAATTATTGAAAAAAAAAAAAAAAAAAAAAGCTACGACCCTGCTCCTTCAGGGGTAGTGCAACCCCATCCAGGACAGGTTGGACATCCACCATCTAGTCAGAAGAACCACCCACTAGCAGCATCTCAGTCTTGTCTGGATTGAGCCTCAGTTTATTAGCCCTCATCCAGTCCATTGTCACAGCCAGGCACCGGTTCAGCACATTGACACCCTCACCTGAAGAAGATGAAAAGGAGAAATAGAGCTGTGTGGAATCAGCATACTGATGGCAACGCACTCCAAAACTCCTGATGACCGCACCCAATGGCTTCATATAGATGTTGAACAGCATGGGGGACAGCACTAACCCCTGTGGAACCCCATACTGGAGAGTCCAGGTTGCCGAGCAATGTTTCCCAAGCACCACCTTCTGGAGGCGACCCGCCAAGTAGGAGCGGAACCACCGCCATGCAGTCCCTCCCACTCCTAACTCAGCCAGTCTTCCCAGAAGGATACCATGGTTGATGGTATCGAAAGCCACTGAGAGATCAAGGAGAATCAACAGAGTCACACTCCCCTGTCTCTCTCCCAACAGAGGTCATCATACAGGGCGACCAAGGCTATTTCCATGCCAAAACCAGGCCTGAAACCCTACTGAAAGAGTGTCTGGAGTTGGCCTGCTACCACTCGTTCAAGGACCTTGCCCAGGAATGGAACATTTCCTACCGGCCTATAGTTATAAAAATTTTCTGGGTCCAAGGAGGGTCTCTTCAGGAGTGGTCTCACTACAGCCTTTCAGGCAGCCAGGGACCACCCCCTCTCGCAGAGAGGCATTAATCACATCCCTGGCCCAGCCAGCTGTTCCATCCCTGCTAGCTTTTATTAGCCATAGTGGTCGAATAAACTGATTATTCTATTCTATTTATTAGCCAAGAAGGGCAAGGATCCAGCACAGAAGTGGCTGCATGAACTTGTCCAAGCACCTTGTCAACGTCCTCAAGCTGTACCAACTGAAACTCATCCAAGAAATCGGGACAAGGCTGTGCTCTGGATCCCCGCTTAATTCACCTGCTATAACACTAGAGTCTAAGTTCTGGCAGATGCTAAAGATTTTATCCTGGAAGTGCCTAGCAAATTCATTACAGCGGGCCTCAAATGGTTCTACCATGTCCTTGGTGCCAGCGTGTAATACCCCCCCGGACAATTCTGAAGAGCTCCGCTGGGTGGCAGATTGATGATTTGGTAGTGGCAGCAAGATATTGGCTTCTTGCTGCCCTCACTGCCCCTAAATACAGTTTACCATAGGCATTTACCAGTGTGTAATTGCATGCACTAGGAGTTCATCTCCATCTGCACTCAAGATGTATCACTGAACACTAAAGTCAGGATCATTCAGACCCGATCTCTATGTACGGATGAGAAAGTTGGACTGAGGAAAAAAGAAGATAAGAGAAAAATCAACTCATTTGAAATGTGGTGTTGGAGGAGAGCTTTGAGCATACCATGGACTGCGAAAAAGACAAATAATTGGGTGTTAGAACAAATTAAACCAGAACTACCATTAGAAGCTAAAATGATGAAACTGAAGTTATCATACTTTGGACACATCATAAGAAGACATGATTCACTAGGAAAGACAATAATGCTGGGAAAAACAGAAGGGAGGCCAAACAAGAGATGGATCGATTCCATAAAGGAAGCCACAGACGTGAACTTACAAGATCTGAACAGGGTGATTTATAACAGATGCTTTTGGAGATCACTGATTCATAGGGTCGCCATAAATCATAGTTGACTTGAAGGCACATAACAACAACAACAAAGAATATATCCTTCTGTCATCGCAACAATTTTGGGAGGTGTGTTGAGCTGAAAGCAAGTAATTTACTCATGGATGAGATAGGGGTAGCAGTGTGTTGAAGCACAAACGACAGTGATTTCACACTGGGCATTTACTAAGGAATAGCCACATTTTGTTCCCTTGTTTTTTATAATGAACAAAACATCCTGGTCCCTGTTCAGCTTCCATTTTTTTCAAACTTCAGAAAACCAACCTTTTTTTAATACATTGGAAAAGCTACACAACCTGTCCACATTTAAATGATCCATCGCACAGCTATACTGTGGGTTTGAGGCTGGTTATGGCCTGTATAAATTGTTCCAGTGGTTTCCTCCTCTGATCTATCATCCAGAGCTCCTCTCTAGGAATCAACTCATATCACTTTACTCCTTCCGTTTTCAAATATCATTGTCTTTGTATCTATTTAATTTTTCCTTTCCCTTTTTGCCCCTAAATTACAGCAGTGGGGCTGGGGAATCATAATTGGGAATGCAGCAAATGGAAGGAGTCATTTTCCCCATGCCATGGTCCCAGTGATAATCATCCCCCCCTTCAACATCTGGGGGGGTTGAAACATGTTCAGTTTACCTGAGCAATGTGAACTGGTGTAAGACAGATAGTAATACAAAGGTGTGTAAGACACCTCCCAAAGGATATTGATAGATTTGTAGAGCTCATTTTAAAAATATACACATTGCAATATGATGGTCACATCTGTGTCTAGCATATAATATCTTAAAACTCTTACGTAATTCCCACAGCTTTATGAATCTGGTACAGTATCTGATACATTGTATCACTAAACCTCTAAGAACATAATAGCCCTGTTGGATAAGTCCTGCATTCTGTTCCCATTGTAGCCAGCCAGATCGTACTCTGTCTCCTCTTACAGATAAAAAAGGATAGTATAATGTTGCGAACCTGCCGTTCACCAGGGATTATCCCTCCTGACATTCCATGCTTCATTCAGGAACTCCCCACCCAGCAGGATGCTTGCCTCAGCCTGGGTCAGATATGCTTTCTGCACCACAAGCTTCAGCCCTTCCACCTTTTGTCCCATCCAAAAGGTGACCACTGGTGTGCCCTGTTAGCACAATAGGATGTAGGTACAGGAACTGAATAGGACCCTGATATGGTAGCACACATGACCAGGCAGACCCGCAGGAATTTAAATGAACAAAATAACTTTATTAAAATACAAGATTTTAAACAGTATATTGATGTTTATTGATTATTATTATTATTATAACTGTCTTTTTATTCAAACATCCCTTAGAACTCTCACACACCCCTCTCACCTGGCAGTCTTACATCACTCGTATTCCCAGGCATTCTGTTAACTCCTTCAAACCTGTAACACATTTAATAACAGTTCCCAACAAGTGGTTTCGTTACATATAACAGTAAGGAAAATGTGTTTAAAGTTGAGTTGAGATAAAATTTATAAGAAAACATTTTTCTGAGAAAATGTCTAAGATTTTTCATTTTCTAACTTCCCTAGAAAAAAGCCACTCTACAGAGTTGTCTTCTAATATTGCTCACCATTATTTATTTGTTTATTGTGGTGGCTGCCATTCTTCTCCCTTCCCCCTAATAGTGCTCAGAACAACACTAGGTCTGGGACATTGTGGAGGATACAAAATGGTGGACAGCCCGCCCAATGCAGTTGCTGCTTTTGCTACTTGCAGCAGCAAAAATTGTGGGGGCAAAGAAAGAAACTGTCTACTGCTAATGGTGAGCTGCATCCGAAAGAAATGGTAGGGGATTTTTTTTCGCTCACAAGAAATTAAATAAAATGATCCCCAATTTCTCTGCCCACAAAATAGGGTGGAGAATTTCAAGGGGCCATTTGTGCACACCTCCAGTTTAAAGGGTTCGTTGTTCCTTTAACTTTCACGTAATACCATGCTACTTAAAATAATGTGATAGGTTTTCTTGCCAGGTGTCAGAATTAAGGGGAGACAGTTCAACAGTTTGCTGTTTTCCTTTCAGAAAAAAACTTGAGAGCCAGAAGCTGTTATTTGTTATATCTCGGCTATCTTCCAGTCTTACTGCTAAGGCTTTTCCTCCCCTAACTACATTGTAGCTTATAGCTATTCGGTGAACAAAAACAGTCCTGAAGAAAAAAGTGAGAACTTTCGTGCTGAATTATTGCATTTATTAATGGGGTTCATCCTCAAATAAGAATTGTTTAAAAAATAAATATATGAACACCTTGCTGCAGTATTTTAGTATTAAAATGTCACTCCTGTCTGTAAGTTGAATTGTCTGTTTACACTTTCCATTAATTAAATTCTTACAAAGGTGTCATATTGTGATGGTAATGCATGCGATATTTCAGTACAGTACAGCTGTAATTGTACTGTAATGTTTTAGGCAGGAGCAGAATGAGAGGACTTCATGATAATTTTAGTCTTGTTTTGTTTTAAAACTATTATTGATATCAAAATTAATTAATGTCAAACAGAACACAAATTCATAACACATCAGTCTCTTTTACAAATACAATGGGCAATATCCAAAGAAGCAGACCCGGTATTGCAATGATTTCCATTTGTGGAATAGAATTTCCTCCCTCTGACCCCCCCCCCGCAGTTCCCCGCACCATCCCCAGATTTCTGAGGGTGCAAGGAGAGGGAGGGGAAGTTCCATTGCATAGCTAAAAGTCCTTGCACTGTTGGATCTACTCTGCTGAATACTGCATAATATTCATAACAGTATTTAAAATACAGCTCATTCTTAACAGCTTTTCCCTAAATCATTATTCCAGAGATGTATATTTTTAGGACCCACCCTATTTTGTGATTTTAGATTGTTTTTAATAAAGTATTTTAAAGTTGTTGCAATCCGCCCTGGGGCCTTTGGGTGAATGGCAGGTAATAAATGTGTAATAACAATAAATCAGCTGTCTTTTAGTCCTGCTTAAAAAATACTCCATGAATTTTATGCAGTTCATAATTTATTGTATTTTAAACAATGTTTATTGTATGTTGTTGCATTTGTTTTATTATATTACCCACCCTGCGATCACTGTGTGATGAAGGATGGAACAGAAATTCAATAAATATAGAGGCAGAGAAATCTGAAAAATACTGTTTATTCACTTGCCCAGTGTATTAAAGAAGATGGGGTTCTGTGAAACATTCATTTATTAACCCTTTTAAAACTGATCTTCTTAGAGGGGGTTTCGCTTCCGATATGTTTGTGAAGGACCATCGCATGGTGGACTTCCTGGAGCTTCTAGTGAAAAGAACAAAAAATCATATCCACAAGTTAAAGTAAGTTCATAATTTACTTGCCATTTATTATGATGATTATGAGTAATACACCATCAGTTTGTGCTTACAGCAGCCTTCTCCAACCTGGTGCTCTCTAGATGTTGGACTCTCATCAGTCTTAGCCACCATGGCCAATGGTGAAGAGTGTTGGGAGTTGGGGTCAAAACTTCTGGAAGATATTTGGTTGGGAAGGCTGGTTTACAGCAGGGGTGGACAGAGGTAGATCAGGATCTGCTGGCAGATCTCTGGATGATTAGCTTGGAAAGGCTTCTGAGTCACAATTAGCCGGCAGCTACTAAAAAGTTTTTCCCCTTTCTGTTAGGTTGCTGAAAAATAATGCCAGGGTGGGGGAATCAGGAGTCAATTTTTGTGCGAAGACTTGTGAGCTTGGTTCTGGTACTGATCTGTTAAAAATATGTTTTTTAAGATGTTTTGATTTTAATATGTTTTTAATGCTTTATCATTTGTTTGCTCCCTTTGGGAAGAAGGGCAGGATATAAATTTAAATAAATAATAAGTAGTAGTAGTAGTAGTAGTAGTAGTATCTGCTCATTTACAAATGTATAATTTGAGCAAGTGGTGAGCAAACTGACACAAGTAGGCAATGATATTTCCAAAGCGTCTTGTTCCAAGAGTTATGGAAACCAATTCCAAAAACTTAGAGCTGCTTTTTCTTTATCTTAATTTTAAAAATTCCTTTTGGGAATTTCTGGCACACATCTTTTTTTCCCCCAATCTGGCATTTTACAGCCCCTGGCCCACCTTGTAAATAGATATGATATTCCAGGCTGGCTTTTTGGACAAAGGGGAGCTTTAAAGGCTCATATACCACTTTGTGTGATATACATCTTCAACAGCACTTTACAGTCTTCACTGTAGTCATCCACCCAAACTGTATCTCTCCAGTATTTTGATTCTGTAGACAAGAATCCCAAAGTCCTAAACTGGTTGTTGAGACTAGATGGGCAAATCTGTCAATTTCGGTTTCTCATTTTTCCAATTTTAATTTCTGTTCTCTATATTTCTAAATCAGTTTATAATTTATTAATTTATTTTAAAGTCCCCATAAAAATTCATACTTTAATGCAGATTTCTCCTAATGTATACTTGTTTGTATGCTATTTTGTCTAATACAGACATTGCAAAGCAATTTTCCCTAATACATTACATTTTTATATATTATTTTCACTAATATGTATTTTTATGCACACTTTACTCAACTGTATACATTTTGTATGTTACTTGGTTGGAGAACGGCACTGTAGGGTTAAGAGAAATGTGAATTGCAAAGAATGTGTTTTAGTTCACAGATTGTTTTGGAAAGTGCAAATTACGTAACTCCACTTTTAAATGTGAAGTGAATCGCATTTTCCCCTATCCCTAATTGACACAATGGCCTCGTTCTCACTGAGGTGGTAAGCCTATGTCTGGACTGTATCACTTCAGTCTACATAACTTCATGTTGTTCATAAAACTTTGTCTCCCTATGAAAAACAAAAATATTAGCCAGTTGGGAAGAAGGGTAGTCTAGAAACCTTCTCCCTTACATCTAATAGGGTTTTTTTTTTTTACGTGCAGAGAATATTTTATTTCATTTTGTATGTAGGAGCATTTAGTTATTAGAGCTCCTGCCTGCCTAAAGTGGTAGAGCCCAGATAGAGGTTTAACATATCCAGTGAGAACTAGTCCTGTGATGTATAAATTTGAACCACGTATTTCAGTGGTAACCCAAACCTTAGTTTGGAATGCACACCCAATGTTTCTTGTTCTCTTTTACATATTTTGGCTACTATTGGGATGGAGTGCCATGTTTCATAGTGTCCTGTGCAGGGCCGGCTCCAGGAATGCCAGGGCCCTTGGGCATCAGCTTGCCCTGGGCCCCGGCGTGCGTGTGTGAGCGCATGCACGCACGCACACGTGCCCCCCACGCCCCCCCACCTACCTGTCTGCTGTCTTTTACCATTGCCCTTAACGAAGATGGCTGCCACGGTTTCCCTAAGGGGATGATGCCTCTGCCACCATCTTTGTTGATGGCATGCGTGCATGCTATGTGCATGCATCTCTGCCATCAACCAAGATGGTGGCAGGGGCTTCAGTACCTTAGGCCGCCATCTTCGTTAAGGTAAAACAGTAACGGTAAAAGACAGCAGACAGGTAAGTGGGGGGACGTGGACTACGGAAGGGGAGCGGAGGGGCGGCTGAGGGGCCCCCTGTAGCTCCAGGGGCCGTCGGGCCAGTGCCCCACCTGGCCACCCTTTAGAACCGGCCCTGGTCCTGTGTCTCAATGAAGAACTGGGCCACAAGCAACTCAAGGCCATCTTGTAGAAGACGGTCTCTCCTGAAGGTGTTGATATATCATTGGTGGTGGCTCAAAGCTTATTTGAGGGTACACCCCCCAAGTAGTTATTTTCTAAACATTTTGGCTATTGTCAGCATTATTATATCATATGTATTTTATTATATTTTATTTATATTGGTTATTATTGAAACACCCAAAAACACAGAAGTTGATATAAATCTTTTTTATTATTTGATTTATATCCCACCCTTCCTCCCAGCAGGAGCCCAGGGAGGCAAACAAGAGCGCTAAAAAACACATCAAAACATCATACAAACAGACCTTAAATCTTATGGATGTAGATGTCACAGTTCTTGAGATAGGTGCTGCAGGAAGATGACTGGTGGCTATTTTGGAAAATGGCTTCCACAGGCTTATGCCAACCTGCAAATGATGTCTACTCAATTTTTAAGTGTAATTTTATTTAATAAATTTTTATACCGCCTTTCAAAAATAAAATGCTTCACAAGGCAGGGGTTTTGTTTTCATTCCAAACTATGTCTTTGTGTCATCCATGTCAAAATTGCCCACAGTAATGATATTCCTACAGAAGTCTTTTTACAGGGACAGGTCTGTAAGGAGAGCTGAGGCCTGCTCCATCTGCCTTATCTCATTGCACTCTGTTGCTGCAGAAACACTTCTCTCCAGTATGGCTCCCGTACCAGAAATAAATCAGGCTAGAGAGACAAGTGCCTCAAGTAGAATGCAATGAGGTAAGGCTCCCAGCTGCCCTCAACCAACATACCTTTTTGTTTTTAAAAAATTGAGACTCCCACCTTTCCCTCTTTATATCTGAACGGGGCTTGATATGTGAATAAACAAACAGCTATCTCGTTTGGCCTTTAGTGTGTTTTCTAGAGCTCATTGGTAAATAAACCATAAATTTGTGTAAATGAACTTTGAACTGGGTCTCTTTGAAAATATAACACAAAAATGTTGTCATTATGTTCGTGGAAAGGGGCTAAGGTATGGGTTTTGCGTTTGTGTGTTACCCTTATTAACATTTCACCCATTTCATATTTTATCATAGTTTTATTCTTTAGGCTACAGTCCAGTGTTTACTCACCTGGGGAGTCCCATTGAACTCAGTTGGGTTTACTTCTGAGTAGACAGGTATAGGATTCCAGTGTCAATCTTTTTATTTTTATCTGAAGTGATCTTTTTCATTGACTTAATTTTTTGCTCTTCTTGAATCTTCGCATGGCAACACCAGTTAGGAGAGGCTGGCAGAGAAATATGGGGAAGTTCCTCAAGGCTACTTTACTGGCTTGTTAGTGCCTGCTCTTGATTTCAAGTTTAGCCAAAGGGAAAGAGAAATATTTTCCATTCAGCTCTCCTCCTATTGGCCCACCCCCACCCCAGGTGCTTGTTTTTCATGAATGGCAAGATCTCCAGTACATTTTAACACACTGTTCTAACTGATAGTTAGTCAGTGTGGCCTTTGGGGTAAAATGTATTTCACCCCTTAAGGAACTGGAGAATTTTTTCTTATTGGTATATTTCTGAGGAGCAATTTGTTTATCCTCTGATGCTACTTCACACAGTACCATCAGTCTTCCAGGTTAGATTTAGGTGACATTACTTCAGTCAAGAGCTTGGAGGGGATATCTTTATATAAACATCTTGGGTTTTGTCATTACAACAACACTACCTGACAGACAATATGGAGCTCATTCACACTGGAGTTGAGCTCTGTTTTAAAGACGAAACTTTTTCCATTGCAATGGGAGTTTAAAGATGACTCTTCTTAGCTTCCAATCATTGTTTTCCATTCATACTGAAGTGAAAGAGTCAATCATGCAACTTCCTAATGACCACGCCCTGTTAAAGTCAAACTATCACTTCTTCCGGTTACCTTGGCAACCGAGCATGCTCAGTTTGTTCCAGAGTAAGTTTCATTTAAAAAAGGAAAAAATCCTCAAGTTTTGATTATTTGTATTTTCAGAATCCAGCAGAAATACAAATATTTGTTTGAACAATGTTATGCTTTTTTGTACAAGTTAGGGGGGAAAGAAAAAAAAGCACCATTTGCAGCAGGCTTGCAGAATGGGAGCCAGCAGGAAATAACATAACAAAGGGGGGAGGAGGGAGTGGGATGGACTCACAAAAGCATCGGAGCTGAGCGTCTACAAGCCCCTAGAGATATGAAGCTCAGACGGTTTTTCCTTCCCTTTTCGGATTACACTTGGATTTATTTGCTGAGGATTAAAAGCTGAAAGCACTGGGACACCTTCCCTTTGCCTCCTACATCATGTAATTTCTGCAAATTAAATGGCTATGCAAGTAGAACCCATCTCACATTAAATCGCCATGTGAACTGGCCCATGTATGCAATAGCAGGTCCCATTCTAGACATTGTTAGGGAAGTGTGTGCAACAAATCTCAAGAGTAAAATGGGAGCAATCAGATAAGGAGAATTTTTTTTGTGTTGAAGACGTATCCAAAGGTACTTACAACCTTGGCTTCTGCTCGTTGTTTGTCTGGAGATAAACAAACCTCCAGCTTGTTGGTTTGCATGTAACATGAAGTTATTTAGTTTGTTTTCTCCCCAGTGCAACAACAACAGGAGCAGGTGAGGAGCAAAGTGGGGGACTTCAATAATGTGCACCCACATACTGCTTGTTCACATTAAACCTTAGTTTAATAATTATGGTTTGATGTGATGTGCGAACTAGACTGGATACAGTCACAAAGAGTTGGGGGTGGGTGGGAAGGAACCATAGGGAGCTGTCTTATACTGAGTCAGATCATTGGTCCATCTAGCTCAGTATTATCTACACTGTTTGGTAGCGGCTCTCCAGGATTTCAGATGTGGATCTCTCCCAGCCCTACCTGGAGATGCTGGGGATTGAGCCTCAGACCTTCTGGGTTGTATTCAAGTAAGTCATACTTGGAGTAGGCCATTGGAAAAAAAATATTTAAGTTAGTCATGTTTATTGATTTCAGCAGGTCTGTTCTGAGTATGACTTAATTGGAAACAACCTTCTGGTTGCAAAACAGATGCTCTACTACTGAATCACGACCCCTACCCAAACAGATGCTGGTGCTGACTAGACATTATCCACAACATTATCCATGAACATGGCCTAAAGAAGAATAATGTCTGGTTCCCTCCTCTATTTTAACATCTAGCAAACAAGTTTAGGGAAAGCAGACTATTTAACACCTTTACTTTAAATCTTGTGAGGATTGTGTAAAATAATTTTTTGTTCCCAATTATCTCTTTGGTTTTTGAAGTAATCAAAGTATAAAATAGGGATTTATCCTATATTATTTGTAAGTTCAAGAAGTTCCCAAGGCAGCTTATGAAAATTTAAAATTACAGTAACATTAACAGAAAACATAAAAACACCACAGTATAAAAAGATCGATATAAAATTGTCAGCAGAACTATAAACAAACACAAAGCAGCTTAAGAGCAATGTAAGAAGGCTTAAAAGCCAGGGAAAATAAAAAGCATTTGCCTGCCATCAAAATGAGATCAAGGTATGTGATAGACTGAGCCTCCTAGCAGAGAATGTTCTAGTCAGAGTGCCCACTACCAAGTAGGTCCTTTTCTCTGTAGGCAGGTGGGGAGAGAAGAGCCTTTGTTGAAGACCTTGATCAGGCACATACAGAGATAAGCAGACCTTCAGATATCCCAGTCTTAATCCATGAAAGACTTTAAAGGTCAAGGGGGGGAGGGGAACTAGGAGCCAGTGCAGTTGGAGAAGTATGGGTGTAATGTGATAACACCCAATTCCTGTTAACAGCATTGCAACTGTATTTTAGACTGATTGTAGTTTCTGAACTGTCTTCAAAGTCAACCCCATGTATTATGCATTACAGTAATCTAATTTGGAAATTACTGGGACATAGTTTACTAAGGCCAGGTTATTTCTGTCTAGAAAGACTCAAAACTGTTGCAGCAGTCTAAGCTACTAGAAGGCACTCCATGCTACTGAGGCAACTTGTACCTCCAGTAACAAAGATGGATGGACAAACAGCCCAGATTGCAAACTTGTTACTTCATGGGGTGTGCAACCCTGTCTAGTATAGGGTGAACACCAGTAACTTGGGCAGATTTCTACCCATGACTTCTGCCTTGTCTGGATTGAGCTTCAGGTTATTGTCCCTCTTTGTCCCCTTTGTGGGCAAGGTGCTCCAGCAGTTAGTTGCTATACAACTCCATATACTCTTGAATGAGATTGGGTTTCCTCCATCCATTTCAGATTGGGCAGATCCTACTACTCCTACATTTTTCATTTATTTATAAAATGTATAGACCACTTTTCACCACCAAGTAATTTGAAAACTGTTTGCAATTAGAACAAAAAACAATAACAGTTCAAACATTAAAACCAGCAGAAGTACAATAATACATAAGGTACTGTACTAAAACTGCATTCTCCAAAAGCCTGTGAGAACAGGGAATTCCACAGTTGGGGTGCAGTTACCAAGAAGGTCCTATCCTGTGTCCCCACACTGAGGAACACTCACTGGTGGTACAATGAGAAGGGCCCCCAGCTAATCTAGCAGCTCAAGCTAGCTGGGAATGGAGAGAGGCACTTTATCAAATACCTAGGTTCTCAGTCATGCAGAGATTTATAACTTAGACATAATACTTTAAATTGTGCTTGGTAACATATAGGTAGCTAACGCAGATGCCTCACCTTAGGTGTTATATGACATTGCACTGAAGTGGCAGCAAGCAATCTAGTTCTGCACTAGTTGTCTTCAAGGGTGGCTCCATGTAGAGTGCATTACAGTAATCAATATAGGTAGTTACTAGAGTGTGCAAAACCATGACCAAAGTATCTCAGTCTAGGAACAGCTACAGATGGCAGATTAGCCTTAGCTAGAAGTAGACATACTTCACTGAAGCCTGTTGGGCTTCCAGTGACAACAATAGATCCAGGAGTGTCTCAGACTAGGTATCTGCTCCTTCAGGGGAAGCGTGACTCCATCCAGATCAGTCTGAATACCCAGTTCCCAGATATGAGACCATTTGCTAACAGCTCCTCCATCTTGTTAGGATTCAGTTTATTGGCCCTCATCCAGTCCATTACTGCCTTCAGGCACCGGTTCAGCAATAGCACAGCTGCATCTTGTTCACAGTATGGAAATATAGACCTGGTATTTATCAGTGCACTGATGGCCCCAGGCCCCAAATCCACTGATGACCATAGCCAGTGGCTTTATATACATGTTAAATAGCACTGCAGACAGAAAAGAACTCTGTAGGACCCCACAGCACTACTGTGCTTTGGGGCCAAGCAGAAGTCATCCATGCTACTCTCTGGAAACTAATGTACTATCCTACCTGTCCACAATGGACATGGTTGTCTGTCTACACATGTAATATCCAATTATTCAATATTGTCCAGGGAATCATGCAATTTCAGCCCATATGCATTGAATTTTACACTCATAGGCTAACTTCTGAAGTGCTGCTCTCCGTGATCATCCAGATCTCAAAGAGTGCTTATCAATGGTTCCTTCTCAAGGTCGGGGAAGGTAACAAGCAGGGTACCGCAAGGCTCAGTCCTGGGCCCAGTGCTTTTCAACATTTGTATTAATGACATAGATGAGGAGGTGCAGGGAATGCATATCAAATTTGCAGATGATACAAAATTGGGAGGGATAGCTAATACCCTGAAAAAAATCAGATTGGACATTAGAAGGAACTTCTTGACAGTAAGGGCAGTTCGGCAATGGAACCGACTGCCTAGGGAGGTGGTGGGATCCCCTTAGCTGGATGTCTGCAAGCAGAGGCTGGACAGCTATCTGCGGGAGATGCTCTAGCTGTGGATTTCCTGCTGTGAGCAGGGGGTTGGACTCAATGGCCTACAAGGCCCCTTCCAACTCTATGATTCTATGAAATGGAAATAGATTGCCTTCAAGTTGATCCTGACTTATGGTGACCTTGTGAATAGGGTTTTCATGGTAAGCGGTATTCAGAGGGGGTTTAACATTGCCTCCCTCTGAGGCTGAGAGGCAGTAACTGGCCCAAGGTCACCCAGTGGGCTTCATGGCTGTGTGGGGATTCGAACCCTGGTCTCCCAGGTCATAGTGCAGCACCTTAACCACTACACCACACTGGCTCTCAATGCCCTAGAGGACAGAAACAAAATTCAAAGGGATCTTGATAGGCTGGAGCACTGGGCTGAAAACAACAGAATGAAATTTAACAGGGATAAGTGCAAAGGTCTACATCTAGCAAAAAAGAAACCAAATGCACAGTTTTAAGATAGGGGATACTCAGCAATGCGGCATGTGAGAAGATCTTGGAATTGTTCATCACAAGCTGAATATAAGTCAACAGTACAATGTGGCTGCAAAAAAAGGCAAATGCTATTTTAGGCTTTAGTAACAGTAGTATAGTTTCCAAACCATGTGAAGTACTAGTTCCCCTCTATTTGTCACTGGTTAGGCCTCATCTTGAGCACTGCATTCAGTTCTGGACACCAAACCTGAAGAAAGATGCGGACAAACTGGAACAGATTCACAGGAAGGCAACAAGAATTGTCAGGAGACTGGAAACAAAGTCCTATGAGGATAGACTGAAAGAACTGGGCATGTTTAGCCTGGAGAAGAGAAGACTGAGGGGAGATATGATAGCACTCAAGTACATGAAAGGTTGTCGCATAGAGGAGGGTCAGGATCTCTTCTCGATGATCCCAGAGTGCAGGACACGGAATAATGGGCTCAAGTTGCAGGAAGCCAGATTTCGACTAGACATCAGGAAAAACTTCCTAACTGCTAGAATGGTACAACAATGGAACCAATTACCCAGGGAGGGGTAGGCTCTCCAACACTGGAGGCATTCAAGAGGCAGCTGGACAGCCACCTGTCAGGTATGCTTGAAGCTGGATTCCTGCATTGAGCAGGTTGTTGGACTCGATGGCCTTGTAGGCCTCTTCCAACTCCAGTGTTCTATGATCTGACTGAAGATATTATCTGAACTGATAACATTGTCATGTGCCTGATAGCAGTTTGTTCCTTGACCAGCCTGGCACTCATCAATCATGTTGTGAAACTTTATTCATTGTTATTGTTTATTATTATTTATTTATACAAACTTATATCCTGCTCTTCCTCCTGGTAGGAGCCCTGAGGCATCTGAATAGCCTTATTCATAATTGTATGGTTTTAAGACTGCTTTGTGTCTATGCTGAGTCCAATCATAAGGCATTCACAAGAAAAGTCACACTCTATGGGTATTTTCCCAGAAATTCTAAGTGAAATGGGAATTCTGCCATTAATTTCAGAAGAATGTGAATTGAATACACAATATCCTTTCACTGCTTTCTGCAATAGGACTCAAGTTGGCCAGCTTGTAGGGCATTCTGGATTTGCTTTTTTGTGTTTTGGTAAACAATATTTGGGATAGTGAAGCCTCTAATATGGATAATATGGCTTAACATATTCAGTTCTACAGGGAACAAAGCAGTTTTCTATCCTGAGGGAAATTTGTCAATTTGGCTTAGGATTAAAGCCGCACACAGGAAATGTCTAATGACTGGTAAAAAGCCCCAAAGGAATCTTAAAGGATGGAAAGCTCAGAGGTGAAGGAAGAGTGTAGAGTAGGCAATATCTGAAGTAAGGGCAGGGGATAATGAAATTTGAGAAAAGGATCCAAGAGAACTGAGACAAAAAAAAGGAGTAACATGAACCCTCTGAAGAAACTTCACAGCAATTAAGCTCAAGAGGGGATTTATGTTGTAGGATAGCCTTTCCCATCCTTTGGGTCCCCAGATGTTGCTGGACTACAATTCCCATCATTCCTGATCATTGGCTATGCTGGCTGACACTGATGGGAGTTATAGGAGGACCCAAAGGTTGGGAAGCCCGCTGAAGGAGAAAGGAACACAAGATGGCTGAAGATGACAGACAAAGTAGGCAGTGGCCTGAGCAGTACATGGTTGAGCCGAAGAGTTGAAGGAAGCAGGTGCTAAGAGGAAAATAGAATTGGACCAAAACTACACACAGTGTCTAGAAACAGGAGGAACTGTGTTATATTGACATGATATCAGACTAGAAATGGGCAGGCAAGAGAGAGGGAAAGGGTGCATAGAGTTACTAGATCAAAACCTCAACAGGGGAATGACTACCTAAAGGCTGCATTCCTATACACAATCCCATACTATTGAAGGAAGGGGGAATGAGATAGGTGCAAAGAAAGTTCAAATTAAAATCTAAGCTGGAGAGTAATTCCAGGATCATAATATTTGAGGTGAGAGTCATAAGCCCCTCTGTCTCTTATTTCCAACCCTGGAAATCCAAGTCTTGGTGACCTCCAAGTAGGGATGGGGGAGAAATCCGATTTCATTCATGTTTAAAGCCCAATCTTATCAAATTTGCATTTTCTGGAACCATATGAGAACTCAAACACAAACATCCCTCAAAATTCACACTTATCTGAATTTTGCAGTATAGTTCTCTAACCAGTCTTTTAAAAACATGTATATATGAGGAAGAAATGTGCTTAGAATGTATTACTGAAAATAACATAAAAATGCATTCTGTTAGAAGAAATTGTTTGCAAAAGTGAACATTAGTCAAATTTGCATGCAAAATTGTATTTAGTATCAGAAATTCACATTAAAATGCTGAAGAATTCTCATGAGGATTTTTTAAGAAAACCAACAATTTGTGAGTTGCTGCAGAAATGTGGATAACTGAATTTAAGGCTG
The DNA here is from genome assembly GCF_030035675.1 of Rhineura floridana. Lineage (NCBI taxonomy): Eukaryota > Metazoa > Chordata > Lepidosauria > Squamata > Rhineuridae > Rhineura > Rhineura floridana. Next base: position 95,786,258 of record NC_084488.1, on the reverse strand, counting down.
GAAAAATTAGAAACTCAGAGAAGAGAAATCAACAGATCTTTCCATCCCCATTTCCAAATAAGCATGCCTAGGATCGGGCTGTAAGGGATCAAAGGATGAGAAACTCATGACAACATTGGGAAGCATGGACAGGCCTCTTAATTGCTTCCAACGTACCCAAATGCATGCCTATACCTGGTTGTATCTACTCATAAGTGGCAGAGCAAGGAAAACAGGGCTCTCATTAAGTACCTGTGGATCATGCTCATAGTGTGTACAATCAGTTTATTTTGTCATTTATTTATTTCCTTTTTCTTTTCTAATTTTTGATTTTACTATTTGTATGAGTAAACAGAAAAACTAATGGATTTGAAATAAAGTTGAATGCATGAATTGGCAGCCAGCTAGCCAGCTTAAATTGATGGGCTTTGTGTGTGTTGTCTTGTTTATTAAATCTCAATATGATTCAAAGTTATTTTGCTTCCCAACATCCCAATTCTCAAATGCCCTATTTTGCTTCACCCCTACCCTTTTGGTGGGTGCAGCAGGGACCTTTCTGATGGCAAATCCAGTAGAGTTGGGTGGAGGGAAGTGGTTGCCACATCCTAACTCCCTCCACTAGCGTGGATCAGGGGTTAAAATTGCCACTTGGAGTTTTTTTGACTGAAAAAAACCTAACAATAACCCTGTATGGTCTCTAGCTATTGGGTATTTATTACTGTGTTTATATTTAACCACTCTCCTGTCAGAGGCTAAGAAATGGGCTGGGACATCTGGCCATAAACAGGCCAAATTAGACATAGGTAGCGTGGGAATCTTCTGTTTGAGATGTTTGAGGCTTACCTGCTTTGTCCTGATAGAGAAATCTGGTATGCCCCAAATATTCATATAAGATGAGCTTGAATCCTTCATTTTTGCTTTTCAGAATGTTATTGCCTGGTCTAAAGAACTGTTTGCGGGCAATTTGGAAGCTTAATTATTTTCACTGACCAAAGACTGAAAATGGAACACATTGCAAATACCAATGCCAGGATCGTGACAAATGGATAATTGCTCAGTAGTGAGAGTATTCTGCTTCTTACAGATTTGCAATTACACCGGGAATGCAAAAGTCATTGTGCAGTTAGTCACAAATGGAAAGCATGCCCACCTGCATGCTCACAGCTTGGTGGGGAAGCACTGTGAGAATGGAGTATGCACAGTTAACGCAGGACCAAAAGACATGGTGGTAGGGTAAGTGCAGAAGTGTATTTGTAAATGCAACTGTGATCCATATAGGCATGACACACCTGATCAAGCCCTGTGCTCCTTTATCCCCCTCTCCTTCCCTTGCTCACACTCTGACTTGCTGTCTCACATGCAATTTAGGGACAAACTGTCCTGTTATGCCATAATTTTCCCAGTTTGAGTATAATGGCAAAATATGATTTCTTTCTAAAGTAGAAAGTGAGAGGGCAAATTCAGAGCAATTTGAGAGAAGGGAGGGAGTGTAAACAGAGGGTTCATCCACATAATCTACGCGGGGCTGCCTTTGAAGACAGTTCAGAAACTGCAGCTTGTGCAAAATGCAGCGGCCAAATTGGTAACAGGGACCAGACGGTCTGAACATATAAAACCAATTCTGGCCCGCTTGCATTGGCCGCCTGTAGGTTTCCGAGCTCAATTCAAGGTGCTGGTTTTGACCTATAAAGCCTTACACGGCTTGGGACCACAATACCTGATGGAACGCCTCTCCCGATACGAACCCACCCGTACACTACGTTCAAGATCAAAGGCCCTCCTCCGGGTGCCTACTCCAAGGGAAGCTCGGAGGGTGGCAACAAGGGAGAGGGCCTTCTCAGTGGTGGCCCCCAAATTATGGAATGATTTGCCTGACGAGGTGCCAGGTCAAGACTTTCCTCTTCTCCCAGGCATTTTAGCATGTGTTTTAAATTGTTTTTATATTGTTTTAAATTTTAAAATTGTGTTTTAAATTGTTTTTAAAATATGTGTTTTAAATTGTATATTTGTTTTAATGTTTTTGATTGCTGTAAACCGCCCAGAGAGCTTCGGCTATGGGGTGGTATACAAGTGCAATAAATAAATAAATAAATAATGCTAAAATATTCTTAGGTGTAAAGTCTGAACTAGAAATGCAAAATTAGGTAATTCTCACTTCAAAATTTACAATTCTCTGATTTTTTTGCATTTTGTATGTTGTCTTGAGATATTTGTGGAAGGTGATTAATAAAATACTACTACTACAACTACTACTACTACTAATACTATTTGTGGTGCAAAATTCTCCAACCAAATAACATGTGCACTAGAGGAAAATGTGCATAAGATGCATATAGGTAAAAATATCATAAATGCCAACTAAAATGCTGATGAATTCTCATGAGGACTTAAAAAAAATAGGAAGCTGATGTGGAAATGTGGAGAAATTAAGAAACTGAGTGAAACTGAAATTGACGGATTCGTCTATCCCTAGTCTGAAGCAAGCCGTAGTAGAAATAAAAATAGTATATTTAAGCAGACAATTGCCATTTATTTGGGTTGCTTCATGTGGGTCCTCTATAGGGATGTACTAGAATTCTGCCCAATTTGGATTTGGTACCAAATTTTCCATTAATTTGCTTATTTGCTTCTGTTGTGGATAAGATTTTTAGGCATATGGTGAGTGGTGGCAACACTTGCCATCTCCAAGATGGAGAATTACATTTTTGTATGTTTATTGGTGTTCTTCTTACTTTGCTTTTTTCCCGTGTTACTACTGTTTCTACAGAGAATCTAATCTAGAAAATTACATTTCTTTCATTATTCATCCTAGAAATCTGTTGTCAAATTTATTTTTATTAATTCCAAATCCTTTTTGTTGGTCAATGTCATATGATGGTGAAGACAGCTTTTTGTGTTTCAAACTGGAGGTTATGTTCTATTTCTACTTTGGGTGCATTAACAGTTGAATCTGAAACTGCAGTTTGATGTAAAATCAGACTGGTTACAATATGTTGCTACTTAAGCAATGAATCTAGCTGTTGGAAAAACAAACTTAGCCTGCCCAAGATGCATGTTTTCAGCCTGCTATGCTGAAACCACTCCACTTAAGGAAAGGTGGGCATGGTCAGTTAAAAACATAGAGCACACCTCGAATTTCGCTAGAATATATTTCACCTCCCACTGTTTAATCTTGTGTAAACTGAGACACTCCTCACATCCAATGGAGACTATTCTGCAGAATAGTCAGTGCCATTATTCCACAATTATGTTTGGAGTTTTTTTAGTGTAAATTTTGCAAAGTGTTGCTGTACTTCACATATTCACACAAAAGAAGGGGGGGGGAAACGATTTTACTATAGGAAACTTCACTAAAATTGCAAAGTAAATCAAACATATTTAAAGTGACTATATGAACTATATGAACTATCTTAATATTCTTGCTTCCTCCCTGCTAAAACAAGATCAGCACAGCACATGTCTTTTTTCTGTTATTTAGGCTGATTGCAGGTGTTGCCTCCACTCACCATATGCTCAGAGGCACAAGTTACCAAATTCTTCCAAGCTACACAGGAAGTGGATTGGACTGTGAAAGACCAACCCAAATTGTGTTTGCATTTTGACAAATTTGTTGGGCAATCCAATATCTCAAAGAGGAGGTCAGGTCCCCTGCTCCCTGGTGCATTCACTACAGCTGCCCAATTTCACTGCTTTTAAAAGTTTGATAGAAATATCTGTTGGCTATAGGTACATTCTTAAACTGCAGGGGTTTTTTTTTGCCTATTAGTGAATTTTGCTGCTTTTTACTTTGGGAGGTAAGAAATGGAATCCTGTGCATGTTTGCTGAGAATTGATTGATCATTTGCATATTTATTGAGTTCAGTGGGATTCACTCCCCTGCAGTCATGCTTAGAATAGGTAAAACTGACCATGGAGGAGGAGGAGGGAGAGGAGAGAGGGAAGGAGAAAGGGAGGGGAAGAAGGGGGAGGGAATGGGGAGGGATGGGGAGAGAGGAGTGAAGGAAAGGGGAGGGAAGACCAAAAAGGAAGGGATGGGAGGGAGGAGGAGTGGAGAGCAGGTTTGATCATTTGCATGCTTTTTGAGTTAAATGGGATTTACTCCTGTACAATCATGCTTAGGATAGGTGAAACTGACCTGGGGGAGGTGCAGGGAGGGGGAGTGGAGGGGCATGGGTGGGCAGGCACTGGGGAGAGAGAAAACCCCTTTCCTTTCTAAAAGGAAAACATTGTGAACAATATCATTGTTTTTCAGGGTTTTCCCCACCTTTTTATCCTACAGCAGACATATGTAGTCTTCCACACAATTTAAACCAAAGCTGTTCCTGGCCACATCCACGCCAGACCTTTATTTCACTTTACACAGTCATGGCTTCCCCCAAATAATCCTGGGAAGTGTAGTTAGTGAAGGGTGCTGAGAGTTGTTAGAAGAGGCCCTATTCCCCTTGCAGAGCTACAAGACTCAGAAGAGGGCCTGAGTGTTAAACTACTCTGGCCACTGGAGCTCTGTCAGAGGAACATGAGTCTCCTAACAACTCTGAGCACCCTTCACAAACTACACTTCCCAGGATTCTTTGGGGGAAGCCATGATTGTCTAAAGTGAAATAAATGTCTGGCATGGGTGCGGCCATCTGATTAGCCAAGCCAAGCAGGTGTGAGTCTGGCTTTTAGAACACTGACAGTTGGTTCTTACTGAGCATGCTCGATGTTATAATAGACTGTAATGTTAAATTTCTTTAATTAATTAAAAATCAGCCATGATTTTTTTAACTTTTAAACTGCAGAAGGTGAAGGTCAGAGTATGGGGCAAGGTCAGCAATAGGATTACATGTGCTCTGTGAACATGGCTGATTTTTAATTAATTTCAACAAATTATGAGACTACTGACAGAAAAAAGTCCAACAGGGGTCTGGATTTTTTTCCCTCTTGTTTTATGCTTTGAATTCTCTTTTTTTTTTTTCAATAATTTTTATTCAGATTTTCATAAAGCATACAAGACAAAATCATAAAACATTCAAAGACAAAAAACAAAATCAAAAATAGTTAAACAAAAAGAAAAAAAGAAAAAAAAATAAAATAAAAAATAAAGAGTAAAATATTGACTTCCCATTTGTCAAAGATCAAATCAGTTATAAGTCTATAATATATAACAATCCTGTCTCTTAAGTCATATTATAAAAACACTTTCCTCCAGTAGTTATCTTACTTAATCATCAAATCTCATAAACATTACTTTATTCTTTCCACAAAAAGTCAAAGAGAGGTTTCAATTCTTTAAGAAATATATCTATCAATTTTTTTTCCAGATAAGCATATCGATTAATCCATCTCATTACTAATTATGATAATCTTATTGTCATAACCATAGTCAAAATAAACATTTCAATTAATCCATCACATCAGAATCTGTTAGGTTCAGTAATTTCAGTAGCCATTGTTCTATTATCCCTATTAGTTCCATTTTCCATCTTCCATCTTCAGTAGTCTTGTTAAGTCCAGTAATTTCAGTATCCAATCTTCCATTATCAGTATTCCATAATAATCTTGCTGTCAAAGCCATAGTCATATAATAAGAGTCTGATGGGAATTACCTCTATCCCAAATATTTTCTTGCCATCCATTCTGAATAGGTTGCTGAAATACTGCTGTAAAATCATATCTCTGTTCTTTTTTTCAAAATACACTGGGTCATCTCTTGAAAGTTTTTCCATTGTCACATGGCTGCAGTTAATTCCATAGATTTTCTCTATATTGGGCTCCATCACATCATTCCAGTCCAGAAGATTATCCATGCCATTGATAACTTTATCTCTATAATCTTCATTAATTTCTTCAGAGATAACATTGAATTCCAAACAATAGATTTTATTTCTAAAGTCCATAGACTCCAAATCTTGTTCCTGTTCCACGTTTGTTCCAATCTCCGGGATCTCCTCTCTCACAGGGACCCCTGTTCCAGTCTCCAGGGTCTCCTCTCTCACAGGGACCCCTGTTCCAGTCTCCAGGGTCTCCTCTCTCACAAGGACCCCTATGTCTTTAATCTCCTGTGTCTCCAAACAATAGATTTTGTTTCTAAAGTCCATAGACTCCAAATCTTTTTCCTGTTCCACGTTTGTTCCAATCTCCGGGGTCTCCTCTCTCACAGGGACCCCTTCCAGGGTCACCTCTCTCACAGGGACCCCTATATCTTTAATCTCCTGCTTCATTTTACTCAATTCAATTTTCAGCTCCTTACAACCCTGTCGCAGGTTTTGTTTCGTTATCTCAATCTCATCCATTATTTTCTGAAACATAGTTATTTCCAGCTTCTCAGCCACTTTCTTAATTGCCATTTTAAAAGAAAAATATAGGAAAACCACTTCTTATTTCAGCAACAATTGGGTTAATACTCCAAACTTGGTGACATCACAGTATAAACAGAGCAGACAGCCTTATCTCTCCATGCTTAAGTAAACAAAATGCAGTTCCCAGGATCGAAACAATTAATGGCGGTCGTCAGAAAACAGATTCGTCAAAATAAAATAGACCAAAAAGAGAGTAGTCTCAGACAATATAATATTCTTCAAAATAAAAATCTGGAATAGAAATCCCTCTTCTGTGTATATCTTTAGAATGCAAATCCAGGACAGCTTTTTGCAACAAAAACAGAGATAAGCTATTAATTAGTGAGTAGCAGAGAGAAGTTATGGCTCCCCAGTGAGATGTCAAAAACCGATCAATCTGGCAAATCTCTTTTAAACAGCAACAATTTAAGTCAAGTAAAAGAAAAATATAGAAAGAAGGGTGCTTGCCTGTTAGTGCGTTCTCTCTTAGAAGATAAGATGAACGTTCGCTTTTCCAGATAGAGCTTGTTGTTAAAAATCCGTCCCACCTTCGTCGGCTGGACCTCGTCCCATAAATTAATGAGATCTGGTCGTCCCAACAAAAATAGGCTTTGAGGTTAATCTCTTCGTTTCTCCCTACCCGGGAGAAGTTTAATCAGTCAAAAAAAGAAAAAATCTGACTGATATATCTGAATAAGCTTCTTTTGAGGCAGGAGCCCGTCTCAAAAGCAGGCACAGGCTAAGTCACCCTTCCCGGAAGTCTATGCTTTGAATTCTCAATTCTCTTCAGTGTTTTGTGTATTGCCATGAAAACTTGGAAGGTTGTTAAGCAAGCATTTCTGAGTTCAGGACTATGTTTTGTAAAGTTTTGTTTTGAAATGTGCTTATGGGAAGCAGAGGAATGGCATAGGGGTATTTTCAATTTAACACTGGAATTTGAAAAATCCATGCTGACTGTAGTATACAACCATTCTCATGGCTGTATAATATTTTAAAAAATCTGTGTCTAAAATATTGATATTAGTAATATTTTATCAATATTCCTTTGATTATCAAAATTCCCTTTAAAATACTGATATTTCCTTTAAAATATTGACATTTTCTTTAAAAATAGAAATATTACTTGTACAATGAGTTGGAGTTGGTTATTCTTGTCTTGGCAGAGGAACAAGATGCATAATATGGAGTGGGTGATTTAAGAGTGTGTTATAATGTTATACATTTCATTAGGAGTTTCTATAGCTTTGAGCAGATACTTATCACACCCAGAGGGAAGAAATCATTTGAACAGTTGTAGAAATCAGTCTTTCATTTTACTGAACTAGTACTGAAATATTGCAAAGAATTAACTGCAATTATTTATCTTTTTAAATATAGCACTTACAAAGTGCAACGTTTAAGAAAAACTACACATTTTCATTCATATTCACAGTCCACTTGGGAAGGTTATCTGCATTTTCCATTTCGGATGGAGAGCTAAGACTGAGAATTAACTGATTGCCCAAGGAAATCCAGTTAATCATTGTGTGACCAAAAGATTCCTGTGAATGAGCTCTCTCTCTCTCTCTCTCTCTCTCTCTCTCTCTCTCTCTCTCTCTCTCTCTCTCTCTCTCTCTCTCTCTCTCTCTCTCTCTCTCTCTCTCTCTCTCACACACACACACACACACACACACACACACACACACACACACACACACACACACACACACACACACACACACACACACACACACACACACACACACACACACACACACACATTTTCGTGACTTCTGCTTTCACTTCAACTCTGTCCACTACATACATTGGAAGCTTTCTCCAACTTTCACCAGCTTTGGGATTTACAAAATCCAAGCTAGGCTACAGTATCTGGTGACTGTTGTCACGCCTAGACGAAATGGGTTTATCACTTTACTCCAGTAACATATCAACGCAAAATTGATGCAAACATTGGGAACACTGGATTACTTAAACTCTGTTCCAGCTGCGGTGCAACAAAGGAATACTAACTGGCTGGTCAATTGACCGTAATAAATCTAATGAATGAAAAAGGAATACTAAATCCTAGTCAATCTAATCCCTTTTTTGGAAATAGATTATTTAAACAAAGTACACATTATACTGTTTGCAAGGTTGGATTGGGTTTCAAATAACTACTAGTTTGATGTCTTGAGTCTAAGTTTTTGGAACATATTTGCCAGTCTTGAAAGGAATAGTGAGATGGGATGCTTTTAACACTTGAAAGTCTCTTGCTTTTGATGTTAAGAAGACCCAACTTGCCAGCAACTTGAATTCAAAACTTCAGATTTGCTCTGTCGAAATTTTGCTTCTAATCTAATCTTGAAAGATTTGTCATGCTGCCCGCTAAGTATTTTTTTCCCTCCAAACACTGAAATGATAGATTTTCGCCTAAGGAGTCAAAACTTTTATTTGGAATGTAAGCATATTTCTTGCTTTCCTTGGTAAAAATGGTTTAAAGAAACACAAAGAACTGCAACTCCCCTTGAATTCAGGGTGTATAGTTTGCAGCTACTTGTCTAAGAATGCATCTTGTTTGATGTCTTTTTGCTGTCTAAACTAAAGACCTCATAACCTTTCCCATATTGCAAAAAAGGCACTGAGTGGGTTTCAAGAAATCAAACAGCTGTGCTTGCCATTGATTTGCATTTATATTTCCTCCAAAGAACTCAAGACAGTGTATCTGGTTACCCCTCACCCCATTTTATTCTCACAATAATCCTTTGTTTAGGTTAGGCTGAGAGATAGAGAGAGAGAGACACTGGCCCATGAAGTGGGCTTCATGGCTGAGTGGGGATTTAGGTCGCCTTGGTCTTAGGGTAGGGACACACTTACTGTTCTGCCTGTTCCATTGCGTCTTCACCTTTTCTGAAAATGGGGACACATGACCCTAGTCAAACTGAACCCTTTTTTACTGGTTGGATCAGCCTGATCATGTTTTTTTAAAAAAATTAAGCTTCAGGCAGATTTCACAACTGATTGGTAGATCAATTTGTTTGCCTTCCAGGTGTGGCCAATGAAAACTCTTTGTTGTAGGCAACTAGTGCACTCACAGCTTTAGATACTTAAACCACTACAACACATTGGGTCATAATATTTTCAAGAATGAGCGAGCGCAGGCAATAGAAACATTTTAATTCCACTGCCTAAGTTGCATTGACTGGGGCCAAAGGAACAGAAAGTGTAAGTGGCCATGGAAAATGGTAATTCCTATTAAATGATAAATTTCAGAGAACTACTGTAGATAATTATGTTGTACTTCTGTGTAGATTTCCAAACCTGGGGATACTCCATGTTACAAAAAAAAGAGTCTTAGATACACTGGAAGCACGCATGATTGATGCATGTAAAAGAGGCTATAATCCAGGACTCCTAGTACACCCTGAACTCAACTATATACAAGTGGAAGGTGGAGGGGAGAGGCAACTAACAGGTGGGTGAGAACTGAATATGGTTCTGATCTCTAACATATGAACAAATTTCTTACTGTTGTGTCTGTCAACTCTTATATCCTAATGTTTAAAATAATATACCCTGTGTGTGTGTTGTGTATTCCTGCACACTGAATTTCTTAACAGAGAAGATTAATACTTCTCGTAAGTTTTTTGCACAAATAAAATAGAATGGGAAAGAAAAACCAAAGCTGCTTTGTGCTGTGATGCACGTTACTATTCAGTTAATAAATATCTTTTCAAAGTTTGCTTTGAAGCTCCCACAGTCTTGAACGGGATCCATCCATAATTATTAAAAGTGTTAACCAATTTCAGCGTACATTTTTGTCATAATTGGCTGGGGGAGAGTTAGAGGCAGGATAGAGCTACTGTACATGTTCTGCATAGATTATGTGATTCTTACCCTCTGTCCCAAAGGTATTGTTTTCTAATAAAGCAGCTTTGGATGACATCAAGTTGAGTAGATGACCAGAAAAATAGAGCAGGATGACTAAGGAATAAAGGCAACAGGAAGTGCATGTGTGCAATATTGAGTACACAAACAGCTGGATGGGAAGGGGCTTAAACAACCCTTTCTCCTTCCCTGCCAGTCCTTTGCTCAACCTAAAGCTTCCTACAGCTGGGGGGAACATAGGAAGCTGTCTTGTACTGACATAAACCATTGCTGCATCTAGCTCAGTATTGTTTACACTGACTTGCAGCGTCTTCAGACAGAGTTCTGTCCTAGCCCGATCTGGAGATGCCAGGGATTGAGCCCAAGACCTTCTACTGTATATGCAAAGCAAATGCTTTTACCACTGAGCTACTAGAGAGGGGAATGGGGGTGGGATGGGAAGAGAGATTGAATTCTAGAACTGAATATTAAACATCATTTCTCCTTTACTCTTATACCAGTAGGCCCATGTCTTCATTCCACTGATGTTACATGAAAGTATTATTCTTTATACAAATCCCACTGAAACTTGTCCTGATTTTATTTCTGACCCACCTACTCTCTTTGCCATCCTATGTCACTACCACCATTTCAGACAGGGCTGCAATAATTCAGCTGCCCTCTTCCTTGATTGCAGAGCGAGAAAAAGAAATCATTCATCAGGCAGCGCTTCAACAGACTAAAGAAATGGACCTCAGTGTTGTGCGGCTTATGTTCACAGCATTCCTTCCTGACAGCAATGGCAGCTTTACAAGAAGACTCCAACCTGTTCTGTCTGATCCTATATATGATAGCAGTGAGTGTTTTGCCCATCTTCCTTTTACTGTGGCCAAATCCCAGTCCAATAGTAATTTTGCTATATGACTGATCGTTCTTGTAGGGATATAGAGACTGATCCCCACCACTTAACATTCATTGAAAGGTTGAGAAAGGTGTCAGGTTTTTTAAAAAGTAGAAAAATACCATGCCATCTAAGAAACATAATTACCTGCACACTACTGCAATATACGCTGTGCAAATGATGCAACAAAACAAAAGAGAACCTAGAATACATTTTCATGTGATTAGTGTTCCTTTTAGCTTATTTTGTTATGCACGTCTGTAGTGTCCAAAAGTGACAATGAAATTCTTAGGTTATAACTTCTAGATCTGCTAATTAACAGCATGCTTTCAACTAAAGTGTATAAAATGACTGTCATATACAAGGGCTTTGAGCTTCAGTGTTTCTGTTGCAACACACTTAAAATGCTTGAGGACTGTAGCATATAGGGCATAATCCAAACAGCTGCCAAGTGTGTGAAGGGCATGTTGCAAATAACTGAGTGTACGGTTCATCTAAGATCAAGGTGCTACCTGGGGAATCTTGCAATGGTAAATTGGCCATGGCAAGGAGGGGGCACTATTGATTGCATATCATGTCTTGGAGGCTTTGAAGAGGCATGTTATGAGTCCTCATGGGTATAGTTGGATACTGAACTTCCAGTCACTCCTTCAACTCCATTCCAGACTTCCCAAAGCTTCTGTGAGCCACTGTCTGATGAATCCACTATGGACTTAAGACCTGCAACCCCCATCTCTGACCCTGTGGTCTGTGATTGGAGGTCTGGCACCCAATTGTACATTTGAACTTTCCAGTCCCCCTGTGTAAGAATTGTGGTTATATCTAATTAATTATCAAGCAAAATACAAGAGTCATACATACAAAGGTTTTTGGACTTTAAGGTTAAAGAAAGCTTTCTGCATGGAACCAGTAGCAGTGCAATGTCTCTGTTGAAAATAGTATGAATTGCAATGGTTACATTTCATTTTGTGTCTGTCTTTTCTTCTTCTTAGATCAGTAACCTGTAACCTGCCTTAAAAGCTCACTTGCCAACTGCTCAGTGTTCTTACTATGTTCATATTGTAATATTAAAAGATGAGTCAGATCTCCTTCTGTTGTGCTACCTTTATTGCCTATTTGGTACAGTTGTGTATATTGTGCTGATGAATTTCATTTTAACTTTGAAATTAAAAAATGGCCAGAGGAGGGCTTTGTGTGTGTGTGTGGGAGGGGGAAGACGCCTCTTGCCAGAATAATCATCATTCGTCATTCTTCCTGTTTTCACCCACCCAGAAGCCCCCAATGCATCTAACTTAAAAATTGTACGAATGGATCGGACAGCTGGATGTGTGACAGGAGGAGAAGAGATTTACCTTCTTTGTGACAAGGTTCAGAAAGGTGAGAACTCAAGATGCTTTATTATGATTGAACATGATTATATGATAAACAAAGACTATAAAACAACCACAGTTCTTTGAGTGTGAAACTATAGGCAGATCTGCACCATACATTTAAAGCATACTCAATGCACATTTAAACCACATGACTTCCCCCAAAGAATCCTGGGAACTATAGCTCCATGAAGGGAAACTACGTTTGCTAGGATTCTTTAGGGAAGTCATCTTTAAATGTGCCTTGAGTGTGCTTTAAATGTATGTGTGGGTCTGCCCTATGTCCCCACTAAATGGCTTGGGACCCAAGTATTTAAAAGAGCATCTTCTCTAGTATCAACCATCTCAAACCCTGTGATCAGCAGGTGAGTCCTTGTTGGTGGTGCTGCCACCAACCATTGCCCAGTTGGCGCTGAACTGTCACAGGGCCTTTTGAGTGGTGGCTCCCTGTTTGTGGAATGCCCTCCCCAGTGAGGTGTGTTTGTCTCCATCATCATTGATTTCCAGGAGGAATTTGAAAACATTCCCGTTTACCCAGGCATTTGATGGCTGAAGAGGACTTGTTCCTGGCAACCTGAAGATCACTGATTAAAGACTGTTTTTAAGCTCTGTATTTTAAACGTTTTAAACATATTTTAAATATTTTAAACTTTGTTTTACTATATTTTAACTGTGTTTTAGAATGTTTTCAATTGTTCTTGTGTTTTTGGAATTTTTTAACTGTTTTAGTATGTTTTTTCTTTTTATTAAATTGTTTTATGTTTGCCGCCCTGGGCCCCTGCGGGAGGAAAGGCAGGATATAAATTCAATAAATAAATAATAAATGAATGAAACCCCAGTTCAGCCATGAAGCTGACTGGGTGCAACTAGGCTAGTTACTGTTTCTGAACCTAACCGGACTTGTGTGGTTATTGTAAGGATAAAATGGGGGGTGGAAAAACTCAGGCTGGCACTCTGAGCTCCTTTGAGGAAGGATGGGATTTTAAAAACACAATAAATAAATAAAATAGCCATTGTAAGACCATAATGTTTTATTTTGTAAAACTTTTAGAGGCTTTCATGTTGATATTAAAGGACACTTCAAACACTGTTTATGAAATATAAAGAATGGGAAAATCCTTAAAGCACAATATTTTATACCATGATTCCGTGGTACTCTTCCCAGAGAAGTAGTCTGGTGCCTAAGTGACTGAAATACATTGTTGTTGGGCTTTTATTTGACATTTCTGTATCAAAGTAAAATGGATGCTCTGTAAAAGAAATTTTTCATTTTGATTGGAGTTTGTGTGTGTTCAGTTTTTAGAATGTCTTCATTTTTATTGTATTTATTGGAATCATATAGATATTGCAGTATTTAATTATGTAATGTTTTTGTTTTAATAATAATAATTTGTAAATTGACCTTGAGTTTCATTTGGCAGAAAGGTAGCAAAAAAAATTCTATAAAAACAAACAATTCATGCCCTTTTTCTGCAAGTCCAAAGTGCAGTAAAGGTCTTTAGGAGGGAAAGTTTACTCCCTTGTTTTACCATTTTATGAGTAACTTTCTTGAAATCTGTGAAAGTCATTCCTGATCCAAGAAAGGGAAGTGAAAAATGTGTGTGTTTAAAAACTGCTTTTAAAAGATGTCTGACTAAATGGAAACCCCAAAATGGGTTTTTCCCTTAGCTTGAGGATGGTTTTCCCTTGTGACATCATTTGTTGAAATCTCTCAGTCCTAGAGAATTGAAATGTATGTTGAGAAAGTTAATAGAGTTTTTCCTCAGTAAAGGCTTCCAGATTAATGAATGGGAGATAAACATCCATCGGCTAGAAAGAAGCAAACCTCTTTGGCCAACACTACAAGTTTTATAGAATTGACAGCCTGAAAATAATACCTCTGCTCCAGAGCCCTGCAGGTATTCCAGTGTACACATTGTACTCCTGCACAAGTTTGTATTCCAGGGCTGGGGAACCTGTGGCTCTCCAGATGTTGTTGGATTACATCATCCCTGACCATTACTATGCTGGCTGGTGCTGATGGGAGCTGTAGTCCAAACAACATAGAGAGGTGTACAGGTACCCCAGTCCTGCTGTATTTCTTTTATTTGTGCAGGACTTACAATCCATAGATAATGGATTCCGAAGGCCTTGCAGTCCCAGGCCTCTAAGGTATGCAAGATTGGTGAGAGCCACAGAGGAACTTTTCTTCCTTTGTCCTATCCCCACCCACCCCCACCCCACCCCAGGTAGAGAGGACAATCCCAATCTGCAGCCTAGAATGAATCAGCATGAAGAGATTTTTGTCTTACATACCGCCCTAGTATAGCCATACTTGGAAGTGCAGTTAATTTTAATACAGTTGCTTCCCAGTGAATCCAAATTGCCCAATTCTTTTGGTGCATAGGAAGAACTAATTATCTGTTACCCTCGAAGTCCTCTGAAATAGCAGAGTCTTAACATGCCATCTAAACCACATTAATGCACAAATCAGGCAACTTAGTAAAGCATCACTACTATGTAAGTCCTGTCTCATGTAGCCACCACATGTCTGTCAGCCAGGCTGGGATGGGGGTTGAAGAGCTTGGCCTCAGGTGATGACCTGAACAAGTGGATAAGTTTGTATGAGAGGAGGAGAACTTTAAATGGCTGCAGACCATTTAGGACTTTAAAGGTCAAAATTAGCACTTTGAACTGGATACAGAAAACAAGGAACCAACAAAGGTGACATAAAATTGCAGTGATATGCTCCATGCAACCTGGCCTAGTTCACACCCTTGTTGTCCCCATTTTGGACCAGTGCTGTATCTTAACCACTTATTAACTTGTGTTCTCAATACAGATGATATTCAGATCCGTTTTTATGAAGAAGATGAAAACGGTGGTGTCTGGGAAGGATTTGGAGACTTTTCACCTACTGACGTGCACAGACAGGTATACCAACATTGGCAAGATGCTTTAGTAGTAACTTAAGCAAACAATTTCAACTTTCAATTATTTTGTAAACTTTTTTGTGATCTAATACAATCAGTATCACCACTCTGTTAACTTGAAAAGGACTTGGTGAAATGACTGCCCTTAGGAAAATAGGGCAAAAAATTTTTTGTCCTCTGTTGAAAGGCTCCCCTCCTCTCCATTATATTTGTGAACAGTTTGCAACCTACCACTGCTTGATTAGGGCTATTATCCACCAGGACTTAGACTCCAGTGTTATAGCAGGTGAATCAAGTGAGATATCCAGAGCACAGCCTTGTCCTGATTTCTTGGATGAGTTTCAGTTGGTACAGCTTGAGAACGTTGACAAGGTGTTGGACAGGTTCGTGCAACCACTTCTGTGGTGGATCCTTGCCATTCTTGGCTAATAAAAGCTAGCAGGGATGGAACAGCCAGCTGGGCCAGGGAAGTGATTAATGCCTCTCTGTGAGAGGGGGTGGTCCCTGGCCACCTGAAGGGCTGTAGTGAGACCACTCCTGAAGAGGCCCTCCCTGGACCCAGAAAATCTTAATAACGATAGGCCGGTAGGAAATGTTCTATTCCTGGGCAAGGTCCTTGAACGAATGGTGGCAGGCCAGCTCCAGACACACTTTCAGTCGGGTTTCAGGCCTGGTTTTGGCATGGAAATAGCCTTGGTCGCCCTGTATGATGAACTCTGTTGGGAGAGAGACAGGGGGAGTGTGACTCTGTTGATTGTTCTTGATCTCTCAGCAGCTTTCGATACCATCAACCATGGTATCCTTCTGGGAAGACTGGCTGAGTTAGGAGTGGGAGGGACTGCATGGTGGTGGTTCCGCTCCTACTTGGCGGCTCAGCTCCAGAAGGTGGTGCTTGGGGAATATTGCTCAGCACCCTAGATTCTCTAGTATGGGGTTCCACAGGGGTCAGTTCTGTTCCCCCATGCTGTTCAACATCTACATGAAACCATTGGGTGCGATCATCCGGAGCTTTGGAGCGTGTTGCCATCAGTATGCCGATGACACACAGCTCTATTTCTCCTTTTCATCTTCTTCAGGTGAGGGTGTCAATGTGCTGAACCGGTGCCTGGCTGCGACAATGGACTGGATGAGGGCTAATAAACTGAGGCTCAATCCAGACAAGACTGAGATGCTGCTAGTGGGTGGTTCTTCTGACCGGATGGTGGATGTCCAACCTGTCCTGGATGGGGTTGCACTCCCCCTGAAGGAGCAGGTTCGTAGCTTGGGGGTTCTCCTAGAACCATCTCTGTCACCTGAGGCTCAGGTAGCCTTGGTGGCACTGAGTGCCTTCTACCAACTTCGGTTGGTGGCCCAGCTACACCCCTATCTGGACAGGGATAACCTGGCTTCAGTTGTCCATGCTCTGGTATTCTCCAAGTTAGATTCGGAAACTGTTCGGAAACTGCAGCTTGTGCAAAATGCAGCAGCCAGATTGGTAACAGGGACCAGACAGTTCGAACATGTAAAACCGATTCAGGCCTGCTTACATTGCTGCCTTTATGTTTCTCAGCTTGATTCAAGGTGCTGGTTTTAACCTATAAAGCCTTACACGGCTTGGGACCACAATACCTGATGGAATCCCTCTCCCAATTCGAACCCACCCGTACACTACGCTCAACATCCAAGGCCCTCCTCTGGTTGCCTACTCCAAGAGAAGCTGGGAGTCTGGCAACAAGGGAGAGGGCCTTCTCAGTGGTGGCCCCCAAATTATGGAATGATTACTCTTGAGGTGCACCTGGCGCCCACACTGTTATCTTTTCGGCACCAGGTCAAGACGTTCCTCTTCTCCCAGGCATTTTAGCATGTGTTTTAAAATTGCTTTTTAAGAATGTGTTTTTAAATGTGTGTATTTGTTTTTAATGTTTTTAATTGTTGTAAACCACCCAAAGAGCTTTGGCTATGGGGCGGTATACAAATGCAATAAATAAATAAATAAAATTGTCACATTAGCAGTAAAGAGGAAACCCTCCCATTGCTCTGCAGAAATAATAGGCAATGTATAGACAGATATTGCTCTGTGGTCTTTGGAGAAAAGGATGCGCATGTGACAAATTATATAAACTGTCCCTGATCACCTATTCAATGTTCACCTACAGTTTGCTATAGTATTCAAAACACCAAAGTACCGAGACGTCAATATCACGAAACCTGCATCTGTTTTTGTCCAGCTACGGCGAAAATCGGATCTAGAGACAAGTGAACCAAAGCCTTTTCTATACTATCCTGAAATCAAAGGTAAATTGTCAAAGTTACATGGATTGTCAATAATGGAAGGCATCCAGCTTTTGAATGCTACCCATTTTGGAATTATTGTTATTTCTTGATCATTATGGTGCCATGATCATCCCTAGATAATATACTATAGTATTATAAATTCTAGATTACAGTTTTGGCCAGAAAAAATGGTATTTATGTAACACTGCAGAGAATAGATTCAGCAAAGTCTCTGGAAAAGGAGGAATTATCCTGGGATTGTGACCAATGGGATTCTGTAAAGCAGAGCTTTTAAAATGATGCATTCAAGGCATTGCTGTGGGCACCGAGGTGAGCTGCAATCCAGTGGTGAGGACCAAAACCCAGGAAGGATGATCGAGAAGAAAACCTGAACTCAAGGACACACCAGAGCTCAAGAAGACTTTGTTGCTCAATCAATGCTTAACTGAAACAGGAAGTGTCTTATATTTCTTCCTATTCCGGATGATTCAGTGGCTGCCCTGGATGGGCCTGATCAGTCTAGAGCAGGGATGGGGAAGCATTTTGAGCCTAAGGGCTGCATTCCCTTCTGGGCAGCCTTTCAGGGGCCAGAGGCAAAAGCTGGCAAAGCAATTATTATAAATTTTATCTTTGCACAGTAGGCTAGTTTCTACACATGTGTCCATGAACTCTTATAATGCCTCTTGCTTGTCTGGATGAAAGGTATGAAAGTGAGTATGTGTAGAAACTACACAAACGAAGGAGGGAGGTACCAAAAGCAAGAAAACCAAAAGAGGAAACAAAATCTTCAAGAATGCCAAGGTCAGTCACAGTACAGTAGAAATGTTTTGTTATCAAACAGAAGCTGTTTATAAGAGCCCAATGCAGTTCCGGTCTGAACATCCCTTTTTCAAGGGCAGTCTGTAACAAATAAAACATTATTAGGTGACTAAAACAAATAATCATAAAATGTTTTCTAAATATGAAATATAAAAACATTAATAAATTATTTAAAACATACAAAGTTATTTAAAAAAACCTTCCTAAATAACCAGATCCTGCAACATGCTGACCAATCAGAAACAATACAAAGTTTAAGAAGAACAGCCAAAATATTTTATAGCAAAGAGGAAGCAATCCAAAATTATTTACCTTAGATTTGGAAGAATCTTCAGAATCCCTTTGTAATCTTACGGGAAGGCAATGAAGTATGCTCCATTAGGTTCAATGGGAATTACTCCAAGTTAAGCGTGTACTGGATTGCAGCCTAAAGTTCTTTTTAATCCTATCCTGTTTTCGTTGTTATTATATCTGCTTCTACATATACTTTTGAAGGTAAAATTAAGAGTAGAAAACTACAATAGAAATGAGAAATCTAGGTCCTCGTTCAGACCTATTGGATACTCCAGTTGAAGAGTTTATCTCCGATATAAAATATTTGAGTTTTTTCCCTTTAGCTTTGTATTGTTTGATTGGTCAGCATGTTGCAGGATCTGGTTATTTAGGAGGTTTTTTAAAATAACTTCGTATGTTTTATTAATGTTGTTATATTTCATATTTAGAAAACGTTCTAAAATTATTTGTTTTAGTCATCTAATAGTGTTTTGTCACAGACTGCTCTTGAAAAAGGGGTGTTCAGACCTGAAACACATTGGGGTTTTAAAAATAGCTTCTATTTGATAACAAAACATTTCACTGTGACTAATCTTGGCATTCTTGAGGAACTGATTTCCTCTTTTGTTTTTCTTGTTTTTGGTGCCTCCCTCCTGCATTTGTGTAATTTCTACACATATTCACATTCATACCCTTCATCCAGACAAGCAAGAGGCATTATAAGAGTTCATGGACACATCCCAGCCAGACAAAAACACTCAAGGAGGGTAGGAAGCAAAGCTGGTGAGGGTTGTTTCCTGGAGAAAGGGGTGTTGCTGTGGAGGGGGTGTTGCTTGGGAAGAATCCCAAGGACCAGATAGATGGGGGGGCACATTTGGCCCCAGAGCCTGAGCACACTAAGCCACCTAACGCAGATGATGCACTGTCTGGTGGCTTTCCACACACACTACACAATAGATCTGAAAGTCCCCGGTTTGAACCCTAAGAACTCCTGACAATAACATTCCCCTGGCAAAACTTCAGTGGGTGTGCTAAATTTCATCCTCATGGAAATGTAAAGCTGGTCTGTGCATTCAGTAAAATGAGGTGGGAAAATCTTGACTCCAGTACTGCAGATAGGCAATACCATCTCTTGGATGCTCCATTTTTAAGCATACAAATAGAAACCTAGCACAGCAAGAACAAATATTCTAGCCTGACTCACTCCTTGCTGTGCAAGCTGTCTATTTGGGGGGGAATGTACTAACTAAGGCCTGGGCTACACATCCCCCACTTCATTCTGCTGAATTTGTGTAGCCCAGGTCTGTTACTCTGTGAGGGCTGGCCAACTTTGGCGAAGGCAGTCCCTGGAACTACTTGATCAAGCCCATAGAAAATTATAATTAACGGTCTAGTAAAAATATTTTTCTGCAGTTCTCAAACATAAGGAAAAGAAAAATATTTTCTGGTTGAATAAATTTGTGATATTACAGACTTTCATGTTGCCTTTTATATATAATATGTATATATTTGTATATTATGCTGTGCCTTAGGACATGTACTCCATGACTGTGAAGCACTCTGCTCAATGACACTAGTTTTCTTATGGGACTAGACTGCTTGTGGCTTTTGTAGAGGTCACATCGCAAAGCAAAATACATTTGTGGTTTCCAGACCACCACCTAGATCAAGGGTGGGGCACCTGTGACCCTCCAAATTTTTAAAAATGTATTTAACAGGATTTATATACCACTTAAGTGTAGAAACCTCTAAGTGGTTTATATAAAAAATATATTAAAATTATCAATAAAACAAGCTGACCTAAAAAAATCAAAATATAAATAAAATTAGCAGTTAAAAATAGAGATTTAAAAATACATTAAAATGCATGTCAACTTTACATGTCACTTACCTAAACAAAAAAAGTTTTTAGCAGGCACCAAAACCAGTGTAGTGAAGGTATGTGCTTAAAGTCAGTGGGCAGGGAGTTTCAAAGTGTAAGTACAGCCATGCTGAAAGATTAAGTTCTTACAAGTGCAGAATGGACATTGTGTGGCACTTGTAAAGGTGATAGTTCTGCAGAGGCAGTTGAGTGGGCATATATGGGGAAAGGTGATCTGTTAAGTAAAGTCGTATCAAGCTCTTGAGGGCTTTGTATACTAACAGTAACACCTTAAATTTGGCCCAGTAACAAATTAGCAGCCACTGCAGATCTCTAAGCACGAATGAATTATGCTGGCAACTCTTGTGCAAACTGAGACAGTCCTCATGCCAATTGGAGACTATACTGCAGAATATTTGGAGTTTTTTAATGTAAATTTTGCAAAGTGTTGCTGTACTTCACATATTCACAGAAAAGAAGCAAAAGAAAATGATTTACGCTAGGAAACTTCACTAAAATCGCAAAGTAAATCAAACATATTTAAAGTGACTATATGAATTATATTGACTATCTTAATATTGTTGCTTCCTCTCTGCTAAAACAAGATCAGCACAGCACATCTTGTTTCTGTTATTTAGGCTGATTGCAGGTGTTGCCTCCACTCACCATATGCTCAGAGGCACATGTTACCAACTTCTTCCAAGCTACACAGGAAGTGGATTGGACTGTAAAAGACCAGCCCAAATGGTGTTTGCATTTTGACAAATTTGTAGGGCAATATAATATGTCAGAAAGGAGGTCAGGTCTCCTGTTCCCCTAGCACATTCACTATAGCTGCCCAATTTCCTCTTTTAAAAGTTTGATAGAAATATCTGTTGTCTCTAGGTATGTTTTAAAACTGCAAGGGTTTTTTTTGCCTATTAGTGAATTTCTCTGCTTTTTAATCCAGGAGGTAAGAAATGGAATCCTGTGCAAGTTTGCTGAGAATGGATTGATCATTTGCATGCTTATTGAATTCAATGTCATTTACTCCCCTGCGGTCATGCTTAGGGATAGGTGAAACAGCCCACAGGGGGATGGGGAGGGAAGGAGAGGAAGAGGAAGGGCAGGGGTAGGAGAGGAGGAGGGAGGGGGAGGAAGGGCAGAGGGAAGGAGGGGGATGGGAGCAAGCGGGGGGGAGGGCAGGTTGGATCATTTTCATGCTTATGGAGTTGAGTGGGATTTACTCCCATGCAATCATGCTTAGGATAAGTGAAACTGATCACGGGGGAGGAGGAGAAGAGGTGGGGTGGGAGGCCTGAAGTGGACAGGGGAGGAGAAAGAAGGAAGAGGGTGGCTGTATGATGAAGAAATCGAGCTGCAAGTATCTAATGGTTGCTCCTAGTGGCTTAATATAGATATTAAATAGCACTGGGCGGGGGGAAGTGCCCTGTGGCACCCCATAGCATAACTGTCAAGAGCCAAAAAAGACACACCACTCTGTCAGTGTTACTCTCTTGACTTGGCCATGTAGATAGGACCTGAAATGCTGTAACACAGTGGCCCCAGGTCCCATCCGACAGAGCCAGTTTAGGAGAATACCGTGGTCAATGGTTTCAAAAGCCACAGAGAGATCAAGAGTCAGGAGCAAGGATGCACTCCCCTCGTCCCACTCTCGGTAAATATCATCAGTCGGGGTGTCCAAGGTTGACTCGGTCCCATGGCCAGGCCTCAACCCAGATTGGAATGTGTCTAGATAATCTGTAATGCCTGTAGCTGCCCCACCACAACCATCTCCACCACCCTTCCCTAGGAAGGGGTTATAAACCAAGAGGGACAGGAGTCAAGAAGGCATGTGGTTGGCTGGGTACTTATTGGACTCAAACTCCCATCAGCCACAATCAGCATGGCTAATAGATGGAGATGATGTGAGTTGTAGTGCAGCAACCTCTGTAGGCTATAGGTTCCCTACCCCTGTTCTAGTTAAAAGACAGTAGGTAATAATCTGGATAATAAATAATTCTGCAGTATGTGTGGAAACCAGTTGGTTGAGGATGCAGCACTCAGACTGTTGATGGAATCCACTTTTAGGGAGTGTGCCATCCACCAGCTTGATTGGCTATCAGTTAGTCAATAGCCACAATTCAAAGTGCTGATTATGACCTATAGAGCCCTAAATGGCTTAGGATGAGGGACCACCTTGTCCCATACAAACCTGCATGGATGTTGTGATCTGCTGGAGGCACACTTATGGTTCCCCCAATGTCTGACATATAGGATGACTGAAAGGGTGTTTTTAGTGGCTGCATCCAACTTTAGGAAGTTCCTCCTCCAGGAGATATGTTTAGTCACCTCATTGATGGCCTTCCACCATCTGATAAAAAGTTTTATTCAGGCAAGCATATGTCTTGCATAGTTGATGATTGTTTCTGTTGCTTAATTGTTTCAGTTGGCGATGGTGGAAGTTGCTTTAATGTTTAAATAGTCAACTGATTTTTGTCTGCTCTGTATAATCTGTTGAATTTGTATTTTTTCTGAATTGTTTATAATGGTTAAGCTGTAAGCTGCCTTGAGTACTATGGTAGAAAAGCAGCTACAGGTTGACTAAATAATTAGCTTTTAATTATTCAATTTAATCTGCTTCTCATGGCATGCTAGTGGTTCATTCAAGTTGCACTTAGGTGCTCCTAGTTCGTAATTAACCACGCTAGCTAGATGTACCCTTAGATTAGCATTAGTATTGCATTTCTGTCTATATGCTCTAGCAAAGGAAGAAAGCCTCCATCAGGCTCAGTTTTGAGCATGTGAACGAGATCAAAAGTATTCCCATGCCTAAAAGTTCAATTAGATCCTGTTCTTCCAAATACTGGCACACCAAGTTGATCATATGACAACATGTGTGTTTAATTTTTTTTAGCAGATTTGATACATTTCAAAGGGTTGAAAATTTTGGCATGTGACAAGCATTGACACGTAGATGAGAGTCAAATGAGGGAACAATTCAGTTCATAGTCAATGACCTTATCATAACTGGCAGGAAGTTGCGTGTATCAGGTAATTTCCAGGTTTAATTGATGAACTCTGCACACTTCTTTTTTTGGATTCAGAAAACTTTGTGGTGCATGTTTGAACTTTACAGAAACTTTCAAAAACTCCCTTGACACCTCCAGATCTATCCTG
The DNA here is from genome assembly GCF_030035675.1 of Rhineura floridana. Classification (NCBI taxonomy): domain Eukaryota; kingdom Metazoa; phylum Chordata; class Lepidosauria; order Squamata; family Rhineuridae; genus Rhineura; species Rhineura floridana. Next base: position 95,762,568 of record NC_084488.1, on the reverse strand, counting down.
GGGCTGGCTGACATGTGTTTATTATCAGGGGAAATGCCCAGATGATAGATAATGATCTGCTGGGGGGGGCATATCTTTCATTTATCCACCATAAATATCCATGCCTTATTCTGTTCAAGGTTATAAATATGTATTTCTTTTTATGGGATTCTTTCTTCTTAGTATGTGAATATATTTGGACTATATCCAAATATAGAAACCGTTTGTGTCAGCTCAGTAGTTGTGGTATGTGTGTGTGAATCAAAGAAAATGCATGGAGATTCCTTTAAGGAAGTATCACTTTGAGGTAAAGAAACTGCAAGCAAATAATTTTCACTTCTACTCTTGTATTTCTAGTACAGAAAACTATAAATTTGCCTTACACCAGATCAGACTATTTGTCCATCTACTGCCCAGTACTGTCTACTCTGACTTGCAATGTCTACTCTGGGTCTTGGGTAGAAACTATTTGCATCCACTGCTGCCTGATCCTTCTTAAAAGTATTGAATCTGGGGCATTCCTCATAAAAAACATGTACTTTCCCACTGACAAATTACACCTTCCTGAGGGTGGGGTATGAAATAAATTAAATAAATAATTGCATCTGCATGGGGGGGCAGAACGGGCAATTTGAGAGGAGAGAAAACTGCACTCAATGGCAGAACTATGCCATTAAGGTTACATGTAGTTTGGCCTTTATATTGGAGCTAATGACATTAGTATTGATGGCAGGAAAAATGTTACAATATATTGGTTTATATGCCATGTTCTGTTCAACATTTTACTTGCTTTTAGCTGAAGAGAACCAAAGTGGGTTAGGTAATGCCTTTTAATCAGCCCAACAACTGTTTGTAGATTGAATTAGCTTTGAATTTGTTGTCTTGGCTGCCAGTATTCCCTGACCCACCTTGCATCTTGATCATATCCTGGTATGAGCCCAACTTCAGTTAGGCTTCTTATTTGCGTGTGATTAAATGGAGGTTCTGAAAGTAAGTGAAAGGCCCCTTGAGGAAAGCTCAGACATGTACAGTCCAGATATTGCTGGACTCCGACTCCCATTAGTCCCACCCACCATGGTCAAGCGCCAGGGCTGAGGAGAATTGTAATACAACATGTTGTAGGGTTGCAGGTTCCTCACCCCTGATGTACAGAGGGTTTGCTGTCACCCACCTAATCAATACCTTCCAGTCCACTCAACATCATTCCAATTATGTCCCTATCAGTAGGTCGGCAGCAGGGCAGTGTTACTTGCTTAGCTTTACCAATGCCTCATATCACTGCTGGTTACTGAGAGGGGGAAGGACAAGGCAGCAAGGAGCTCGGTGCAGCGTCAGGAGCATCGGACTGGCTCTAATGCTGCATCCACACCCTGCTGAACTCCCCATTGCCTTGCCCCTGTCCCTCTCAGTAACCGGCAGCAAAGGTGGCTTTGAGAAGCCAAGTGAACAATGCCACACTGCCCTGCTGGCCCCTACTGGTCCCTATGTAGTTGTCATATCTTAATTGGATTTTTCATATACTTTTATCCAGCAAATAAGCCTTTTTTCTTATAAAATGCAAGATTTTTAATTGCTGATACCAAAGTCAAATGCAGTAAATGGAAATGAATTTTGTTGATTAAAAGAAAACTTACCTTCATCTGCATACACTTTAGGGTTTCTGCCTTGGCCTGTGATCACCTGAAATATGTGTAAACTCATGTGCGTATGTGTGATGTCCTTATATGTTAAAAACTGTAAATATGGTAAATGTGGGTTTATGTAGGGATATATGGTAAGAGGGGTTGGCTGAGTGTTTGAATGGTTGAAGGTATAAATGAGAGGATGACAGTTGAGTTGGGGAGGTTGTTGGGGGGAGTGGAGAGGAGAGTGATGGGAAAAGGAGTTGAAGTGGGAGGCAGTTGGGATTGAGTTGACAGAGTTCTGAGGCAGGTTTGGATTCTATTAGGCTGATATTTGGACAGAATATATATAACTGGAAACATAAGAGTGACACTATATGAAACCATACGCTTGTTGAACATTCCTAAAGTAATCTTGTTATTTCCTAGTGTTATCAAATAAATACTTTTATTGGTTTACCAAAAGCCTGATCCTTGGCTGGGGATATACAGACCAGAAGGGAGGGCAGGGTAATTACCAAGGCTGAAGGGAAACTGTATCTAATGGTAGCAGCGGTGAAGGAAGAAAGTGTAACATCGTCAAGTATCCAGAGCATCCCAGGATTGTATGCTTTACAGACAAAGATACAGAGGGGTTGTGGACAGCAAGGGCACCCAGACACAAAGTAACAAGCCATAGGGAGACTAAGGCGAAGTCTCTAGCAGTATTGTTTACAGGGAGTGGCTGGTGGTGCTGCCTAGCAGTAGGATCTTGAGAGATCTGTGCTAGAGTGGAGTGAGAAAAAATAAAAACAACGATCCTGACTGGTGGTGTCCTGAGGTGGTGCCTAGTGAAAGGCAGTAGCCACAAGCAGGTGGGAACCTGACAGGTGGAGCCAAAGGTGGGATCGTCACAGTATGCTTGCTTACTTGGTTGCACACCCACACATTGGAGCTCTTCTGCCATAGTTCTTTCCTGTGATGTTGGCATTCCATACTTTATCAGAGGCTATAGGAGGGCACCAAACACAGTGAAAGGAAGGGAGGAAACCTCAGGTTCAGAAGAAGACGTTTATTAAGCCCATCACCATTTCAAATCAGACTCTTTCCCTTAAATGGCTATTGTCCACTGGCACCAGACCAACTTGTATTACAGCAGGGATGGGGAACTTGCTTCGCTCCAGATGATGCTGGACAGCAGCTCCCATTATCTGTAACTATTGGCCATACTGTCTGGGGATGATGGAAGTTGTAGTCCAACAACATCTGGAAAGCTACAGTATTGTAGGCTGTGCCTGAAGTAGGGATGGGGACTAACTTTCCTAATGTGCACTTTCCAAAACTGTACATGAATTAAAATACAGCCATCATTTGAAATTCACACTTCTCTAAATTTTGTAATCCAGTTCTTCATCCAAGTAATGTGTACAAAAATGAATATACCAGGTAAAGTTTGCATATAAATGCACGTACTGTGTGTGTGTTATGTGCCTTCAAGTCGATTACAACTTATGGTGACCCTATGAATCAGCAACCTCCAATAGCGTTTGTTGTAAACCACCCTATTCAGATCTTGTAAGTTCAGGTCTGTGGCTTCCTTTGTGGAATCAATCCACCTCTTGTTTGGTCTTCCTCTTTTTCTACTCCCTTCTGTTTTTCCCAGCATTATTGTCTTTTCTAGTGAATCATGTCTTCTCATGATGTGTCCAAAGTATGATAACCTCAGTTTCATCATTTTAGCTTCTAGTGATAGTTCTGGTTTAATTTGTTCTAACACCCAATTATTTGTCTTTTTCGCAGTCCATGGTATGCGCAAAGCTCTCCTCCAACATCACATTTCAAATGAGTTGATTTTTTTCTTATCCCCTTTTATCACCGTCCAACTTTCACATCCATACATTGAGATCTGGAATACCATGGTGTGAATGATCCAGATTTTAGTGTTCAGTGATACATCTTTGCGTTTGAGGATCTTTTCTAGTTCTCTTATAGCTGCCCTCCCCAGTCCTAGCCTTCTTCTGATTTCTTGACCATTGTCTCCATTTTGGTTAATGACTGTGCCAAGGTATTGATAATCCTTAACAAGTTCAATGTCCTCATTGTCAACTTTAAAGTTACATAAATCTATAGATTTACATAAATGCACATATTAGTGAGAATAAAATACAAAAATGTATTATAGTAGAGAAAATTGCTTTGCAAAATGTGTGTATTAAGCAAAGTTATTTGTAAAAATGTGTATATTAGGAGAAATTCACAATAAAATACTGATGAATTTTTGTGAGGACTTTTTTTTAAAAAAATCAAACATTTTGAAATGTGGAGAACCGAACCTAAGATTGGAAAAATTAGAACCTGAGAAAAACCAAAATTGACAGATTCAACCATCCCAAGCCTGAAGTTCTCTTGACTTGTCCTGAATAGTTTGCCTGATACTGCAGGAAGGGGGGTGATCTGTAGAAGGAAGGATTTCAAAAGCTCCTCCCTGCTACATGTGAGGACTTTCTGTTAGTAAATTAAAGCTATTTTCTTTTATTCATTTAAGCCAGGGAAGTATTACTGTAATGAAATCTGAGTTCTCCAATCAGCAGTATGTGAGGCTTGCAGTATCCCATTTTTCCCTGTTTGTTAACCAGAGCTTCTTTCCTTGAAAACAAAAGGGGCACACTTTGGTTGGTTGAATCTCTCTTGCCCTTCTCTTTTGCCCAAAAAATGCAGATAAAGAAGAAGTGCAAAGAAAACGACAGAAGCTCATGCCTAACTTCTCCGATAGTTTTGGCGGAAGTGGTGCAGGTGCTGGAGGAGGAGGAATGTACGGAGGAGGAGGAGGAGGTGTTGGAGGTGGTGGGGCTGCTGGATCAGGTAAAGACAAATGACAACTGGTGTGAGCAATGAGATGCACATTTCAGAAATGTTTGTTTTCCTTTAATTTCAGACCAGTGAAATGCCAATTATTAGGGATGGATTGTATAAGGCTGGGGGCTTTGTATACTGCAAGGATCTCTAGGGGGTTCAGTGTATCTCTTGTGTTTCTGCATGTGCACATGCAGAAACAAATTGTACTCTCTCCCATGTATGATCCTGACACTGAGGGCTGAACAGACCAATATATCAACAGTAGAAGAAAGCTACTTTCCTCACCACTACAGTTTATGCAAGTGCAGCACTTTCTTCCTACAGAGGATGGTTAAGCTCTAAAGTGGCTGTGATCCAGGAGATGCCCATCCATGCTAATGGGTTTCTTGTATTGTCTGCTGTGGCCAGGGAGAAAGATCTGCACAATCTGTCTGCCATAACTGGCAGTCGTAATTTACACACATGACACACTGTGGATTATAGTCTGTCTGTGTGGGTGTTGTTTTGTCCCCATTCCTCCCTCCTCTCCCTCAAGGATCAAAAAAGTAGAAGGCATATTCCCCTGAGATACAGTGTGATGGATTCTTTCATTTTCTTGATGAAATTTATTCCTGAAGTGATTGTTAGTATGGCCAATTCCTTAGAGAAGAGATTGGCTCTCATTCTTAAAGCTTCATTACAAGTACTAGTGGCAGTCAATGGGTTACTTGCAAGCATTTTATGTTTCTACTGTAGATTATTATAAAAGACATTGCAAGGAGCATGTTGTAGGCATCTAAACGTGTTAGCTGCCTTCAGAAAAGAGTTGAGACAAACATGATGGAGTTGCCCATCTATTTATATCCCACCTTTTCCCCATAGAATTTAGGAAGATGTCCATAAGGAGGCCTCCCATCCAGGCACTGACCAGAGCAAAACCTGCTTTGTGAGGAAAGGTTGCTACTTCATGTACCTTCAGGCCGTGTTATAGTTTGAGCTACCTGTTTAAAATAGGACATTTTATTGGTTGTTAGCTAATACTTCTATGTGTGTTTAATGGCTACTATTAGTGACTGATCACTCTCTCTCTGTTTGCTTGCTGTTTTTAGGGTATGGGTACCCACCATATGGGTTTTCTGGTTATGGAGCGATGCACTTCCATTCCAGTGCAAACAAGGCTGGTGCAGGAATGAAGCATGGTAAACATCAGAGAGGTTTTTTTTAATTTGTTGAGTTTATTTACTTATCTATTACATGCTTAGAATATCAACAAAACAAGTGTTGCTGCTGTGTAGTATTTGAGCAACATGAACTGGATTTTTATACAATAATTGGTTTTTTTATTATTATTTAACACCATCCATGTACTTTAGAAAGGTTCGGCAGAGATCTCTACCACAAGTAGCTTCCAATCTGAAATACACAAGAAAAACAGGGGAAGGGGAGGGAATGGAGACACATAAACAGAGGAAGAGAATGCAAAGATTGCGCTTACATGTATTTGGCTTCATTACATGAGAATATTGGGACTAAATTGTGTTTGGGGAGGAGGTGCGCGAAAGGTTTCACAGATCAATGAATTTCCATTGCCTGAATTTCCAAGAGATGGGAAATATTATCTGTTGCTTTTAGCTGTTACATGAGTTCAGTCTCAAATTAAGTGATGGCAGGTTGAAGTTTTTACAAATGCATATTTTGATGCTATATGTTTTGTCCTTTTTGTTTTAATTGTAGGCCTTAATCAATATGGGGGGAAAGTTAATACTACTTATTTCTACCTTTTTAAGGATTTTCAAATGACATGCCAAATAGGGATGGTGAAAGCTGCTGCAACAAAAAACATAGTGTGAAATTCAAGGAGAAAGTGGAGCTTGAAGAGAAAAACAAAACCAGAATTGGCACAGCTCCTGAGGTGGAAGAAGCAGCTTTACCATGTACTGATGCTGACATCAGTTTACAAGGTAACAACTTGATTTTGTGTCACTTTATTCAGCTAGAAAGAAGAAACTTGGATCAGAAGTTTGAACCCTTAGATGCAAATGCACTTCCAAAGTGGTCAAGTTTGATCAGTCTTGGAAATAGTGGCAATTCTTTAATTCAGGCATCTTCTAATATATTATTCATAAATAACTAGAGCTATCTCAGCATTCCTCCCGACATACACACACCTTCAAGAATGATTGCACTGTTGCTTTACGTTTTATAACAAGTAATGTGCCTGACATAGTATTTTTTCCCTATAAATAATTTATTTATTCCCCCCATCACAGTTGGCCGTGATCAGAACTGTAACTTTAAGAACTGCTGTCTGAATTAATTATTTTTCTTCCTCCTTCCCCATCCATTTTTCCTTATGTGTTGTGACTTTTAGATTATAAGCCTATGGGCAGGGACTGTTTTATTATTGACTAATGCTTTTAAAAAAATTACTCTTGACTTTTACAAAACAGCTTCAGATCAATGTACAGCTAAATATTTTTTTAAAATATGAAATAACATAAATATCAGTCAAATAACAAAATAAAATAGCAGATAAAAGACAATTATGTCATCAGGTAAAAAGAAAAATTCAGATAAAAATAGCAGAAAGACAATTAGAAGGGTTCAGATATCTTTAAAAGCCATTGGAGGCATGCCAAAACCTTGACACTTGAAGGACAACAGGGAAGGCATTAGGCAACCATGATTAGAAAGGGGGGGTCTATTATTTGGGAGCCAATACAGAAAAGGTCCTCCTTCCAATAACCACCCAGAGGAGGGCCTCTGAATAATCTCTCTGTTAGTGAAAAGAGGAGGCTCTAGGCAGCTGTTCTTTACAATCCCCTTTTCCGGACAGATCTAGTAATAATTTTACCATATGTGCAGTGCAGTTAGTTCCATTGCAGCAATCCGGACTCTGTGGGGTATGTACTGTCAAAGAAAAATGGGTGAATGGAAGAATGCTGTGTCCAGTTCCTTAGCAGTATGCCATTTCACAGTTTCATGCTTGGGGAGGTTAAATTTGAAGCTTCTTCATCTTTTTTAGCTATTCTTGTGGGTAAGAAGTAAATTGGTTTTGAGTATCGGGATACATAAAAACAGGGATAAATTTAAAAATTGTTGAGTAGAGATACCACTGAAGCTCCCCACAATTCTTTTCTTGTTCAGATTAAATCTGAGCTGGAAAAGGATTCTGCAGTTCACGAGAAAGCTCTAAAGTTATGTGGTTTGCTTGGGATTGCAGCCTGATCCAGCAGACTCTTCTTAAGTTCTTAAGATGGCAATTTTTCACCCCCAATAGATGATTTATTTTTGGAGAAGGCTATGGAGCTTGCTAAGCGTCATGCAAATGCCCTTTTTAACTATGCAGTAACTGGAGATGTGAAGATGCTACTGGCTGTTCAGCGTCACCTTACAACTGTCCAGGATGAAAATGGCGACAAGTAAGTCTGGTGCCAAACCTCTCTTTAACATGAGCGTCTGTGATGTGTTGGATGCCAGTTTTGCATCTGATAAGAAATGCCATTCCTCAGGTTCCTAAAGAGTTCTAGAAAAAAACATTCTTTAGGTGCAGTCCTGTGCACATTTGGCTGAGAGTAAACCCTGCTGAATTCAGTGAGACCTATTTCTCTTATTTCTGAGTGTTAAAGGTCTTATTCTACTCATGAGATGATGTAAGAAGGGAAAGTAGCAGTTCCAAAATGAGGTTGCAATCAAGTAATTTATTGTAGGTGTTTCTCATTAAGAGAGAGGCAAAATGGTTTGACTCATCTGTGTGTGTGTAACTTTTTTTCCCTTTTGCCTTCTAGAGCAGATAAAATGCATGCTAGCCCCTTCCCAGTGCGCCTCAAGTCTGTTCAGTTACTTCCTTTACAGTTGATTCCAACCAGCTACTCTTTCAGAATTCCTATTTTAGGAAAGGGGGTGGGAAAGAAAGAGAATAATGGGAATGGCTCAGAAAGGTGATAGTGAGGAGCCAGCCCATGTCTGAGACTTGCTTTGTCTACTGCCATCCTCAGAAGGGTAGGAAGAATCTCCCTTCAGGAGGCCTGCTCGTGTCCTAAGAGGAGAAGCTCCATCCTCCCAGGTTATTCCGTTAAAGTCATCTCAGGATGTGGTCCCAGAAGAAAGGCAACTTGGCACAAAATTCCTTGTCTGAACCTCTAAAACAGGGATGGGGAGCCTCAGGCCTGAAGGAGACAAACAGCATTCCAGGCCTCTCTCCCTACCCCTCAGGACTCTGTCCAGGCTACACACCCTCCAGCCCTGCTTCATTCCCTGGAATGCTGCCTGGCTGGGATGTGTTCTTGACCTCTCGTTCGTGTGTGTGTGTGTGTGTGTGTGTGTGTGTGTGTGCGTGCGTGCGTGCGTGCGTGTGCGTGTGCACGCGTGCGCGCGCCTGCCTACTGTGCAAAGATTATTGCTTGGCCCACTATTGCCTCTGCCCTCATCCACCGCTGATGTGTGGCCCCCAGAAGATTGCCCAGAAGGGATGATGGTTTTGGGCCTGAAAAAGGTTCCTCACCCCTTTCTCTCTTAACATGCCGTCCCCCAGCCTACCCCTGTCTTAGTTAATTGTACCAATATTCAACAGTTATGCTTGCCATGGCATGCATGGCAACACTGTCTGGTAAATGTGATGAGCAACAAGCTTTCCTTCCACATTTTTTGAAGCTGCAGAATTGGGCAGGGATCATCCCAGCAGCTTCTCAACAATCCCACCTCCAAGGCTGGCCAAGGGTCAAGCAAACAAACTCCTCACCCTTTGCTTCTCCGTGGCCAGTGAAGGTCAGTGGAGGCTTCTTGACTACAGCTCAGTGGCAGTGCTCTTGAGAGCCACTACCAAGCATCCACTGAATCCTCCCACGCACTCTCTGCCTATCTTTCCTGTAGGACAGAGAGGTGGGGCACATTCTCTTTTAGCTGCTGCACAGCAGAAGGGCCCAGAGTCTTATGGCTGAGCATTGGCTGAAGCTCTCACACTCCCTTCATATTCCTGCCCTGCACCTTCTCTTTCCTGTAAGAGAAAGTTCTTCAGCTGTTGCTCCGAAGACAAGCTCTGAGCCTCTTTGCTGAGCAGTGGCTGAAACTGGAATTTTCCCTCCTTGGCTTTGTAGTAGGGGCTTCCTTTGCTGCTTGTAGGAAGCACTTGCTTTCATCAAGCTGCCAGTGGGGGGTGGGAGGAAACTGGCCACCACAGTTTTTGACTTTACATAGCAAGGCCAGCCAAAAACTGTTATGTTGCTGTCTTGTACTCCATGCTTTGGCCCACCAGTTTGCAGTGTCCTGATGAGCAAAGCAGGATCTAATTATCTACTGCTGTCATTGTCAAGCTTTTTATTTCCAGGGAACACTTTCCACATAGAGCCACCTGCTGAGGAACGTCTGCATGTAGGCAGAGGATGATGTGATTATTCTAGGATATACACTGAGTTCATGTGGATTGCTGGGCCTCACTGTGTTACCCCATGTGAACTGAGAGTGCACTCTAGAATACCCCCCTGTGGCTGGTTAGTAATGACAAGTGTGCTGCCTCTCATGCTGTCTGCCATTACTGTGTTCTTACTGAGGAAACCCTTGATACGCTTCCAAGGAACCTATGAGTTCCCCAGAACACAGTTTCAAAAATCAATGGTCTAAACTGGAATTTCACAATAGCTCTCCCACAGAGCCCATAGCTCATGATTTGCATGCAAAAGTTCCACATTCAGCCCCTGGAATCCCCTGATAGAGGGAGCGGGGCAGGGAAAGATCCTATACCCAAGAGAGCTTCTGCTAAATAGCGTAGACAGTAGAGCAGAGAACGCAAGCCAGAAATCTCAATAAGGCTCTGGTCAGCATCCTCTGTAAGCTCAGTTCCTTACTTTGATTCAGATGAATTTATTAAACCTCCTTAACGTTTTACCTTCTGGGTCTCTGGACCTTGCACAATCCTTAGTTGGCTGCTACCCTGGATTTCTGCTCAAACCTTATCCTGTTGAGCTCACTTAGTCTATTCCCATAATGTTAGCCATCCAATAGATTGTCTGTGAATCTCACCACTTGCAGCGTGGGCTCCTTCCCTGAAGAGAGCCAGCTGGGACAGGGTTTGGATGTATTTTCCTTTTAGGAAAGTACGCTGTGATGGGAAATTCCCTTTTCTAAGAAAATATTGTCCTTAATATTAGTCAGCATATTTTGACTTGGAGGCATATGTTGCAATATAACTGTGGATCTTTGCAGCAAGGTAAGCCTTGACTGAGAGGAAAATATTTGGATACAGAGTTCAGTATACCAATTCTGCACCAACTTAAAAGCTGGCACATTGTCTAAGCTCAATGAAGAGTATCCTTTTGAGCATATCCTTTGCATGCCAAGGCTGTATTACACAATAAGAGACATTTTAAGGGAGGCAGTCATACAATTCTGAAATTCTCTTTCACCCTGTGAAGACTCAGTAAAGTATGAACCTACGTAAGCATTTTTCACAGGCACTGCAAGCCATTTTTATTTGGGTTGACATTAGCTCCCGGTTTGTGTTAAACGTTTTTTGTACTGTCACTACACATGATTAGATCAAGGTACTAAAATGTTACTGACAGAAAATAAACTACAGCAATCATCTAAAAATATCAAATAACTAATGCATATAAATGGTTTCAAACTCCATGCTGTCCTACCCATTCTTCAGCATTGACTGGAAAATAAGAAGGAAAGGATAGGGAGTACAGATGTAGATGGAATCACAGAATCATAGAATAGTAGAGTTGGAAGGGGCCTGTGAGGCCATAGAGTCCAACCCCTGCTCAGTGCAGGAATCCAATGCAGGATAAATACTTAAAACATAAAGCAATCCAAAATAAATACTGCCATATTTCATAGTAGGGGGCTTTGTTTTCTAAGCTGTTAACATGACTGCTGACCAAATTAAGACAGCATTCTGCAAACCAGACTTTGTTATACTTACAGACACCCCCAATTGGCTATAACATAACCTTACAGAAGGTTCTTTACAGAAAAGAATTTTTGCCATTTATAATGTGACCTTTATTAGTTGAATGACTTCCACCTAAAATTGAGTGAATTACTCTAAAGTGCCAGATCGTATCTAGCCATGTCTGGAGAATGGCAGTGCCAACAGAAAACGGATTAACTTCTACCAGCTGCAATAGGTGCTGACCCACCCCCAATAATTTTTGCAGCATGAGTCCAAGTCACATTGTGTGTGATGAAATAGAAATCTAACTGGAAATAATTTCCCATTACAGTTTGTTCTGTTCATGCAATTCCATATAAAATGCAAAAACTCCAAATCAAGCATGCATTCCTTATGCAGCTGGCTATATTAGTGGAAGGTGGGGGACCCGGAGTTTCCCAATGAGGGAGGTGCTTGTACACCAGACAGAACAGGGTGGGGAGCAGATAATGGATCTGTGTTGCCATTTCAAATGCAAAGTTACCAAATGCTGGAGATTGACTTACTGCCACAGAGGCCCAATTTGTACATCCTCAATGACAGTTGAAATGCTCTAGTGCAGCTCCTTGAGTGCGCTTTCAAAAAGAAGAGATTGTGTAAGCCGGGCTGACTGTTGTGATTACTTCCCACCCCAGCCGCCATACAACCATTGGCCTATTCCAAATGGATCTATTATTGATGCAAGACAATCAGTCAAGCTACTAGATGGATATTACCCATTGTTCTCCATGTTCAGAGGAAGTATATCTGAGTATGAAATTGTAAGGGGCAAACAATAGGGATTGATTGCCATTGACATGCCCTGCTTGAGAACTGCCACATGTATCTGCCTGGCTGCTATTGGAAACAGAATGCTAGAGCAGGTGTCTCTTTCTCTGATACAAGACAACTTTTTACAGTCCAATTATTTACTTATTTATAGCATTTGTATACTGCCCCACAACTCAATTTATTTGCGGTGACATACATAAAAATTTCTAAAATTAAGTGTGTGTGTACACACCTTGGAGAATGATAGCAAAAGGCTTTCTCTGGCACTGAAAAGAATACAAAGGAGGTGCTAGGTGAGTTTCTCTGTGGAGGGCATTCCACAGCTGGGAAGCTATCACAGCAAAGGCCCTATTTCTCTTATAGCCACCTGCCATATCTCACTTTGTGGGTGAGTAAAGGCACAGACCCTCTCTCTCTCTGTTTCCCACCATAGATATGGGAAAGGGAAGCAAACCAGATAGGACTGCTACCTCTTGAAAACTCATGGTATTGATTGGATGCCAGCTTTTTGGGGGGAAATTTACCTATTGACCTTGATGGTTGATTGTCTTAAGAAGTAGAAGTTAAAAAGTATTTAGTAGATGTGTAAAGGATGGTCTGGGATTCACAGAGGAGATGGCCAACTTTAAACCTTAAAATCAGCAGGAGATCCATCAAGGAATCAAGTTGTTGGGGTGTTTGCATAGTTTCTTATCACCTTTTTCACATACTGAAATAATGAATTGATGGGAATTGAGTGCAGGCAAAGTGCAGGCCTCCCCTTTCACATATTACTTTTTCCAGCCACCCGTCTGAATCCTGTGGTTCTGAGTCACATTCTGTATTACAATGAAAAAAGCTAATGGTCAGCCATTGGGGAATCCCCAGGGGAAAGAATAAGGCACTTTTTAGGACAGCTTGTGGGTCATATTTCACTGTGAAACCATGGCTCAGTAAACGCAATGGAAATCACAATTGTCTCTCATTAAAACTCTCAGTTTATTATTTATTAGATTTATATCCTGCCCTTCCTCTCAGTAGGAGCCCAGGGTAGTAAAGAAAAGCACTAAAAACACTTTAAAACGTCAGAAAAACAGACTTTAAAATATATTAAAACAAAACATTTTTAAAAAAGGTTTTAAAAACATCTTTTTTTTCTTTTTTTTTAAAGAGGTTTAAAAACATATAAAAATCAATTCCAACACAGACACAGACTGGGATAAGGGAAAATTTGTTTGTTCACCGCCCTGAGAGCTATTTCGCTAAGGGCAGTATATAAATTGAAATAATAAAATAAATAAATAAATAAAGAGGGACTGACTGTTGTTCCTGATATATATTCTTTCTGCACTGTTTTGATATGTTTTGATAGCATGCACAAATGTTAACCACATGTCAAGTAATGAAAAATATTTGAAACATCCTGTAAAACAGGACTGGGGAGCCTGTAACCCTCCAGCTTGTTATCAGACTCCACCTCCCATAGTTCATGATCCAATGGCTGTATTGGCTGAAGCTGATGGCAGAAAGAATCCAATAGCATCTGGACAGCCACATGTTCCCCATCCCTGCTGTAAAGTAAACTGTCTTCCCCTATCAGTTTTACATTGCCACCCTGGGGTCCTGCCGGGAGGAAGGGGGGGATATAAATCAAATAATAAATAAATAAATAAATAAATAAATTTTATACTTAGTGTTTGTTCTTTTTTTCCTTTGATCAATATCAGCGTCCTTCACTTAGCAATTATTCATCTTCGTAAGGAACTGGTGAGGAACTTCTTAGAAGTGGTAGCAGATTTGAATGCTGATGATATTCTCAACGTGAGAAATGACCTTTACCAGGTATGGAAACAGTGGGGAGGATGATCCTTCAGGACTCAACTTTTGCTCTTACTGATGACTGTCCAAAAATTATGCAATGCTTCCTCTTTAAAGTATTATGAAAATTAAATGAATTTAGACTGCAATCCTAACCCCACTTAACAGTGGAGTAAGCCACATTGATTTTAATATGACTTTCCTCTGAGTAGACATAGCTAGGATTACACTATTAGTTGTAGAAAGTTACAGATCGGATATATTGCAGAATTCTGTGAGAGAATTCTGTGGCTATGTTGGGATGATGATATAACTGCTTAATAAGCTGAGATATGTGCAATATTTATGAATGCAGATGTACCCCCTTTATTTTCTTCAAGCAAGCCAGAAAACAAACCAGGAAGTCTTCAGTTAACTATAGTTTCTCATTTCATTCAGACTGGAAAACCAGGTAAATGGGTTTGGAATAGGATATTAAGCCAACTTCAAATCACAGCTTAATACCCTGACTTGTTCCATCTGAACTCAAAAACTATGGTTATCTATAGTTAATGGAAGATGTTGTGGTTTCTTTGCTTACCCCCATGAAGGGAGGAGCAGAGGTGCTGTATACATGGCCATAAGGTCTATTCACATCTTGGCTTATTAAACGTAGATGTGATGATCTGTATGTAACCTATCTCTTCCCATGCCCTCCCCCCTTTCTTTCTGTAGTTCCTTGGATATTCTGGGCTAGTTTTACTTTTCTTAGCAATGTTTTGTTTATTTCTTATGTCTTAATGATTGTGGTACCCAAGAGTGGGATTAACTGTATGGTCTAGTTGCACATGTGCACATGGAAAAGGCTAAGGTTTGGGCTACATTTATGCCTTCTGTGTAGCATGAAACTCTGTTATGATTGGGTGAAGTTGAAAAGAATAAGTCACAACCAGAGGTAGGTGGTTCACTTTAGAATTCATATCAGGCACTCACAGCCTATGATTTGCATTATTTTTTTTATCAGCTGTTACTAAATTTCTCCCTTGGCGCATAATCTTTAAATTCTTGGATCCCACTTTATAATCCATAGATAATATTTAGGGTTGTTTTCAGCATTGCTGTCAGAGCAATTGCTGTTATTTCAGAGAGGTGTACAAAGTTCCCTTTACCCCAGCCTTTCCCAACCTTTCGGTCCCCAGATGTTGCTGGTCTACAGTTCCCATAATTCCTGACTATTGACTGTGATGGCTGGGGCTGATGGGAGTCATAGTCCAGCAACATCTGGGGACCCAAAGGTTGGGAAAGGCTGCTCTACCCCATTTTATCCTCATGAGAACCCTTTGAAATACACCTTGCTGAGAAATAGTGATTGGCCCAAGAATAGCCATTGAGCTTCAAGGCAATGGTGATTTAAACCCAGTTCTTCATGGTCCAATCCAACACTCTAACCACACTGTTTTCATGTTTGTTTGAAGGTACCAAAGACCTTACAACTAAGGACTGCTTCTGTTGTTTCTTTCTTAAGACATTCAACTGCATCTTGATATACTTGTAGACATTATAAGAGCGGATGTGCTTCACTTATATCTATGTCCTAGCAAGGTGCTTGTAGAAAAGCACCAGAAGTTTATCAGAAGAATGTGTCTCTTTTCTAGGAAGTGGAAGCTTGTGAAAACACTCTTATTAGTTCTAAAATGATTTTAGGAAATGATTCTTGGAAGTCACCTGTAGATGGGGATGGGTGAATCTGTCAAATTCAGTTTCTCATTTTTCCAAGCTTACGTTCAGTTCTCTGCATTTCCACATCAGATTGTGAATTCTTTTTTAAACAATCCTTATGAAAATTGGTCAGCATTTTAGTGCAAATTTCTCCTAATATATTCACTTCTGTATGCAATTTGCCTAATGTACACAGTTTTGCAAACTGTTTTCCTCAATATAATTATTTTGTGTGTTATTTTCACCAATATTTGCATTTTTATGCACGCTTTACATAGCATATGTTTTTGTACACATTACTTGGTTCAAGAACTGCATTGCAAAATTTGGGTGACTGCAAATTTTGAAGGATGACTGAATTTCTGCCCACATAATATTTTGGAAAGTGCAAATTAGGTAGATTTGCCTTTAAATGCAAACTGAATCCCTGCCTGCGGGGTGCTTATATGGGCACTGGAGGTGGTAGTGCTGAGGAGGGAAAGAGCCACATGGCAGTGGATTCCAAACAGAATAATGAAAAGGGCCTCCCTACTTCATCTCTCCTGCTGCTACCAATTTATGTAATCCAACCTGTTACTTTTTGTACTTGTCTTAAAACAGGGATGGGGGGAAATTCATGGCCCTGCAGAAGTTGTTGGACTCACCCCAGCCAGTATGTCCAATGGCCAGGAATGATCCCTGTCTTAAGACATGGGGGTATTGATCAGCTATCAAGTTAATCTAGTGAAACCCACTTTCCCATTTGTATTATATTTGTTTTATTTGTACTCATCCATTCCATAAAAATGCCCAAGGTGGCTAACAATAAAATCCAATAAATAAGCAACCCTATAATAAACATCAAAGGGAAACTATGTAAGAATTGGGTCAAAGTAAATCAAAAAGAATGGCAGCCAGTTGAAAACACAAGAAAAGTAAAAATACAGATTAAAAAACAGAGCAGTAGAGCATTTTTTGTAGATGTTTTGTTTAGTACTGTTTTTTTCTTTCTTGTAACAGATTCATTTGTATGAATGGTGTTTATGATGACCACTGCCTTTTAGCTATTACTTCCTTTCTCTTTTTACAGACTCCTTTACATTTGGCTGTTATCACAAAGCAGGCAGGAGTGGTGAAGGACTTGCTCAGAGCTGGGGCAGATGTGAGCCTTTTGGATCGCCATGGCAATTCAGTCTTGCATCTGGCAGCCAAACAAGGAGATGAGAAGGTGTTAAGTATGCTGCTTAATCACAAAGAGGCATTTCTGATGAGAGACCTTCCTAATGGGGAAGGTAAGCAAATGACAAGAAAATTTTGCTTATATGTCAGTCAAATTCTGTAGGATTTGCTGACCCCCTCCTGACCCACCATATTGCCCACTGGTTGGAAGGAGTTATTTGGGCCACCTTTATCTGCTATTCCCATTTACAGGTGGCAGACTGGAGGTGTCATTGTTTTTCAATGTGAGGGGTTGAAACTTCAATCAGTTTCAATGTCTCACCAGTAGTAACATTTCAAGGGCATTTGCAAATAGAGTGTAGCTTCAGCAACCTCCTCCAGCAGCACATGTAGGTTTTTAAACTTAATTTTAAAAAAGAAGCTGTCACTGTAATAATTTTTAGAATTCTCTCTTCCCCTACTGTTTCGGCACCTATCCCAGAACTGTACTCTCTCCTTTCATCAGGCCAAAACTATTGCTCCCAAATTATGAGAGACCCAATCCAGCCTAATTTTTTGCCTGCATATGTTAATTTTTAGTCCTTCTGGTGCAACTCTTCTGAGCCTCAGATCTCATCATGACTGTTGTGCTATGCTTCTCCTGTTGCAGGTCTGACTGTCATTCACCTAGCCGTGATAGCAAATAGCATGTCCTGTCTCAGACTGCTCATTGCTGCTGGTGCTGATGTCAATGCCCAGGAACAGAAATCTGGGAGAACTGCCTTACACCTGGCTGTTGAACAAGGAAATATATCCTTGGCAGGTTGCCTTCTGCTTGAGGTGAGCTCCATAGGGCTAGAAATGTTTTATTTTCCTAGCTAATTGTCTTATTCCTTTAAAGAAGAAGCTGTTCTTCTCACTGTGATCCTCCCACCTAGGAGGTGACTGCTGTTTTTCCCCTTTGAGCACTTAAAAAACAAGATATGTCTGCTGCTTTTAGAATGAGGCTGCTGTAATGCTCAAAGTATATAATACAGTATAAATAAATAGTGTTTATTTTATACTTTCTTATTTAAACAATAAGTGACTTTGACCTATCTTCAGGCGCAAGGATTGTAGATATGGCCTACTGTTACTGAAAGGTTGCCTGACCTTGGATATTTATAGTGCAATCCTACACGTAACTACTCAGAAGTAAGTCCTATTGAGTTCATTGATGCTTACTCCCTAAAAGGGGTTTAGAATTACAGCCTTAAATGGCCATTTGACTGATAAACTGTAAAACCATTAGCAGAGCCAGCAGAGTACCTTTAGAGTACTATTGTGCAAAACTGAGTTTTAGCTTCTGCAGTGGCCTTTTCTTTCTTTGTTAGCAGTTACTGAAATTCACCTTTATCTAGTGAGGCATGCAGGGCAATGTGTAGATGGATGGGCCTGGGTATTTTGTTATTTCATATACATATTCCATTATTTATTGGTCTTTTATCAATTAATAATGGTAAAATACACAAATTTCTGGAATATACATGTGTATAATGCAATTTTTGCAAAATATTCATTTGTACAGCTCACCATCCAGGGTATTTTCTGTATCATTCTGTTAAAATATTTTTTCAAATAATTAATCTTTCCTACTTAATGTATGAGGCCCTCCGTGGCGCAGAGTGGTAAGCGGCAGTAATGCAGCCGAAGCTCTGCTCATGGCCGGAGTTCGATTCCAACGGAAGGAGGAAGTCGAATCTCCGATAAAAGGGGTCGAGGTCCACTCAGCCTTCCATCCATCCATGGTCAGTAAAATTACATGCTGGGGGGTAAAGAAAGGCCGGGGAAGGAACTGGCAAACCCACCCCATATATACGGTCTGCCTAGTAAACGTCGCAAGTCGTCACCCTAAGAGTCGGAAATGACTTGCACTACAAGTGTGGGGACACCTTTACCTTTTTACATTGTATATTTGTTTTAAAAATGTGAGTTATACACAACTTATTTAATTATCTGAGTTCATCCAATGGTCTTTCATATACTTATTCATGTTTACGAATAACTGCATGTCATCTCCAATTTCTGCATGCTTGGGCATTGTTTTCACACAAGTACATATACAAGTACAAAAATAAATGTGCATCATGGCCCTGGTCCAAACTGCACTGTGGGAGCTCCAGTTCATGAGTTTTTGAAACAGGCCTCTTGGGGTTTTTATACAGCATTCAAGCTGTCCCAACGTTTTGTAGAGAAATCAAAGTGTGGTGCTGTTATACATTTAGGTAGCTAAGCCAGCATTTCCTTTTTTAAAAAAAAATAGGGTGATGCATTTGTTGACAGCACTACATATGATGGAACCACTCCACTTCACATAGCAGCTGGAAGGGGCTCTACAAAATTGACATCTCTTCTCAAAGCAGCAGGTAAGAAAGTGTTCAGCATTGTGCTCAGTTACTATTATTCCCTGGTTTACAGCTCATGGTTTGTCCAGGAGAGCTAAAGCATGAGCCCAGGTTTGGACTACATGCTTAAGCCAAATCATGGCTTGGCTTAGCTCAGCACAGCACAGCAGGACCAGAGAAGGAGCAAAGCAGCTGCAACCTCCTCCTCTCTGGGAGTCACACATTTGCTCATTTGTGCTGAGATATGGTTTGGCTTAGTGTTCTTTGTGAACCAGGCCAGCGTGTGAAATTTAGCCCAATCACACACCATTGCTTCTTTTTGGTGCTCCTTGCTCTCTTTTGGGGTTGCCTATCCAGCATACAGAAGTGATGGTGGAAGCCACAATTGGTAATGATTTGAAACAAATGCTGATGAAAGTTAAAGAGGAAAGCGCAAAAGCAGGACTGCAGCTGAACGTCAAAAAGACTAAAGTAATGACTACAGAAGATTTATGTAACTTTAAAGTTGACAGTGAGGACATTGAACTTGTCAAGGATTATCAATACCTTGGCACAGTCATTAACCAAAATGGAGACCATAGTCAAGAAATCAGAAGAAGGCTAGGACTGGGGAAGGCAGCTATGAGAGAACTAGAAAAAAATGGAAATGGATTGCCTTCAAGTCGATTCCAACTTACGGGCAACCCTATGAATAGGGTTTTCATGGTAAGTGGTATTCAGAGGGAGTTTACCATTGCCATCCTCTGAGGCTGAGAGGCAGTGACTGGCCCAAGGTCACCCAGTGAGCTACATGGCTGTGTGGGGATTCGAACCCTGGTCTCCCAGGTCGTAGTCCAACACCTTAACCACTACACCACACTGGCTGTAGAAACTAGAAAAGGTCCTCAAATGCAACCATGTATCACTGAACATTAAAGTCAGGATCATTCAGACCATGGTATTCCCAATCTCTATGTATGGATGTGATAGCTGGACAGTGGAAAAAGCGGATAAGAGAAAAATCAACTCATTTGAAATGTGGTGTTAGAGGAGAGCTTTGTGCATACCATGGAATGCAGAAAAGACAAATAATTGGGTGTTAGAACAAATTAAACCAGAAATGTCACTAGAAGCCAAAACGATGAAACTGAGGTTATCATACTTTGGACACATCATGAGAAGACATGATTCACTAGAAAAGACAATAATGCTGGGAAAAACAGAAGGGAGTAGAAAAAAAGGAAGGCCAAACAAGAGGTGGATTAATTCACAAAGAAGCCACAGACCTGAACTTATAAGATCTGAACAGGGTGGTTCATGACAGATGCTCTTGGAGGTCACTGATTCATAGGGTCACCATAAGTTGTAATCGACTTGAAGGCACATAACAACAACAATCATCAGGTTTTATGGTCTGCCTAGTTTGATTCCCTCACGTCCCTGCCCACTTCCTTCCTGCGAACAGTGCACTGCCTCTTCTATTGCTATGCTCTCCGTGGCTCCTTTGTTTTTCCGTCAGTAAACAACCAGTTTTCATCAGATTTCTACTTTTTTGTCCCACTAACTTCAACCACTCTAGTATTCATCTCAGTTTCCTAGGGGCAACTACATGTTATATTCAATGAGCTTACTGTCTCTGTACACAAGTAACAGAGCTGTAAATTTGTACAGTTGTTCACTTGTAATGTTTAATGAATGTGTGGTCTGTATACCTGTGTACACAATAGTTGAGCTGCACAAATCATCAAACATACACTCCTTCACACAAACACTCATACTCATGTAGACACCTTGTGCCTGTGTTCAGTATAATGTGCGAAGAAGTCTCCTCTGCTGCTTTTCCATCACCAGTGTTGAAGTAAAGGTCAATTGTCAGTCTGCTCAGCTTTTGTATATGGCATTTAGGGATGAGCATTTTGTCCTTTGCCTCAGTTGGTAAAATGATCCCAGCCAAATCTTTCCCTTCCCCCCCGAAGCTGGACTGCAGGCTGTTTTATTCTCTGAGCAACTCCAAGCCATCACATGATAACATACCCACTTTATGTCAGATGCACCTCACCACCACAAGCAGAGCTTGGAAAAGTTACTTTTTTGAACTACAACTCCCATCAGCCCAATCCAGTGGCCATGCTGGCTGGGGCTGATGGGAGTTGTAGTTCAAAAAAGTAACTTCCAGGCTCTGAGTGGATTTAGAGATGTTTACCACTTTGTAACACTTGAGCTCCCCCTACTGGCTAAATATTGGTGAAAACAGTTGATAAGGTTTTTTAATTGTTCTAATATAACATTAAGTCCTTAAAGACTTAAATGGAACACTTTTTAAATAAGAGATAAAATGACGAAGAGAAAATAACGAGCAGCCTAAAAAAGAGAGAGACTTCTGTCCAGAAGAATGCATCTTTTTGGTAATAGCAAATCATGCAAAATAAACATATAGGTTTGTTTTAGACCCAATTGTATTGACAAGGTGCGCCTGGCACCAACACTGTTACCTTTTCGCCGCCAGGTCAAGACTTTCCTCTTCTCCCAGGCGTTTTAGCATGTGTTTTTAAATTGCTTTTTAAAAATGTGTTTTTAAATGTGTATATTTGTTTTTACTGTTTTTAATTGTTGTAAACCACCCAGAGAGCTTTGGCTATGAGGCGGTATACAAATGCAATAAATAAATAAACAAACAAACAAACTCTGTCAGGATGTTGTTGGGCAGCAAGGTGGACAGTACACCAACAAAATCCCCGTCCTGTCTCTGCAACCCAACACCAGGTACAAAACTTCACATCCAGCTCCCAGATGGACTGGCCTCCTGGCAAGAGTGATGGAACTATTACAGATGATTGCCAGGCCTGATCCCTCTGACCTTGACTGGTGCTGTACTAAATACACAGGCGTGCACAGCTGGATAAGGTCAGGGGCCCCCACTTTGCCTGCCCCTGTCTCAGTAACAGACACCAGGTCAGCCACCTCAAATCATGGATGAGAATTGTTTTATTGTGAACTGATCTGGCATCAAGTAACAGCACTGCCAGATGGGAGGGCAGTTCTCTATTTGGGGGGGGGCTGAGCAGGATGACAAATGTCAGGTGTCTGCTATATGGGGCTACCGTTGATGAGGAACAAATTGGACTGTTTTGAATGTAGTAGGTCACAGGTAGAGGTGAAAAGACCAGCCTTGTTTTCAGTCCATGCCAGTTTTTGCATGTGATCATTTATTCATAAGTCTGTTCTGTGCTGTTTCTGCATTAATCTCTCTGTGTGTGTTTTTTTAAAAAACCAGCAAACAAATTTGTATTTAAATATGGATTTTGAACTTATCTTCTGAAAATACATATTTATGAAATACTTTATTCTAAAATACACATGTTGTAATGGGTTTTAAGTCAAGATCTGCATCACAAAATTCTGAGAAGTGTGGACGAAAACGTCATTCTGATCTTCACCTTAGTACAAAAGGAAAATCAGACTTCGCAAATATGAAATTCATAGGAAGGCATGTCACACAGGGTCAGACTACTGGTCTGCCTTGCTCTTCAGTGGCTGTCAGGGTTTAAAAGCAGAAATCCTTTCCAGCCCTATCTGGAGATGCTGGGGAATGAACATGTGGCCTTTTGCATGGAAAGCATGTGCTCTGTCATGGAGATATGGCCTTTCTCAAGCTTCCCTAGACATATGTTACATGAATTCATGGAGATTTTCCACTGGCTTTCTTTTGTCTTCAGTTAACAATAAGTAGTGCTGTCCTATGGAGCCATAAGCAGCTGGAAACTGATATTTAAAATGCCACCAGTAACATACTTAAAATGCTGTGTAAGATAAAATGCTCAAAGGCTGAAGTGTCAAAATCAATCTATGCTGCCACAAGTTGTGACAATTGGGAGGGGTAACCATGAGGAGAAGTCTTCTGGTGAAACTCAACACTTGTTTTGCCCATAGACGGGAATCCAGCAACATCTGCTTTCTAACTCCCATCATCCCTGACCATCAGTCATGCTGGCTGGGACTGATGGACATTGGAGTCCAACAAAATCTGGAGGACCACAAGTTCCCCATCTCTGGCTTTATTAAAACATGAGAAAAGGTTGTTGTTGCTGCTGCTGTTATTTCGATTTGTATGCCGCTTTTCTGCACAAATGCACCCACAACAGCTCACAACACAAAAGAAACAAATGCATATCAATATAACATTATAATAACAGCCCAATGTCCATTCAGCCATGATATAACAATCCAAAAAAGAGTTCCTTTTGATAATATAACAACATTAAAAATACATTATAAAATGAGCTATTAGAACATATGGACCAGAGTCACATGAAATACCTTTCCAGTACAGTGAAATATCAACAAAAATATGAGGAACAGCCAGTTCTTCAAAAATGCCAGATAATGGACACAGCAAGCAGATTTCTTCAAGCCTGAAGCAGAATGTTTTCTCTCCTTCAGCATAAAGGCCGACGTTATCAGACAGGGAGGCAGGACTTCAGGGGAGCAGCCGTATTCAGGCAGGGCTGGACAAAAAGTTCATCTCCCCTGCTGAGTGGTCCCAGCTGCTGCTTCCCTTCCAACAAGCCTCTGGTGGAAATCAGCATAAAACATTGGCAGGGCTGGCCCAAGCCATTTTGCTGCCTGAGGTGAAGGAGACGGTAGCACCCCTTTCACATTCCACATACAGGAGACAACTGGGTGGGTACCTGAATCTTACTGGTGTGGCCACAGAGGGAAATGACAGAGGGGATTAGGAGGAAAAACCAGCGATTGCTGCTGCTGTCCCCAGTATCAGCTGCCTGAGGTGTTTACTTCATATTGCTTAATGGTAGGGCCTGCCTTGCACGCTGACAATACCTGTATTCCTTTTGGGGATTTACTTGACTGGGTATTACACTAGAATGGTCTACTGAACTGAAGACTTTATGAGATGTTTTATGATCTTTCATCATTGTGCATTGTTTAACTGTACAGGTGCAGATCCCCACATTGAGAACTTTGAACCATTGTTTGAACTAGAAAATGTGAAAGACAAAGATAGTGATGATGAAGGGATTGTACCTGGAACAACACCTTTGGACATGGCAACCAGCTGGGAGGCAAGTGCTCAGGATCATGGCATTTCAAGAGCTAGTACAACGTTCATTTTAGGACTGATTTGAGAATAGGGACCAGACTTTTCTGTATGGCAATGTGTGAAAGGGAGTGGGGTGGGGAGAACTAACCTCTACTGTTAAAAACCCGAAGAATACCCAGAATGTCTTTTGGGGTTTGGTGTGGAAATCACAGATGCAACAGTTTAGTTTGTTGCATCAATAACTGCTACTTATACATTTGTGTAGAATTATTTTTTCTTTGAAATATGCCTGAGCAGTATCCCCATAACCACAACCAGCTCCAGGATTGAGGGGTCCATGGGGAAAATGCCATTGGTGAGGGCTCCTCTGCCTTTCTTAAGGTCTATAGCTGAGTAGTTGAGTATCTACTTTGCATGCAGAAGGTTCCAGATTTAGTCCCTGGCATGCCCAAGCAGGGCTCAGAAAGGCTCCTGTCTAAAACCCTGGAGAACCTCTTCCAGTCACTGTAGAGCATACTGAATTAAATGGACCAATGTCCTGACTCAGTTTAAGGCATCTTCCTATCATAGGTCCTGACAGACTTATTTGAGAGTAGCGGCAGCATTCTAAGCAACTGGAGGGGTGAGATTTAGCCATTTTAGTTTCCTGCAATGTCTCCAATGTAGCATTGTTCCAGGACATTATGAGAAATTCAAATGGTGACTAGACCCATCTGCCCAGCACTGACTACTTGGAGCACTGGTGGTGTTTTTTTTAAGAGCCAGGACAGGCATTAGTAGTAGTCCCTGCCAACTGCCTAAGTATGCCCAGCAGATCATGCCTATATGATCAGCTTTTGAATACTTTGTACAATCTCCAACTAAAAATGGTACATCATCACTACATTGAGTAGTCTTTCTCTTTTTATTGTACTGAGTGTGTTACTAGAACCTTTTCAGACCTTTGAAGGCAGATAGGAGTAGAACTGAAGTTCAGACTATATTATCTTTGCTGGCTACTGCTCTGTTTGAAGAACACTCATGGATTTTTTTTTTCTCCTAGATATTGCAAATAGGGTCAACTTAAAACACATTCTGTTTCCCTGGCGGAATTTGAACATTTTGTATAGTCTCCAGGTAAAGATGGTACATCATGCACTAAGGCTGCAGTCCACTACATGTCTACTCAGAAGTAAGTGCCATTGGGTTCAATGGGACTTACTCCCAGGTAAGTGTGTAGTGGATTGGAGCCTAAATTAATTGCTCTGTAAGGAAAATATTGACCCAGTTCAGAAGGAACATAAGTCATTGTTTAGCACTACAGTAGTGAGTTTAGGTGAGTTGCGGGTTGGAGTTCTCCCCTCCCCCTTCAGCACAGCTGTGAAGAATAAATTGGAAGTGTCAACCTGCTTTTAAACTAGTTTAAAACAATTTATGACCAATAAGGACAAAATGTGATTAATTTAAACTATGGTTAGTAAACAAACCAAGAACAGAAAACATGGTTTGATCCTGGCTTGTTTCAATAAACCATGGTTGGCTTAGGCCACCATTTGTCCTTATTGGATATTAATGACAAAAACTGGTTACTTTAGAAGTAGTCACTTCCTATTTCCCCTTTGCAGTTGTGCTAGGGGATATGTGAGTGCCTAAGGCTCACCTAATCCCTCTGTAGCCCTAAACTATGTACAGTATAAGCACTATGTTCAACCTGAGTAACTGAAGAATATAAATGCCAGACTTGAATTGAAACCTAAATGTACAAGATGCAGCTGGATGGTTTCCCTTTATGTTTGCACTAATTAGCTAACTCTTCTTCCCAACAGGTGTATGACATCTTGAATGGTAAACCTTCCCAGTCAAAGGTAGCTTCCGAAGATCTATTGATACGAGGTAAGGGTCTGTTTGTTGTTATATGCCTTCAAGTCAATTACGACTTATGGCGACCCTATGAATCTTTTGGCTATATCCATAGGGTTTTCACAGTAAGAGGTATTCAGAGGTTGTTTACCATTGCCTTCCTCTAAGCCTATGGCACCTAGTATTCCCAGGCCATCTCCCCATCCAAGTACTAACCAGGTCTGACCCTGCTTAGCTTTCGAGATCAGACTAGGTCGGGCATGTTTAAGTAGGGGGAAAATGGCTATGATTTGCTTTCTTCTCCAGCTTAGCTAATTTGCTTGGTATTATTTTGGAGGTTTGCTGTAGGGTAGTTACTCTCCACTAAAGGCATGTGTGAGATCTGAGTTCCACAGGCTGATTTAGGAGACGGTGCTTTCTGCCATCATCCACACCAAGGTTTCTTAAACAACTCTGTCCTTTCTCCCTGGAACTCTCCCAGAATAGCCCCATTGATACCACCATTCTCTCCATCAAATGCTTCTAAATACCATTTCCTGTGGAGCCTTTGTCTGCAATCCTATACACACTTACCTAGGAGCAAGCCCCATTGACCTCATCAGGACATATATTGTTTTGCACTGTTAACCTAGCTTCTGTGTCCCAATTAAAACAAAGACTAACAGAGCAATCCAAACTATGGGAAGCCAGCATAATTTATTCCAGTTTAAGTTACCTCTGCTCCAAACTCTGCTCAGGAGGAATTTGATTCACACCACTTTTTTGTGGGCTAAGTTCCACCAAGTTGCTAGTTCACATGATTGAGCTGAAAACTGTTTGGAATAGTTGTAAGTCTCTCCTTGCCCTGTCCTGCCCCAGAACATCCCTTTTTGAGGACTAACACCAGCTTAAGTTCTACCAGCTGAGCCAGAGTAAAGGAGTTACCTGGCATATCTCCAGCTCAGATGGGGTAATGGACTTAGGCTTCAATCCAATAATACACACTTACCTGGGAGTAAGTCCCATTGAACCCAATGGAGCAAGTGTAAATTTGTATTGGATAGCAGCCTTAGGCTGGCTCAGCTGGGAAAGCCCAACATTTGTCAAATCCAAAATCTCACATTGTGTGATTGCATGGTAAGTATATGCAGTTGTACAGTATTTGTTCATACGTATACTCTCTTACTCGTGATATTTGGCCTCTTTGTAAAAATTTAGTCTGTAAGCTCATCAAGGCAGAGAGATTTCTCTTTTGATGTCACCCTGTAAAATATCATATAATTGATAGTAAAACTGCAATGCTTCATTAATTGAATTAATCTATTTTAATAAACTAAAAATGTGCTCCCAGTCAGGCAGCAGTTTTTTTAAAAAAATGTATTAATAATACAAATATTAAAAAGTAGATCCACATCATTTAAAAACAATGTATTCTTTCTGCTTCAGAACTTTTTTTATCCCCTTGCAAGCTTACTGATCTACTGCAACTCATATAATTAATCAACAGTGCAATTCTGTGCATGTTTACTTGGAAGTATATTTTACTAAGAATATTTAGGACTTCAGCCTAAGATTTCTTTCATCACATGACAACCCTAATCAGTCGTGCTATACAGTTCTTATGATGAAAGCATTTCTGTAGCCCCTTTCCTGATGCAAAATGTTGTTTCATTTCAGCAGCTAAGAGTTTTAGCACATCCAAACCCAACTCCTTAGCTTTTGTCCCACCCAGGCCCTGGCAGCAGGGAGAGCTACTTGACAGCAACCTGGGCAAATTAATTTACTTACCATATCTAGGCTACATAATGGTTAAATCACACTAGAGGGCTGTGAACAGAAGGTGAATTTAACACAATTTCAAACTCTCAAAAACATTGTCCTTTTGAAGGTTTACACTTGTGATTTCTTTCTCTCTTAACAAGAATGGTTTTTTGATCACAATATGACCTCGCTCTACCCACAGGGAGGTCAGTGGGATTTCATTGCTATGTTTAGTTCAAACAGAAATAGACCAACATCGCATGCCTGGAAGAAGAAAAGCTTCACAGCTGGCATCCAAATTTTGCACTGGGGACTTTGGGATGACTGAGTTGCATGCTCATTTCTAACCCTATGGCTCTAGTCAATAGTGAATTTTACATGTTGTTCTATTTAAACGAAGTGTTTGCTTCCACTTGAGAAGTGAGATTTAAAGAATATATAACTTGTGGCAAATAAATTCACATAATGGTTTCTCTCCCACCCCCCTTTTTCCAGGAAACATGAAAGAGCTGAATGAGGATGTTAAATTACAGCTTTACAAGTTACTTGAAGTGCCTGATCTGAACAAAAACTGGTCCATGTTGGCACAAAAGCTTGGCCTAGGGATACTAAACAATGCCTTCCGGTTGAGTCCCTCTCCATCAAAAACCCTACTGGATAATTATGAGGTAACTCTGATAACTCCCATACTAGGTCAGGCCAACGGTCCATCTAGCCTGATACCATGTTTATAAGCATCTGTCCTGTCAAGTAAGATCCCTCAATAATTCCTTGTGTCACAGAGGCCCATGAAGGAGCCCATTCCAACAAGGGCTTTGCTGTTCAGTTTAGTACAGGGACAGCCTATGTATCCTGCATCCTTTGCACATGCTGAGCCAGTCATTGCACTGAACTTAATGAGAGACCTGCACATGCATATGTTCTTTGCGTGTATCAGTATGCACATTGTGCTTGGATTGGAGCCACTGAGAGCTTTAGACCCTATTGAACATTTCCAACAGTTTGATGCTGAGGACACCCCTTTGCAAGAGGATATATGAATGATCCTACCAATTTGAGGCTTCTATAATAATTTATTTAGAAAACTCACCATAAAGTGAGAGATCCCTCAGAGTTCTGTAAAGCTCTGTTGTCCTTATAGTTGTGCTCTACATATGGTTAACAAGATACAAAAATAGATTTCTTCTGTTTGAAAAGTAAACAGTGCTCTCCACCCTCTTCCAATGTACCTGTCTTTTCTTCCACCAAGTGAATGCTTGTTTATAGGAATAAATATGGGGAAATAATAGGGATATCTCAGCTGATAATTATACAAATCATAATAAGAACTGTGGAGATATCTCATGTCCATTTCCAGGCTCAATTCAACTTTAAGGTCCCAAATACCTGAAAGAATGCCTCCTTCCGTATAGACTCTCTTGGGTGTTGATTGGCAGAGAAAGCCCTCTTGGTAGTTCCACTGCCCTCAAAAGTTTTTTGGGGGGCAGCCCAGGAGTTATCATTCTCTGTGGCAGCCCTTAAGCTGTGGAATTCTCCCCATAAAGGTGCATCTACCACTTTCATTGTATAGCTATTGTCATATGCTGAAGATGCACCTGGCTTTTGAAACCTGACTTGACTGTAAATTGTGTACTGATTTTAATATTGTCTTTGTTGTAACCCTCCCTGGGACCTTATGGTGAAGGGCAAGTAAGAAATCTATTTACAATAATAATATTTGCTTTTTAGTTATAGAGACTCACCTTGAGTTAAATAGGTACTGATATTCCTGCTCTTTGAGAAGATAAATCCAAAGGTAACTGTGAAGCTACCTGCCACCAGGTGTCTGGAGAATGAACTGCTTGTATAAAAAGCTAATGTCCTTTTCTTTTATTGGGAAGAAAGCATTATTGGGAAGAATGCCTTGGTGTCTTTACCTTTATTTTCCATTCTGCATAGGTTTCTGGTGGTACAGTAAGTGAGCTGGTTGATGCCTTGATTGAAATGGATTATCCAGAGGCCGCTGAAATAATTAAAAAAGCACTATCCATCTCATCAAGCCAGTCCAGCATGGAGAAGGAAAGAGATGTCAAGCCTCCATTATGTGAATCACCTTCCTCTCCCATGAAAGCACAAACAGGTAAACTATGCAATGCCAATCCATGCATCTACAACAAAACATTTTGCAGATGGGTTTGTTTGCTGTGGCAGTGGTGTGATAAAGGCAGAGTGATGAGGTGACAGACCCAGATTCAAATCCTTTCTCAGCTGCTGAGCCCACCGGTTGGGAAAGCCACCATCTCATTAGCTTAGGGAAAAGGTCAGGATGCAAATATCCATACAATTGTAGCACTAGCCTACAACCCGAATTAGGACATTTTGCTCTCAAGGCCTGAAGTGATAGTCCTTGGGAGCATTCAGCACAGGGATCCTGGAGGAATTAAATTCCTGTGACTTTAAATTCCTGCAAACTGACCTGGTCCATGCTTCTTAGACTAATGTGCAGAATGGATCATAATTATCCTTTTATGTTTCACACTTCTCCAAATTTTGCAATGCAGTGGTCAGCTCAAAGAAAGGATCAAGTCCTGTTTTTGAATTGTGTACACTGAGATCAAATACATATTTAAATACATAATTCATGATAAAATACTTATTTAAATATGAATATTGGTGCATATTATTCAAAAAAGAAAATAAACCACAGATTAACATGGAAACAGGACAGAATAGATGTAAGAATGAAAACATGCAAAACTGACACGGACCAGGAATGGACTGATCTGTCTATCCCTATTTCAGTCCTTTGCATTTAAAGGCTTTAGAAGTAGAGTATGATGAATTAGACTGAAGGCACAGAGTGCAACTACATTATTGAAGCTAAACAGGTCTGTTGGGTTAGTGGCTTGATGGGATTCTGGTTACTCCTGTATATGCTGCTTTGGGCACCTGGGAGGAAAAGATATAAAATTTTAAAAATAGCTTTGTTTAAACCACTCTAATAGCTTATTAAGTAATCTGTAGAAGATTTTTTTTTAATTAGAGTGCAGTCCTGAATACACACTTATTTGGTAGAAGGCCCAGTTGAAATCAGGGAGGCTTGCTTCTGAACAAACATGTTGAAGATTTTGCTGTTACTTTGGGGCTGGTGCTAGTGCATTTAAAAGAAGCCGCAAAGCAACAGTTAAGGCATATTTAACATTCCTGAAGATGATGGGTTCAGATTTATTGAGTTGCTCCTCTATTCGATGTTCTGCCATTTAGGAGATTGTATTCACTGCTAGATCACAGTAATTCCAATATTATATTTTAAAAACACACAGAGACACAGAAAACAGAGGGCATTGACTCTCCCGTTGTCCTTGCAGCTGAGTAGCCTTGGTGTTTACAGACCCTGTGGAAAGGAGGGGAGGAAAAGTGTAGCATAAATGTGTGAAGTTGCCTTATAAAAGAATAGTATCATACCATTTGTCCTACTAGCCCAATCTTTTCTGGATTGCCCATTAGGCAGATGCCTTTCCCAGTTTTGCCAACAAAGCTCCTTTAATTGGAAATGCCAGGGTTTCAGCCAGACACCTTTCATATACAAAGCATATTCTCTGCTGCTGCTGGGCTGTGAAGTCTCTGCAAAAGCCTGGAAGGTAGCAGATTGGTAAAGCTCCTGCCCTGGATTGTCTCTTCTGCACCTGTCAGTAACTACAAAAAATATTGACTTCAGGTGGGAGTACTGATAGGGGCAGGAAGCAGCAAAGGGGCCTTTATATTGCTTTCATTTTACTTGTTGAACTGGATATATTGTACTGTTTTGCAAATTGCTGTCATATTAGCATTTTGTTAAAAACCCTATGAATTATGCAACAGATTCCTTTTTCCCTCTGCCAGGTGATGTCAAATTCCAAGATGCTGAAAGTATTTGTGACAGTGGTGTAGAGATTTCCCTCCGCAAACTCAGCTTTACATATTCGGAGTCTTTCACCAGCAAGTCACCAGTAACATTTAAGAAACTGGCTACAGGCTATGGACAGGACAACTCGCTACAAGGCAAAATTGAAGCCACTTAGAGGTGTGGAATAGTTGTATAAAGCATTCTGCAGTGAAAGGGAGTTGCTAATTATCCAAATGCACTAGAAGAAAAAGCTCTTTGAAATGTACATAGACAGGACCCTTCAACACACAGGTATCAGATCCCGGTAAAGTGGGAAGCTCAGGACAGGAACATGAGGACTGAGTGAATTTTCTTTTTTCCTAACATCTTCACCTATAAAAGGAATCGACTACTCTTTGATGTTTAATAAAAGTTACATAAGAGACATTGACTGTGGTCCAAAACTGTGAAGCACAAAACTCAGCCATAAACGGTGATCAAGATACTTATGTCAAAAATTATAATGTATATTTCAGTAAGTATTTAAAGTTTCATCTGGTGTCTATAAAATCATTCAAGCTTCAAATGGTGTTTACCCATGCTGTTTTACCATCTTTCTAATGTAAATATTTTTGTTTAGATGAATTACTCAAGGAAAAAATGTGCTTTTTAAATGCTTGTTTTTTATTTTACTTTTATAATAAAAAGCAAAATTCATATCATTTTCAGTATTTATGTGCTGACCCACACATGAGATGCAACAAAGTTGCTGGTGGCAACTTCCTCCCATTAGTTTGATGAGATAGCTCTCATAACCTAGAACAGTAATGCATCAATAGGGTAATGAGGTATTTTTCTTTTCTTAAGGGTACCTGAGTAAGGCCTACAGTCTTGCAAAATGTTTGCAGTAGCTTCTTTAGGATTACAAGAAGGCTGGGCTACCTCCTGAACTCCTTAAGAGGTAAAGAAAGTCAGAACACAGATAGAGGCAATTATATGTGCTGATGACAGTACAAATACAAGCAATCCTTTTGAAGTATGAGAAAATATTGATACCTTTTTTCAATGGAGAGTCAGACTGGTGTGAGCTGGATACTTTGGTATACTGTTTTTGACTAGCACGTAAATTGGCAGAGGTGCTTAAAAAACAATATTGAAAAGAAAGAGCCTAAGTGGACTAAAAACAACAGAGTCTTGTGGCACCCTTAAATAACAAATTTTGTTACAACATGAGCATTCATAATCACATCAGATGCAGGACGTGTGATCCTTAGGCTTCAGGTCTATGGGTATGAAGGGGACAGGGAACATAAAAGTTGGAGTTAAATGGCAATGGAATACAAAAGTACAGCCTGTGATGATACAATTAAAGTTTAAATATATAAAGGGACCCTTCAGAGTAGCAGTAATTGATGATGAAGGTATTGCTTTTGTGGATTAGCCTGTTTAAGATGGCACAATACTTGGTTGTTTTTGCTGCAGACTCTCATAGCTCCTCCTCCTCCGGGAACCATCTAAGTGGACCAGTTTGAGAAGGCATCCTCTCCTGACGCTCCCCCCACTTCCCTTCCTTTTAATTGGTGCTTAGCTGCGAAGTGCCACAGTTCAAACTGACCAGAAAATTATAGTCACGGACTTCAAAGGCTTTCTTCCAATGAGTACCTGCTGGCCAAGAATACTCAGTAGTAAAGGAAAAACACTCTGTTTTAGGCCCACAGC
This sequence comes from Rhineura floridana, assembly GCF_030035675.1. NCBI lineage: Eukaryota > Metazoa > Chordata > Lepidosauria > Squamata > Rhineuridae > Rhineura > Rhineura floridana. Next base: position 95,729,252 of record NC_084488.1, on the reverse strand, counting down.
CTCATCCCTCTCTCTCTCTCTCTCTCTTTGGCATCTTTAGCAGCACACATGCTATTGGAGGTTGCTGATTTATAGGATCGCCATAAGTCGTGGTCTACTTGAAGGCACATAACAACAACGAAGCAGCACACAGAACAGGTCCAAGGCAGCAGTGCTGCCTGGATTTTTGTTCCAGGCATCATTACTACCTTAAACTGTGAGCTGGGTACCACCTCTCCATGTTGCGAACTTTCAGCTTGCCTTGGGGACCTGCTCTGGGGGGGGGGGGGGGGAGAGACAGTGAGCCTCTTAGTGAAATCAACAAGTCCCACCTTGACTAGCCCCAGCAGCTAGGACTTGCACAAAAGGTAGGACCACCATCACCACCGCACACTTCCCCTGTAATTTGAGCCTTGCTTGGGTGTGACTCCTTAGTCTATTTCTGAAGCAGCACACCTTTCCATCTGAAACACAAGCCCTGATTCTGGAATATAGAGGAATGGAATTTACTCAAAGCATCAATTATTCTTTGACTGCCATATTCCTATTCTCATGACGCTCTCTTAGCATATGTGCTCATCTGACCTTTCTTTTGTTTTTCCTTTTTTTGTTTTTAAATAGCCTCAGTCTGTAGATGTGCTGAGCTGCCCTTGGGCTCAGTCTGTTGAACAAGAGAGTCCCAAGTGTGCAAGAAGCTGGCACAAGAATTATATTTAACGGCCCCACTTTGTGCATCTCTTGCTGCAGAGTTGCAATCCTGTTTCCATTAAGTTTTGTCTTCCTTCAGGGTTTTCCTCAGGAAATGTCTGTTAGTGATGTTAAGCTGAGTGATTTTTCCAGTTCCTTCACACTAGTGGTCTCCCAAGGGTAAAACAACAGGACTTTTCGCTTCTCCGTTAGAAGAAAACCATTGTCGCTGAATCTCCCTGGGACATTCCCAGCATCCAACCACACAAAAGGAGCGATGGCCGTTGTTTCCAGGATAATCTGAAACTGATCTCTTTCTTGGGAAACAGAAGCCTGAAAGGAAGGGAAAAAGATTTTGAGATGTGGTTCCATTATTATTCTTGCAGTTTGTTTATAACAGCTACGGAATTTTTACTATGCAATGTGCTTTAATAATTTATTCATCTTCACAACAAGCTTGCCTGCAGAAAAGGAAATAATGGCATAAAGATATAAAGAGCTGCCTATTACTAAGGCCTGATCCACATTTTAAAACTTTATTTTTTTACCAGTTTTACTACTATGGTTGCCCCTCCAGGAGGTGATGGCCCAGGACATGGTGAAAATTCTAAGGGATCTTTTTACTTTCACCCTTCTCAAGAACTAATTCATGCAGAAAGAACTGAACCAGTTAAGTCTGTTGTGTAGATCAGGGGTTGACAACATGACATCAGTACCTCCTATGGCACCCATGAAAGGTGTCTTAGTAAACATGCCCTCAAAAGTCCACAATGTATGAGACACTGTTTGCTCTTCCTGCCCAGTTCCTATTTGCACTGATTTGGGCTCTCATACATTGAATACACACCCTTCAACATGCCCACATTTCATTGGATTCCAGAATTGGGCACCCACCCCCTCTCCCATCCTGAAAAGAGCTTCTAGGTGCGAGCAAGCAACCACAGTGGCTGGTGTTAGGTGTCTTTTCCCACTGGTGGGCATGCCTGCACCATGTTGTGGTCTGGTCACTTTTTCTGCTCTTTCAGGTATGGCTGATTGTGTTATGTCACACGCCCAGTGGAGCCATTGTGACTGGCACCCATGGCACCTTCTCAAAATTGGACCAAAAAAGGTTGATGACCACTGCTATAAGTCGATATAACCTTAGTCCAGCTCAGTACTACCCTAGTACTTTCAACATTCTTCAAGGCTCCAAGAGAGGTAACTTCCCCAGTCTTGCTAGCTGAGATTCTCTTAACTGGAGAGACCAGGTTCTGAACCTGATTCCATGGGTGACCTTGGGCCAGTCACCATCTCTTAGCCTAATCTACCTCACAGGTTTGTTGTGAGGATAAAATGGAGAGAGAAGAGAACCACGTATGCTCCTCGGAGGAAAGGTGGGATAGAACTGGAATAAATAAATAAACAGAATGATGCATATGGTCTACCACAGAGTTATGACCCAATAGGACAAAGGAAACTGGTCTATACCAGGTCAGACCATTGAACCGTGTGACTCAGTATTGCCTGGCAGTGGCTCTTCAGGATTTTAAAAAGTTGTCAGTTGCAGCTCTACCAGGATATATAAGGGATTGAATTTGGGACCTTGTCGCATGCAAAAAGATCTGCTCTGTGACTGAGTTTCCCCCTGAACAGCTGGGCCCTGATACACTGCTTTAATACACATGTATCCTTGCCAGCTATATCAGCACCTATTCACTATCAGCACTGATCAACATGAAATCACGAAAACAATGCAGCTGTCACAGGTGACACAATTCACATAAAGGAAGGATGAATATGATCCATGCAGTGTGGGATCTTCTTTCAGGTTTCTTACACTTGTAGTTTCGCATTAAACACAATGGGAAATCTCTTAACTATTACAATTTAGCAATAAAATAAGAGGCTATGAAATCCTTTCCTTGAGAGGTTAGTAAGAAAAGCCTGAATAATGACTTGCAGGGTATAGATGTACTTTGGATTAAAAATCCAATATTCTACACCAAGAAAAGTTCAGTTCTGTATCTACAAATTATGAAAATCGGACAATTTTGCATATGGCTTCTGAGATGACAACCTTACTTTCAAAGGGATAAGAAATTTGGGGGGTTGCTTTTTTAAAAATAGAAACACGGATCCTTAGGTAACTGAATTCTGTGCATGGTATCAAATGTCATACACAGTTTTGAGTATTTCTCAGGAGCAAGACAGCTCATTGCAGTTACTCCAACTTCGTGGTTCTATAAATGGCTGCCTATGTGCCAAGAAACAAAAATATTACTCAAACAAATGAGAGCAATTTTGTTGCTTACAAGAAGCTGTGGATTCTTTAGTCCAACTGCATCCTTCAGTGAGGACAGAAAGAAGTAATTGCTTGAACTGGAGAGTTCTTCACCCTTAAGGTAAAAGGTGACAACACAGCTTTGTCTAGTACAATTTCCACATCTTTTCAGAAGCTCACTGATGGGCTCCTTGTAGATGGGGGCACCTGCTCCTCCCTTAAGGACCACACCCTCTTCAGCCAAGGTACACACTGGCTCCATCAAACTCCAATCATGCAGACTGACCTGTAGGGCACATTAAGAGATCAAGGCAGTACAAACAGATTATTAATGCTTGCTTTCCATTTATAAAACCCAGGTATTCAACTCAGTTCAGCACATGTTTGCATGTCTCATATTAAAATTAATTGGATTTAAAAGAACTTTGTTTTGGCAGAAACATGCCTCTTTATTAAGGCAATAATGCTACATTATTCACTTGCAAAATTCAGTATTTACACTTCACTTTTTAAAAACTCAAAACACAATGTTAATTCTTAACTGAGAGTATTTCATTTATTTATTCCTTTGTATGTACTAGGGCTGGACTTCATTTTGCTACAGAGCTGAATGGGAGCGAGGTGGGGGCCATTTGAGCCAAAACTCCACTGTGAAATGGAAGGGGATGAACTGATTCAAAGGACAGAAGAGGAGGCTTCTGACACACACACCCCACTGGCTTTCTTGTTATGTTTTTAAATGTTTAAAGCCAGAGGCTTTGCTACAGCAGCGGAGCTCTGGCTGCTGATTCTTCCTTCTCAGATTGCAGAGGAAGGAAGAATAGTGCTGGCAGCAACCACAGCCCTGTTTTGTTTTTTAAAAAAAGAAAAAGTGGAAGGGGGGGCTCTTCTCCCCCCCCCACAACTGTAAGACCTTTCTCTCAGAAACAGTTTCAGTAGTCAAATTGCAGCCTCTGAAACAGAACCAAAACAGCCACCATCAACTCTCAACCTATCAATGGGGTAACAAATGGACTCCTGTTTCTCGCACATGCACACGCACAACATACAACTAAATGTTGCAGTGTATTCCTAATCCTCAACACAAATTATTCAGCCAGCATCCTGAATGTTGTTCTCTTTGACACTTGTAGAGGACATCATTTTTTTCCTTTTCATGCTCCTGATACCTTCCACCTCAGTGCTGAAGAGTTCAGCATAGTGGCTGGTACCTATTGGGGCTGACACGAGGGTGGAAGGCAATGACAGGTGGAGTGACCCATGGCTCGTAAGCAAGGGTTGGGGTTTTTTTGGAAAGCAGGTTATATTTTTGGGACAACCCACGTGTGGTTTTATATATAGGTATAATTTTGTTCTCTCTTTTCTGGTATTACTATGTGATGCTATCTTAAGAGTTCATGAGACTATCTGTATGTTTATATCAACAGCCCCATAATTCAATTAATAACAAAACAAGAAGGCAGGCAGGTGAGGGGCAGACCAAGGTTGGTGGGGCAGGGCCACGTTTGCCCTACTGGACCAACCTCCTCCGCTTCTGGCCCCAAATCTGAATGTGTTATTGTTATATAGCTGGAAGGGAGGGGGAGGAGAGGTGGGGCTTTTTTTAACCTTACCGCATGCTCACCTCTAACATTAATGCTCACCTTCAAATACTAAAAACTGTCAGGGCCTCAAGCAGGTCAATTCCTGCTCTTTTCCCTCCACTGCTCTTGTCTTCAATGGGCACTTTTGACTTTCTACAACTGCCTTTAACCACAGACTTCATTGCTCAGCTCCCACAGTCTGCTTGACTTCCAGGTTGTTTATATCAATTTTTTCTCTTCTGGGTTAGAAGTGAGGGCTGCCCATGGGGGTGGGGGGAATGGAGAATTTCAGGATTTTAGCATAGGGCACAGTAGGGTAGACTGGGCAGAGCGTGTCCCTCCCCAAAAAAGATAGCCACAAAGACAGTGGCCCCCTGTCTTTTCATTCATTTTGATTCAAGAAGTTCCCTCTCCAGATACTGTCTTGAATTACTCTTGGATTTTCAACATTTGATAGGGTATGTGAGAACTGCTCCCTTATTTTTGGGTGACACTAATTCTTTTCCAAATTGATAGATTTGGAAATGGCTCACCCACCCATTTGCTATCATTAGGAATATATTGTTATGGGTTTGCAGATTGAGATAGATGATTTCTATGAGTCTCCTTCTAGCCTCTGATTCAAAAAAAAAGAAGTCTCCTTTGTTAGTCTAATAGAGTGGCCAGGTGGGTTAATGGGTCTATCAAGTGCCGATTAACTGGCGAATGGGCCAGGGAGATCCTATTGCTATTGAAACTTCAGGAGAGTCCCCTCCCCATCCCAAGACCAAAAGACAGGCTTGTGTTTTTAGTTGAGTCTGAGGAAAGGCTGGGAACTGGAGAGAGACAGAGAGGCTGGTTCCCTGCACCACAACTTTAGGATGCCTCCTGTAAGCCTGATGGAAAAACAAGATCCATTGGACTGCTGCTGCTTTGAATTCCTCCATCTTAAGCTCAGGTTGGAATGTGTGGAATCTCTGCTATCTTTTCTGTGCCTACTGAAGACCTTCCTCTTTCAACAAGCCTTTTAAGTTGAGACCTTATCCCAGTCTGTGCCTGTGTTGGAATTGCTTTTTAATATGTTTTTAACCTTTCTTTAAGATTTCTTGAAAGCTTTTTAAAAAATGTTTTTAAAGATGTTTTGTTTTAATGTATTTTAAAGTCTATTTTTATGATGTTTTAAAGTGTTTTTAGTGCTTTTGTTTGCCGCCCCGGGCTCCTGCTGAGAGGAAGGACGGGATATAAAAATAATAATAATAAATAAATTAAATAAATGAAGACATCACAGTCTCTGCTGATCTTCTTTCCAATGAAACCAAAGTCTGGGTAAGTGCAGGGACTCCTGGAGATTTCTCAGCGCTCGGAGATTGGGGTGGCGTGCAACAATATGTATATGGAGAAGATAAATTTGCAAGCAAATCTGGGTTACGGAAACTTGCATGGAAGCTAGTTAGATTAATCTATTTAAAAACCCATTAGGCTCCAAACGTTTGCAGTCTTTCTTAGGAGTAAGCCCCATTGCACTCAGTACAACTTACTTCTGAGGAATCTATTATGCACAGGATCATACTGTCAGATGAATGAAATGGTAATCCTAATACAGGCGTTGGGAACCCTTGGCCCTCCAGATGTTGCTGAACGACAACTCCCATCATCCCTGGCCATAAGCCACACTGGCTGGGGCTGATGGGAGCTGTAGTCAGCAACATCTGGAGGTCTAAAGGTTTCCCACCTCAGTCCTAATGTGTCGTCAAAGCATTTTCAAAAATATATAACTACTTATAAAAACTGCAGATGGCAAACACCATGTTAGCATTGTCCCCTCCGTTCTCAAAGATGAAATACTGTCTTTTTAAAGATGGCTGCTTCTGTGACATACACCTGTGCCTTCTGAACAAACAAAAAATAGAATTTGTTTCCCTTAAAAACTATTTTTATATGCAAATTTAACCAATCCATTAAAACAGGAGGTCGTTAACCTGTGGTCCCTCCAGACAGCTCCCTATATACCTGGCTATTGGCCATGCTGGCTGGGGGCTGATGGGAGTTGGAAGCCAACAACATCTGGATGGCCACAAGATTTCCACCCACCTCTGCATTAAAACAAATTCCATTAATCAACTAAGTTGTGTTTTTGTTTTGTTTTAAAACATCCTCCTGGATTCTTTCCAGATCCAACTTCAATAATTAGGCAAAGCAGAACTTACTCTGAGTGTCAGCTCATAGTCTGAGTGAAGATCTGAGATACCGTATATGTAGAGGACGTCTTCAGCCTCATGGGCCACCGGCAAAAAAGGAGCAAAGAAACGCTGGGCAAAATAATGGAGCATCTTCCACTTGCCGCCATATTCTGAGAAGGTTTCCAAAGAAGAAGAAATATTACTCATACCCTGAAATGACCTTGCTCCTACTGTGCAACCATTCCAGTTAAGAGGCCTGTTTTCTTTTCAATAGTCAGAAGCAGGTTCGTTCATAAATTACCTGAGGAACATGGCTCTCACATTTATTTATTTTTACATGTTTTATATACTGCTTAATCCACAAAGACCTTTAAGTGGTTTATATAAAACAAAGCATTCTCTCTCGATCTGTATACACCTTATCTTACATATAATATTTTTCTCAGGCTGTCATGCTGTAGTTTGCAGAGGTCACCAGCTGTTGCAGGGCTCCATGGTGCATATGATGAAACATGCTATACAGGGCAGCCTTTCCCAACCTTTGGGTCCCCAAATGTTGTTGGACTACAACTCCTATCAGCCCTAGCCAGCATGGCCAATGGTCAGGAATTATGGGAATTGTACTGGAGGGCTGTAGAAAGTGGAGTCCCTCAAGGATCGGTATTGGGACCTGTACTTTTCAACTTGTTCATTAATGACCTAGAATTAGGAGTGAGCAGTAAAGTGGCCAAGTTTGCTGACGACACTAAATTGTTCAGGGTTGTTAAAACAAAAAGGGATTGCGAAGAGCTCCAAAAAGACCTCTCCAAACTGAGTGAATGGGGGGGAAAATGGCAAATGCAATTCAATATAAACAAGTGTAAAATTATGCATATTGGAGCAAAAAATCTTAATTTCACATATACGCTCATGGGGTCTGAACTGGCGGTGACCGACCAGGAGAGAGACCTCGGGGTTGTAGTGGACAGCATGATGAAAATGTCGACCCAGTGTGCGGCAGCTGTGAAAAAGGCAAATTCCATGCTAGCGATAATTAGGAAAGGTATTGAAAATAAAACAGCCGATATCATAATGCCGTTGTATAAATCTATGGTGCGCCCGCATTTGGAATACTGTGTACAGTTCTGGTCGCCTCATCTCAAAAAGGATATTAGAGTTGGAAAAGGTTCAGAAGAGGGCAACCAGAATGATCAAGGGGATGGAGCGACTCCCTTACGAGGAAAGGTTGCAGCATTTGGGGCTTTTTAGTTTAGAGAAAAGGCGGGTCAGAGGAGACATGATAGAAGTGTATAAAATTATGCATGGCATTGAGAAAGTGGATAGAGAAAAGTTCTTCTCCCTCTCTCATAATACTAGAACTCGTGGACATTCAAAGAAGCTGAATGTTGGAAGATTCAGGACAGACAAAAGGAAGTACTTCTTTACTCAGCGCATAGTTAAACTATGGAATTTGCTCCCACAAGATGCAGTAATGGCCACCAGCTTGGATGGCTTTAAAAGAAGATTAGACAAATTCATGGAGGACAGGGCTATCAATGGCTACTAGCTGTGATGGCTGTGCTCTGCCACCCTAGTCAGAGGCAACATGCTTCTGAAAACCAGTTGCCGGAAGCCTCAGGAGGGGAGAGTGTTCTTGCACTCGGGTCCTGCTTGCGGGCTTCCCCCAGGCACCTGGTTGGCCACTGTGAGAACAGGATGCTGGACTAGATGGGCCACTGGCCTGATCCAGCAGGCTCTTCTTATGTTCTTATGTTCTTACTCCTACAAGAACTGGGTACCCAAAGGTTGGGAAAGGCTGATATAAGGCATACAAAGTTATGTATGCACGCTCAAGAAATGTGACAATTCATCCCAAAAGCAGATGACAGCATCACTGGAATCCAAGCAATTAAAGTGCTGTATTTCAAGAGACTGCATTGCAGAATAAGATACGGCTGATGCCATAGAAGGGAGAGGAAGCAGCAAGTCAGGCACCCTCCATCCTGCCTGACTACACCTCCAGATAAGAGGCCTCCTCCCTCCAGATACCAACTGTCACTGTTGAGGCCACTAGATGGAGAGGATGTAGCAGTCCTTCCAATTTGCTTACAGCTATTAATTTTACCTGCTAAACTTTGTAACTAAAAATTAGATCTGTTTGTTTTCCTTCTCCCTCCCAAACCCTTTTTCTTTTGAGCTGTATCTTTTTACAGGGCAGGGACTGTCTTATTTCTGAACTTTACAGCAGCCTTTTTCTGCTGAAGAGTAGGGCAGAAATGCTTAAACTAAATAAAGAATAAGGGATGGTGATTCAGGATAAAGACAGAAAATAAAAGGGGATAAGATCCCTAGTTTTTAAGTATTCCCTGAAGCTCTTCTCACCAACAGAGCAGGCAGCTCGTTCTTCTCTGAGACTGGTGCTAAATTAATCATGCCACATCACAAAGGCATTATTTCCTTGTGTCTGTACCATAATCATGCATCCAGAAGCTATTATTCTCTCTAATAGCTGCTGGTTTCAGCTCACTGGATGTTGTAAGTGCTAGGTGTGATGTGAAAATGAGTCATCTCTTCCAAGTAAAATGTGTGATCTGAATCAGGTATGTCAAGGTGACATTAACACAGAATGGAAGCTCAGAAAACGCTGGTTGCAATTTGCTTTTCTTCTCCAAAAAGATACTGCCTGCACACAGTGGCTATTGCAATCCCATATGGGTGGACTAACTTGGAAGCAATAATAACCTGAAACTCCTCACACTATGCAGGCTGCAGGAGGCGCAGAGGTGAGACAGCAATTCCCCTCTCCATTGGCCTGGCTAAGTCCTACTGGCATTTGGCTGCTTCTCCTCTAAAGGTGACTCCTGAACTGCCCATCCCAACTGGCAAAGTACCCTCTCTGTAGCATTATGCAGGAGTTGGTACCTGCACTTGCTTATTTGTCCTGCTCCCTTCCACCTTGTTCTTTTAAGTTTTGTATCATGTATTTATTAGGGCACCTCCACACCAGAGCTTGGAAAAGTTACTTTTTTGAACTACAACTCCCATCAGCCCCAGCCAGCATGGCCACTGGATTGGGCTGATGGGAGTTGTAGTTAAAAAAAGTAACTTTTCCAAGCTCAGCTCCACACACCCTTTTATTGTGCATTCATGATTATCTGTGCTCATGATGTGTGGTTATACGGAATCTCACTTTCAATACTGTTTGTGCCCGCATGAGCTTTGGAACAGACATACTGCTTTGTTTCCAATAGGTGCGTGCCCATAGTTTCCTGCTGTGGGTTGTGGAGGGACAGGGCATTCCTAGCATGCGAATGATGGATCACACCCATTTCCTTTCTTTTTTAAGAAGGCTGGAAAGTCAGAAAAAAGGCTGGTAGTATTCCTGTGGGGGCATGTCATGACCATATTCCTGAAGCTGAACCTCAGAATAAGAGTTGGAAGGCATCTTAAAAGGGCATCTAGTCCAACTCATTGCCCATAGAGGAAATCCACTACTACAGCATTCCTAACAGGTGGTCTGTGCTCACAAAAGTCTAACAAAGGAGAATCCTTCACCTTCCAAGGCAGTCTGTTCCAATGTCAAACATCTTTGAAGTTCTGAAGTACCAGAAGTTCTTCCTAATCTTTAATCTGAATCTTTTTTTCTTGTAATTTGAACCCATTGGTTTGGGTCCTACTCAACGGAAAACAAATTTGAGCCCTTCAAGTATTTGAAGGTGGCTATTGCCACAATTAAAATAGGAAGCCTCTAATCAACCATAGTTTACCATGTCATCTTGTTGGAAGTTGGTTTAATATCCTGGCCTGTTCCAAAGCCGGTAACCATAGCTTCCTGGTTCACAGAAACAGAAAATGATGGTTTATTAGTGGTTTCCAGGTTTACTTGCAGCTTGCACAAAGGGAGGAGCAAAGGGGCAAAAGACTTGTGCATATTTCAGTTTTCTAAGTCAATATATGATTGTGCAAACTGGGCCACTGAATCATCTTAATCTACTGCTACAGAATTGGGCGCAGCTGAGAAGTCAGAAACGTCTTGGTATTCATACTTTTAAAAATGACAATTTGTAAGAGTCTCTCAGACAGTCAAGCACTAATTTAAATTGATATTTCTTTAATTTTTCAACAATTATTAAATATCTCCAGAAAGGAAGAGACCGTTCAAACCAAATAATGACATCCTGTATGACAGCAAAGGCTAAATCTAAGACTTAATTAAAGGCTTGGTTTTTACTATCTCCTAATTTATTTCCCTTGCAAAGAAGCAATCTAGCAGGATGACATGCAGGCTGAATTAGCTCTTCCTGGGACACAAAGGAAACAGAGCTGATGAAGACATGCCCCACGCCCCACCCCCAGCAGCAGCTGACGTTGTAGGAGCCAGACTTTAACATCAAGCCTTATCCAAGGGGTAGCCAATGCGGTGCTCTTCAGATATTCTGTAGCCCAACTCCCAGCAGCCCCAGCCAACATGGTCAATGGCCAGGGACAATGACAGGTTGTCTGCAACATCTGGAAGGCACCACATTGGCTACCCCTGGGATAAGGCTTGATGTTAAAGTCTGGCTCCTACAACATCAGCTGCTGCTGGGGGTGGGGCGTGGGGCATGTCTTCATCAGCTCTGTTTCCTTTGTGTCCCAGGAAGAGCTAATTCAGCCTGCATGTCATCCTGCTAGATTATTTGGCCTGAAGTGGCTAAAAAGATTAGTGTGTTATAAGGCCTTTGACAAAATGCTGCAAGTTCACTGTTAATTTGTACTAGAGAATTTCCAGTGCCAGACTAAAGCTGAGAAGACCTTGGGTGGTGTCTAATGAAGTAGCTCCGTTAGCACAAGAACTTCTGACTGCACAACAGAACGTCCTCCTCCTCTCCTCTCCCTGTACACCCCCAACCCTCCAGAACAGATTTGAAGAGGGTGCAGGGGATAAGTGGGGAGAGGAGAAGAGAGGAGGGGAAGTTCCATTGTGCAAACAGAAATCCTTGCATGAATGGAACTACTTTGTTGGATACCACCCTCATAAAAATAAAGCATGTATTTTAAGGGAGCCCAAATCTTGCTTTGGCCTAAGAAGACTTACCCAAAGAAGCCCAGGAAGGACCCTGCCAGATATCATTGAGTTGCCAATACAGCGCGCCCATGGTTCGTCCCTCCCCGCTGATTATCTCGCTTTGGCTGCGACGATAGAACTCCGTTTCTGTTTTTATGCACTGAGCCTGCATAACCTAAATCACCCCCCCCAAAAAAAAGTATAATATCAGTATTAAGTTTTCATGAATTGTGAAATATCTGGGACTGGTCTGCATAAACAGCAGATCATATAGTAAAAGTTTTCCTGGATTGTACCACTTCAATTTGTAAGTGGCAGCTTGCATGATTCAAATGCTCCTTTAAAAAAGATGTCACTCAAATACACATTCAAAATTAGAAAGAGTCTTCTGACACTTTAAAGACTAACAAATGTTCTCATGGCATAAGCTTTCATTGATTAGAGCTCCCTTCATCAGATGCATGATCCTCAGTGGTCAAGTATATGGGTATAAAAGGGGACAGGGAATATAAAGGCTGGTGTTAAACGGCAATGGGATGGAAAAATGCAGTCAGTGACAAATCAGTAAGAGTTTAAATGTATGCAAAATTACCTTTCACAACAAAATGTGTGAATAAATTTAATGTCCAATTCTATTGTCACTTTACTCCACAATGCTACGGTGAGTGTCTAATTACTAGCTACTAATACTGACAAGGGTCATTTTGCATCCATTCAAACTCTAGCTGAATTAGTGCTTTTGCATCTCATTGCCAGTTGACTCTGGCCTTTACAGTTCTCCCCTTCCCCTTTATACCCATATCCCTGGCAACTGAGGATCACACTCCATGCATCTGCTGAAGTGGGCTCCAGCCCACAAAAGCTTATGCCACAACAAAAATGGGTAGTCTTTGAGCTCTGAAAGACTTTTTGTTGTTTTTGCTGTAACAGACTAACCCTCCAGAAATTCAAAACTAGGATACCAGGGAAAAGGTTATTTATTGTACTACACGTTTCCACCACAAGATCTTCAAGGTGACTGACAATTCAAGATAAAAGATTATGAAAAGCTCAGTATTGTACCTGTATGTATTGCAGTAAACTAACTTGATATTTTATATGAACGGGTGATTTATAAATATTTTTTATAAATAAATAAGTATGACGCCATCTAAAAGCCTACAAGTCAAACAAAGGCTAACAGCAGCAACAGAACAGTAGATCACAATATCACTTAATAAAGTCTTGAGAAAAATAGAAGAGTTTTCACTTGGGGTAGGCACCAAGGAAATATTTATGGGGAAATTTCACAGTCAAGGTGCCACCACAGGGAAGTCTGTGCCCATGGCTTAAGCTAGAATTCTTTCCCGACATCTCATTTACTTATGTGCAGAATTTTCTGGTGGAAGTATTTAAACATGTGACTTTCAACACACATGCATACAAATGCACTGGCAGTCTGAACTGGTACAGTGTAGCAACAGTTTTACCATATGAGCTGTTGTTTGTACAGTATAGACTACTTGTTAAAGTAGCTATGGCTGCATGCTGAAATTTGGGGGGGTGGGAGTGGGGAACAACACATGCTGTAGGAGGGGTGGCTAAACTATTACCCTCCAGATATTATGGGACTACAACCCCCACCATCCCTGACTATAGACCATGCTGGCTGGGGCTGATGGGAGCTGAAGTCACACTGGAGAGCCACAGGTTAGCCACCCATTTTATTTATTTTATTTTAAAATATTTATATACTGCTCTTCATTAGAATAATACCAGAGCTGTTCACAAAATATAAGCAAATGCAATACATATTAAAAATTATAAACCACTATAAAACTACACCCACTGTAGACAGCAATATATATTATTCCAAACTGGGAACGAGTAGTCAGCAAAGGCCTGGCTAAGTAGATATGTCTTAAGCTGGCTCCGAAAGCACATCACAGTCGACACCTGCCTTATTTCAGAGCGGAGGGAGTTCCACAGTGCTGGCATCACCACAGAAAAGGTAGTAAGGTTCTCTAGTAAGAAACAGAACCAGGGTGTTGTAGCGCTTAAAGTTCTGAACCAGGATTGGGAAGAACCAGGTTCAAAACCACACTCGGGGATTCTTTCCTTACAGGTTGTGAGAATAACCTGAGGGAGGAAAAAATAATCTTGTTATGTCATCCTGAAGGATGGGATAGAAATGGAGTATTAAGGTGGTAGGGTCATAGGAACATAGGTAATTGCCTTACATCATCAGACCATTGGACCAATATTATTATTATTATTATTATTATTATTATTAGATTTATATCCCGCCCCAGTAGGAGCCGAGGGCAGCACTGAGCCATTGAGCTCAGTACCATCTACAATGACAGGCAGAAATTCTCCAGGGTTTCAGACTTCCCAGTCTTACCTGGAGATGCCAGAGACTGGACCTATTTGATTGAATATGTTAGCAGGTCAAGTTCAAGGTGATGTTCTTAGCATATAAGGCCCTAAACTACTTGGGACCTGGTTACTGGAGGTAGTGCGTTCTCCCATACAGGTCTGCCCAGTCACAAAGATCTTCAGATAGGCTGTCCTGTTTGTTCCACTGAAATCAGGGGGAAGGCCTTTTCTGTTGTGTGCCCAGCCTTTGGAGTTCTCTCAATAGAGCATAAGAAGTGTCCTGCTCAATCAGGCCTAAGGCTCGTCTAGTCTAGTGCTCTGTTGTCACAGGGGCCCAACAGATGCTTATGAGAAGCCAAAAAGCAAGACGTGAGTGCAACAGCACTGTCCCTACTTGTGATCTCCAGCAACGGGGTATCCAAAGGCATCCTGCCTCTGACAGTGAAGGTAGAACCTAGCCATCATGGCATTAATAGCCTTATCCTCCATGAGATTGTTTAATCCTCTTCTAAAGCCATCCAAGTTGATATCACTACACCTTGTGAGAGCAAATTCCAAAGTTTAACTATTCAGTGCGTGAAGAAGTACTTTCCTTTGTCTGTCCTGAAAAAGTCTCTCTGTTCACCCTCTCCACACCATGCATAATTTTATACACCTCTATCATGTCATCCCCCCAACTCACCTTTTTTCTAAACTAAAAAGCCTCTCTCCTGTAGCTTGACAGGTGCCGACCTTAATTGTGTTTCATTATCTGTTAAAGACCGATTTCTTTCATCAAGCATTTGCTGATTTTAATACCTACCTTTGATGATTTTGTATAATATTGTTTTAATACGTTTTGTAAACTGCTCTGGAGTTTGATAACGAAGGGTGGTAAAATAAATATTTTAAATAAACAGACAAACAAACCTGGGAACTTCGGCATGTAAAGCACATGATCTACTACTGAGCCTTACCTCATCTCGATTTAGCAATCCTCATAGACTGTGTGAGAAGGGAATCAAACCATCATCATACCACCATCAACAGAATATTATAGATAAAAATCAAAGTCTTTCAAGAACTCTTTTGAGGTCATCAGCTGTTGCGGGTAAGCACAAGTGGTTTCTCAAGCAATTTCTAACGGACAGCTTCATACATTATATTCTCACAGCACAAACATAATCCCTTGATAGGAAAATATATTTTTACTATTGTGTGTGCAGTGCTAAGTTAATGTTTCACCATGTATACACAGACCTGACAACCAGCATATGCACAATCTGTTTTCACAAAGCAAAGAAAAACAGCCAGATCACACTTTATAAGCGATAGTGCACATGCATTTTCCCATAAGGGGTGTAGGGGTAAGGAGCCCAAAGGTAATTTTAAATTCTGTTGTTTGGCTCAGGAATTAACTACTGTGTAATTCGAACACTTGACACAATTTTCACAATTTTGTACCAGGTTCTCTGCAATACGTGCTGTATATGCAACCATGATTGTGGCTTCATTTATTTATTTAAAACGTCTAAGATTTTGAAAAATACTTACCTGAGTGAGGTAGATTAAATGTTTGAAGTTCTTGAGGGGGTTTGTTTCCTGTGGCAGCTTAAAATGGAGGCCTGCCTGTTGAAGCATTTGGTCGTTGCCCTTAGCATGGTGCTGCCGATGCAGGGAGAAGTTGCTTGTGTAAGACCAGTCCTCCTCGGATGATACCTGTGGTTAAAAAGAAAACAAAATGTATACACATAGTCAGACAGCAAAATTTATTTGCTAAAAAACATTGGTCGTCACAAAAATGCGAAGAGTATTGAGGTACATCTTAGCCTAAATCATCCCCAGGATCCCATATTGTACAATGAAATTTTGTCTAATCTGTTTCGCTGCTAAAGCAAACATAAAAACCTTATATGCGGTGCATTTATCCCCTTCCATCAGCAAGTAACATTTTTTTCTCCTTACTCTTCAAGAAGGAAACTCTCTTTGAAGAATCCTCTTGGGAATTCCATTCCTAGGAGAATTATACAGGGAGCAATACAGTACATAACGAACAACATCATCTTCCACCTTCCCCGGCCACAAATACATAAGCAATGATTTACAGATATTCTAGCATATATCCCATCTAAATATGCTTTGAGCAAAGTCTGAAATCTCAAAGCTGTAAAAGCCTGCATGCAGATAATGTATACATGTACAAATCAAAAAAGAACATAGCAAATGGCCATTTAGTCTATGGGTGGAAGGCCTGCAGCCCAAATACACCTCTGTCTGGCCTCTGGAATTTTTCCTCAGGCCACACTCCTCCCTGGCCCTGTTCTTACCCCAAATGGTTTTGCCTGGCTGTAATGTGTCCTTGAACTCTGATAATGCCTCTTGTTTGTCTGGATGGAGAACAGAGAGGGGTGAGTGTGTGTAGAAACTATTCCACTGTATAAAAGTAAAATTCACATCCATTGCTCCACCCACTTTTGCCTTGACTACACCCACCACTGGCCTGTGGAAGGTTGCCCAGAAGAGAATGCGGTTCTGGGCTAGAAAAGATTCTCCACCCCTGATTTTCACCCATGAACTTGTCCTTTATGTGCTAGTATGTGCTAGTACAGAACAGGCCCAGGTTCAAATCACTAGGTGATCTTGGGCCAGTTACTGTCCGTCAGCCCAACCTAACTCACAGCATTGTTGTGAGAATGAAATGAAGGGGGAGAATCATGTACATGGCCTTAAGCTCTTTGGAATATTTATATTTATTGTTATCATCATTATCATCATCATTATTATTGCAAAGTCCTGTAGAAAAGCATCTTGGGCAGAGGCAATTTGTCAAAAGCAAAAGGATAAGGACAAGTTAAAGACAGAACCAACTGGCGATGAGACACACTGTCCCCAAAAAGGTGATACTTAAGTGCTTTACTACAGGTATATGTCTCATTTGTTTCAATGAAATAAAAGACTGCCTGTTGTTCTCTGTGTTACGCCCTGAGCCAGGAATGGGAATTCTTGTCTTCTGATCAAACGTTCTTTTGTCAGGTAATTACACTCTGGTTGTTTAGTACACTCAAATGATACATTTCCTTCCAGGAAAGGAAATTACTCAGATCAACTCAAGCTTTCAGTGCCATAATACACATGTGGAACTTGGTTCTCAGACAGTCTTGCAAAGCACTTTACACAACTACAAACCCACACAGCTCATTTTAAATTGGTACAATCTTGCTGGCGTTTAAACACTTCTAAGTTCCACTGATTTCAACTGGAGAAAGTTAAGCCCTGTGCAGACTTGACAGTAGCCATGTGATTGTACGAACTGCCTGCAGGCAACCAGACAGGGGAGCTTTGCAAAACTCATTTATGACATCAATCTTTTTTGTCTTGCAGGCCACAAATGGCAGACATAGCTATGCCTGGGCAAGCAGGTGACTAAACATTTTTTGCAGGGCAGTAATGTCTGTAGGCTTACTAGCAATACTGAATTTGTGCATCATTCTGCTACTGGAATCAACAGACTTACAGCAACCTTTGCATACAGGGCCCTTTTTATTATACATTTATGATTATTTGTGATCATGATACTATTGGGGTGGTCATACACAATCCTGCTTTCAATACTCTTTGCACCTGCAAAAGTTTTGGGGCAGTCCTACTACTTCACTTCCAGTCAATGCACATCCTATAACTTTCTGCAACTTTTTATACTGCAAATGTTCAATAATGTGGTAGCACTGGAGAAGCATCACAGAACAACTAATGAAGCAGAATTATTATTGTGCCAAGAACATGCTTCAGAATGCATCCACAATAAAACACCAGTCTAGAGGGGCCCTTAATGTGCAGGGGGAGGGGAGGTTAAACACAAATTGTATAGTGGGAGGGGATGATAATTAAGGGAGTCAGAGCAGGCACAGAGAGGGAATGTAACTCTCTTCTCCCCTGCTGTGGTCCTGAGGAACATCCCTCTATTTATTTATTTAGAAAGTTTATAAACCACTTGATCAAAGACTTCTCTAAGGGGCACACAAATAAAACTAAAAATAAAATCCACAAACAAATTAGAAACAAATACACATATAAGACCATCATCATTAAAAACAAAGATAAAACCAATTAAAACAAATGTAGGTAACTAAAAATTGTATGTCTCAGTAGGCTTGCTGAAAGAAGTTAAGTTTTCAGTGTCTAAAACGGCGTAGCAAGGATGCCTGCCTAATGTCAATAGGCAGGGAGTTCCAAAGCACACGTGCTGACAGACTAAAGGACTGACTCCTCACAAACACAGAACAGGCATTATGTGGCACTTGTAGAAGTGCAAGTGCCATATATGAAAACAACTGAATAGGCATGTAAGGGGCTAGTTAATCCCTTAAGTAAACTGGTCCCAAGAACTAATATTTGCTCTGGGGTGGGGGAAATCAACAACTGTTTGATCCAAAAAGGTCCTTTTTATGTTCAAAGAATTTGCAACAGAGGGAAAGGATCAAAATTCTTACCTGTGCTAAGGTACTGAAGGAAGGCCAGGACTGAAAGCCATACTCCGAGGCAAACCGTGGTCTGGGGTAGGTGGTCCAATCCCAGCAGTCACTCAGGTAGTTGTAGTAATGAGTATCTCCATAATGAGTGTCATAAGGATTATGGGCCAGCCAGCCTTCCTTGGCCGACTCCACACCATTGGTAGGGCTGGAAGTAATATACGGGCGAGTCTCATCTTCCTAGGTTTAAAAAACACAAGACAATACATGAAATGGGGCTAAGAGATAATAAAGGATTTCCATCCTTTTTAAAAAAGCTATGACAGACTTGAGTTGAAAAGCAAGCAAATAAAAAAGATTCTGAATTGGTGAATGAGTCACTGCTTTTTTTCTAACTATGCTGGATGAATTCTGCTCTGCTAACACAAAATAAATATCTGTTTCCTGGAATCATACTCAGCTGCAAGAAACAATCCTCAGCATTCAAAGAAAGCAATCTGCTCAGAAAAATATTACCTCCAGACTATGAGACAAGTACTAAGGAAACCACTGCGCATGGCATATGAGGAAAAATATGCACATTTTAGGAAAAAAATGTATAGTCAGCTTCCATCAGAAAGCAAAACTGATTCGGTAGACAGACTCTCAAGGTCTTTGCAGACAATGAGTACACAGTCATTTCCCATGTGTTAAGGATAGTCCATATGTCTTTCTTCCGGGTTGCAGAGATACCACTATTTTCATACATATTTATACTTATATATGCCCAACTACTATGGACAGTTTATAGTAAAACAATTAAAACCATATAAAGAATAAAACAAAATGTGAAATTTGAATAAAAGCAGCAGCAGCAAACAACATCAATACAAAGTACCACAAACGTTTTAAGATTGAAAATATTTTAGAGTTAAAGGAAGTGGGAAGATAAAAAAAGTATTCAGCTGGTGCCAAAATGACCGTAATGTGGGCACCAGATTAAGGTGAGCCTTTCTGGGGAGAACATTCTACAACTGATGTGCCACCACCAAAAAGGCCCTCTACCACTCCCCAAAATATCACCTTTCACCACAGCTAGCTTATTCATTGCTGTTGTGCTGAACCTCCCCAGAGTCTGTTCTCCACTTCAGTAATAGAAGTTGACTTCTATCCATCTAAAAGGTAAGATTCTTTGCTTCTAAAGCAAAGGAGAGCTTCATACCAAGCAGCAAAAGGAGCAAGATCATAGCTCAGTGGTAGAGCATCTGCTTTGCATGCAGAAGGTCTCAGGTTCAATCCCCAGTATCTCCAAGTAGGGCTGGAAATGTCTTCTGTTTCCTGTCTGAAATCCTGGAGAGTCACTCCCAGTCACCGTAGACTATACTGAGCTAGATGGAACAATAGTATAAGGCAGCTTCCTAAAAGACCCAATACATACAGTACCACATACAAAGACACAAATACCCACATTAACACACACACACACAAAATACGCACCTATCTTCCCATTATCAAGTGGAGCTCAGATCACATGGCATTGCACAGGGCTTGGCATTGCAAAAAGTTGCATCCCTGATCTGGCAAGAGTAGCCTAGATGTAGATAAACTTTTCTGCTTGTGGATATTTCTAATCCATCTGTACAGTACACCCCAAAGTGGCATCCATGGGTAGGTCACTTAGCAAGTAACTATGTGATTTGGGCAGCCCCATATGAACAGAGCCTGACCATATGCAAAGGGCCATGATCAATTCCCCTTGCCTGAGAGGCTGGCAAGAAACATGAACAGCAGCAATACTAATGATTTATACATGAATCATTCCTGGCAACATAGAGAAGAAAAGGCTTCACATCCACATAGCCCCTGCCTATACGATGCTATAAGCTCTCATCATCTGTTGATCAAGGGAACAGAGCAACTCCCCTATGTGGAAAGGTTACAACATTTTGAGCTTGTTAGTTTAGAGAAAAGGCAGGTAAGAGAGATTTAATACTAGAACTCAGGGACATCAAATGAAGCTGAATACTGGAAGATTCAGGACAGGCAAAGAAAATACTTCTTCACACAGTTCATAATTAAACTATGAAATTTGCTCCTGCAAGAGGTAGTAAGGGCAACTAATGTAGATGGCTTTCAAAGAAGATTAGACAAATTCATGGAGGATAAGGCTAACAATGGCTACTAGACACAATGGCTAGGCTCTACTGCCACTGTTTAAGGTTGTATGTCCCTGAACACCAGTTGCTGGGAATCTCAGGTGGGAAGACTGCTGTTGCACTTGGGTCCTGCTTGTAAGTTTCCCATAGGCATGTGGTTGGCCACTGAGAACAAGGTCCTAGACTACATGGCCCTTTGGCCTAATCCAGCTGGGCTCTTCTTATGCTAGGAAAGTGTGAGGGAGGAGGAGGACAAAATTCTGATGCTCGCTTCTCTCCTCCACTAAATATTGCTACTCATCTCTTAGGCAGGATAGAACACTACAAACGTAGCATGAAGAATGCATCCAAGGCCATTCCAACCACCACCACCTCTGACACGCCTCCTACATAGGTAGATAAGGAAGATCAACAAGCAGAAACTTGTATCTGCTTCCAGGCTGCTACAGATGGATCAGAGACCCAACCTTCCAACATGCAAAGCTCTCTGCAAACAAGTGCTGGTCCACCAACCATTGGGTGAAAGAACTGAAGGAAGGCATCCACATAGAGAACAAAAACTTTTGCACTGCAAATCATCCTTGAAATTGCACATCAGAGCCAATCAGCCATATGGATTTTCTTCCATATGCATTTTGTGGAGATTCAAACACAAAAACAAAACAATAAGCATGTACATTTAGAACAGGCCTGCACAGCTTGTGACCTAACAAGTCAAATATAGCCTTTCTACCATATATGGAAACCTCCTCTTTGGTTACCTGCTTAGGACTGTCCCCAAAAAAACAAACCATAAAAAGGTGCACACAAGTTATGCTGGCTTGATCTAGAAGAACAAGTAAAATGTACATTTCCTGTTCAATTAAAACACAGATTTCTCAAAAGCAGTTGCATCCATGTGAGGATTGTGACGAAGTTATCAGGTTGGTACCCAAGGACATGATGAGTTAAGAAGAGGATCCTGTTTTCCAGTTAGCAGCTTATCAATTATGTTTAGGTTTCATGACAGTGGAGGCACTCCAATAACATTTGGGAGACTGAAGTAAGCCAGATAAAAAATAACACCGTTACCAATGCATCACAGTTTCCATGACTGATCATAAACTCTTCAGAGGATGATTTCATCTCCTATGTGCTTTTATGAAGTGTCTCAAGAAATTCTATTATCAACTACATTGAATAATTATTCATAATAGCTAGCAGTAGCTATTGCAGATCATGCTCCTCTAGAGCAATGTTC
This sequence comes from Rhineura floridana, assembly GCF_030035675.1. Lineage (NCBI taxonomy): Eukaryota > Metazoa > Chordata > Lepidosauria > Squamata > Rhineuridae > Rhineura > Rhineura floridana. The sequence goes on along the minus strand of NC_084488.1, from coordinate 95,707,374 downwards.
ACAGATGGATAAATGCAAATCTATTTGCTTTCCGCATTAAAGTTGAAAACTAACAGGTAGGTCATTTTGACTAGTTTCATTGAAGGCAGGGATGGGGAACCTGCGGCCCTCTGGATATTGCTGTAGTGTGGACATGCAAAGCACTTTGCAAAGGAAATCAAACAAAATTAAATAATATAGTATATAAAACAATAAAGGAAACCAAAATCAAAACCCATAAAATAAGATTCCAAACAAATTGCCCACCCGCTAACATTCCCACACCTCCACCGGTGCACATTCACCCACACTCATCAGCCCCAGATAGCATGGCCAATTATCAAGGATGATAGGAGCTGTAGTCCAGTAACATCTAGAGAGCCACAGGTTCCCCATCCCTGATTTAACGACACATCAATATGGCAGCTTACCACACTTAACACGGAGCACCTGAAGTGTCCCAGTTGAATGTAGACCCTTTTTCCACTGGAGATACCCTGTGCTCACTTTGGAAAGCCAGCCATTCAGAATACACAATTCTATCTCGGTCCCCATCAGCCACATGGACAGCTTGGGACCACTACGCTGAACTGTTTTGCAGAGATTGAAAATATATGTGCATTAGACAGGAATCTTTCCCAGCCCTTTCTGGAGTTGCTAGGGATTGAACTGTTACATGCAAAGTGGATGCTCTACTGCCCTTTCAAAAAAGGAAGTTTGGAAGAAAGCAGATATGTGAATATGCACTTTTGTGTGTTAGTGGGGGTGTCATGATTGATCTGGGCATCAGCACATAAGTGGATAAATTATTTGCTGACTATAAATGTTGCATGGCACAATTTTGGGAACTTGGTGGGTATATGTGAGGGGGGAAGAGAGAGAGAGATCTGTTCTCTACATTTCTTTCTGTCCATTTTACCTGGCAAGAATGCTTGTGACATGCAAATTGATATCCAGAGCTAAATTCTGTAAAATATGAAGAAGAGACCTATATCTTCAAGCAGTCAAGGACACAGGTTGGCCATGTGCCAAAGAATTACTGATCAGTTGGAGATTCCTGGCACATTCCCAACCACCCTTTATTACTGCAGCATTTAGTACAGCAAACAATGATGCACCCACAACAAGCTCATATGTTTACCTGTAAATATATAAGCAGGCAATTAAAAACTAGAGAGTATGTTAATACACATATTGCATAAGAATCACAAATGTAGAGAAAATATAGAAAATAAAAAATGTTTGTTAGGCCTGATTTGAGCACATCAGTAGACAGTCACAGAGGACAGATGTTTCCAGATTTTGCTTGGTGCATCTTTAATGTTAAGATTTGCCTGCAACATATGCAGACTACCCACTCGTTTCAAACAAAAAGCAGAAAATCAGCAATTCAGAACTTAAAGTGCAACCCTTCATAGACTTCTGAAAAACAGTACTTACAGCAAGAACAATCTCTTGGATATTCTTTACATAAAGTGTGACATAATCCTTGAAATAAATGTGCATCTTTGCACGTGGAATGGAGAACCAGTTGCCTGCAATTGCTGCTTCGTTTTCATTGTTACCACTCCATATAATGATAGATGGATGAGATTTTAGCCTCTTTACCTGAGAAGAAAAGCAAAATCTTTCAACATTTGCATTTTTTTAAAAAAAAGGGGATAAAGTCAGAAGTGATAACAGGTAAAGGACACTGGACTAGAACCTGGGAGACCAGGGTTCAAATCCCCACTCAGCCATAAAGCTCACTGGGTGGCCTTGGGCCAGCCACTGTCTCTCAGCCTAACCTACCTCACAGGGTTGTTGTGAGGATAAAACTGGGAGGGAGAAAACCATGTTTGTATGCCACCTCGAGCTCTTTAAAGGAGAGATGGGGTATAAATGCAATAATAATAATAATAAATATCACCAAGTGTCTTAACAAATCTGCAAATCAGAAACAATTTAAAATGATATTGGCTTTTGAAGTGGATTCAGCTTTACAAGGGATCCAGGAAATACAAAACTAGCCCAGTTTAGGTTTACATGCCTAAACAACAAAACATGTGACATGGCTCTAGGACCAGTTAAAAATTACATTCTTAGCTCCATACTTGAAGGGGAAAACAGAAGAGGGCACTCTCACTGCACCAGCCAAAAACTACAGTATTTACTCACAGCAAGGCAAAGAGGAAGTTCAAACTTCCTTCTGATAAGCCTAACCTGAACAAAATTTAAAAATGTCAAGTCAGGATTATCTGGCACAAGTTTGAGCTCCCTCTTGTTCTGAAGGAATGCCTTCAGAACACAATACTTGAGCTCAAGGATATTTTATGGCCTGATTCTATGATCCAGCAGATCACAGGGATCACACCTAAAGATTTCCAATTCCAGTTTAAGAACAACCATTAATGTTCCTGTCCCAGAGCCTGCCTGTGCTGGATGGGATTTCCACCAGTGTTGCTGTTGGACCCAGGAAGGCAGGAAAAGAAAGATGGGTGGGGGCTTCCCCTCTCCACCTTGTGTTTAAAGCACCCTTGCAACCAGCCTCTCCACTAGTTGTAGACCCATCGCTTGTCAAGCTCGGCAAACCAGAAGATAAGATGGAAAGAACTGAAAGGGAAGGAAGCGATCAGCAATAGTAATGGCGAAAACCCAGGGATGGTGGTAAAAGAGCCAAGACTGCCAGCTCAGAATTACATTGGCATACTTTTGATACCTATGATGACACTATTAAATGTTCGCTCATACAGATTAATCAGCAAACATTCTTATGCCATGTTTATTCAGGTCAGGCAGTGTGTGTGTGCGTTTATCCAGCACCCTCAATGTACAAGGTGCTTCACAAAGTAACCTAACTTAAATATAATAATAAAAGACAAATCCTTGCCCCGATTAACTTGCAAGAAAAATTTCAACAAGAAAAACAGAGCAGACGTCACCAACGTGGTGCCCTCCAGATGTTTTGGACTCCTTGCTGGCTGGGGATGATGGGAGTTGTAGTTCAAAACAACTGGAGAGCACCAGGTTGAGGAACAGATGACAGGGAAAGAAGGAAGAATGAAAGCGAAAAGGAGGGGGATGCTAAACGCATTCATGCATAACTGAACTTTTGTTTCAGCTAGGGATAATAATTAAGTGGCAAAGACACAGGTTTCATGAAAGTGGTGGGGATTGAAAGACGCAAGAGGGTGGTACCACAGAAGGGTTCTGGAAAGGACTTCCAGGCAGGGCTGTGGAGTCAGAGTCGTGGAGTCAGAAGCAATTTTGGGTGGAGTCGGAGTTGGTAGAAATGTACTGACTCCAACTTCAAAATAAAATTAATATTAATATTAATACATTAATATACATTTGCCATTTATGAAGGAGTCAGAGTTGGACAGTAGAAAGATAGAGGAGCCGGAGTCGAAGGTTTGACATACCGACTCCACAGCCCTGCTTCCAGGTGTGTTACCATATCACTGTGGAAGCCTGCTTCCCCTCAGATGATGCTTCTTGCTCGCCATAACCTCCAGCACAGTTTCTCCTGTGGACTCCTGAGATTGAATGGAGAATTTCTATAGTAGGTCTTGTCATCTCCCAGAACAATCTGGGAAGGAGGATCCAGGTGGCAAACTATTCTAAAGTGGGGTGAGAAGAGTCGCTAAGCAGAAGCAGCTGGCCTTGGGAGAAGGTGAACATGCACACGAGCTCTAGATCACCATAGCCGGCAGTTTGCACTTCCATCCCAGCCCCCTCAGCCCAGCTAATGTTTGATTGGGAGTGCTTAGGAAAATGTCGCCTCTCACTTAAGTGTGACACATAACAGAGACTGCAGATAGATGGTGTGATTATTAGTCACAACTAGTTTGTATAAAATTAGGCACTTGGCCCTACCAGACTGAATGCCATACCTGATGAGTAATTTCTGCTCTTACTGAGTCTAAGAAGCTGAGGTCAGTTGGGTAAAGGGCACAAGCAAACATAAAGTCCTGCCAAATCTAGAGAATTAAGAGAAAAACAAAAGAGGTCAAGAAATAGCCAGTTCCTCCATGTAAACAAACTGCATATTTTCCAGCTTGTATCACTTAAAAGATTGTGATTTTTCTCCCCAAAAAAGATTTTGTGCACATTAATTCTGCAGCCCTATGCACATTTACCTGAAAGTAAGCCCCACTGAACATAAAAGAGCTTACTTCTTAGTAAACATGTGTAGGACTGATTAAAGGGAAGGAATTGCATGAGTGTTCCAGGCAGTGGGGGAGAATGTTCCATGGCTCAGGGCACCAAGGAGTTCCAAAAATCAGGCAACAGGATTATATATACTTAATATCCCAAGGTCATTTTGCATTACCACCTTCCCCGCCCCCCACCTCATTCAAACACATGCAGCTTTTTCCAGCATGGAGATGAAGTAAGGAGGCAGAGGGGGCTTCTGCTGCTGAATTTCCACTTGCCTTGTACGAGTCTTGCCCCTCCCCACCCCGAAAAGGTATCAGCAAAGGCTTAGGGATTATTGTCTGACCACGATTGCATTCTGTTTCTGGAGGCGTTTTGCTATATGGAGAGAGAGAGAGAGAGTGTGTGTGTGTGTGTGTGTGTGTGAGAGAGAGAGAGAGAGAGAGTGAGAGAGAGAACAAGTAGAATCATTGGACTTGGATGATATCCGGGGTGTGTGCGTGTGAGGAATCAAGCTTTACCTGGCTGCATGTTCAATCAGAGCTTGGGAACATGTGTTTATAGGTCATATATGTCAAGATTATGCAGGAATTCTTTCTCTGCAATTTGAAGCAGGTGTCCCCCTCCTAGTCATATTTATGCTTGTACACAACCTTTCCCTGGACCTGAAACTTTCAGAGCTTGGTCTCAAGCCAAAACTGGGTTGTTTTTTAACCTGTCTTCTAAAGCAAGAATTACTTAAAATAATAGGAAAATGTCATTATCCACTGGTGCCTGGACTACCCTTTAAAGTGTCTGGAGCTGTAATAGCTGAGTCACTTCTCAGAAGACAGAACAACCACAGTTACAATCTATGAACTCTTTATCTTAGTCAGTACATTGCTTCTAATACCAAAACATTCTTTAGACCAGCATTCACCAACCTGGTAGTCCAAAACATCTGGTGGCCATCACAAGTCCCATCAGCCCCAATCACCATGGTGGTGCTGGCTGGGACTGATGGAAGTTGTAGTCGAAAACATTTGGAGGGCACCAAGTTGGCCGAGAGTGCTTTAGACAGAGGCCTGACATCAAAAGTGGAGCCACTGTGCTAGCCAAGGTTTACCTGGGGGCAGAAATCAAGACTAGAATGTGTATCTATTACATCATGTGGGATACATGCTGTTGGCGTTTAGGAATGTTCCGTAACTATACGGTTTAGTAATTTTGACAAGACCCACTTGGGTCAAAGCAGTTGCTTTCATTTAGTTTCACTTTCTTCCATGTTTATTGTTAGGAGATATCAGTTCTGCCCAAACACATCTTCGTTCTTATCAAGTTCTCAACCCCATTCTACTGTTGTGGAACTATTACAGAATATAACCCCCTGTTTGCAATATACTGGTCCCTTCAATTACCCTCACCTTTCCAGTAACAGAATTTTGCTACAAACCACAGCCTGGGAACAAAAGTGTACCAGTATCACTCTGCCAAGCAGGATGCTGAACCAGATGGACCTTGTTCTGATCCAGCACATGTTTAATATAGTGACCTGTTGTTGTTTTGAAAAATTGTTTTTCAAGTTTACAGGTTATTAATGAAGAAAAAATAAACTAAAAACTATTTCCGGTTCTATTTTATATGTCAGTTTTAAATATAATGGATCACGAGTATAGCTTTTTTGTTTTTTTACCATGATTCCTAGTTCATCGCAGATATCATAGAACTCATCTTGTTCATATATGCCTCCTCCCCAAACCCGGAGCATATTCATGTTGGCATCAGCTGTTGACTGTAAGAGGAGTCTTAACCTGTCAAAATACAGGGGAAATTAACATTTAAGCAGAACCATAACTGGAGTGAAACCGCATGTATTACTTGCTGAAAAGGCTTGGGGAAACCTACCTGGACTTCACTTGAAAGCATACAATATATTAAAACAGTGTGCATGCCTAACCTTCCTGCAGTCCAACAGGGCTTGCACAAGATTACTGTGTCAGCCAAAGTGAACTGATGGCAGTAGGGGACTGCGAATACAGATTTATTTTAATTGTGAAGGGATCTGCCCTCAGCTGCTGCTTCTACCAAAATCTAAGGGAAAAGGAGCAACAGCTCCCACACAGACAGAAAGGGAGGGCCCACCTCTTCTTCCACTGTTTCAACTCCCACTCCTTCACACACCGTTCTACTAAGCTCCCCAGCTCCCTACAATCTTTGGACACTGTAAGTTATCCTAACCACTTCCTGAGAATACCAGTTGTCAGAACAGCCATTACTATTGCCACAAAGACCCCAGTTTTGCACACACACAAAAACCCTTCACATTTATCTGTAACAGGGTGGGGACCCTTTTTCAGCCCAAAGGCCACACTCCCTTCTGGGTAACCTCTCGGGGGCAAAAGTGGGCACAGCAATTAATATAAATGTTACCTTTGTACCCCACTCTATCCTCCATCTAGGCTAACAAGAGGCATTATTGGGATTCAGGGATCCATTCCAGCCAAGCCAAAACACCCAAGGAGGACGTGAAGCAAAGCCAGTGAGGGGTGTGACTTGTGGAAAGAGGGTGTGGCTGGGGAAGGGGCGTGGCCTGGAAAGAGTCCCAAGGGCAAGAGCAAGAGACTAGAGAGACGCATTTGGCCCCTGTGTCTGAGGTTCCCCACCGCGAACTATAATGTAGTGGCATATGTCATTCACTGTAAGAAAATTTAGTATTCCACATTTTCTTATCCTTGTTTAGAAGGTTCTTCTCATTTTTTCAGCTCAGAGCTTTTTGAGTGCTACATGCACACAGGAGCTTCTGCATGAGTAAACTTTCCTATTCATTTTTACCATTCCAGACTAAGAATGCAACCCTCTCCTCATGATCGAGGGGAAGGTGAAACTCTAGTCTGCAGGCAAGGAAGCTCCATGTGTGTATCAGAAGCAGGAGCTGAGCTAGTTTATTTCAGAGCCAATTTATACCTACAGCAGAATCACACAATAAAGCCTTTCCTGGACTGTATACGCCCAGCAGCAGTCTGGGGGTTGCATTCTGAATGTTTCCCCATTAAAAAAATCATCTCTGCACATAAAAAAGCATACCGGAGAAAGCTAAGCTGAACCCTTTTGCCAGATATTGCTCATTTTTTACATTCAAGAATTTCTTTTTTTATGTATGGGAGACTGTTCAACATGCAATCTCTATACCTGCAGCCTGAATAGTACAGTTGTTTGTTCTCTTGACTGTATGAAGTGGTCACAAGAGCTTATTGAAACTCACAAGCCACACAGGGAAGGAGAAAATAACTTATCTGAATGTATGCTCATGTCTAGGGGTTGTGTTCAGCTGAGTCCCATTGAAATTAATGAACCTAAGTTAATAATGTCTATCAATTTCAATGGGTATGCTCTGAATAGGACTAGCACTGAATACCACCCTAGATCTGCATGCATGTGGAAAGCTAATATATGAGACAGATGGCTAGGCTAGAAGCCTTCTTCCTGACATGCTAACTGTCCATGTGCAAGAAGCTTCTGACATGGAGGCTCTTCCAAAGAAGCAATCTCTACATGAATTCTCAATTGATATAGTCTATAAAAGAGCTGTACTCTCATAGTCACAATCAATTCCGGTAAACCCTACTCTGTATCCATGAGCAAAGGTATATCCGGTGCACCCATAAGAATGTCTGAAAACCAGCCACACAAACTCACTTTTTAGAGGACACTCTGTCTTGAAAAGAATCGGCTGGAATCCAGTTGGATCCTTTCATAAAAACAGGGAGTCCATTGATTCTGAAATAAAAACTCAAACCAAGTGACCCAGGAATGGGCTCCTCTACAAGTTCTACTGTTCGGAAATAGACCTGAGGGGGAATTAAAATTTTGGATAGGTTTATAGCAATTGAAGACATTAAAATAGCAGTTACAGACATTAAAATAATAGAATAAAAAACCCTTTCCCTTCAAGATCAGTTAGGAAATCCACGATCTCTTGTATATTGTTTGCCTTTTTTCATATATCTAGGGAGAGACAGAAATAGAAAGTTTTTTTTGTTTGTTTTAAAAAAATGAGATGTTGGTACTCATATCTTGATAAAACTTCCATGGGTGTCAGCATGTAATAGCTACCATGGGCAGCAAAAAAAAAGGTGATAGTATTCCATACTAGTAAGTACCATCACTAAAAAAGTACTGTAAATAATATTATAAGAATTTAATCTTATTGCAAGTAAAGTAATTCTTGTGCACAGAGCAAATTCAATTTGAATTTAAGGAGTTTAAAACTGGAAATTACTGGAAGAGTCTAGTGTCTTTGCTCCAAACACACACACCACCAACAGGCAGCACACATTAGTGCTGTAAACACCCACACAGTCTGCTTGTAATTACTGAGAAGTTTAAAGACGCTACAGACTGAACACTGATTGTAATCAAACTATATTTATAAAAAGAGGCTACAGACATTCAAGGCCAGATTTACAGGGCCCAAGTGTTTTCACTAATTCTGCTTCTGATCAGAATTACACATCTAAATAGCTGTTAGAGTGAGTAATCAGTAAGAGTGCTATTGTGCACATGTCCTGCGTATGGGCTTTCCGTAAGTATCGGGTTGGCCACTATAAGAACAAGATGTTGGACCTGAACAGGATGCTGGATCCAGCAGGGATCTTCTTAAATTCTCAGCAGCTAAGACAAGCTAACTAGGAGGTGTGTGGAATATTTTCCTTTGGGAACTTTCCAGGAGAAGCTGGATCAGTGGAACATGATTTCATTTCAGTATGAAAGTTTGTACTAGGAAAGGGGGTTCCTTACACATTCCCCTCCACACACAATTAAAATATAAAAGAGCCAAACACATCATAAAATAAGAGGGCGGATGGGGGGAGGAGATAAATATAATTTCTTTAAACATGTAAGACTAAACCATTCCATGATGGCAATGTGCTATTAACAAACAAAGCAGTCGGCCCAGTTGTTCTAGATCAGGGATGGGGAACACTGCAGTCCTCCAGGTGTTTATTGGACTCCATTTCCCATCATCCCTGGTCTTTGGCCATGCTGGCTGGGGCTGATGGGAGCTGGAGTCCAGCAATATCTGGAGGGCAACAGCTTTCTCATCCCTGCTCTGGAGAAAGGAAGAGCAAAACCGCTCCTTAAGCATTCCAGGAAATGGTGCCAGTTTTGTGAGCCATAAAAGCAGACCTCAAGAGTGATGTACTCAGACCATATTTTGGTAGGATTAAATCGGCGTAGCCTGTTCAAAATAAATTCCATCTGCACAGATCTCTGTAAAAGCAATGCAAAATTAAATTGGGGACAAGAAACCCCCGTTTGCTTCTTGTGGAGCCTGAAGGGCAGCATTGACCTGCTTGCTACGTGCCTTTCAAAGTGTTTTCTCTGCCTGTCATGGAAATAGGCTTCCAGGAAATAACTCTCCATAACTGGACACGCAGCTTAAACTGGGCGAGTATTGAAGTTGCGTTAAAAGCTACACTGCAACTTCAAAAGCCTTGCTTTACAACAAGGTGGCTCTGGAGCTCAGAAAGATATGAAGCATGCAGGGCTTATCTCAGGTTTGCACTGTTTGCAATCCATTGAGCCAAATTCAGTCCACCCAGAGCTCAGTAACTTTCCATTTTTGCTGACTGCTAGAAGTACAAAAGACAGGTTGACTGTCAAGCATCTGGCAACCAGTAATACAAAATTGGTCAGTGCTATGGTTGGCTTTGGACTGCACAAGCTGTTTCCTGGGTTCCCTGCTTTTGGGACTATTTAATTTAGGGGGGAAAGGCAAGTAACAGGGGACCTGATACAGGTGTATAAAACTGTCCGTGGTGCAAAGAAACTGGACAGAGATGTTTTTCTCCCTCTCTCACAGCACAAGAACTCAGGTCAACCAGTGAAGCTGAATGCTAGAATATTCAGGACAGGCAAAGGTTAGTACTTCTTCAAACAGCACATAGTTAAGACTTGTTACCACAAGATGCGATGATGGCCACTAACATGGACGACTTTAAAAGGCGATTGGATAAATTCATGGAGGATGCTATGAATCCAATTACTAGTTATGACGACTATAATAGTACTTCCAGTATCAGACGCAGCCTATTTCTGAACACCAGTCGCTGGGGAACAACAGCCAGAGAGGGCTATTTTCCTCAAGTCCTGCTTTTGGGCTTCCCATGGGTATCTTGTTGGCCATCACAGGAAACAGAATGGTGGTCTAGACAACCCTTTGGTCTGATCCAGCAGGGTTCTTCTCAGAACTCAGCTGGGCAGGTGAACTGTTTGCCCATGCTGTTGTTCTCCTGGAACCCTCCCTTTCTGCCTCATAACACTGGCCTTTACACCAAAGGAGGAGGGAAAACATTTTACTTCAGGCTTGAAGAAATGTCCAGCATTTGGCATCTTTGAAGAATTGGCTCCTGCTTATATTTTTGTTGATATTTCACTGTACCCGAAATGTTTTTCATACCTGACTCTGGTTCACATGTTCTGATAATATATTTTATAATGTTTTTTTTAACACATTTATGTTATCAAAATGAATTCTTTGTTTGGATTGTTATATTGTGTTTGAATAGTTGTTGGACTGTTGTTGTAATGTTATATTGATATGCATTTTTTCTTTTGTGTTGTGAGCCACTTTGGGCACATTTGTGTGGAAAAGAGGCATACAAAGAGAACAAATAAATAGTTAAATACTAATCTGCTCAGATAGATTTCCAATCCATATGAATATTTTTTTAATTCTTATTTGGACATATGTTATTCCTCAAATTATTATAGATCTACACACTGCATAGTCCTTTCTGTTTTTTAAACAACAACAACTGCATTCAAAGGTCTTTAGAACTTGGAAGGGAGATGCAACTAATATCTAAACTTCCTATTTTTAAACAGCTCATGGGAGCTAGCTGCTTTTCATTTTAACTCCTCAACAAAGAGAGCTTGTTTTTCAGGAAATCATTAACAGATCCACTAGCTTAATTTTGTGTAGTGAAAAAATGTATGCCTTATCAACTATGCTGACAGTTAGGACAGCACCAACATTTCCTTTAACTAGGGGAAAAGTCAAATACAATACACAGCAGTCTGTTCCTCTTTCCCCCCCAAATGAAATCATATACTTATTAATACTTTCCACTACCTAAGATGAACTGTGCCCACGAACGGAGATCACAGTTATTCTCCACAGCCTGACACATGCCTTTCCCAAGCACCAAATGTACTCTCATATTTTGCAAAGTTACTAACAAGGGTGCTTTAAGTTAGCTGTTTTTTTAAAAAATGCTAAAGTTGAGAGGATGTGGCTCAAATCTTGCTAGGTTTATATATAAATGTTCAACACACCTTTCCTAAACATTGGTAAAAACTTCCACTGTACATGTTCATATCAAAGTCATGGCCTTTTTATCTGCACATCCATATTAGAGGTGCCAAGTACTAAGGTTCCTATGTCAAGCAGTTGCTCAGAAATTGCATGAGTTTGAGAATTTGGAAAGCACAGCTGCAAACATTTTAATGAAACACCTTTTCCTCTTGCATTTCAAAGTAGTTGTAATTTTTCAAGTCTGACAGTTAGTGCAGGTACTAGGCAGAGGTGACAGCTAATTGCTGGTATAAGAATTTGTGCCATCTTCTAATATCTAGGGCTATGGCCAATTGCGGGGTGAGTGTGTGATCTGGCTTGGGCCACAAGCTCAAAGGGGGGCTCAGATTTAGACACTTAATTTTTTGACATTTGGTAAGTTTTGCAACTTGTTTTGTGTGTGCATTGGACCAAAATGTCACACACTCTCTCAGGTTAGAGCTGCAAATTTAAGCAAAGAAGAGAGATGACTTAGTTAAAAACTTTTTTTGTTGGTAACTGATATACGTATTTTGGAACATGCCATAGCTCAGTGGTAGAGCACCTGCTTTATTCAATCCCTGGCATATCCAAGTAAGGCTGAGAGAGACCTCTGCCTGAAATCCTGGAGAGCCACTGCCAGTCAGTGTATACAATACTGAGCTAGATGAACCAATAATCTAACTCGGTATAAGATAGCTTCCTATGTTCCTATAGGCTAACGAGTCTGTTACATTGTACAAAAATGAGAATTTTCCTCAATAATTAGTGTAGGGGTTCCCAAACTGTGGTCTGTGAGCTTCATTCAGCTGGTCTGTGGTACTTCCGCATTGCATATTGATATTGACTTTAAATTGTATTATTACTGGTTCTTTTATTTCTTATGTTATATTTTATTGTGTTACAATATGAATTGTATGGAATGCAAGCTGTAATACATTAAAATACAATATAAGAAAGCAACTATTAAAATACAATTAAAATCATGCAACATCTAGCACAACACATTACAATTGCTACAACAAGGAGAAAAATCATCAGGTGGTCCAACCAAGACTGTTAGCAATTTTCAAGTAACCCATGGAGGGGAAAGTTTGGGAACCACTGAATTAGTGCATTTGCCCAGAAAAATGCTAGAAAAGCATTGCCTTATTTTGTTTCTGTATTTCGTCCTTTTTAATTTTTATTATGGCTAGGGAGCTCAAAAGCTGGAAGTAGCCGGAGCCTTTCTGGACCGCTGAGGGGCTCCGCCTAGAACCTAATATAAAAATTACAGCCATCAAACCTGCTGAAAACCACTTCCATGTAGTGGCAGCCCTATGTGGGAGCTGTAGCGTTTGCTTATCCCATGAACTGGTCTGATCACCTGGAGTTTCCACCCCAATGGCTGCTAGGAAAGTGTCTTGGTGGGCACATGCCAGTCTCCGCATAGGGACCATTACACTGTATTTGCATCTAAATGAGTGGCTCTCAGAGTATGAGGCAGATGTCTCTAGGGAGGCAAGAGAAGGTCCCGGCTCCTCCCTAATTTCTTCCAAGAATGTGTCGTTCTTGTTCCATGTGAAAACACTTGGGTTTGTTATCATTGCCTGGGAATCAATGGGCCACCATGTCACACATCAGCTGTAGCCTTTGGCTGCAATCCTACCCCCAGATGGCCTAAGTGGGAATCAGGTTGCCTGTAAGCAGAATTGTAGACTCTGCATTTAAAAACTGAACAAGCCTCCCAGGCAGGCCCATACAGAGTGCAAAGCAAAGAGGTATCCTTAGTCTATGGTATGTCTTGTTAAGCAGGTGGGAGAAGATATGGCTCAGTGTGGAGCACATACTTTGCATACAGAAGGTCCTAGGTTTACTCCCCAGCATCTCCAGGTAGGGCTGGGAAAGACCCACACCTAAAGCTCTGGAGAGACTCAGCCAGCCATATTTAAACAATAGTGAGCTAGATGGACCAATGGTCTGACTCAGCATAAAGGAGCTTCCCATGCTCCAGAGTTGGTATACCTTAGAAAGCTTCTCAATCTTGTATCCTCCTTCTATAATGAATGTGGTTGTCATGTTGTATCTGGTCTGGTTTCCATGTCCTCTTGGCCACCAAGGCTCCAGTGCCACACTCTTTTTTCCAAAGAAAAAAAAGAAATATAATGTAAAGATCAAAGCTCATAATCCTTATGATAATCGCACAAAGAGCTGGTCTTTGAGCTTAAGAGTTTGAGTACATTTTCTGCAAAAGTTGGACTAAGAGCCACCAATGTAAGTCCTTTTGGAGGGATCAGGCTGCCTGCAGTGGGTGTTAAGGGTATGAGAATTTAACTTTCATGCCAGAGGATACTATTCCAGTATTAAGAAACCAGTGCCTTTGTTTACATTAAATTTTGGTTATAAAGAAAGCAGATGTACAACTAAGACATTGTTTAGAATGCATGCCCCAATCATTTTCGGTCTTACTCCAGAATAACCCCTACCTTAGTACTTCACATGGTTCAACTCAGTCTGTGTAAACCCACACTAGGGCAAAAATCAGAACAGCCTGTTGTAAATTAGACAAGAATCTCACAAGGTGCAGCAGAGGTGCAGAATCTGATGCCCTCCAGATGTTGCTGGACTACAACTCCCATCATCCCTGATCACTGGCCATGCTGATGGGAACTGAAGTCAAACATCTGGAGAAGCACAGGTACAGATAATGTCTGTTGTTATCAGCACCTTATGGGACACAGCTTTCCATTTGATTACATGTTACTAGTGATGCTAGTTCAATTGAACAGATCTTTGGAAAGACAATGAAGGAAAACTTAATTTTCAGGTGTGCAAGCAGATTATTGTGCTTGGAAATATTGCATTTGTCACCTTGTTTATTTTTTACATAGGGATAAAATGTGGGCACAATTTGTTAAACCTTATTGTAAGAAAATCCCCATATAGAAGGTTGCTAAATGAAGGTGACCCACCATTTACTGATCTAAAGACTTCTTTGGGGTTTTGCAAAATACAAGGTATAACAGCTGCCCAGATCTATTTCCTTGGGAAATCATTTTTCGGTTGTCTTTTCCTAATTTTCATCTGTTCTGATCCCTCACATCAGTCCACCTGGCACTAAGTACAAACTGGAATAGGCCAAAATGTTTTCTGAATCAGAGGCTGAACACAAATGAAATATTAACTGAGCAGTAGGATAGCTCTGGAAGAGTCCTCTCCATGGTCAGTACAAATTAGCATTTATTATTATTATTGTTCAGTGTTCACTCAGGAAAAGAGTTTGCAGAAGAAGCAAGCTGGGCCCAGCATTGATTGGCTGGCTTTTGTGACATCACAAACCCACCTCTTCTCCCTGGAACAGTTTTTCAATCTAAAAAAAAACCTGGAATAACTCATTGCATTGTCCATTTATCTAGAAAGGAAACTTCTGCATTCACACTGAATGTCAAAAAAAAGAAAAGAACCTAGTCCTTGCTGCTGTCCTCTTTCTTTCTTTCTTTCTTTCTTTCTTTCTTTCTTTCTTTCTTTCTTTTTTTTTGCTAGGTGTAAGGGGTGGAATCACATTTGCCCATTCATAGCTACTCAAAAATCTTGGATGTTTGTGCTGTTTCCATGGCCAGCTCTCACTTCCATCTCAGGAGGTGGGGAAAGGGTCTAAAGAAGTTGGAACTCAGGCAGACTATGGGAACTTAGCCATTAAATCTATGGATGAAAGTAGCTGAGCCATGGAATGTTGAAGGGTGTCAGTTTAAAAAAGGGAGAAGGAAAACCAATGGAGAGTAATGGAATGGGGCTACTTGCACCCTGAGCAACTTATAACATACTGGAGGGAAGCATTAGGGTCTGAGATAGTGGAAGCCCATGTGGTGAAGCAGAGCTGCCCTACTGACAAAGATGTTGCTGCAGCTTACCTGGATGGGGATGGGGCAGGTTGGAGATGGAGCTGTGTGAATGTAGTGACAGAGCCAATCAGGTGCTCCCACTGGTACTACCATGCAGCCCGCATCCCAGTCTCATCCAGGTAAGCTGCAGTGACACCAGTGTCTGGAGGGGCAGCTCTGTTCATCACATGAGCTACTATTGGTGCACCATAGAGCTATAAAAGCTCTTCTCCCCACATTATTCTCCCCCACACCCACCCCGGCTATGTAAAATAATAAAATACTCAGATTCAGTGCTGGCAGCTGGCCATGATCTTGAGCCCATTCACATTATATAATATATTGGAGGAAGAGCTCTGGGGTGGGGAAATGTGTGCTCTCCAAGCCCCAAACAGTGTTACAAGGCTCCTGTTCCAAGCTGGCTGGGGTGCTCAACAGAAACGTTTCAGTGCAGGGCTGAAGATACACTGTGACATTTTGTTGTGGAGTCCCCACTTGTATCATCATCAGCAATAATCTATACAGCATTTTTAACATGACAAGAAGAGTTGTGCTCTTTATATTATTTGTCCTGGTGTGCTGTGCAAAAGATGTGCTCTTGAAAAGCTGCCATTCATTTCACTGGGGCATTCTAAAAGGGGCTTGCACAGAAGTTCCCAGAAGATCCTCTTCAGTGCATCCACACACCCTTTACTGTATCTTAGCCTTTGCAAGATTATCAACCCCACCCCATTTAATCAGCACAACACATGAAGCTATACAAGTGACTGCTGAGCTTTCACCATTTGCTCATCTTTTTGCTGCTTCATTTTTAAATGAAATAAACAGCTTATTTTAGACAGCAGCAACAACTCTCCATTCATGTAAAACAAATGGTGATGCACAATTTAATCAATTACTAGGTAGAGCAAAATGGCTGAAAGGTAACAAGACTGCACAAACATCAAAACCGATGGATCAGTGCTGAACTTCTTAATGCATCAAGCGCCCGAGAATTTCACAAAGAGAAAATATGGAGGAAACAATTTAACAATGTGATTTGTCATGCCAGTTACCAAGGCATGATTATATAGCTGAGCTGCTGATGTTCCACCTTTCATTATCTGGAATTACTCCAAGCAGAAGCATGCAAAATACCAATGAACTCCTAGCACAGGGGATGAAGCATTATTAATATGCATCTTCCACTCTGCTATGTGAAATACAAAATAGCTTTAGAAGCAAAGGCACTGCAGGAGGGTATTCATTGGCTGGAAGTGATGTCACATCCCCACTCACCCATTTGCTATTTCTTAACCAGAAAACACTATGTGCACTCAATTTTGGCAATGGGGGGAGGTGGGATTACACATTTTTAAGGCTGCTGTCAGCTCTAGCAGACTCAGCTTTGGAACTTTGCCCAGAGATGAGTTCTGCAGCTTCATCAGTACATTTCCCATTGTTTAATACATGGAGTGCAATCCAGCAACATAAATTATAGACTCAAGCTGTCTTCAATGCACAAAGACACACATCTCTGAGTGCTTTCTAATCAGCATGTAACATCAAGGGATTGGGGAAGACCATCCGCCATGGGACAGGCAAGCCGAAAACAATAAAGGGTGTCACAGCCCATTTGCCAACACAGCCAAATGGTTTTGAGCTCTTGCATGGGAGATCAGGGCTCAAGACTCACAGCTTATGCTGCGTTGGGGAAGAGAACCTGTGGCCCTTCAGATGTTGTTGGACTCCAACTCCCAACAAGATAAAAAGTGTGAAGCATTCACTGGAAATATAAAAAGGAGGTCAAAAACCAGAATGCTGGAAAGATATGGCTTTATTCTGTGCACAAAGGCATCTAATAATTTCTTGTATATAAAAAAGATGAATTTCTGTATAAAATATACCAAAGCCCAACGCGTTTCAGCCTGTGTAGT
This sequence comes from Rhineura floridana, assembly GCF_030035675.1. Taxonomy (NCBI): domain Eukaryota; kingdom Metazoa; phylum Chordata; class Lepidosauria; order Squamata; family Rhineuridae; genus Rhineura; species Rhineura floridana. The sequence continues at coordinate 95,690,167 of NC_084488.1, read as the reverse complement.
CAAGCCTTCATCAGGGGCTACAATATAAAACAATGAATATTCTTTAAAAAAACATACTAACAACTTAAACACACACATTCATTTTTAGAAGGACACAGTTACAATTGCAAAAATTGCTTTCATATTTCTCAAAATATAATTACAAAACTCTAACAACTTAAATACATACTGACAACTTAAACACACTCATTTTCATTTCTAGGAGGATACAGTTACAGCCAAATGATTTTGAGTGGACGTTAGATCATTATACACTAATATTCCTCAGAATGAAGCCCTTGATATCATACGTGCTACATTGGATTTAAGAACAGAGATTTATCCTCCTACCCATTTCCTTTATGATTTAGCAGAAATAGCTATGCATAACAATTATTTCAAATTTGATAATCATTTTTATTGTCAAATTAAAGGAGTAGCTATGGGATGCCCCATGGCTCCAGAAATAGCAAATCTTTATATGGCAGATTTTGAAAAAGATATTAATAATGAATCTCGTGTTGAACAATTAATAGGGTGGTGGAGATATATTGATGATGTTTTTTTGATTTGGAGAGGCACCCCAGAATCTCTCAATGATTTTGTAAAATGGGTTAATAACAAAAACACCAATATTCAATTTGATTATCAATACAATTTGGATCAAATAAATTTTTTGGATTTAGATATTAAGAAACTAAACAATAGTTTACATACAAAAATTTATAAAAAAAACCTACAGATAAAAATACTTATTTAAAATATGATAGTTCACACCCAAAAGTATTAAGAGATAATTTACCCCATGGTCAGTTTCTTAGAATAAAACGGAACTGCACTACAGAGGAAGATTTCTTATTGCAATCTTCGTCCTTAAAAAAACAGCTATGGAATAGAGGATATCCATCCCCTGTTATTGAGAATAACTTTAAAAAAGCAGCTAATAAGAAACGGGAGGAACTCTTCATAAAATCATCACAAAAAGATTCTAGCCGTGTAAACTGTATATTAACGTTTGATCATATCACTAATAAGTTAGAAAATAGTATAAGAAAACACTGGCATATAGTGGAACATCTTAAGGGCTGTCAGGAACCTCCAAGGATCTCTTATAAAAGAACGAAGAATCTTAAGGACATTCTAGTTCATAGTGATTTAAAAGATGTCACTCAACAAAGACAGAGTTTACTCCCAGGTACAACTTCTCCCCTGGGTCATCATCCCTGTGGCCACTGCATTTTTTGTAAAAACACCAGCAGAATGACAGTTTTTCTTAATCCTGCTAATCAGAAGAAATATCATTTGAGGCACTTTTCCACTTGTAATACAGGTAGAGTCATCTATATTATACAATGTGGATGTAAAAAACTGTACATAGGACAAACCTCAAGAATGGTGAAAATAAGGATAGGGGAACATTGGAGTAATTTAAGGAATAATAGAAGAGGGGCGCCTCTTGTAGAACATCATAATCAGTGCCCTCATTCTATAACAGAATACAAGTTTTGGGTTTTAGAAAAGGTTTTTGGAAGAAACATAGATAATTTATTGCGTAGAGAATTATATTGGATTTTGGAACTAGACACTATGATTCCTAATGGGTTAAATGAGGAATTCAATCTGTTACCTCTACTCTAATTCAGAACAAACATAGTCAACTCAAGTCAGGTGTGGTGAAGTAATTATCAAGCAGGTTCAACTCATTACATGCTATAGAGTTCTATATTTCTTTGAATTTGGGTTTCAGTTTGCTTTACATGACAACAGCAATAAGGAAAATACCAGGTTGTCACAATACTTCACAGAAGAATTTATTTTGTAAGTATATTTTGAAAATATTGAAGCAATATTGACTGCAATATTATTCTGTGATTGGTCTTTCAGAATAAGATATGTATTTAAGTTGTTAAAGTTTTGCAACCATATTTTGATATATAATGAAAGTAACATTTGGCTGTAACTGTATCCTCCTAGAAATGAAAATGAGTGTGTTTAAGTTGTCAGTATGTATTTAAGTTATTAGAGTTTTGTAATTATATTTTGAGAAATATGAAAGCAATTTTTGCAATTGTAACTGTGTCCTTCTAAAAATGAATGTGTGTGTTTAAGTTGTTAGTATGTTTTTTTAAAGAATATTCATTGTTTTATATTGTAGCCCCTGATGAAGGCTTGACTACACAGGCTGAAACGCGTTGGGCTTTGGTATATTTTATACAGAAATTCATCTTTTTTATATACAAGAAATTATTAGATGCCTTTGTGCACAGAATAAAGCCATATCTTTCCAGCATTCTGGTTTTTGACCTCCTTTTTATATGACTCCAACTCCCATCATCCAATGGTCAAGCTATAGTCCAGCAAAATCTGGGAGGCAACATATTCCCGCACACCTGGCTTATTGAGTTAACTGGCTTCACCTATTGCTTCTGAACTCTTCCCTTCAAAACGTTTTAACAACTAGCAATAAAAACATTGTTTTGTTCTTTTTTAAACTGAAAAACTATGGGCAGCTCTGAAGCTTTGGAGGGGCAGCAAATAGGACTCTTTGAACTCTTCCTTTCAATTCTCAGAGCAGGATGTTTACTCATCAGGCTAGCACAGCATGCAAGAAGTTGTCTGCTTTGACCTCATGCATGTTGTGGCCTTCAGTGACAGCCTTCTTCTCCATTTGCCCCCAAACCATGCCATTTCAAATCAGTTATTTCCATTCTGTATGGATCTCCCTCTCCGCACTTGGCATTTTATCCTGGGAAAGGCTGATAGTGTCAGAGCTGGTGGGAATGGAGAGAACAGTGAAAAACAGAGAACCTCCCCCCCCAATATGTATCAAAAAGACAAAGTCGCAGGAACCCAAGTGACAACAAAATTATAGCGAATATTTGAACATGCACAACTACAGTAGGGCCCCACTCATACGGCAGGTTAGGTTCCAGACCCCCACTGAAAAGCAAAAACCGCCCAAAAGCGGATCAGCTGTAGCGCGGGGGTCTGGAACCTAACCCACTGATCGCACCAGAGAAGGAGAAGATCAGCTGTAGCGGAGGAGTCTGACCGCCCCCCAGAAGGAAAAGATCAGCTGTAGCATACTACAGCTGATTTCCTCCTCCTCGGTGCAATCAGCTGGAGTGTGGGGAGCTCCAGTCCCCCCTCCAGCTGATCGCCCCACTGGCGCCATATTAGCAGACCGCTGAAAAGCAGGGCTGATACTGTATACATGTGCAAGTGTAAGTATCTAGAATCCAAAATACAAAGTATCAAATTATCCAAGCTGTGGCCACTATATACACACATGGGGGTGGGATGCAGTGGCAGAACAGCAGGCAAGGGAGGCAAGGGAGTGAGGGAAGCAAGGATGGTGGGCAAGCAAGTGAGTAAGCAGGGGAGCAGGCAAGCGAGTGGGAGTGGGGGTGAGCAAGGATGGACGGGCAAGTGGTAGTGACAATGTGAGAGGCAGGCAAGCAGTTGAGGGGAGGCAGGAAACCTGCCTAAATGGGGCGGCTTGGGGGACTGTTTTGGGAGTTGCCTGTGGGCATTTTGGTTGTTGCCTAGGGGTAGGGGTGCTTTCGGAATTGCCTGAGGGTTGGGGGTGCTTTGGGAGTTGCCTGTGTGTGAGTGTGTTTGGAAGTCCCTGTGTATGTGTTCGGGGCTGCCTGGTGTGTGTGTGTATTTGGGAGTCTCTCTCTCTCTCTGTATATATATTTGGGAGTTCCAGGGATGGAGGGGTTGGGAGTCCCTGTGTGTATGTGTATTTTGGGCAGTCCCTGTGTGTGTGTGTGTGTGTGTCTGTATGTGTGGGTGGGTTGGTACACAAAGTGTGCAAGGGCAAAGCCCCTGGTGTTTATATACTTCGTTTCTGAAGAAGCATGAAACAAGATACAATCCTGGAGATCCCGTCAATTATCACCTGTATTACTTGAAAAACTTCATTGTTTTTTATATAGTGGTCACAGTTTGGATTTGTATTTTGCATCCTGTATACTTGCACAAGGGTGGGAGATAATGACATTGCCACAAGCCAGGAGCAGGACTTTAAATTTGCAGTCCACAGGTACTGTTATAAACCCTATCAGCTAGGGTGAACTGACGAACAGTCCTTGTTGTTCCCCATCACGAAAACCTTTTGTGAACATGGAGCAAAGGGCAGCGAGAGAGGGAGGGATCAAGTTCTCCCAGCTACATGAGACCCAGCTACAGGCAGAGCCACATCTCCCATGATCTGGGTGCTTACATAGGAGCTCAGATCCATGAACACATACACCACAGATAATGCCACTCCTTTCTAAGCATTAGAGGATAAACTTTTTTTTAAAAAAAGAAAGATGTTCTCTACTAGACACACAGTGCATTTCTGATACGGAAAAGAACAATTAAGTGTGTGCATCAAAACCTCATAGAGAATTGGGCCATATCCTTCATGTTTAAACACATTATCCCATCAAAAGAAACCCTCACAAAAAGATTAATGTCAGCTCTGATTCTGCCACAATTAGGGAGCCAAATTCCTTAGGGCACAACAAGGCTGGATGCTCCAAGCCAGGAAGGAAAACATAGGAAGCTGCCTTACACTGAGCCAGATCACTGGACCATCTTGTCTGCCACTGAACACTGACTGGAAGCAGCTCTCCAGTGCTTCAAGAAGAAGCCTTTTCCAGCTCTACCTGGAGATGCTGGGGACTGAACCTAGGACCTTCTGCATGCAAAGCAGATGTCCTACCACTGAGCTACGGCCCTTTTCCCATGATGGTAGAGTCCCATTATAGCCAAGAACCATGCCTAATATTATTTATTTATTGAATTTATATCCCATCCTTTCTCCTGAAGGAGCCCAGGGTGGCAACATCCCTAAGACTCAAGGTTCAGGACTCATTTGAGATTAGAATCCACCTGACAGAAGGAATCTTTAGCCTCTTCGCACAGGTTTGCTCACATTAACAATACAATTTAAGTATGACAAGTTTCCAAGGGAAGATTAGCACTTAGAAGGCAAGTAGAATATTCTCAACGCTACCAGCCAAAGTATACTGCACAGATTTGGAAAGGAAATATTTAGTCTCATTAACTGCAAAATCAGAAACAGATTAAGGGACTAAGTTTTCTCTGCCAACAGGAAAAAAAAAGGGGTGGGGAGAGGACATTCCATTAGCACTCATCAGTTGGCACTTTCCTTAGCACTATACCATGTGGTCACAATTGTGAACATAATTATCATGGGGAAAACAGTGCAGACAGGATCTCCTGGGTCCCACAAACAATGCGTTTTTATGCCCAGCTCTGGGAAGTGAGATTCAGAGAAACATAGGAAACTGCCATATACCAAATCAGGCCATTGGTCCATCTAGCTCAGTATTGTCTACTCTGACTGGCAGTGGCAATCCGGGATTTCAGACAGGGGTCTCCCTTAGCTCTCCTAGAGATGCTGGGGGTTGAACCTGGGACCTTTTGTATGCAATGCATGTACTATACCACTCAGCCACAGCCCTTCCTAGCCATGTTGATAATTCTACTGAAAACCCCAGAACAAGTTTGCCCATCTATGTGTTGCTGTATATACCATCCTGTTAAGTTGTCCAATATGAGGGGGTGGGGTGAGTTATGCAATATGGAAAACACTGTGGTTTAACAGTTACAGCATCAAACTAAGACCTGAGAGACCTGGGTTCAAATCCCCACCCAGCCATAAAGTTCACTGTATGACCTTGGACCCTAGCAGCTGAACCTACTTCACAGGGTTGTCACAAATATATAATATGGGGTGGCAAAGGCAACAATGTATGTCACCATGAATTCCTTGGAGGAACAGAGGATATAAATGCCCAGAAAATAACAACTCGATAAATTTAGAGCTGTGATACAATCGGGGAGACTTGTGAAATCTAAGCAGAGACTTCTGCATCACATAGAGAATGCAGTGCAACCACAACGCAAAGAGAAGTATAAATACCAGCAGAGTCAGTGGCCCGGTTCACACACATTGCTAAGCCAAACCATGGCTACCATGAACGAGCAAGTGGGTGCGTACTCACAGCAAAAATTGTGGCCTCTTCACTGTTCCCCTGATCCTGCTGCTGCAGTGCTACTCAGAGCGAAGCCATGGTGGCTTAGCATTATGCCCAAACCCAGACTTGTGGTTTGTCTCCCCAAGACAAACCATAAGTTATAAGCCAAGAACAAACCTTGGCTACAGCTCAGGGTGTGCTGGAGTGAGACAAAGCACAAGCCCAGACCCAGTGGAGGAGCAAAGCAACTGCAATTTCTGCTGTGAGTACCCACTTGCTCACTCAATCAAGTTAGCCATGATTTGGCTTAGCATTACATGTAAACCTGACCAATGTATGTTCAGGATTGTGAAGCGCTACATATTTGACCACCTGTGGTGTGAACAATCTTGCTGAGGCAACCAAACAGGGAAGTTTTTATAAAAACTGTACATACTGGTTCTTCCCTTCCCTGCTTTTCAAGGAATAGATATACCACGGATGGGCAACACAGCCAGCACGCAAGCCAAATGAAGCACAAATGAAAAGGATTTGAGCACATATTTGATTCTCCCACTGAAAACCACATGATTTAAAATGGTTTATCCTCCCTCTAGATTGCGCCCATAAGACTTGTTACATACAGGCATGCAAGACAGCAGAACTTTTTTGTGGCCTAGTATCATTCATGGCTTTATTGACACAGACCAATGCACTGCATTGACTTTGATGCTGAAGGAAATAGTTTTGTATTCAGCAGGACTGCACTCACCTTACTCATGTTTATGAGCAGCACAATGTTGCCTTTCCCAGGATGAAGCTCCACAGCGAATGTCCGGTGCGTCTGCAGCTCAAGAATGCTCACAGTCACGAGACCAGCAATTGGCTTTGAGCTGATGACATCAAACTCTGACTCTATTTTGAGACTCCACCGCTGAGCGTCTCGCACTGAACAAAGCAAAAACAAATAAGGTTGTTGGAAGTGGTTGGTTAGGGTGCTTATTTTATACACACAGTTACTCACCTGTGATCAAGAAAGTTATGCCTATCTGCACACTTAGGGAAAATCCCAACTCAACCACATGACACTAACTGGGGGACTAAAGGGCAGTCACATCTCTTAACCTACATCATACAGAGTTGGTTTTGCGAGGATACAATTATGATGATAAAGAGGGCAATAAATATCCCACCTTGAGCTCCTTGAAGGGTGACAAAAATGGGATAAAACAGGAGTGGGGAACCTATGGCCCTCTAGATGTAGCTGTACAGCCTCCACTATCTCTGATCATGGGCCATGTTAGCTGGGGCTGATGGGAGTTGGAGTCCAACAACATCTAGAGGGCTAGTGCTAGGGTGGATACAACCAGAAGTTGCTACTACCATGGATGGATACTACCTAGGGTGGATACAACCAGAAGTTGCTACTACCAATCGCAGTTGCTACTACCATGGAAAGTCATATAGATGAATCTGTGTGCTACCCAGCTGATGCTAATATTTTCCTGTGCTAGTTGTATTTTGAGGACAGTTCAGAATTGCTCACACAAAGGGATGGTAATTGTGGACCCAAACTGGACATCAAATGTTTGTCTTTCTTCTTCTTCTGTCTAACAGTCACAAGGGGGAACAAGACCTTGATGCACAGGGAGGGGGGGTAAACTGATGAAATTCCCCCCATGCTGCAGTTAAGGTCCGAGAGAAGAGCTTCCATTGGCACCATTCACCTCCCAGAGCAAACAGGAGCTTCAGGGGGAAGGCAATTTTCATTGGGACCATAGCAATGGGAGAAAGGGTGACTACCCCCTCTTGCATGCCATAGTTTCAGTCCCAACACACATTCCTTGCACCTGTTATTTAAAAGAAAAAATACTAGACATGTTAAATGCAATTGTTATATGTCTATTTTGGATCTGCATGAACCAGCATGTTGAAAAGGAATACGTCATTGTTCCTATGGTTTTCTCTACACAGGGGCAAAGTGGAGCTGCAGTACTTAAACTGCCACTAAAGTGGCAGGAAAGGAAACTGCCATTTACCTAACTCTCTCCTTGATCTTGTTTGCACTATTAAAAATATTATATATACACATATGCAGGAGAATGGTGTCATCAACATTTTGTTTCAAGGCTTGAAAATGTCATCAGGCTGGGCCAAGGGCCTTCCCTACTGCAGCAACTGAAGAGCCAGTGTTGTGCCAATGAGGAATGGCTTGGTAGCCTTTCTTCTACTAACCAGCATTCACACATGGGGAGTGGCCAGGCAGGTGTTCCAGCTCCCCTGGCTACTGTTCTTAACTCATTATAAGGAGGCCTGCCTCGCTCTTCAGAAACCACTGTGCAGAACAATCCATGCTTTCATGGGTGGCATCAAGTCTTGGAAGTAAGATAATGCATAAGAGCATAAGAGCCTGCTGGATCAGGCCAGTAGCCCATCTAGTCCAGCATTCTGTTCAGGAAGCTCACACACAAGACCTGAGCGCAAGAGCACTCTCCCCTCCTGCAGTTCCCAACAACTGGAATTCGAGCGTGGAGGCAGAATATGACTAGCCATTGACAGCCTTATTCTCCATGAATTTGGCTAATCCTCTCTTAAAGCCATCCAAGTTGGTGGCCATCTTGTGTGAGCAAATTTCATAGTTTAACTATGCGCTATGTGAATGCACATCAAGATGTTCAAACACTCAGTTCACCTGTAGGGATAGTTGGATGTATATAGAGAATAAAGGCTGTTTGAAGTTTCATTTACGCAGGGCTAAAGTTAACACCGGCAAGACAGGTTTGGGATATCCATTGCCCCCTAACTGAAAGAAAATGAGGTAGCCATTTCACAATACCAAGGCCTCAGGAGAAACAACAGAGTCATGGTCTTTTACGAAGGGAGTTTTCCCCATCTGTTACATTTTGCTTTTATCCAATGTACATTTGAACACAGCTGTTTTGGAGAAATATCAAAACTTCTAGACAGCATAACCATTTCTGTATGTTGAACAAATGCTTCATTCAAAGAAAATGCCTGAAATTCTTCTCTGCTGTAGGCCTATGAAGTGAGTGGAATGAAACTGTGGAATGAATTGAGCCCGTTGCGTCTTAATTTGATGGGGCCTATGGGTGTTTCTCTTTGGCCACTCAAGAGTGTTATCCCACCTCTCCAGCTCAGAGAATAATGACTCACCCAAGAGTATTCCCAGCAAGTGTTTGTTCAGCTTTCCCACTATGCTTGAATAAACTACCTGCCTTGGACAAAAGCTTCACTAATCATTTCCTCGGAATACAATAGGTGAACTCTGCATATCAGTAAATGCACGTAGCTAGATGCCCTTTTTATTGCCAGAGTGGCTACACTGGTTTAAGAAATACAGCAGCCGTTTGTTCCACTCCCCCCTCCCTAAGTAAATGCAAGCAGGACAATAAAGACATCCCCAGCTCTTTGGGTTTGCCTTACATGTGAAGCCACAGGTCACCTCTCAGAGACGGCTCTCAAGTTCACCTCCCCACACCTTATTGTTCAAGTGTTAAGCCTGGTCTTACACAAGCAGAAGAATGAGGTGACAGAATGCTGAGGTGGGACTGTACCACTTCATCCTGCAGACAGGGAAATGCCTTTTTGAATTACATTAAAACACATGCAAATAGAAAATCAGGACAGCTGGATGTCTCCCTGGTCTGCTACTTTCCTGTGTGCATGGATTTGTTTATTGTTATGAGGAGAACCATTCAAAACGGGACTTCTCCCACACACTACACCATGGTCTGAAATGGTAGCATTCATTTTACCACCTCCCTCTGCCACGTGCCTACAGTAGTAGGCAAGCCTTAATTACTGGCACCTGAGAATCCTAGTCAATCCCGCCAAGAGGGGGTGGGGAACAATGTGCAGGCCATCAGGGAAGGACACCATTTCCTCTTCCTACTGCCAACCAGGCCAAGGGCACTGCTCTAGCATTTTATCCCCCACACACACACACACATACACTTGAGAGCCTTCCCGTTGTGTAGCTCGGGAGTAGACAACAGGGCATCCTCCACATTTTGCAGGACTACAACTCCTATCATACCTGGTGACTAGCGCTGATGGGATTCGGAGTCCAGCAGCATCTGAAAGGCACCACATTGACTACCCCTACTGCAGTTGGTACTGTCCCAAATCCAGCTGCTGGGAGAGAAGGATTGCATGTAAGAAGAGAGGGGGAAGCACAGAGGGGTGCTCCTCTATCTCCTCTGGTGACTTCTGGCCATGCTGTGCCTGGCTGGAGCTTTGGGAAAGATAGTGAGCCATTCCTCTTTGTGTCGTCAGATTCTAGCAGACGGGAAGGAAAAGCACAGAAGCAGTGGCAGCTGGTGGCTCCATGTCAGTGCAGCAGCGGAATCCACTCCGGGTTTTACTCTGATCTTTCAAGGAGCACATTGGACAGTTCCTTGAAAGACTGAACTAAAATCTGGAGTGAATTCCAGTGCCCCACTGACATGGAGCCACCAGCCACCACTCCGCAGAGGTATCCCTCCATCTTTCCCAGAACTCAGGAAGGTCCCCAATATCTCCCCCAATAGCTTTGGTGGTCTTTCCCAACATAATGCCTTCTAGATACCTCGCATCAGCCCCAGCCAGCGTGACCAATGGTCAAGGATGACATAAGTTGTAGTCCAACCTCACTTGGAGGGCATCACTTTGGGGAAAGCTGCTCTATACTTTGAAGTGAGAGACATGGGAAAGAATGATGAGGGAGATGGGAAATAAAGCACCCTTCAAATATTCCCCCTCATGCAATCAACAATTCTTAAGCAGGGTTGTGCCAGCTGACCTTACCTCCACCCACTGGGGGGAATGTCTGCAATGGGGAAGCCTACCGAATACACATATGCTCTTCCTGTGATCCAGAAGCCCACCCAATCAGTGCTCCAGTTCCAAATCACATGGAAAACCTACATGTATCCAGCAAGCTTCTCCACTGCAGATATTTCTCCAACACATAGAAGGCAGGGGTGGTGGTGGAGGTAGACAGGAGGAGATGCAGGAGTAGGGCCAGGCAACATGGCCCTACGCTTCCCCTCACACAATTATTAAGTCTCATGGGGGGGGGACACCTGAAGGAGGCCACACAAAGTCTTTATCGTGTTCCCTTCTTTGAAAATAATAATAAAAAAACAAGTTGTGTGAATCAGTCCATTAGATACATAAAGATATATTGGGCCACCTGGATAGAAGCCTTTGAACCACTTCAAGCAACATGGGATTTGCATGACTAATTTAAAGATCAAGGGGTTCATTATTCCAAGTTCAGTTTTTCTTATGGATAAGCACAGCCTCCAGGCTGTATTCAAAAAAAAGAAAAGAAAACCACGCCCATAGCTGACTGAAGGGAAACTGTATCTGGCTGCATACCTGGTTATCAACAGGTGGAGCTGGAAGGCTACATACTGAGCGATTCCTGATGCTGCCGTGGCATTCCATGAAAATTCCAGTTGCATTAATTCCAGCAGAGGGCTGGAGCTATTTCCAGAAGCTTTAAAGGCTGCCTTCTGCTCAATATTATCCATACCGCAAGGCGGTTAGTTTAGCAATAATCAGGAAACATTCCACGCAAAGCTAAGCAATTTTAGGTCTTGCTGACTTCAGTGGGAGAAATTTAAGCAGATGCTTTATTTTCCCACTTACAGTTACCGGGACTTAAAAATGCTTAACATAATCCACAGCTGGATTGTGCCCTTGATTTTTATGTACCCCATTTTCCTGTGAGCCAAAGCACTTTACATATATTAGCTCTGTAATCTTTTTATTATTAAATTGCCGCCCTGGGCTCCTACTAGGAGGAAGGGCAGAATATAAATAAATAAATAAATAAAATTAAATCTCCATATTACAAATGGGGACTAGCAAGCTCAGTCATAAGAATTTATGCTTTGCATGCAAAAGATCCCAGTTTCAGTCCCTGGAATCTCCAGCTAGGTCTGGAAAAAGCCACTATCTGACATGCTGGAGTGCCCACTGCTAACTAGTGTAGATCAGGCATAGTGAACCTTTTTTGAGCTGACAGCTTCATTTCCTCATGGACAACCTTCAGGGAAGGAAGGGGAACAGGGACATTCCAGTGATGGGCATGGCCAGATGCAAAAGTGGGAAGAGCAACAGATGCAACTTTTACTTTTGTAAAATAGGCTACACTCCAACCACACAAATGTCAAAAGTTTTGACTTTAACTATACACACACACACACACCCCTCCACCCAGGCAAGCAAGAAACATTCCAGCCAGGCAAAAGCAGTCAAGGAGGGAGTAGAGAAGGGTTGGTAAAGGCTGTGGCCTGGGTTCTGTGGTCTGGCCCTGAGTCCTAAGAGCCAGATAGAGAGGCCTGGAGGGCCATATTCACCCCTCAGATAGAGGTTCCCCACCCATGGTATACCCAATAATGAGCTAGATGGACCAGTCATCTGACATGGCATAAGGCAGCTTCCTATGTTCTTATTCAGGAAGAGTGGCTTTTGAAAGCCCACACAGTGAATTTAGTGCTAAGGTTAAATTTGAATGAGGAACATCCATGTTTATAGCTTGCTCTCTTAATGCCAGTATGGTGTAGCGGTTAGGGTGTCAGACTAGGACTTGGGAGACCACAGTTCATATCCCCATTCAGCCATAAAGTTCACTGCGTCACATCTTAAAAGGCAATTCTAACAGATGCAGACTGGGATAAGGTCTCTACTTAAAAGGCTTGTTGAAAAAGGAATGTCTTCAGTAGGAACCAATAAGATAACATAGATGGTGCCTGTCTAATATTTAAGGGGAGAAAATTCCAAAGGGTAGGTGCCACAGCACTAAAGGTCTACTTCCTATATTGTGCAGAACAGACCTCCTGATAAGATGGTACCTGCAGGAGGCCCTCATCTGCAGAGCACAATGATCAACTGGGTATATAAGGGGTAAAACAATCTTTCAGATAGCTTGGTCCCAAGCTGTATAGGGTTTTGTACACAAAACCAGAACCTTGAACTTGGCCCAATAGCTAAATGTAGTAATGAATACATAAATGCTATACAATGCTGGTCTCCTACGGTTGGGGGAAAACCTATCATCTTTCTGAACAGGGTTTGTGTGGTATGTTAGGATAAATCCCACTATGAAAAACCACTTGTCCTTTTGATTCAGTCAACTCCAGTATAAGCCAGAAGACAAACAAGCGATTAGCAGCAACAGGAACAGGTTAGGTGGCTTCAGGGCAAGCACAGAATAGGAAGTCCTCTCAAATTACAGCTGAAGATAAGCCATCCTCTTGCAGCTGCTTTTGAGCCTCTGATTTTGCCCCTAGCCCATAAAAAATGCAACACTGGAAGAAATCCAGGGATATGGAGAAATGGGCAGAAGGGGAGCCTTTTGAGCCCTAGCAGTACCCATTTTAGAAATGAAGAGACAGACTAAATGTCACAGATGGGGTGCAAAAGAAGGCAGGAAAGCCTCTGGTTCACCCTCCCTATGGCAGGGAGTAAATAAGAGGAGGGGGTGCTTAGTTCCCATTCTGCTCAAGACTAAGGATGGGGGAGAAATTAAATTTAGTTCTCATTTAAAAGGCGAACCTACCTAATTCACACTTCCCAAACCAACATGTGGACCAAAAACACAGCCATCCTTCAAAATTCACACTTTTCCAAATTTTGCAATGTAGTTTTCCAACCAAGTCGCATATGCAAAAATGCATATACTAAGATAAAGTGAGCATAAAAATGCACACTTTCATGAAAATAACATCCAAAAATGCATTATATTGAGGGAAATATAAATATTATTGAAAACATGCATTGGGAAAACATGTGTATTAAGCACAATTGCATAAAATGTGTATATTAGGAGAAATTCACATTAAAATGCTACTAAATTTTCATGAGGACTTAAATGGAAATGTAGAGAGCTTAATTTAAGATTGGCAAAACAAGAAAAAGAGAAAATGAAATTGACAGATTCACTCATCCTTACTCAGGACACACCACAGCTCTGCCACCACCTCACCTTAAGAAGCTACCTTAGCAGATTTAAACTGTTAGTCCGTCTAGCTGTGGAGTGGGAAACCTTTGGTCCTCCAGATGTTGTGGAACTACAACTCCTACCAGCCCCAATCAGCATGGCCAACGATCAGGGATTATGAGAGTTGCCATCATCCAGCTCTCCAACATTTCAAATAGGAGTTTTCCCCAGTCCTACCTGGAAATGCCAGGGGACTGGTCCTGGGACTTTTTGCATGCAAAAACATATGCTCTGCCACTGAGCTATGGCCTTTTGGCAGTTTTAACCTGGGAATCCCAGTTTTCATTCTTGGAATCCAACGGATATCTACACAAGATAATATCCTTTGCTCCAAATCGATTACTCCAAATAAAGACTATTACTTCCTGGTTCTATGTTTAGTACGATCTGGTTCATGTAGCACATGCATTAACAGCGACCTTTGTTAATGTTCTCATTTTAAAACACTTTCATGATAGGGACAGTCTTATCTGCAGCTTGTTATGAATGTAGATAAGGAAAGCCTTCACCAACCAAATGGGGTCTGAAGAAGGGACTCCTGGGAGGGCAGGGAAGTGGCTCACCAAACAGAGAGAAAGAATCTGTTCCAGACATGAGAAGCAGCATGGGAGAATGTGCACAAAGAGTGGGGGATGGGGACAGCATGCAGAGACAGTAGATGCATTTTTGTATAATAGAGGGAGAGACGGAGGAAAAGCATTAAGTGGAAATAAGCAGGACAAAGACTCATCCTGGGAGCACCTGATACAGCAATACTGCTGAACCTAGGAAGAACCCCATGTAAGAGGAGGACATAGTAACATTTTTTAAAATGCGATTAAAAAAAGAAATTGGGAAGACAAATGTGTCCAAGAAGAGAGTAGTACAGAGCTTTAGAAAGAAAGGACTAGAAACCTGAAATTAATGTCCTCTATTACACAGAGTCAGCATAGGGATGCAAGGAAAACAGTGATGCAGTCCCAGCAGCGAAAGAGAAAAATTTCTTTTGCAGATAATTTCTGGACTACTGGGAGAGAACAGATGATGCTCCTCTGTCATTTGCTGATGTTAGTCCAGAAGATTATTTATCTATGGTTTTGTATCTCTGAAAAAAAATAATGCAAGCCTTTGAACCATAATTTGTTAATACACAGAATCAATTCCCAGAATCAACACTGCATTTTTCCAACTGACTCTAGAGTTAAGGCGACAAGACTTACCATAGTGAGGAGTCACAGCGAAATAGACCAGATGACAAAGATTATATGCTTCAATTCTAACGTCCTTCCAAATTCCCTGAGTAGGGAAAGAGGGGCCCCAGTCCCAGCTAAATGAGCACTGCTCCTGGAATTAGACACATGCATCAGAAAGGCAGGCTTCTTCACTGAAGGGTTACTTTCCTGTACAGAGAGGAAACTGATTAGAAAGTAGCCTTCCTCAATCTGGTTCTGTCCAGATGTTTTGGACTACAACAGCTCCAGTCAGCAAAGCCAAGGGTCAGAGATGAATGGAGTTGTAGTCCAAAACATCTAAGTCAGAACACAGCTTGAAAATTCCTCTAGCATTATGAAGCAAAACCCAAGATTTTCAATATTGGGGTTACCAGAGAAAGAAATCAGGCCTAGCACCTACCCCAGTGGGGTCCCCAAGAGAGCTGGTTTGGTGTAGTGGCTAAAATCCCGAGCTTTGGCCGGCGAGATTAGAATTCACATTCCCACTTGGCTGTGAAGTTCATTGAATGATCTTGGGCCAATCACTCTCCCTCAGTGTAACCTACTTCATAGGGTGATTGTGACAGGGGCAGCCCAAGACTAGCTGCCAGCAACTGGCACTCTAGGCAAACCAGGCAATTGGCACCCCCACTCCCAAACTCCAAAGAGAGATCAAGGCTGAAGTTTTTGGTAAACTGGGAAACCTTTTGCCCCTATATTCCATTTAATATTTTTAATCATATTTAGTTAAGCTTTTTTCTTTAAACAGAGGCATAATTATTCAGTTTGTCTGTCCATCCATCTGTCCAACCAATGTTTCTGAGATCTGATAAAATAGAGACACAATTTTCAGAATAGGTATGAACACAACAGCTAGATGATGTTTTAGTCCAATTTGAAATAAAAATGCATTAAAAATGTTAATTATAATTTTTATTATTAGAAATCCAAAATCGTTCATTACACTGTCCTGCTGTAACTGCCGTTACAACATGCAATATAGAAAAGAACTAAGAAAACTCTCCAATGAACTTTAACCTGTAGTTACAAAATACTCCAAATCAAAAATACTCTGTGTTCTTAAAACATGACTTTTCTTGCTCTGAGTTTTGAAAATTCTGTTGCTAGTTCTTTTAGACCCAGTTTTCTAGCTATTTCATGTTCTATTGACATTGTAGCAAGCCTAACAAGTCTCTCTCGCACCATTGTTGAACACAGATATGTTTTTTATCAATTTTAATTTTGAGAAGCTATATTCCCCACTAGCTATGGAAACTGGCAAAGTTAAAAGAAAGTGTAGAGCTATAAAAATGTTTGAAAAACTGTCTGTGAGGTTATTTTCACAAACAAGCTTCATTACTTCTTCAGGAGTGAAGTTTTTCTTAAGTTGTCTTGACTTTGTGGACACTGCCACAAGGGGGCTGCCATAGTCAAGGCAGGACCAGTCAGAAAATGGCTGCCAGGTGTGTGTGAACAAACTCAGTATTTACTACTGCAAATAAAACATTCATTTCACAGAAGGTCTAAAGACAAGTAATTGTCCAAGAACCTTCGTAAAAGGTTAAGGTGGGACACATGAGTCCTGAAACATAAAGCCACTCCTTTGAATCCACAGTCTTCTGCTCCAACACAACATCTATGTCACAGAAGACAAGTCATTTCCCCAAATCACCTCTAATCAAATCACTACCCACATGCACACCCTTTCCCTTCACACGGGTCCCCCTGGCCTAGATCCTCCTTTTTTTCCCCTTCTGCCTTTCCTTCTACTGAGGCATGGGTACAACTGTTCACTTGCTATCGCCACTGCTCTCCTTGGAATCTCCTGCAGATAGTGTCCAGCTAGAACTCTTCTCTCTGCTGGTCCTGTCCAATTAGCACTGTTCTCTCAGTGCTAATCAGAAGGGAACAGTTTTAACTGGTCTCTCTTTTCTCTGCTGGTAGTGTCCATTTCCGATTCTGGGGCCAATTATCATGTTAGAGAGCCTAAGAAAACTGTGTCAGTGAGCGTTAAGAAAAGCTGGTACCCATTATAATTTAAATTTGTGCAATGAAGGGAGCAGAGACCTTGGAGGGCACTGGTACGTCTTTGGGAGCAAACTGGTGCCTTTAGGCTCTGCATTGAGGACCCTGGGCCTGTAGTACAGTAGGGTCCCACTCATATGGCAGGTTACATTCCAGACCCCCGCCGAAAAGCGAAACCCGCCGAAAAGCAGAACTCCGTCAATAAAATGGTGCCTGACGCCCGAAAAATGCCGTAAAAGCGGAACAAGCACCGTATGAGTGGGGCCTTACTCTAATTACTCTAATTGAAAGCCACTGTATTAGCGGAACGCCGAAAAGCGGAGCCCTACTGTATATGTGATGTCAGTGTGGTGTAGTGATTGGACTGGGGACATCCAGGTTCTAGTCCCTGCTCAGCCATGAAGCTCACTGGATGACTTTGGCTAGTCACTGACTCAGCCTAACCCACATCACATGTTGTTGTAAGGATAAACTGGAGAGGAGGAGGAGGAGGAACATGCAAGCTGCCTTGGGTTCCTTAGGAGAAAAAAGGTGAACTATAACAATTTTTAAAAAGTCTGACGGTGGTTAGGCTGGGTTGTTACTATTTGCTCTGCCTGTAGCTGCAACCATTTTGCTCATACTGTCATGACAAAAGAACACTACCACTAGTAGAGCTGGTTTGGTGATTTCTTCCATTAGATTTATGGTGCGCAAATTAGTGGGATTCTGAAAAAAAAAGAGTTGGCAACAGTGCAGCAATGTATATGAGACCTGGGGCAATTTACATCCATGCCCCCCCTAAAAATGTCCTGGTTAATGCTGTTACTTTTCTTTTATGGACCACCTTATTTATTACGATTATTCATATTCCCTCTATGCACACATAAGAACTGAAATAATGACAGATTCAACTAACCATCCCGCTAGCAGAAGCCATTACAAGGATTCCTGGTAGGAGAACATGGCTTACCCCCTCTCCTCCCCTTGTGCCCCCCTCATCAGCCCCACAGTGCACAAGGGGAGGAGAGGCAAATTGCTCCATCAGGCAAGCAGAAATGTTTGCGCTGACACAGCAATCTCATTAGTGCTACATAGAATTGAAATAATGACATCTTCATTATTTTATTTGTATGGAGTGCTGACTTTTAGGGGGAGGGTACAGAAATTGGGGGGATGGAATGGACAGGCTAGTATCCTGAACACGGAGCACTCCATACTGCAACATTTAGTTGAAGGTTCCACTGGTTCTTTCCTAAGAGGAAACCTATGCATTTACCCTTATTATGCTGATGTGCCTCTGAGAGGGATCCCACAAAGTAGATTTTTCTGTGCAATGTGCAAGCCCTCCCTCTGCACACACATCTTGCACATACATTTATAATATGCATTGTGCTAGTGTTAGAATAAAAACTCCCACCTCAGATTTGCAGGTGCTCTTAAGAAGCACAAATCACTCACATTTCAAATGTAACTTCTGAAGTGCACAGTCATGGACTTCAGAATGCTGCAGCCCATATTTTTTAGGAGGTAATTTAGTATCTTCCACAGAGACATCTCAGGGTCCCTGTGATGTTCCTATATTAATGTATATATGGTAAGTGTTGTTGTTTTAGAAGATACATGGTAAGTGGAGTGAAAGAGGAGGGGGAGTGAATGGGCAGTAGAATGCGAGATGATTGGCTGAGTGTTTAAAATGGCTGAAAGTATAAAAGGAAGAGAAAGAGTGGATGGCTTGGTGGGGTTTAGAGAGTTGTTTACCAGGAGGGAGGTGGAGTTCGGATTAGTATTGAGTAAAACCATATGCTTATGTGCCTTAAGAAGGAATCTTGTTAATCTTGTTAGCTTTGTTATCTGTAATAAATACTTAATTTGGTTTACCAAAGGCCTGATCCTTGGCTGGGGTTTCACAGACCAGAAGGGAGGGTAAGGTAATGACCAAGGCTGAAGGGGAACTGTAACAAATGGTGGCAGCGGTGAAGAGAGTAACAATACCAGTATTCAGAGTCTCTGGGAATACTAGTATTGGGACGTTACTGGTGGTTGCCTAGCAGGGGGATCTGTTGAGATCTGTGCTAGAGCGGGGAGAGCAATCATAAGAGAGAGCGGTCCGGACTGGTGGAGTCCCTGGTGGTGCCTAGAGACAGGCAGTAGCCACGCGCAGGTAGGAACCTGACAGGGAGAGCCAGGGAAGGACACATCACAGTCCCCACTTCAGTTAAGGGCTGCTTCACATATTAACTTTTCTCCTACACTGAAAGCACTTCTGTGTAGGAAATACCACAAAACCAAGGTGGAGAATATCATGTGCAGCAATAAGTGCATATGTCTTTCATGGAGTGTTCATGGGTGTGAGATTATCACACATGATGATCTACACGCAGAGTTCATGTTATTTGCTATGCAGGAATATTTGGGGAGCTTGCCAATTGCTCAATAGAGTTAAAGCCTATCACACTTCAGACATGTCCCAATGCAATGAAAAAGAGAGCAGGTATCTAAATGCACTGTTAGTGCTGTTCAAGTGCTTAATTCCAGACCCCATATATACAACCAAATACACCAGAGGTAGGTCTCTGAGAGTTGTTTTGTAACTTCATCCACATCATTGCAGCAATGTTTGGAAGTCAAAGCTGCAGGCATGCAGCAAATGGCCTGTTTCCTCCTCACTCGATCAACACCATGCTGCACAATTATAAGGTGGAAAAGGTCCACATCTGTGACCCACTCCCATATGGCTCCAGCTCCTGAACACAGGGGAGAGACTCTTGTATTTGCCATTGTGGGATAGCTGTTTCCACCTGTCTTCCCCCACCTTTCAACCCTAGAAGACTTCATAAAGGATCTGCTTTCAGAAGAACTGTGAGGGGACTTTCTTTGGGGGAAGAATGTTTATTACTAATATTATCAGCTTTGGGGTGAAGTTATTGGATACTTATACGCAGGGCTTTTTTGGGTGACATGACTCACTGGTACAGAGTACCAGCACCTCTTTCTTTCTTTTTTGCTGCTCATGCCAGCCATTTTTGTGCCGGCACCATGATATTTTTTATCAAGGTGTAAGTACTGGCACCTCATTTTCTACCAAAAAAAGAAACACTGCTTTTACTTGACCTATTGGTGTGCTTTATGTTCACTTAAATTTTGATGCAAGTTAAATGAACTATTGTGGATTTTTTAGGGTTATGTTGCAGTGATATATCTTTTTATTATGTCTCATTACTAGCCTACTGTATTTAGACAGCTTTTAATTTGAACCACTTTGAGAACAGATGTATTTGTTGAAAGAGGCGGTGATCCGACCACTCCTTAAAAAGCTCACCCTGGACCCATTGGTTTGTGACAACTACCAACTGGTTGCAAATATCCCCTTTTTAGGAAGGATGATTGAGAGGGTTGTGGCGCAGCAGTTGCAAGTACTCTTGGATGAAACAGATTATCTTGACCCATCCCAGTCTGGGTTCAGGCCTGGTTATGGGATTGAATCGGCCTTGGTTGCCCTGATGGATGACCTTTATCGGGAGAAGGACAGAGGGAGTGCGACCCTGTTATTCTTACTTGATCTCTCAGCGGCTTTTGATACCATTGACCATGGTATCCTTCTGGGCCAACTTGGTGAGATGGGTATTGGAGGCACTGTTTTACAGTGGTTCCGATCCTATCTCCAGGGTCGTTCTCAGAGAATAGCATTGGGTGACTGTCTTTCGGCCCCCTGGCAGCTGTGCTGTGGGGTGCCTCAGGGTACCATCTTGGCCCCAATGCTGTTTAACATCTATATGAAGCCCTTGGGAGCAGTCATCAGGAGCTTTGGGGTGAGGTGTCAGCAGTATGCTGATGATACCCAGCTCTATTTCTCCATAACTTCTGAATCAGTAGAGGCCGTGCAAGCCCTGGACCGCTGCCTGGACTTGGTGGTGGGCTGGATGAGGGTCAATAAACTGAGTGAATCCTAGCAAGACGGAGGCGCTGTGGGTTGGTGGTTCCTGAGTTCGGATAATTGGTCAGTTCCCTGCTTTGGATGGGGTCGTACTCCCTCTGAAAGAGCAGGTCTGTAGTCTGGGGGTGCTCCTGGATCCATCTTTGTCACTAGAGACTCAGGTGACCTCCGTGGCTAGGAGTATCGTAACATGCCTTTTACCAGCTTCAGCTGGTAAGACAGCTGCAGCCGTTTCTGGACTGGGATAACCTGACCACTGTTGTCCATGCACTGATAACCTCCAGGCTGGATTACTGTAATGTGCTCTATGTGGGGCTTGAGGTTGGTCCTGAAGCTGCAGCTGGTTCAAAATGCGGTGGCGAGACTGCTCACTGGGGCAGGGTATGGTCAACATGTCACCCTGCTGCTGAAAGAATTGCACTGGCTGCCCATTTGCTACCTGGCCAAGTTCAAGGTTCTAGTTCTGGTGTACAAAGCCCTATACAGCTTGGGACCAGGATACCCCTTATATACCCAGTTGATCACTGCACTCTGCAGGTGAGGGCCTCCTGCAGATACCATCTTATCAGGAGGTCCATTCCGCACAACTTAGGAGATGGAGCTTTAGTGTGGCAGCACCTACCCTGTGGAACTCCCTACCCTTAAATATTAGACAGGCGCCATCTCTGTTATCTTTTTGGCGCCTAGTGAAGACCTTCCCCTTTCAACAAGCCTTTTAAGTTGAGACCTATCCCAGTCTGCGTCTGTGTTGGAATTGCTTTTTAATATGTTTTTTTAAAAAAACAATATTTTTTTAACCCTTTTTAAAAGATGTTTTAAAAGCTTTTGTAAAAAAAATGTTTTTAACGTTGTTTTGTTTTGGTGTATTTTAAGGTCTGGTTTTATGATGTTTTGATGTATTTTTAGTGCTTCTGTTTGCCGCCCTGGGCTGCTGCTGGGAGGAAGGGCGGGATATAAATCAAATAATAAATAAATAAATAATAAATAAATAAAATGTGGTATATAAATTAATTGACTAGGATTGTGACAGTGTGGGATAAAGTGACAGAAATGTAGTTCCTGTATGTCTGGGTAAATATGAAGTGATCCTCTTCAGGGAATCGCACAATTAGTCCAACGTATCGACCAACAGCTTTGGGTAAAATGATATGCAAACTATGTCAACAGCAAGTAACTTAACTATGCAAGGTAGCTTCAAGTTCATGCTAAGATTTCCTAGGCAGTCTCTAGGGCAAAAACAAGTTGTTGACCACTGAAGACGTGTCTTGACTTGACCTCAGAACTCCCCACCCTGGAGTGTGCATACAATAGATCTCGTTAAAGTTTTGCATAGTGACCTACAGATCTAAATTTATAATTTTAACAACTGGCAGCTGAGTCTTACTAATTTTGGCAACCCACACTATGCTTGCCTGGCTTGTTCCCTGTATCCCAGGGAATCAGCTGGCGGGTTGCCAGTATATCAAGTTACAAGCAGTGAAAGCAGGCAATGCACCTATTTCTAGTTATTAACACTACAGACATCCTTTCTTAGAAAACAGCCCCCCTCCCCCGCTAATATAGGTGGACTTCACCGCTAATACAGGTGTACTGCTGATGTTCAAGTTTATACAAGCTATTGTTAAAATGATGCAAGGGCAATAATCTCAGGCCTGGTTTACAGATTTCAGGGTGGGTGAGAGAGAGAGGATGAGAGAGAGAGGGTGAGGGTGAGTGAGTGAGAGAGAGAGAGAGAGAGAGAGAGAGAGAGAGAGAGAGGGTGAGGGTGAGGGTGAGAGAGAGAGAGAGAACGCTCTGTGGCACCTTAAAGACTAACAAATGCATGTCATCCATGGGAAAAGTAGAAGGTAAAGTCACCATGTGCAGACTTTACAACTTCAAAAGTAAAAGGTGTTAATAAAGTTTTCAAGTGCTCTTAAAGAAAGTTGCCAAGATAAAAGTTTATCCATGAGATTCCCACAAAGGGGAAGTCTTTTCACTCCACTTTTTGACACTCATCATCCCAGAACTAGTTCCTTAGTGTATTTCGCACATATACGCACCAAATGCCTGTTGTTAATTGTTTAAAAGTGCTATATTTGCACAATTGGACAGACACATCCATAGGAGCACCTTCTTGAGTAGAGGTATGTTGGGGCTCCACGCATGTTACACTTCCATAAAGGAGAGGGACTTTTCTGCAGTGGAGCCCCAAATTTGGAATGCCTTCCCTTAAAAGGCCCAATTGGCACAAATGTTACAAGCATTTCAGCATCTTCCTATCTGCCCAGATGTTGTAGATGGTAGATGGGGGGGGGATTTTTGACTTATTTCAGCTATTTTAGTTTTGCTTTTTTTTAATTTGTCTCTTTGTCTTATTGTACTATTTAGGGTTATACACTGGTTTAAAATTGCATTTACATGTTGTGTGAATTAATCTGAGTCACATTTTAGTATTTTACTATTATTATTATTTCAGCTTTTATATAACACTTAATCACTGAAATAAAGGGTACAAGGGTAAAAGCAATTAAAATTAATAATAAAAACAGAAAGAACAGAAAGCTCCCTTAAAATGTCTGCTGAAAGGTCTTTGTCAAGCGCCAGAAATTCAGCAGGGAGGGGTCCTAACTGATCTCAGCTGGGAGGAAGTTCCACATAATCTGGCCCACAGTACTGAACAGACACTTCTGATAGACACAAGACATGCACCTGAGCTGGAGGGGGGGTGACACCACTAACAGAAACTCCCCTGAAAATCTCAGTGATAAGGCAGGGATATAAGGAATCAGGTAATAAACTACCCTGGAATCTTTTTGATGAAGAGCAGTTAAGAAATATTTTAAATAAATTCAAGTGGTAATATGTGGGTGGGTGAGTGGGAGGGGCAGCGTTCCCATCTCAGTCACCACAGCTAAGTGGGCCAGGACTGCATCATGTTCCAGTAACCTGGGCAGTGGCCAATCACACCCAGTGTAGTCCAATGATGTCAGAGCAGGATGCTATTGGATACTCACTCTCCGGGCGCTGAGCTGAAGTGTCGGCACAGTACAGCCCCAACATGCCTCCTTTGTTTTTCAACTTGGATCTCCCTTCTGAACTTTGCAGCTCTGGGTAAGGGACACAGTTCAGGGGTCGGATACATGCTCAGGTTCAATCCCCAGCAGGCATTTGAAAAAAACTATCTGAAACCCTGGAGAACTGCTGCCAGTCAGTGTGGACAAATCTGACCAGTGGTTGGCTTGGTATAAATACAGCTTCCTGTGAACTTCCTCAGTTTCAGGGGTTGCCAAGGTGGTGCACCCGGGTGCACCTGCCTCCATAGGAACCTTCCCTGGAGGCCACATGCTCCCCTGGATGAAATTAGGTTTGAAATAATTATTCTGTGGCAGCCAAGAGAATGTGTACTTGGTGGTGGTGCCCATGACAGTCTCCTCAGTTCGCAAATGTGCATAAGGGCGCCAAAAGATTGGCGACTCTTGCGCTCACTCACTCTCACACACAGACACATAACCTTAATACTGTTCCACGGGTGAGTGTGTGGAGATTTCCATACAGCCTTCTGAGCTTCTTTCTTTCCAAATCAGATGGGGAAGATAGGACAGGGAGGATACCGTCACCCCTAAAACTCCAATGTGAGCCAATGTGCATTCTTTGCCAGGAAGGATTTAATCCTACCCCTACCTGGAATCTCATGACACCCCCCTCCCCTTTCAGGTGTCCTATATCTCATAAGAGGGGCCTACCAATGTGGTGTAGTGGTTAAGAGTGTTGGACTAGCATCTGGAAGACCAAAGTTCAAATCCCCATTTAGCCATGAAGCTCACTGGGCCAGTTACTGTCTCTAGGCCTAACCTACCTCACAGGGTTGTTGTGAGGATAAAATGAGGAGAGGGAAAACCATGTATACCACCTTGAGCTCCTTGAAGAAATGTGGGATATAAATGTAATGATAATAAACTAGTGATAATAATAGAACAATGGACTATGCACACAATCTCCTTCATCACATTACATTTGACACTGAGCAGCACCCTCTTATTTCTCATTAAGCCCCTCCAAAATATGAGTATAGAAAATCAATGGATACAGGATCAGACCACTGGTCCGTGCAGACCAGTATCAGTTTGCTCTGAATCAACAGGATCTCAGGCATTATTTATTTCTAATCACCTGCTACCTGGTCCTTTTGACGTGATATGCCAGTGACTGAACCTGGGACCTCTAAGCAGGGGCTGCTCAAGACATTTTGCAGCCTGAGGCAAAGATGGCATCTCCTTCCAATTCAATGTACAAAAGGTGACTAGACTGGCCATGGAATCTTATTCCAGCATGGGTGGCCCAACCATATGCTTCACTGCACCTGAGGACAACAGGCTAGCCTAGGTGATGGTAGCAGGAGGCCACATCGCACACACAGCTCCAATATCTTCTCACTAATGCTGCTCATTCCGCAGCATTTGCCACCTGAGGCAGCTGTCTCACTCTGCCCAATGATAAGGCTGGCCCCCACTCTACTGCTGAGCTATGGCCAGTACACTGACCCAAATCCCTTACATGGGAGGCGTGATAGAAATGTGATGGAGGAGGGGGCATGGAGAAAAAAACTACCATGGGAAACATCTTAATCAGTATTCCAGCATGATCACAAAATTCCTTCAAGGATCATAATCTCTCTCTCTCTTTTTTTTAAAGCTACTGTAATAAACACACACATCCAGTCCAGCACTATGTAAAAGCCACTCTCCCAGCATCTTCTGTTCTAAAAATAGGAGTACAGCTGTTCAAGCTGTTTTCACTCCCCCGCTGATTTCTAACCAACACAGGAGAGATAACATTCTAGATTAGAGCAGAAAAATGACCCCACCATGTTTTAACTGACTGATGTTACAAAAATAGCTCTTTTTGCATGGCTTACTTAAAGATCTGATGCAAGTGTGGGCAACTTTTGCTGTTGTTGGGCACTGCATCCCGTTAGGGGTAATCTGTCAGGAGTCACATACTGGTGGTGGACAGCATCAGTGTCAAGAGTGGGTGGATATTCTCACTTACGCTATGCCACCACCACCCTCTCCCTCTCCACCATTCCCCTTTCCCCCCTCTTTACCCTTTACTCTTTACCCCACATGATTTAATTCAACAGCAGCATTTATATAATAAAGTTAGATTCACAAGTTTTTTTTCTGTTATACGTTTTAATTGCAAAGCTTCCCTTCCTCTGCCTCATAGGGTTCATTATTACCAAGGAAGAAGACACCATATTAGTGAGGTTATACTTCATCTGTAACAACTTAAACAACATCAGATTCGCAATAGCAGATGTGCCTTCTTACTTGACAGCCTCAATCCTAAAACATTTGCTACTGAACACACCTGGACTTACTTCTGAGTAAATATGCATAGGATCACTCTGTCTGATCATCTCAGGAAAGAAAACACAAGAGCAATTTTCATAAAATTTCTGGCTCTCTTGATTGTGGTGGATAAAAAGCTTTCCAGATTTATCCCATCAAATGCCCAAACAGATCCACCTCCCCTTCGTAGCATCTTAATGAGAGGTGGCTTCTTATTAGCTAACGCTTCCCAGAAACTGTCAGAGCTGCACAATACAAGTAGCTTGGCACTTGGGAACAAGCAAACACACACAAAGCTGCTCGGCTAAGATGTTTTATAACCCTGCCAGCATATTCCGGCACCTCTGAGAGCAAACTCTGGTCTCTCTACTTGCTAAATAACCTGGTTGGATGCGGTCACAAGGCAGCAACCACCTGGAACTTCTCCTGTGAAGTTGCAGTAGCTCTGGGGTTGCCAATGTGGTGCCCTCCAGGTGTTGTTGGACTCCAACTCCCATCGGCCCCAACCAGAATGGCTAACGGTAAGGGAACATGGGAGTTGTAGCCCAGCAACATCCGGAGGGCATCATATTGATTACTCCTGCCCTAGATTCTTCTTGCTCAGCTTCATCCGTTACAAAGAATATTGCCTAGGACAATTTTCGAGTGGATTGTGCCTCAATTATTTTTAGTAATTTTCTTGTTCTCGAGGCACTAGTCTCTTTGCTGCAATTTCTGCATACAAAAAAAGTCTTTCTTTTTTTTTTACAGTGCTAAAGTCCTGGGTTTTTCAGTATTTCTCAATGAAATTCATCATATATTGTAAAATTGCTTGCTAAGTAGAGAAACCTTGTAATATTTTAAAATGCAATATATGAATACACACACATACATGCACACACCATATATTTATATGTAAAGTGGTATGGTCCAATTGCCAAACAATGCTAACATTTCTGGGTTCACTTGATTGTATCACCCATTATTTCTGACCTGGACTCCAAAGATTTCCTTCACGCATGCACACAGCTATTACCTTTCTGATGAAATTAACATGACACTGTCCTTTCTGAACAGGTGGAGGGCATTCAGGAGGCACCGTGTATGCCTGGTGAATTTTACTCTGCTCTGCAGCATACCAAACAGCTGAGAAGAAATGAATGTGGATTGCATTGACCTCCTCGATCACATCAGTAATATCAAAGCTCTGCAAAGGAGAAAGAGAGGGAAAATATGTATTATAGACCCAGTATATTAATCATTCTGACATGTAGCATCTATCATGCATTGATTCAGTTACCTGGTTCAAGCATTGCGTTCTTGACTGGCAAGAACAATCTACCTGCATGAGCAATGTAAGAAATTTATTAACCAAGTCCTCAAGGTTCACCATGATGGCCATTTCTGTAAAACTCTAAAGCTATTAAGTCTACTTTAGAGACTGTGGAAGTTGCAGAGGCTGTGGGGATTCATAAGACTGCAAGTCACATTGCATCACTCACGCAACTACACTAATCCTCTGCATGAAGAAAGGAAGTGAAAGTAACATCAAAGCCACCATTAGTTAGTTAAACCAGCCCTTTACAGCTTGCTGCGATCACCCACCAAGCCAAATGCAGCCCCACCACCCATGCATGGAGGCCTGCATGGGGAACTGATATACCAACTGGAACTGCAAAAACAGGCTGGTTGTCAGTCAAGCTCACTCAGAAGCCACAATACATGGTGGGCTGCATTCAGCTTTTGGGTCTCATTGTGCAGGCCTATTAATTTATCAGTACCTTGTGTGGTTATAGCATCATATGCTGACCACATTTGCAGGTCACAGTAAGCCACCAAACTGTGGCTTACCAGGACTGCATGAAATGGCTGGCTCACAGAGAAAAGTTCTCACCCACTTTGCTCTTCCTCAGTCCTTTCAGCACAGTGTGGCATGGCAACTTCACCAAGGTTTGGCTTAGCACGTTATCTGATCTTGAGACCACGGTTAAGGACTATTCTCCTTAACCACAATCTGTAACCTTGGTTGAGCCACTGCACTGTGCTAAAAGGGCCACGGAGGAGCAATGTGAGTATGGGCTTTTCTCTGTGGGAGCCAGCACATGCTGTAATAATAAATAATAATAATAATTTAATTTGTGAGTCGCCTATCTGGCCAATGGCCACTCTAGGCGACGTACAATTTAACAACAATACATTACATCATAATAAAATACATCATAAAATACAATATAACAATAAAACAATAAAACAGTTCCAGTACAGAGTAGTAGGCTATTGGTCGTAAAAATTTAACCCTCCCCGTAAGTCTCAAAGGCCTGTCTGAAGAGCCAGGTCTTCAAAGCTTGGAGGAATACATTCAGGGAAGGGGCATGTCGAAGGTCATATGGGAGGGAGTTCCAGAGAGTGGGGGCCGCCACTGAAAATGCCCTCTCTCTTGTCCCCGCCAACCTAGCTGTTTTAGTTGGCGGGATTGAGAGAAGGTCCTGTGTGGCTGATCTTGTTGGGCGGCATGGTTGGTGGCGCTGGAGGCGCTCCATCAGATAAACTGGGCCGAGACCATATAGGGATTTAAAGGTTAATACCAACACCTTGAATTGGGCCCGGAAAATAACTGGGAGCCAGTGTAGGTCGAACAACACTGGGGTGATGTGTTCCCGGCGGCGACAGTTTGTAAGTAGTCGAGCCACAGCATTTTGTATAAGTTGTAATTTCCGGACCGTTTTCAAGGGTAACCCCACGTACAGTGCATTACAGTAATCCAACCGAGAGGTGACCAGGGCATGTACCACCAGTGGGAGCTGATGAGCAGGAAGGTAGGGCTGCAGTCTACGAATGAGGTGTAATTGATACCAAGCTGCCCGGCTCACTGCCGAAATCTGAGCCTCCATGGACAGCTTGGAAACAAGAACAACCCCAAGGCTACGGACCTGGTCCTTCAGGGGCAATTTCACCCCGTCGAACACCAGGTCAACATCTCCCAGCCTTCCCTTGTCTCCCACGAGTAGCACCTCAGTCTTATCAGGATTCAACTTCAGCCTGTTCCTTCCCATCCATCCACTCACGGATTCCAGGCACTTGGACATGGTCTCCACAGCAGACTCTGGTGAAGATTTAAACGAGAGATAGAGCTGAGTGTCATCCGCATATTGGTGACACTGCAGCCCAAATCTCCTGATGATTGTCCCCAGCGGCTTCATATAGATATTAAATAGCATGGGAGAGAGGATAGAGTCCTGTGGCACACCACAATTGAGAGGCCAAGGGTCTGAAACCTCCTCCCCCAATGCTACCTGTTGATGCCTGTCGGAAAGAAAGGAATGGAACCACCGTAGTACAGTGCCTCCTATTCCCGATTCCTCCAAGCGATGTAAAAGGATACTGTGGTCGACAGTATCAAAAGCCGCTGAGAGATCGAGGAGGACAAGAAAGGTGAATTCTCCCCTATCTAATGCCCTCCTCATATCATCAACTAGAGTGACCAATGCTGTTTCAGTTCCATGTCCAGTCCTGAAACCCGATTGGTATGGATCCAAATAATCCGTTTCATCCAAGTGTGTCGACAACTGATTAGCCACCACTCGCTCAATGATCTTGCCCAGGTATGGCTGGTATGGCTTACCAGTAAGCAAGAGCCAGGCCACTGTGGGACCAGGCCATCCCCACCAGGCAGCATTCAGGGGAGAAGGGAGGTCCCATTACACATTTTAACTAGATAAGAATGTTTTTTGTTGTTGTTATGTGCCTCCAAGCCGACTACGACTTATGGCAACCCTATGAATCAGCAACCTCCAAGAGCATCTGTCATGAACCACCCTGTTCAGATCTTGTAAGTTCAGGTCTGTGGCTTCCTTTATGGAATCAATCCATCTCTTGTTGGGCCTACTCTGACTCCACCCAAAATTGCTTCTAACTCCGACTCCACGACTCCACAGCCCTGCGGAGAGCCTTTGGTTGGGACCAATGGGTCAACCTGACACTGTTTTAAGTTTTTTATCTTCTATTTTTATCTTTTAAGTTCTTTTATTCTCACTTTCTTATATGTGTATGCACATATATACATGTATGTATATGCATAAAGCATTTCATGTATGTATGTGCATAATGCATTTTATGCATTTTATGCATTTTAATAGTATTTTACGCGTTTTAATTTAATGTAATGTTTTGTGTTTTTATTGTGTATTTTATTATATATGTGTGTGATTTTATTGTAGCTGCCCTGAGTGCCCTATTGTAGGGTAGAAGGGTGGGACAGAAATATTTTAAATAAATGAATAAAATAAATAAAGCCCTCTGGGCAACCATACAGGGAGAAAGGCAGAGTCGTGTCTACATGCGCAGAGGTATGGAAAAGGTAAATGCCTGTTGTTTCTTTCCTTATCTAAACTGCTGCCCAAGTAGTAATGAAGGACAGTTGACCCTGGCAAGCAGGTGAGGGTATTGTTGATGCCTGGCCAAATGTTTCAACATGCACCACCAAACAAGCCAGGGCTCTCTAAACTCACTGCATTGACTCTCACTGTCAATGAAACACTGACAAAACTGTATTACTGTTCATCTAAACCTTTGCTTTTTCAAAAGGTTTACATGTACTGCAGGCTACTCAGATAAAAAAGATTAGATCCAACACTGCACGAGCAGAGTTCCACTTACACAACGGGCTTCCCCTTCCTCTCTTCCTTACCATGTGGCCCAAAGATGTGCTCTGAAGGGTCCCCCAACCCTCTGGAAGGATTTTGAGGGTGCACAAGGGGAGAGGAAGGATAAGTACGTCATGACAGTCAAACCTGGGATTTGAAAGCTCATCAGATTACTTTGCCCAAACACAGAAACAAATTTTAATATATATTTGTCGTAATACTCACATATCTGGTGAACGTGTTGTCTGTCCTCCCAACAGTGATGTTATTGACCACAATCTGTGCTACTGTGTCCACTCCCTCAAAAATCAAAGTCACTTTTTGCCATGCACTACAGAAACAGAACAGAACATGCACACCATTATTAGGGAATCCACTGTGCATTAACAATCTGGTGCAAATGTAATAACAACTCCTTACTCTTACCACACTTTGAAAATCCAAAGCCATAATCAGGAACATTTGTCTCCAAATTCCCTTCACCCTTCCCCTTTCTGCTTTAATCATGTTTTAGAATTCCTTCTGTGCACAAGATGTTAACTTTGGTTAACGCTAACCAAAATTTCTAGGTGGATCTGAGCTAGAAACCACAATCTGAAGTGGGTTTGCAAGTTCTGATCCAGACGGGAACCCTGTGGTTAGCATAAGTGTGGCAAACCTGCAGCTAAACCCTGGTTACGTCATAAAGGGAAGGGATCACATCAGAGAAGGGGAGAACTAGTTCCAGTTTGAAGACCATGATGTTCATGGATCCAGCATCCACGCTGACCAAATGATTTCAGCAACATCCGTTTCTAGTCTGCTCTAAAAATATTGGGCGCGATGGAGAACCTGTAGCTCTCTGGATGTTGTTGGACTCCAGCTCCCATCAGCCCCAGGCAGCATGGCCAAAGGTCAGGGAAGATGGGAGTTATAGTCTAGCAACATCTAAAGGGTTAGAAAATCCTAATATTGGATGTAATCATTTTCTGTCTGAAGTTATGACCAACATGGATTTGTAAGAAAGTTCTGAACAGCCTTTCAAATGGGTATTAGTCATTCTGTTACATACACACATGCACATAATCAGTTTTATTGTCATGTTTCAATAGCGGGCAATTCAGAAGGAATTTTTTATAATGGAAAAGGGACTTGAAAACATTTTATTAAAATCCATTAAATAGTCAAACTTGTTTACTCAATATTTATGCAAACTGTTGTACCAAAAGAAGCTCTACAGTACAAAGGTGTTACAAGAAGCAACAAGGCTCAGTTCATTCATACATTTCGAGAATTCCATAGCTAAATTCCATGCCACACTGTTAACATATGCAATAAGTCAGGGGGTTGGGATCTTGAGGCCATCCAGATTTTGTTGGACTAAAGCTCCCATCATGCTAGACCAGCCTTTCCCAACTAGTGGGCCACCAGGTGTTGCTGGACCACAACTCCCATCAGCCTCAGCCAGCATTGCCAATGGCCAGGAAAGATGGGAATTGTGGTCCAACAACATCTGGTGGCCCACTAGTTGGGAAAGGCTGTGCTAGACCATTGGTCATGCTGGCTGGGATCAATGGGAGTTTGAGTCCAACACATCTGGAGGGCCACAGGTTCCCCATCCCTGTAGCAAGTAGGTCACATGGTGGTCCGCACATAAATGCAGCTATCCTCAACCAGTTGGATAACAATGTGAGAATTTATTTATTAGTAACATTTCTATGTTGCTTTTCAGTCGAATGGTCCAAATCATCTCACAAGCATTAAAAACACAATACGTTAAAATATTAAAAATACTGAACAGAGGTAGCAAAATATAATAACATAGATGTAAATGCGACAACAACAGGAGCTTAATAGAAACATTTTCAAGGAACTTTTCACATTTGTAAATAACATGCCATTTCCAGGAGTGCCTTCTATCGTCTGGAACAATGTTCCTAAGTGAAGCCTTGTAACACCTTTTTCTTGGCTGTTTTTTGCTATCTGGTTACTTACAAAGGTCTCTTTGAAACCATGGTTAGAAACAATTCTGGAAACTGGTTTTAGCTAGCCACGGTTAAGGAAAACATCAATGCAGATTATGGT
Source organism: Rhineura floridana (assembly GCF_030035675.1). Classification (NCBI taxonomy): domain Eukaryota; kingdom Metazoa; phylum Chordata; class Lepidosauria; order Squamata; family Rhineuridae; genus Rhineura; species Rhineura floridana. The sequence continues at coordinate 95,657,052 of NC_084488.1, read as the reverse complement.
GGCCAGATGAAAAGGAAGACAAGGGGATCCTAAACCTTTAATAGTTCCTTCAAAAAGGAAATTTCAGCAGGTGTAGTTTCCCTTTGCTGAGCTTCCCTCTTCTGTGGTTAGGAGACTGAGCAGAGTTATTTCTACACCAGGTCATAGACAGCGGCCTGGTTCACATGTTAACATTAAACCATAGTTAAAAATAAAGTATGGCTTAATGCAAATGAGCAACGTGCTGATGCATGCAGTTAATACAAAGCTTGTTTCCCTTGCTTCTGCTGTGCTACCGGTAAACAAGTCTGAGTCTGGCTTGCCATGACATCCAAACCTGGGCTTGTTGTTCCCCTACTCTTTTTCTTTTTTGCCTGACAGTAGTGCCACCATAGTTCTGTGATTTGGCTCTCTCTCCAAACAAACATGATTGGAAGACAAGCGTTCAAACATCATGAAAAGCCAAACTCTGGCTTGTTTACCAATGGTGCAACAGCAGAAGGAGTGTAGCAAGAACTGTTTGCAAACCAGAGGTTCCCAGACTCTGGTCCATGGACCACCAGTGGTCCACAAGCTTCATTCAGGTGGTCCAGGGCATGTCTGTGGATTTGTGGCTGAAAACAGGACACGGCACATCCATTTCATTAAATAGTCATATTGATTTTATTGCTTCTCTTATTTCTTATACTATATTCTATTCTAATTTTACAATTTTAATTCTATGGAATACAATAAAATACAATATATGAAATAAAAGAAGCAATTAAAATAAAATTAAAAATCATACAGCATCTAGCACAGTGTATTACAATTGCTACAACAGACAGACAAATCATTAAGTGGTCTGCCAAGACCCCCAGCAATTTTCAAGTGGTCTGTGGGGAAAGAAGTTTGAGAACCACTGTGTTAAACCATAGTTTATTTTTAACTATGGTTTAAATGTTACATCCAAACCAAACCAGTCCCTCGAGTTTAAAGTGTAAATAGAGAGCTTCCACTAACAGCTCAGTCCTATGCAGTCTTCTGAGTTCAATGGGACTTACTTGCAGGTAAGCATGCTTAGGAGTACAGCCTAAATCTTAGTACTGTGACTTCTGTTATTCTCATACCTTTTTAAATATATATATATTATTAATGTTTTCAAGAATAAAAAGACAGACAGGTAAACAATTCTCCTCTTTCCCTCTTCTCCCTTCCCTCCAAACCCCCTTCCCTTCCCTCCCTTTACAACTTAACTTCCTTTTTTTTCTTGCAGGTTTCCAAGCACATGCTAAAAGTTGTGACTATGGCTACCCAAAGACAACGCACAGGAAAGACCCAGCCCAGAACTCCCCTCCATAACTGCACATGAGATGCTGATGGATGCATCATCCCATCCTGCAAGTTCACATATGAAAGAAAGTGAAACCATATTTCAATAAAGTCATCTTCATTTTTACCTCCTTTAAGTGTGTGTACTTGTTTTGTCAGTTTTTCCATTAAGGCCAATGTCCAAACGTTTTCTCTTCAAACACCCAAACTTAAAGCATCCAGTCGTTTCCGGTGCTGAGTAACTGCTTGCCTTGCTGTGACTAGCAAGAAGGTAATCAGTTCCTTGTGTTGCAGGTTGCCTTGGTCATTTAAGAACAGGGTCAATAATGCCAGTTGTGGTGTGCAACAAACCTCTTGGTCAGTAATTAATGTTATCTCTATCAACCAGCCTTTCCCAACTAGTGGGCCACCAGATGTTGTTGGACCACAATTCCCATCTTTTCTGACCATTGGCAATGCTGGTTGAGGCTGATGGGAGTTATGGTCCAACAACATCTGGTGGCCCACTAGTTGGGAAAGGCTGCTCTAAACCCATCAACCCAGAATTTCTGGATTACATCACATGTCCACCACATATGGAACCATGTGCGAACCTGTACACATCCTCTCTGACACAGAGGTAATATTTGTGGGCTGATTCTATGGCAGCATAAAGGGGTTATGTACCACCTATGCAGTCCTTTAAATGTATTGTCACTTTTGCAGATATTAACAGCAGAGGCTTCTTTGCCCACATATTATTCCAGTCTGCCCATTCAATTTCAGTATCCATATCACTTTCCCATAGATGCTTTAGAACCTGAAGGTTTCCCATGTGAAAATTACACAACAGCTTGTATATTATAGATAGTATCCCCTTTGAGTTTGGGGGCATGATCCAGACTACAAACTCAAAGGGGATAAGATTATGTGTTGCTTGCATTTGTACCATTGTATTAGTAATAAAATGTGAATTTGATGTATTAGGAGCCAATTATAATGCCCATGTCCTAATTTAGAGACCAACTGGGGACCAAACAAAGGTTTTTGATCCTCATAGATTGTAAGCAGTAGAGACCCACTTCTTTCCATTTTTTAAAATGCTGAGACCTAGCATTATTATAGAACAGGGAGTGATGCCAAGATAGGATTAATGGTGATATGTCTGGTGCCAGATGTTTTTCCCACTGTAACCATACTTCCAAGTCTGCAAAGAAGAAGGGATCTATATCCTCTACTACTGCTTTTTTTATGCTTAAAGATAAATGGTAATGCTGCAAGTTTGTGAAGTGTTATTCTCATACCTGGCATCAAAAGGAGTTTTGAAATTTCTGCTGTATGTCCAGTTATCCAAGGAGATCCATGTGTAGGCCAGGTCATTAAATCTATAATAAGGATCCTATTGATTGACCACAGAAAAGAAACAAAAAAACTGCTTGTTAAAAAGCAACCAATGCAAAAACATTACATAAACACACTAATGATACAAGCATTGGGGTTCCAAAAATAAAAATGACTATCCATGAAGAAATAAAAGATGAAGTGACTCCTGTGCCCAGTAGACACTATAGTTGCCTTCACTCTTACACTCTGCATTGGTAAAAGCAGGTGTGGGGAACCTTTGACCAGTCAGATATTGCTGAACTACAACTCCCATCATCCTTTGCTATGGACAAAGCTTGTTAGGCCTGATGGGAGTTGTAGTTCAGTAACATCTGGAAGGCCAAAGATTCCGCACTCCTGGGTAAAAGGAAAAGGGGCCCCTCCATCTGCGTCCAGTAAAGAAGTCATGAAATGACAAGCCTTAAAGTAATCATTTTATTACTTATTAAAGTTAATGCTTATACCACTTTTCAGCCTTCAGCTTACTGAACGGGATATTAAAATATAATAACAATAATACTACAATAAAAAAGCAATTCCCTTTGTTAAGTAAGACCTAAATGATGGCTTTTATGCAGGCTTTGACAATTACACTTGCTACACTTTCCATTGAGAGTATGGCATTGCCCTCTGGTGAGCAAAAAATCTTTCTCCCAACTCTGAAGCTACTACAGTGGGCGGGGATCATCCGGGTAGCTTCAAGGAGATTGTCTCAGCAGCTTTGTGGTGATCCTCACCCCATCCCTAGTGCCAAGTTTGGGAGGAAAGCTGGGAGGTGTAAGCATGCTTCCCACCTCTCATTCCTGAAGAAAAGCGAAGCAAGGAGGGGAAACTCCTTACAGTATAAGACAGCTTCCAATGTTCCCAAGTCAGACCACTGGTCCATCTAACTAGCGTTGTCTACACCAGGAAAGGGGAACTTGCGCCCCTCCAGAAGTTGTTGGATTCCCATCAGCCACACCCAGTATGGCCAATGGTCAGAGATGATGGGGGTTATAGTCCTGCAACATCTGGAGGCCCACAGGTTCCCCATTCCTGGTTTACAATGACTAGCAACAGTTCTCCAGGGGTCTTTCCCTGCCCCACCTGGAGATGCCAGAGATCGAACCTGGGACCTTCTGCATGCAAAGCAGTTGCTCTACCACCGAGCTGCAGCCTTTCCCCTACAGCTGATGCTCAGTAGCGGGACTCCATGCTTCTTCGCTGAGCATCTACTGAAGCCAGAATGTTCCCCATCTGCTTTTCCTACAGGAAAGATTGGTGGGGATTCTTCGAGCAGGGGTTCTTGCCTCCATCCATGATCCACCAACGGGAAGGAACCTGGTGACAACAACTTTTTGGCTTGGCTAGCAAGGCCAGCCACAAACAGTAGATTCCTGGGTTTATGGTTGCCTTTTTTTAATGGATAAAATATTTCAAGGTAAGGATTCTTTTCTCACATTAAAAACATGGTCCAAAATAGGCAGCTTCCTTATTACCAGTAGGTTTTATCAGGCTTGTACACAGCTTGTTGATTCATGCCCATGAAATGGTACTAGACGTCTGTGGAATGTCTGCTAAGGTTTCCCCCCCCCTCACTTTTCCGCCTGAACTCCCACCAGAGTATTCTCTCAGTCTTGCACAGAAGTGGACTCAAAAAACCAAGTATTAAATAAACTATTTCCCTTATCAAAGCCTAAAGGTTTCGGTTGCGTTAATAAAGCAACAGTTGGGGAATACACACCTGGTTGGTCCCAAGTTATTATCCTTATTAAGACAGCATCAGAAATTAGAAGTCTGGGGTCCTTTGAAAGCAGCCATGTACAACTTTTGCCTAACAGCATTTCATGAAGACAGCCTACCATTTAGAACAAAAGGGGAAGGGGGAGAAAACCTCTTGCCAGACCACATATGTGAGAGCACGATGTATATTTTAGTGAGCCAGTGCTAAATATAATCCTTTACAGGAATATTTAGCACTGCAGGGAATAAGCAGAGTTCATTCGCCACCGTGTGTGTGTTTGTGTGCGGGTGTGTGTTTGGGTTATTTTCAGTGTTGTCTGCATAGCAAGTTAATATTTAATTGTATCTATAGCTGTTTCATTCACAGGAGCAAGGGGATTGTGCATAGTAATCTTTATTTTTTGAAAGTTAAAGGGCAGGGAAAGGTTTTAGATCATTCATTCCCAAAACTGTGTGCCAGGCAAAAAAAGAGAATCACTAGTGTGCCATAAAATACCCACTTTGAGGACAATTGTTGAAAAGCAGTCTATGGTAATACCTCAGTTAACAAATCCTCCAGGAAAGGAGCTCCTTTTAACAAAGGAGAACAAAGTCTGTTCTGGGTTGGGGGGGCACACACTCTGACATTGTCAAAATGTGGCTCCTTTTCTACTGGACTGCAGCTGCTGCGGGTGGCTCCCTCACGTGTGGCTGGAATAGCGCTCCTTGCCAGGTAGCGTAGGCATCTCCGCAGTAAACAGTGCTTCATTTTGGAAGAAGCCTTCAAGTGGCCTGTATGCAAGGCTTACCTGACCTGATTCTTTCGTTTCAGACATGCATATTGTTTTTAATACACAGTTTGCTAAAATATGTTGAACTGCTCTTCTTTTTTGTGGTGTAGGAACCTATCCCTAGTATTTCCATGTTATTCCTACTTCTGGTACCAAAGTTTCTGTTAAACAAGTAATGTCCAGAAATACATGTACTTTGTTAACTGAGGTATTTATACAGCCACAAAAGTGGCTGTATACTATAGCCTGCATGGATTTTTCACATTCCTCAAAGTTAAATTGAAAATACCCCCATGCCATTCTGATGCTTCCCATAAGCTCATTTCAAAACAAAACCTTACAAAACATATAGTACTGAACTCAGAAACGCTTGCTTAACAACCCTTTAAATTTTCATGGCGATACACAAAACAGTCAGAGAGAATCAAGAGTTCAAAATGTAAAATGAGAGAGAGAGAAAACAGACCCCTTTTGGACTCTTTTTCTGTCAGAGTTCACATAATCTGTTGGAATTAATTCAAAATCAGCCATGTTCACAGAGTACCTGTAATCCTATTACTGACCTTGTCCCATACTCTGACCTTCATCTTCTGGCTAATTTTTAATTTATTTAACAAATTTTACATTGAAGTCTATTATAATCTTCAGGTATGCTCAGTAAGAACCAACTGTCAGCGTTCTAAAAGCCAGACTCACAGCTGCTGGGCTTGCCTAATCAGGGGGCAACACCCACACCAGACCTTTATTTCACTTTAGACAGTGATAGCTTCCCCCAAAGAATCCTGGGAAGTGTAGGTTGTGAAAGATGCTAAGAGGAGACTCCTATTCCCCTGACAGAGCTCCAGTGGCCAGAGTGGTTTAACAGTCAGCCGCTCTGATTGAAGCTCTATGAGGGGAACAGGGCATCTCCTAGCAACTCTCAATACCCTTCACTAACTACTCTTCCCAGGATTCTTAGGGAGAAGCCATGACTGTCTAAGTCTGGTGTAGATGTGGCCAGGGACAGCTTTGGTTTAAATTTGGGTGGGAAGCTACATGTGCCTGCTGTAGAATAAAAAGGTGGGGGAAACCCTGAAAAAACAATGATACTGTTCAGAATGTTTTCCTTTTGGAAAGGAAAGGGGCTTCCCCTCTGCCCAGTGCCCACCCATCCAATCTCCTCCCCTCACCCTCCCCTTCTTGCCCTCCTCCTACCTTCCCTGCCCCTCCCCCAGGTCAATTGCACCTAGAAGGATTGCACAGAAGTAAATCCTTCACCCCTCCTTTCCCCTCCCACTCCCTCCCACTCCCCTCCTTCTCCTTCCCCTCCCCTCTGCCCTCCCCCTCCCCCATGGTCAGTTTTACCTATCCTAATCATGATCCCACTGAACTCAATAAGCCTGCAAATGATCAAACCTGCCCTCCCCTCTTCCACCCTCCCATCACCTCCCTTTTGCCCCTTCCCTCCCCCTTCCTTCAGCCACCTCCCCTTCCAATCCCTTCCTTCCCCTCCCTTTCCAATCCTCTCCTTCCCCCTCCCACTCCTTCTGCTCCCCTCTCCCCTCCTCCTCCCCCATGGTCAGTTTTACCTATCCTAGCCATGATTGCACAGGAGTAAATCCCACTGAACTCAATAAGCATGCAAATGATCAGACCTGCCTTTCCCCTCCTTCCCCTCTCCTCTCCCTTCCTCCTCCCTTCTCCCTCTCTTCCCCTCTTCTTCCTCCTCCCCTGTCCACTCCAGGCCTCCTTCCCCATGGTCAGTTTTCCCTATCCTAAGCATGATTGCACAGGAGTAAATACCACTGAACTCAATAAACATGCAAATGACCACATCTGCCCTCTTCCTCCCCCTCCTGTCTGCTTCCATCCCCCTCCTCCCCTCCCCATCCCGTGGTCAGTTTCACCTATCCTAAGCATGATTGCAGGGAAGTAAATCCCACTGAACTCAATAAGCATGCAAATGATCAATCCATTCTCAGCAAACTTGCACAGGATCCCATTTCTTACCTCCAGGATTAAAAAGCAGAGAAATTTACTGATAGGCAAAAAACCTTGCAGTTTAAGAATGTACCTATAGCCAACAGATATTTCTATCAAACTTTTAAAAGCAGAAAAATTGGGCAGCTAAAGTGAATGCACCAGGGGAGCAGGAGACCCGACTTCCTCTCTGAGATATTGGACTGCCCTACAAATTTGTCAAAATACAAACACAATTTGGGTTGGTCTTTCACAGACCAACCCACTTCTTGTGTAGCTTGGAAGAATTTGGTAACATGTGCCTCTGAACATATGGTGAATGGTGGCAACAACTGCAATCAGCTCAAAGAACAGAAACAAGACATCTGCTGTGCTGATCTTGTTTTAGCAGGGAGGAAGCAACAATATTAAAACAGTTGATATAGTTCAGATAGTCACATTAAATACGTTTAATTTACTTTGCCGTTTTAGTGAAGTTTCCATAGTAAATAGTTCTCTTTTGCTTCTGTTTCTGTGAATATGTGAAATACAGCAACACTTTACAACACTCCAAAAACAATTGTGGAATAATGGCACTGACTGTTCTGCAGAATAGTCTCCAGTGGACATCAGGAGTGTCTCAGTTTGCACAATATAAAACAGTGGGAGGTGAAATATATTCTAGCAAAGTTCTAGGTGTTCTCTGTTTTTAATTGACCATGCCCACCTTTCCTTAAGTAGAGTAGTTTAAGTATAACAGGCTGAACACATACATCTTGGGCAGGCCAAGTTTGTTTTTTCTAACAGCTAGAGTCATTGCTTAAGTAGCAATATGTTGTAATTGGTCTGATTTTACATCAAACTAGAGTTTCAGATTCAACTGTTAAAGCACCCCAAAACAGAAATAGAGCATAACCTCCAGTTTGAAACACAAAATGCTGTCTTCAACACCATATGACATTGACCAATAAAAAGGCTTTGAAATTAATGAAAATAAACACAGGTTTCTAGGATGAATAATGAGAGAAATAAAATTTTCTAGATTAGATTCTCTGTAAAAACAATAGTAACACGGGAATGAAGCAAAGTAAGAAGAACACCAACAAACATACAAAAATGTAATTCTCCATCTTTGGATGGCAGGTATTGCCACCACTCACCATATGCTCAGAGGCACATGTTACCAAATTCTTCCAAGCTACACAAGAAGTGGATTGGACTGTGAAAGACCAACCCAAATTGTGTTTGTATTTTGACAAATTTGTAGGGCAGTCCAATATCTGAGAGGAAGTCAGGTCTCCTGCTCCCCATGTGCATTCACTATAGCAGCCCAATTTCCCCGCTTTTTAAAATTTGACAGATATATATGTTGGCTATAGGTATGTTCTTAAACCACAAGGGTTTTTGCCTATTAGTGAATTAGTATATAATTTTGCCAAAAGAAAACAAAATATTAAAAGCTCATGTGAGATTCCAGGCATGCCTCTTTCAAAAAAAACCTCTATTATAGCAGGTAAATCCTTCGGTGTGTCTGTATCAGGAGGGAACTGCACCATCCAATACACAGACAGGTCAGGATGACCTGCCTTTCATCTCTGCAAGAGCAATTGGCTGCTCTGGGTATGCATCTTCCCACTCTTTTCTTCCAAATTTAATTCAGAAAAACAGCAGGTCAAGAATAGGAAAGGCTGCTTTAAATCACGGAGTCATGAAGCTGGTAGGAACAGAATGGCCATCCAGCCTAAGCCCCAAACCACAAAGTGGAACACCCACCCAACCCCAGACCAAACTGGAAAATGTAGGCTGATGGGTGGCATAAGCAGAGAGCAAGTAGACCACATTAATAATATTTATGATAATAGCGAACACATTTTCTGAGTGTATGTCTTTATGTACCCAAAATAGTGTCACCCACGCACACGAGGGAGACATCAGTAGGACTGGGGGGAAACCACATGTTTGCAGAAATACAAAAAACTTTAAGGCGGGGCTAAAGAAATGGGAGTCACAGCTGGTATGGCATAGTGGGGAGGAAAGCCTGGCTGGGAGTCCAGATTCTATGATTTCAAATCCCTACCAGCTAAAGATCACCCCCACAGGGAGTGGCTCAGGGGTCATGTGCCCTGCCACCTGTGCAGCCGTGGGCAAGCTGCATAGTCCCAAGGAGCCCAGTTGCCCCCCAGCTGGCAGATGCGGACAAGGGACTGGCTTGTGCAGCTGTGGCAAGCTGAGCAGGCCCTAGCCAGCTGGGGAGGACTAGCCTCAGAGGGAGGCAATGGCAAACCCCCTCTGAATACCGCTTACCATGAAAACCCTATTCACAGGGTAGCTATTAAGTCGGGATCAACTTGAGGGCAGTCCATTTCATTTCAAAGAGATGGGAACCCAAGAACAGCCCAGTAACAACTGAGTGGACACAGAATACTGATTGACTGTGGGGATGGGACAGAAAATGGAAAACTGGGCAGGGGGAGGGAATAGCTGGAAACCTGAACAGAAATACTCCTCACTGCAACATTTAGTTGCAGATCTCACTTGTTTTCAAGGAATGTTCATAAAGCACTTATTTTTCATATCATACAATTCATGCTTAATTGGGAGGAAGGATGGATATACATTTAATTAAATTAAAAATTAAAAAATACAGGGCATTAATTTCTGCAGACTACCCACAATTGGGGGGGGGGGGATTGTTAGCCTTTCCTGATGGGTGAGCGGGGCTGTCCATCTGTCAATGACCTGATGTCATAATTACTTGAAAAAGGACACTTGTCAGCGTCAATCAGCTGATAGGCACTGAGAACCATCTGCTTTGAAGCACTTGCAAACAGCCATCAGAAGAGTGGCACCCAGCACCCATCAGCTGATCAGCCCTGAGAAAACAATGGCTGTACTAGGGAGTTCCTGATAGCTGGTCCCAGTAAGGCTCCCTGTTAGCATTGATCAGCTATATGGTACTGAGAGGGAGCCCTGCTTGTGAAGGAACAATCAGCAGCACACTTTAAGCTCCCAATCATTTCTTTGCAGCCATGTCTTTCCCTGATGTGGCTAGAGAAAAATGGCTTCATCGGCCAAATTAGGACTCCTGCTGGGCCTAATTAGGCCTGCGAGCTGGAGGTTCCCCACCACTGGGGTACATCATCAGATGTTAGGCTACCTACTATTCATAAAGTGGTGTCCTAAAGTACCTATCATTTCCAAGAAAATGATTTGCTTCACTAAAACATTACAGTGCCACCTCAGCGAAAAGAACTGAATGCCTGTTGTGCGGTCAATACCAATAGATAAAAGATACCATGGTGCAGTTATGAGCAGTTATCAAAGTAGCTGGCAGTTGCTGTGAGGTAAAATCTGTCATGATCTGGTTCAATGCTAGATCCCACAGAAAATGCATCAAGGTGCCAGGACCACAGATAGCTCCTGGTGAGCAACTTGCTTCAACAAAGGTTGGGACCAGACTGAGGCCTTTTTATAAGTTGTCTCCAGACTACTTCTAGGCTCTACCCCTTTGTGAAGAACTTCATAGCCTCAAAAGGCCAACTCTCTGGACTGAAGAGGAACACTCCTCTTCTGTTCCATAGCCTCCCACCTGGCGCACTCCCTGCGCCGCTGAACTGGTGACATGCAACAGGAGGCACCTGGTTCCTAAGAGGATGACTTTCCAGTGTGCTATAGCTGGAGTGTAAAAGTGTAAGAGTGTAAATTATACAAATCAAGAATTTGCATAGTCTCCTATTTTGCAAGTTTTATTCCGCAGTGTGCTGTGGATAATATATTCTCCCTCTGCTAATTATGTGGATAGGTAAAGAGCTACGCAAGGACCCTAAAGCCCTGCTCTCAAACCTTTGGAAACCTTAAAATTCAGCAGCTCCTCTGACTTCTCAGAATTAACCTTCATGTGTTGAAGCACATCTTTGTGCAACTAGAATTACCAAAGATATGTAATTATTTATAAATTAATAATAACGTGAGTCCTTAAGAAGTTGAGTTCTGCAACCAATATCATACCTAGCAGCTTTTCTGAGTACCCACCATATTCTAGCTTTCATATAGACCTGGCCATAGCTTCAACAGTGAAGAAAGAGGACAGAAAATCACTAGCCTATTAGTCTTGCCACAGATGATCCTATGTCCATAGAAACTGAATATTTCCACTGGGCACATGAATTCTAGCCAGAATCAGGATGGAATAGTACAGTGAGTATGCCAATTCACATGTTTTATGGCAGTGGTCACTAACCCGTTGCCCACGAGCTCCATGACACCCACAAAAGTCTTCAGTCCCCAGTTCGGTAACCTACAATCTGAGCTTTCATTTTTTGAAAAAAGTAACTCAGTAGCCTTCTTTGAAAGAAAGTTATGGAGCAAAATGTGCAGGTATCCTTCTAAGTGATTTATATGAATGAGCCGGTCTAACTGCTCCTGCCTGTCAAGTGTTATTAGCCAATCAGTGAAGTCAGAGCTGTGATTAATAAGTGAGTTATTAGGACATCATGCAACACTGGGGTCCTAAAGAGCTGCTATTTTGCCCTCCCTTTTAGTGCACCTTTCCTGCTTCTATCTTTTTCTCTCAAGCTTTGGAAGTGACTGTGGCAGAGACAGAACAATGACTGTACTCTCTAATTTTGTATTATGCCACCCCCTCATAGCAGCCATTTTGTTCTATGCCATGCCTGAGACAGCCATTTTGTGACTCTCAAGTTTCAAAATGTGCCTTCTGGTCTAAAAAGGTTGTCAACCTCTGTTAGACTATCCCTGACCATCAATCATGCTGGCTGGAGCTGATGGGAGTTCAACAACTTCTACAGTGCCACGGGTTCCCCATTCTATGTAAAGGAGAACCAATGGTTAGCCTGGTTGGACCGAGCTAGTCCACTACATGGGAACCCTTTGCTGCTCAGGGAGATGTTTTAAACTGCAATCCTATTGGCGCATCACATGGGGCAGTGGGGCAGTTTTAGCTCTCCCCTAGCTCTGGAAACCATACATTCAAAGAGTTGTCCAGAACCATTGCCGTCACTGAGCTCAGCTAAAATTTGAGACTTGTACCAACAGCTTTTAAATGAAGTCTCAGAAGCCAAAGGGGAAGTTGAGCAGAATTTCCAACAGTTAGAAGACAGGGTTATAGTGCTCTGTGTGGCAGATGAGATATGCATATCCAGGTTTTGTGATATTTGTTTAATGTTTCTGTTTTGATTCGAACATATTTCATAAGGCTAGTTTCCTGAAGAAAACAGAGGATAAGTAAAAACTTTACTGCTTGGGGGTGAGATGGCTCTGAGCAGTCTTGGCCGCTGTTACCAAGGGAAACAGAATGTTGGGAAGGTGGCAGTTGGGGCAGAGAGAAAAGGAGAAGGAATAGTGACTAGTAAGGAAGAAGACGGTGCTGTCAGTGGTGGCTAGTGTCACCATGTCAGTGGGGGAGTGGAAGCCGCTCCAAGGTTTAGCCTGAACTTGGTTCAGCACCTTGGACAGCTCTTTTAAAGTTCAGATTAAACTGCAGAGTGGATTTCACTACCCCACTGACATGGAGCCATCAGCCACCCCTGGTTGTTGTGACTTTGTGGGGTACATCCAGTGAGAAAAGACTGTGATCAAGTTCTGGAAGTGACTCTGGAAGATAGAGACAGAATAAAACAGCAATGAGGGACAGTATGAGCATAAGATGCAGGCAAATCCAACATCCTGCAAAGCCAAGGAGCATAATGTGCGATGCCTGACACATTCCCATCACTAGCAGATTTTTTAATACACTGCAAAATACACAAATCTGTTTAGTTTATTGAATGTATGTAGGTCACCAAATTTGTTTTTCCTTTGCACATGTGTTTGATGTGTTTAGCGCTACTGCACCTTCTATTGGGGTGGAGGACATGAGGCCTGAGGAGCTGAGCACAGCCCTCTATTAAGTGCTGGGGAGACTCCCCAGGTCCACCCTTTTCTCCAAGCCACACCCCTCATTTGCACCACTCCAAACCCTCCTTGAGTACTTCAGTCTGTCTGGAATGTCTCCTTAAATTGGGATCGTGTCTCTTGCTTGTCTGGCTGGAGAGATGCATATATGCGTAGAAACAGCTAACTTTTGCATGGCTGTCATGTAGCCTACTATACAAAGATAAGAGTATCATCTGTGGTTCAACCCAATTTTCTCTCTGGCCACACACACCCTTGACTGGCAGGCAGCCCTCAGAAGGTTGTCCATGAGGGAATGTGGCCCTTGGCCTGAAAAAGGTTCTCCACCCCTGTTCTGTAGCCTGGCTCCAGGGATTGTGTGAATATGGCAGAAGGCTGCCACTGCACCGCCAGTTGATCAGTACAAGGTTGCTCGATAAAGAAGTGAGTGAGACAGTGCATCAAACGGTTAATTCAGGTACTGCATCACTAAGATGTCAGCTTTTTTTTCCCTTTCCATGTACAGACTCTCAGCACATCAGGCTCATTTAAAAGAACATTTCCACACACTGATTGCTCAAGCTGGATTGGGACACTTTAAATAAACATGAGCAAATTGTAGCATCCCAATGGAATCACTGGCTGCCATTTCCTGAAAAACAGCTTTTAAATACTGACATAACTGCTGGACTGTGAGTCATTTCTTCCATTAACCTTGAACAACTCAATAACGTTAGTGCAACACTTAGCAGCACCTGCAGAAATACAATGGAATACACTCACATTACAACCATCAGAATGGCAACGTGCAAATTTAGGCAAACTAAATCTTGGTGCTATGCCAAGTCATGCAGCATTTAAAAAAAATTCTTAAAGTGATTTTAAAAAACAAAATGAAGTAAAAATGCTTGATTTTTATTTTTTCAAATGAAGAATAAATGCATAAATGTTTTATTTAAGAACATCCCTTGGTATACATCTGATTATATAACATATGTTTAGTACTATATATCTCTCTCTCTCTTCACAGCATGTAATTTTTTTGTAAACCTGGGCTTGGACCGAACAGCTGCAGATGGGAGCTCAAATGAAATGAAAAGGTTCTGCACAGAGAAAATGAAAATGCCAGGGAGGGGAGAAGGCTTTTCGAGAAGACATCTACTTTTCTTTGTGGTGGGAACTTATATAGATATATGGAAGAGCATTCAATCATGCGAGTTTCCACCTACAGTCTGAAGTGGAAGAGTCCAGTCATAGGTTGATCATCTGTGTAAGAATTAGGCCTACAATGCATGTGGTTCCAGTTATATTTATCTCTTCTCCCCTGTGCTTTTGATGCACACTACATGCAGAGGAAAAAGCAGGACAGCCAAAAACAATCAGGGGTAAGCCACATTTTTTCCGTTAAGGGCCATATTCCCTCAGGGATAATCTGTCAGGAGCCAAAACTGTGGATAGGGCCAGAGTCTAAAGCAGATGGGGTGAGGCGAAATTGGGTGCAACCACCCCTTTTCTCTGTCACCCCCTTTTCTCTCTCTTGCTCTACCAACCTCTTTTTCCTCTCTCACTCTGCCAACCCCTCCTCTCCCCCATTTTTCTCCTCCTGGTCACCCACGTGAAATAAAGCTGAGGGCTACATGAAATTGGTCCAAGGCTCATAGACTACTCACCTCTGTACTAAATCATCTGAAAATATTATGATCATACATGGCCATAACGGAATACTGGATACAAGAGACAAAGGCTGAAGCTTTTAAAAGGTTTTCTTCAGAGGGGAGCAGCGAGAAGAGAGACCATAACAGTTTGAAAGACCCATTTTACTTCACTCGGGTCTATTGGATCGCCATACTAAGGGCTGCAGATCAGATTGTTTGGCCGCTGTTTTTCAGCTAGTTTCCCATGAGTACCACTGTTTTAATCAAATGTATTCCTCATCTTGGTTGTTGCTTGTTGCTGGCTTCTGGCTGCAACACCCACTGCCAAGATGTTCACCTGCACAAGTCCCAATAAAACTAATGGCAACCCTGCAAAAACAGGATAGTGGCTTTGTTTCGCTGAGCTGCTCCCACTCATTTCAATAGGGCTAAGACAAACAGAAGTTTTAAAGAAATATTTCAACGCTAACAGACTATATTTGGTTGTGTGGGCTAATATGTAAGGAACATTTTCAATGGAAAGGGTCTGTATGATCCTCAAGTCCCCTTTTAATCCTCTTCGCTAGTTCACACATGCATGTCCATCAACTTGATTTCTCAATGATCGCAGCTGACTACACACAAATGAGATGATTCATTCAGATATGCATTCACTACTTGATGCTGCATCATCAAGTAACGAACGTGTGAATGTGACCAACCTTATTCTAGGACAAGTGGGAGCGGAAGCAACGTGTTGCTGGGTGGAGTGCTCCTGGTCAAAAGAACAGCCCTGCTCAATTTGTAAACCGCCCAGAGAGCTTTGGTTATGGGGCGGTATACAAACGTAATAAATAATAATAAATAATTAGACCAAGGAGCCATCTATTCCAGCACCCTGTTCTCAAAGTGGCCAACCAGATGCTTATGGGAAGCCTGCAGGCAGGACCTGAGCACAACAGCACTCCCCTCACTTGTGATTCCTGGTAACTGGCATTCAGGAGCAGACTGTTCCAGTCAGCCAGGCCCTTCCCCACAATACTACCTTCTTCTCTCCCACTCTGTTTTTCCATACACACACACATATTTGTGACCACTAAACACTTAGTTATCATTGGTATGGTTTGGGGGGGAGGGTCCCTGTGATGTTCCTATATTAATGTATATATGGTAAGTGTTGGTTGTTTAGAAGATACATGGTAAGTGGAGTGAAAGAGGGGGGGTGAATGGGCAGTAGAATGCGAGATGATTGGCTGAGTGTTTAAAATGCCTGAATGTATAAAAGGAAGAGTGAGAGTGGAATCTGGGGGGGGAGAAGAGAACTGAGTGGGTTGCTTGGTGGGGTTTAGAGAGTTGTTTACCAGGAGGGAGGTGGAGTTCGGATTAGTATTGAGTAAAACCATATGCTTATGTGCCTTAAGAAGAAATCTTGTTAATCTTGTTAGCTTTGTTATCTGTAATAAATACTTAATTTGGTTTACCAAAGGCCTGATCCTTGGCTGGGGTTTCACAGACCAGAAGGGAGGGTAAGGTTGAAGGGGAACTGTAACAAATGGTGGCAGCGGTGAAGAGAATAACAATACCAGTATTCAGAGTCTCTGGGAATACTAGTATTGGGACGTTACTGGTGGTTGCCTAGCAGGGGGATCTGTTGTGATCTGTGCTAGAGCGGGGAGAGAAACCAAAAGAGAGAGCGGTCCGGACTGGTGGAGTCCCTGGTGGTGCCTAGTGACAGGCAGTAACCACGAGCAGGTAGGAACCTGACAGGGAGAGCCAGGGAAGGACGCCTTACAGTCCCCCCTTCAGGTTTTTTTTGAAGTGTTTTTATACTTCTGCAAACCATAGGGTTCTCCCTAAGGCTTCCAAGAGTTCCCTTTTGTTTGTGTGTGTGTCTGTGTGATGGCTACATAGTCAGGGGCACTCACAACCTAGGCATCGGAAATAAAGGGAATGATACAAAAAAAATTGGTGGAGAACAATAATAAACCATCTCTCCCATGCGGCTTCTGTGCTTCAAATGTTACTGGGCTGATGTGGGACACACACATGGCAAGAACAGACATGATGGCAGCCACAAGTGAAGTGCTTGCCCAGGCAAACATTATTCATGCACACCAATCCATCACGTATGGGCCAAAAAGGTGGTGGCAGGGCCAAGTAGGGGTTCCACAGAGGCCCCAACACATATAAATGTACCTACCGTGTTAATTCATGTGCAGAGTTAGCACAACAGTCGAGCACCCACTTGAGCCACCAGTCAAATGGGCCCACACAAATGCTGAGCCTATCTATGAGTGTTTCAGGACACGTGGAATATTTTGCCCAAGCAAGTCCTCCCCATCTCCTATTTCAGCTGCCACACCTGTCTGACCCATAGAAGCAAGCTGAAAAGAGTTTGAAATCCACTCTTCTCTTTTCAAGCATAATAAGTGAAAACAGTAGGATTATTCACACATTACATTGAAACACAGGCTGTCTCTACACGGGAGCAAGTGTTTGCATGAAAAAATGTACACTTGTTCATCTCTGCAACTCAAACTGCAGGTACTGCACACAGGCTGCATACTCGTAGAAAGTTACCTGTGAATTACTTTACAAGTGTACAGCTGAACGAGTTGTGCAGATACACCTGTTGCCCACTCGTTAGTGCAACATGCGAACATCCTATTTTCATGTGACAACTTTTAGAGCCTCCTTCCTCAACCTGAGGCTCTTCAGATTTTTGGACTACAACTCCCATCAGCCCCAACCACTGCTGGCTGGGGCTGATGGGAATTGTAGTCCAAAAATCTGAAGGGCCTCAGGCTGGGGAAGCCTCCCAAATCATCGTTAACATGAAAAAGGGGGCGTAAAAACCAACGAAATCCACATCCCTTGCAGATCTATGGAGTGACCATCACTAGCAGCCGTGGGCTTTTGCTGGGACGCTCAGTCGCCGCTTAGCCGTTCGAACCAGCGCAGCCGAATCTGATTGGCTGGCTGACAGCCATACCGTACCTGGATGAGACCCTGCTGGAGCAAAGCGGTGTGCACGCACCCGGGGACATCTCCTCTCAGCGCCAGCGAGCCGTTTCCGTTGCTCAGGCTCCAGCTCCCCCGCAGACTGTAGACCTTCGGCGGGGCGAGAGCCGCCGTCCAGCCACTCCTCCACAAAGCAACGAGGAGCAGGACCCCGAGCCAGCAACGAGCCGTTCTTAGCATCTTCGACTCCAAGGCAAAAACCAAGCAGGAGCAATACGCAACGACCGCACTACGGTGGGGAGCTACTAGTAGCGGAAGAAATACAAAGCCCTCCAAGCAGATGGACGATTCGGCCCGGGAACCTACACACAACTTTTCTGACCTCCCACCCCCGGCGGCTGCAGTTAGCCTGGATCAGCTGAGACTTTTCTCCGGGAAGGTGGGGACTCTCCTGCGCCTATCAGTCTTTGCGCAAGGAGGGAAATACGCCTGCGTACATCCTGTGCTCCCGCTACAGGCTTTCGCTCGCGCTTGATGTTTCTGTATCACGGAAGTCTCTTCCGTCGCAGCCCATGACCGTTGACCCATTCCTAGGCTAAGAAAAGGAGGGATTCCATCCATTCGGTTTCCTCTAGCGAATGCGGTTGATTTTGGTCTGTTTTCCCGCACTGGCTCCACCTCATCAAAGAGCACAGCCTACTCAGGGACCGTTTCTGGGCAATCTGTGTTGCCTCTTTCAAATACAAATTGTTCCTACAGCTCCAGCTTGTTCAGTCCCTTATCCGGCCACGCCCCTTCGGCGGCCTAAATTGGTCGTTTGCAAAGTGTTATTTTCCCCGGCGATCCACCCCACCCCCATCTCGCTTGACCCTGGCACGCACGGCTGCCCTCTACTCCACCCCTTGGCAGCTAATTGCTGTTGGTTCCTGGTTTTATATTCTGCTCTCGTCTTGTCTTGGGGTGGAAGGAAATGTTCCTTGGGCAGTGACCAGATCGGTTTTGATGTTCCGTGTATTGGACCCTGACAGATGGAAATAGTCTTTATTTATATCTTTTATGAGATTTATTCCTCGGCCATCAGTTTTTAAACATATTTGTTGCTGCAATATATCTTTTCTTCAGTTCTCTGGCTTAAAATGATTTGTAATTTAAAAATAACGCTGTGGTTGTATTTTGTTGTTGCCTTATAATTTTGTTTGCTTAATCCCTGTAATTCACCCACATAATTTTGATTATAGTCTATCTACAAAATAGATGGTTTCCCATTTGCCCTCTCTTTCAAATCTGCGTTTTTGCCCTGGAGGTCTTTCGCTCAATAGCCTCCTGTTGTTGGCCAGCAAATACGGTATTTCAATAATAAAGAACACAAGTGTGTATGTGTGTGTTCAGTAGCAGTTTTGCAGAAATGGGGCATTCTGAATTCAAATGTTACCAGCTTTTAAAATACTAGAATAGCTCAAAATTAGTGTGATCAACCAACTGAAGAATGTTTGATTTTAAAAAGGAGAAAATGTGTTCCCAAACATTTTCAAACAAATTTGATTTGATTCATTTAGGGCTTAAGTCAGACTGCAGTTTCTCCCATTATAGGTATTAACATAGCAAAGCCTAAGCTGTTATGGTCATTGTGCTGCTTATTTTAAATTCATTTCAGCTTTGTTACATATATATTGTCTGCATCTGTTGTATTTCATGGGGTTTGGGCTTCATTTTTTACAATTTTTCTCTACGCACATATATATGTGTGTATATACTAAGTCGAGATAACACTTCATACATCTAATTAAATGGGACTTAATCCACAGAAGCTTCTGCTATGGTAAATCTTTCAAGGTGCTATAAGATGCATTTGTAGATGCTTGCAGTACATACTATTCCAATATCATTTGTTAACAGGTACCATATTTTGCTTTGAACAAGGGCTGAGGCATCAAGAATGCTGCATCCACCTTTATAACTCTCTCTTGTGTGGGTAGCAGTATAACATTTGGCATAACCCTACTTTTAGTTTACATCTGTCATTTACACTATGAACTGGTTTATACACTTGGCAGAATCAAGAGGTAAAGCTTTTTCCAAGACTATTCAGGTTAGTGGGCATTGGGAGCAGGTTGTATGTTTATATGCTTCCCTCCAATGAAATAGTTAAAATCTCTGCACTTTTTTTTGTTAATAATTTGTGGGGTACTTTCTTGAAGTGCAAAACATTTGCAGCCCAAAGTGGTATGATGCTTGTTGCATATTGTAATGTAAGCTGAAGCTTCATCCAGACAAAACTGAGGCACTGTTAGTGGTTGGTTTGCTAAACTGGATGGAAGGCATGTAGCCTGCTCTTAATAGGGGGTACTTCTGGATCCATTACTGTCGCTTGAGGTTCAAGTGGCCTTGGAGGCAAGGAGTGCCTTCCATCAGCTTTGGCTAGTTGCCCAATTACGACCCTGTCTAGACAAGGATAGCCTGAGTTAATGTTGTCTACACTCTAGTAACCTCTAGGCTAGATTACTACAATGGGTTATACATGGGGCTGCCTTTGAAGAGAGTTTGAAAACTACAGCTAGCGCAGAATTCAGCAGCGAGATTGCTCACCAGGGAAAGACAGTCAGAGTATAAAACATAATTCTCTCAAAGCTACACTGGCTACCAATTAGATTCCAGGCTCTATTGAAAATACTGGCTTTGACCTATAAATGAACCAACCCCAACCCCAGTTTAGCATATGAGGCCCTTCTTTGTGTGCCCCCTCCGAGGGAGGTGCGGCGGGTGGAGACATGAGAACAGACCTCCTCAGTGGTGGCCCCCTGTTTATGGAACACTCTCCCCAGGGAGGCATGCCTAGCACCATCATTATCTATCTTTAGGCACCAGGCAAAAACACTACTCTTCTCCCAGGCAGTCAGTTCTTAGTTTTGCAGGATTTTTGGAGGGTTTTCGATGTAGCCTCCTTTCGGGGGTGGGCTATGTTTAACTTTTTATTTGTTTTAGTTTTTTATATAGGTTTTAATCTTTGTATTGGTTGTAAGTTGCTTTAGGTTCACTTGTGAAGAAAAGCAACCAATACAGTTAATAAATAAATATGGCTGCGCTAAGCAACCTCTGGCCTGCAGGCCAAATTTGAGGTGCCAGCTCTCCGCATTTGGCCTATCAGGCAGTTTTTGACTAGCCACACCCACCTATCACTCATCCGATATCAGACATGGGACAGGTAAAAGCACAGCTGCCACAGAACAATCACAAACATACTGTTTGGTGTGTGCATTCCAAATTGTTCCTTAGCAGCAGGGCTTTCATTTGCTGCTGTACAAATCTGGCACTGCATACAAGCCCTGTTGCTTTCAGCATAATGTAAAGTGACTGACAGACCAGCAGCCCCACTCACCTGTCAAAATGCAGCCCATGGAGGCTTAGCTACTCTTTGCACTGACCCACTACCTGAACGTGGTTCCCCAGCCTGCCATATAGTATATGTTTTTTAAATGCGGCCTAGCATGAATCTGAGCTAAAACATTAAGAAACATACAGGTTTGTGTGAATCTAGCCAGCAGTCCATATAAAAAGCAAAGAGGTTCTTAATCCATACAGGTCACAGCAGTTCGAGTAAAGAAACTCACAGGGTGCCAAGCACAAAATATGCTGCTTTCTAAGTGATTGGTGAGGGGGATCCCTGAAGCTGTAAGTGACCAATGAAGCTGGGCCATTGGTGTAAAAGACCCATTATGAAAGAATAAAGGGATGGATAAATATAAAGAATAAAGGTCATCAGCACCATACTGTTATACATAAATTTCAGTTTCCATTTCTAGAAATGGAGTCACCCTTACACTTATCTGTCATTCTACAAACTGTTTATCTGAATATTTTCACTATACACCTACATACCCCTCATTCACAGAATTTCAACACAGGCCCTGCTCTTCCACATGCTATAAAAGAAAAAGGGTGAGGAACTTGTCATCACTTAAAAAAACATATCCCAGCACAACCTTATCAGAAAATCCTTTCTACTGTAAATCCTGACTGACTGTAGCAAGTGTTCTTCTGAGAGCTTATACTGAAGCAACTTTATAAATGTTAAATAGTATTACAATTGACCCAACCCATTTCAAAGTGAATAAATACAGGGAAAAGGCTTCAAAGCTGACATTTTCACTTGCCAACACCATCCGACGTCAGCCCAAATTTCTGTAGCCTTTGAATTAAAAATTTTAATTTTTCAGAAGACTCATATAGCATATATGCTAGGCTGTGAGCAGACTTTTAAAGACTGTCTAGATTTCCTTTTTCAAAGTACTTTATACATACTGGGAAGACTATTTAGAGAGATGGCTCAGAATAAAACAAGTACTTGCATATTCAAAACTGCCTGCTTTTTTGTTCATCCTGGATGTATGTCAGTTGTTATGTGCCTTCAAGTCAATTACGACTTACAGTGACCCTATGAGTCAGCAACCTCCAGTAGCATCTGTTATAAACGACCCTGTTCTGATCTTGTAAGTTCAGGTCTGTGGCTTCCTTTCTGGAATCAATCCATCTCTTGTTTGGCCTTCCTCTTTTTCCACTCCCTTCTGTTTTTCCCAGCATTATTGTCTTTTCTAGTGAATCATGTCTTCTCATTATGTGTCCAAAGTATGATAACCTCAGTTTCATCATTTTAGTGATAGTTCTGGTTTAATTTGTTCTAACATCCAATTATTTGTCAGACACACCAAATTGCTGCCATGAAGCAGCCAACATGCCGTTTATTCGGACAAGACACATATAAAAACACCACATGGGTGAAAATAAAACAGCCCAACTTGCTCTTGTGTAAACTGGCTAATGTATGCTTGGGGAAAACAAAGCATAATGTTTTACCAGTGGCTTTCTCCTGGCATGTAAGCGCTGCAAAAACATTTCAGTTGATCAGCAGTTCTTTGGTATTATATTACTACCAGAAGAGCTATCATTACTTTCCCCAGGGAAGCTTAAAGAAGATGGTGCAGGTGGATTGATACAACTGCTATTGTTCTCCTGGACAGAAATAGATGGATAGAGTGCCCACCTTTTACCCAGTAGGAACAAATCTATTATGATCATTTTCCCCTCAGACAAAAAAAACTAGCCACACCAATCCTTGCCAACATATCTTTGTGAACAGAATGAAAGAATTAGTTCAGCTGCAGAGTAACATGAATTCTTCACACATGCAGGGAGAGATCTGACAGAGAATGTAGCACCATTCTATTGAAGGACTGCAGATTCCACAGTTCCATTATTATTGTGCTAAAGCACAGTAATTGGTTTTGGGAGGTGAGAATTTAGGCTCCTAAGAATTTCAATGTTACAAATAAGGGGGAAAGGCAGCTACAATGTAAAAAGGAGCTTACAGCAATGGTCCTGAGCAACAAGGTAAGTTCAGTTTTGCAACTACAAAGGACAGATCTGTGTATCAGTGAATCAAACACTGCCCCCCCAGCTTCTCTGTCTGTCATCACCAAATGAGGTGCGACAGGTATATACTGAAGAGAAGACCTTTTCTATGGTGGCAGCCCAGTTACGTCATCCTTTTGATGCCAGGTGACCTTTTTATTTTCTAAGATGTTTTCAGTTCATTTGTTAGGGCTTTTTAATGTTTTATATGGCTGGGTGCTGGTGTCTTTATTGTGATTGTGTGTTTGCTTGTTTTTTATTATGGTTTGTAAATTGTACATAGTACAGTTTACTGCCAAGAGAACATTATTGGGTAGAACACAAATGTAAAATTGTAATCCTTTAAATAAACTGTCTTAATGTCTGTCTGAAGTGTCACATGTTTATCTATTCAATCAAACATATTTTAAAAGGGGCAATATAGAGAAACACAACTTTTCTGGAGATTGGAAAACTGTGTCTTGGTGATAACAGCAGGATGATCGATCAGCATGATAGACAGCCAAGAAATAAAACTGGATTTTTCACAGCTTGACTTTGGAGAGGATTATTGAGATGGAAGTGCAGACACTTTCAGAGTGGCCCACTGATTTAAAACAAATGACTATCTTAATCTTAACTTTCTAGCTCTTGTGGCTACAATACTAAGCTTGAATAGGTTTGGAAAATGTTTGATCCAAGTCTCAGAAACTGGCTGCACAGGGATTTCACTGGTCAGACAGATGGCACTTCTCCCCTGCATAGCTCATTGCCCTTGTTTATCAAAACAAGCAAATATGCAGAGCAAGCACATTTATACAAATGTACTTATTTTCTAGAATATTAATGGTACCATGGAATTCAGTTTCTTGCTGGAGGATTTCGATTTCCCAAATATTCCATCTGGGCATAGTGCTATGCAACTCTAAGGAAATACAGATTATCTGGACCCATTTTAGGTGGGCTTTAGACCCAATTTTATTACTGAAATTGCTTTCGTCAATCAAATAGATGACCTTTGATTAGAGGACGACATGGGGAGTGCGGCCCTGCTTATTCTGTGGGACTGTTCCATTATTTTTATGCCATTGACCAGATATAATTAAGGTAGCATCCTCCTATTGTTGTTGAACTACAGTTCCCATCAACCACAGCCACTGTGGCCATTAGTCAAGGGTGATGGATGTTACACCAACTACACCTGTAGTGCATCATACTGGCAATTCTTGCCCTTAACCATAGCATAGTTCAGGGTAGGATGTCTGGGATAAAGACTGGGAAAACCTTTTTACAATGGCTCTGTTCCTACCTGGACAACCAATTCTAGAATATTGTATCTGGGAGCTACTGCTCAGCTCTGTAGCATTTATGTGAAGGAATTGCCACAGGGTTTCATTTAATATCTTTTTAATATCTACACAAAACCACCAAGTGTGGTAATGGGAAGATAATGCAGGCATCTACTCCTATTTCTCCTCTACATCCAATTCAGCTGTGGCAGTTCTAAATCAGTATCTGGGTTCTGTGATGGACTGAATGCGATCCAATAAACTGAAGCTGAATCCTGACAAGAGAAGACTCTGTTAGTGGATGGAATTGCACTTTTCTAAGGATCAGGTTTGCAGCTTTGGGGTTTTCATTGATCAGTCTTTGTCACAGGAGGCCCAAGTGACCTCTGTGGCAGAGTGGCTCTATCCAGCTTCAGCCGATGAGCAAACTGTAATCTCTTCTGGATAGCCAGCCTTGCCATGATGATACATGCTGTGGAACGTCAAACGCATTAGGTAATCTGATGTTTTGTACAGGGCTGCCTTTGAATATAATCTGGGAACAGCAAAATATAGCTAACTGCAACCAAGCGTTGGGAGCATTATCTAGCCAGTTCTTACACAGCTTCATTGGCTCCTGGTCTATTTTCAGACACAATTCAAAGTGCTGGTTTGAACTTTAAAGCCTTTCATGGCTTGGGAGAAAGGCACTTGCACCTACATCCACAGGGATGTACGGGGCTCTTCTCCAGGAGCCTTGGCTAAAATAAAGTATAGCCAATGGCAGCAGGAAAACAGAGGACCTTCCCAGCGGTGGTGCCTCACCTATACAACTACTTTCCAGGAGGCAGCTCACCAGGCACCTACATTATTATTTCTTTTTAAAAAACATGTTTTTATTATGTCATTTTATATAAATTTAACAAAATGAAACCAAACATTAAACAAGCTAGATACATATTGAAAGGCAGCCCTTCTGAAAATATGTCAAACTATGCAATAGCAATGTCAAAAGTGGAGCATAAAAATGTCTAACATGATTAATGTTCAACCAATTACAACTCTGTGACGGCCTCATACTGAGTAGAAATCACTTATTTCCAAACTATTTTGCCTTCATTTTATACATCACCAGTCCCTTTAAGTTTTCTTAAAATTCTACATTTTACTTAGCCATTCTGATTTGGAAGATATATTTTATTATCTTTTTAAACACCAGGCAAAGACTTTTTGGGGGGAATTTTTTTTTAATTTTTTTTTTTAAAGTTCAGTGCTGCCCGGCCCTGGCAGCTTTTTGTATTTTAATGATATTTTGACTGAATGTTGTGAAAGTCACTCTGGACTTTAATTTTTAAAATAGTATATAGTTTTCATAATATAAATATGAAGTAATGAGCAGAAACCTGAACTTTATGGTTGTTTGAAAGGGGAGGGTAGAGTAAGAAAGGGTGCATCTACTTCAGCTATGGGAAACCTTTGGACGTCCAAATGTTGCTGAACTACAACTTCCATAAACCCTGGCCATGCTTGCTGGGGCTGATGGGAACTGTAGTTCAACATCTGGAGGACCAAAGGTTCCCCATTCATGATCTATTCCCCGTGCTACCTGCACTCAGTGGCAAGAACCCTGTTGGATCAGACCAAAGGCCAAGCCCTATTGAGTCCAGCATTCCATTTCTCACAGTAGCCAACTCACAAGGAGGATATGAGTGCCAGAGCACCTTTCTACTCAGCAAATGTAATTCAGAGAGGGATGCAGCCTTCATGACTAGCAGCCGTCAAACAACTTTGTCCTCCACGAATTAATGTAATCCCCTTCAAAGTCATCACTAATTGCCAAGAAAGTCTTCCATCTGAGACAAGACTCAGGTCAGCTGGAGGGGTGGCACCCTAACTGTGGAATGCCCTTCCCAAGGAAGCCTGCTTGGTATAGTCATCTTTGGCTTTTTAGGTGCAAGTTTAAACTTATTCTGTCAGCCATGTTAAGAATTGTTTTAGCTTCTTCTTGTATGTTAGGGTAATACTTAATTGTATTTTTATTTGGACTTTGAAAAAAAAAAGTATATTGTCCTGGGATTTTTTTTTTAACTTTAAAATGGAGCCAACAAGGAAAATCATTTGAAAGCCTGTTTAGTTTCTTACATGCCGGACTTAAATTTCAGTGCCAACTTGGCCATAAACTGAGTGACCTTAACTAGTCATTTTTTTCTCAACCTAACCTACCCAACAGAGGTGTGTGGCCATGATATATACATATATGGATATATACATATATACATACATATATGAACGTAATTGTGATTAACCAAACAGAGGTTTTTATTATATTAACGAAACGTTTCAGCTTCCGCCTTCATCAGCTGCCAACATACAAATGCTGTTACCAAGGTGGCAGTTATACAGCTTTGAGGATGGAACGCTCAGAGGGGCTTCATTTGCAGAAGCTAAGTAATGGTGGTATTGTCCTCCAGGGTCAGGCTTGTGGTTGCCGACTTGTGGTTCCTGAAGCGCGTGCGTAGGTTAGTTGTGGTCTTTCCTACGTATTGGATATGACATCCTGATCTTTTGCACTCGATGACAAAAAAGGTGGAGCAACCAGTTGCAAAGCATTTTAACACTGAGGGTCACAGCCTGTTGGACTTTTCCATTACAGCGATAGAGATGCCAGCAGATCTAGCAGCATTGACCAAAAGGGAGAACTTTCGGATTTACTCTCTGGACACATTGGCACCACATGGCCTGAACCTGGAGGACAGTACCACCACTACTTAGCTTCTGCAAATGAAGCCCCTGTGAGCATTCCATCCTCAAAGCTCTATAACTGCCACCTTGGTAACAGCATTTGTTTGTTGGCAGCTGATGAAGGCAGAAGCTGAAACGTTTTGTTAATATAATAAAAACCTCTGTTTGGTTAATCACAATTACGTTCATACATATATTTTAGGTAATTAACGGAATCCTTATAGGGATCCAGAGCAAGCTTGGGTGAAGTTCTGTTTGTTGCTTTCAAAACTCTTATCTGTATACATATACATATATATACATACATATATATATATATACATACATATATATATATATACACACACACACATATATGCCATCTTGAACACCTTGAAGCAGTGGTGGCTGGTGCCCATTGGGACTGGTAGGGCAGAAGGCAGGGAGACCAACAGCAGGTGGAGCTAAAGTCAATGACAGGCAGCGCCAACTCATTCTAGTTTTGTCCCCATCTTCTTCCTCCTGATTTCTACAAAGGCAGCACTGACACTGAGGAGGAAGCTGACATGCAGTGCCATCCCGACTGGCTGTAAGAAAGGCAGCCAGGTGGGTGCCAGCTGAGAACAAACGGAGGTTGGTGGGACAGTGCCCCATTTGCCTTAATAGGCTAGCTCTGAAGGAACAGCAAGTCTTAATAATAGTTCCCTATTGCTCACTTTATTGAAGAATACTTGCTTGAAAAATCTTAGTACTGTAACATTGTCAACTGTGTTTGGATGTTATTAGAGGAGTAACCAAGGACTCTACAACAGCAATTTGGCCTACGGCAATTTCCTCAGAGTAGAAAAACTAGCTTTGTTACCTGTTCACAGCTTGCAGGACAAGCAGCTGCAACTATGATCAAGCTTTGCTCCATGCTTCCCCCAGGCACCTGGTTGGCCACTGTGAGAACAGGATGCTGGACTAGATGGGCCACTGGCCTGATCCAGCAGGCTCTTCTTATGTTCTTATGTGTGCTTTTCCATAAAGCAGTAGATAAGAATTTAAATTGTCAAAATTTAACTGCTTAAATTTGTAGGTATGGACAGGTAGGCAATACCACAGTACCAACATTATAACCTCACTGTTAATTGCCAAAGGGGTGGTGGTTGCAGCAAAAACAACAGCGCCTTATGGAAGACTAACATTTGCAGGAAGGGATTCTGAGGAACTGAGACAAATAGCGGTAACGAGAGAGGAAGTTCTAAGCTTAATGGACAATATAAAAACTGACAAATCACCGGGCCCGGATGGCATCCACCCGAGAGTTCTCAAAGAACTCAAATGTGAAATTGCTGATCTGCTAACTAAAATATGTAACTTGTCCCTTGGGTCTTCCTCCGTGCCTGAGGACTGGAAAGTGGCAAATGTAACGCCAATCTTCAAAAAGGGATCCAGGGGGGATCCCGGAAATTACAGGCCAGTTAGCTTAACTTCTGTCCCTGGAAAACTGGTAGAAAGTATTATTAAAGCTAGATTAACTAAGCACATAGAAGAACAAGCCTTGCTGAAGCAGAGCCAGCATGGCTTCTGCAAGGAAAAGTCCTGTCTCAGTAACCTATTAGAATTCTTTGAGAGTGTCAACAAGCATATAGATAGAGGTGATCCAGTGGACATAGTGTACTTAGACTTTCAAAAAGCATTTGACAAGGTACCTCACCAAAGGCTTCTGAGGAAGCTTAGCAGTCATGGAATAAAAGGAGAGGTCCTCTTGTGGATAAGAAATTGGTTAAGAAGCAGAAAGCAGAGAGTAGGAATCAACGGACAGTTCTCCCAATGGAGGGCTGTAGAAAGTGGAGTCCCTCAAGGATCGGTATTGGGACCTGTACTTTTCAACTTGTTCATTAATGACCTAGAATTAGAAGTGAGCAGTGAAGTGGCCAAGTTTGCTGATGACACTAAATTGTTCAGGGTTGTTAAAACAAAAAGGGATTGCGAAGAGCTCCAAAAAGACCTCTCCAAACTGAGTGAATGGGCAGAAAAATGGCAAATGCAATTCAATATAAACAAGTGTAAAATTATGCATATTGGAGCAAAAAATCTTAATTTCACATATACGCTCATGGGGTCTGAACTGGCGGTGACCGACCAGGAGAGAGACCTCGGGGTTGTAGTGGACAGCACGATGAAAATGTCAACCCAGTGTGCGGCCGCTGTGAAAAAGGCAAATTCCATGCTAGCGATAATTAGGAAAGGTATTGAAAATAAAACAGCCAATATCATAATGCCGTTGTATAAATCTCTGGTGCGGCCGCATTTGGAATACTGTGTACAGTTCTGGTCGCCTCATCTCAAAAAGGATATTATAGAGTTGGAAAAGGTTCAGAAGAGGGCAACCAGAATGATCAAGGGGATGGAGTGACTCCCTTACGAGGAAAGGTTGCAGCATTTGGGGCTTTTTAGTTTAGAGAAAAGGCGGGTCAGAAGAGACATGATAGAAGTGTATAAAATTATGCATGGCATTGAGGAAGTGGATAGAGAAAAGTTCTTCTCCCTCTCTCATAATACTAGAACTCGTGGACATTCAAAGAAGCTGAATGTTGGAAGATTCAGGACAGACAAAAGGAAGTACTTCTTTACTCTGCGCATCGTTAAACTATGGAATTTGCTCCCACAAGATGCAGTAATGGCCACCAGCTTGGACGGCTTTAAAAGAAGATTAGACAAATTCATGGAGGACAGGGCTATCAGTGGCTACTAGCCATGATGGCTGTGCTCTGCCACCCTAGTCAGAGGCAGCATGCTTCTGAAAACCAGTTGCCGGAAGCCTCAGGAGGGGAGAGTGTTCTTGCACTCAGGTCCTGCTTGCGGGCTTCCCCCAGGCACCTGGTTGGCCACTGTGAGAACAGGATGCTGGACTAGATGGGCCACTGGCCTGATCCAGCAGGCTCTTCTTATGTTCTTATGTTCTTATCGCATAACCTTTTGCAAACTAGAGCCCATCATATGCATTAAGCATTATTGTAAGTTGGCAGCTATATAAACACATAGGGTGTTGTTTTTTGGAAGGGGAGGGAAAGTGTGAAATGTAGAGTCAGAGGGAAATTAAATGCAAAACCACCAGTTAAATTACAATACAGTGTTATACACAATCTATACTGACTGTTCCCAAAGGAATGCTGAGGATAACACAAACATCCAGACATTGTAAGTTAATTAACACCAGTAATATCTTTTCTATCTCGTGTAGAGTCTACCCACCCACTTATTTTGATTTACATAAGAGCCAAAGCTGCAAGAGGCCCAATGCAGTGGACAAACAAGGTCTCCTGCCAAAGGTGGCTCCAGGCAACTGGTTTTGGCTGCTGAACTGGACATGGCTTGTCAGGTCTGGCTGGGGCTGGAGACAGCAACACCTCTGGAAAACTTTGGGGACAGAACCACAGTTTGGTGGTAAGAGAACATGCTACGAATCTCAAATTTGATCCCCGACATCTCCCATGTGAAAAAAAGGATCAGGTAGTAGGGATGGAAAGATTTCTGCCTGAAGCCCTGGAGAGGACCTATCAGGCCAGATAGAAAAGCACTTGACCTGGTATAAGGCAGCTTCTTATGTTCCATTTGTGTAAAGTCTTATTTGCTGAAATGTTTCCAATAAGAAGTAACAGAAATAGTACTTTACATCGTCTCAGCACTCTTGAAAGACATACTATGAAGGTGCACAAACCCTAGCAACAGTCCCTCCCCATATCCAGGGGCTAAAAATGTAGCATGGCCACAGCACTAATATTAAAAGCATGTTCCATCCTTGCAGCATATCCTGTTGGATCTGTAGGGCAGAGTCCATATTTGCATGAAACTGCACCAACTAGTTTACTTCCTTACATTTAAATCCTATCTTCCATCATGGAATCCAAGGCAGCATACATGTGGTTCCCAGGCAGCCACCTATCCAAGAAGCACTGACCTGACAAGACCTAACCCAGAGTTGCTTAGCTTCAGCACGGTGGCGGCCTCATGTTACTTCAGGTCATTCCCTGCAGACAGGGTACTCAGGTGAAGTTCAATTCTACATTACCCTTGTGATTCTAAGGATCTACTTAGATGCAGACTTCTGCAAGTTGAAAGCAGAGCAGCCTTTAACATTCATTTGCATACTGCCATCCGGAATCCATTTTTAAGTAACAGTTACTTCAGTGCTCAGATTATAGTACTGCATCACCCCCATCCCAAATCAGTAAAACCCAGTAATAAATGAGCAGGGCTTTCTTCTTCCCCATTTTATTATAATGACGATAACCCACGAGTAAACAGAATTAAAAGAGCATGATGGTATCCAATTCACAGTCCCACTGCTGTGCTTTTTAATGCAAAATGAAACAAAGTGAATGTTACTGGTTAATAAATATTGTTTACCTCACTTGAGTTCGAAACCAAGAATCGCTCACAGGAAGTGGTTTGTGCTGTTTACCAAAAGATTTCACACAAAAAAAATTAAGGTTGCTGGAGGAGAGAGTTTGAGCTGTAAGTTTATGAGGTGAAAACACTCACCTCATTCAGTGTCATGGAAGGTTTTGTAATATCCCATGTCAAGGACTTTTCACATATTACATAGCAAGGTTTGCCACCAAGTGTACACACAACAGGGAACCATATCCTATCCAATTATCTGACAAGCAGAGCTATATAATACTTATGTTGTCAAACTCATATACATTTTAAGTTTACATTTAAATTGTTCTTATACTTAGCACACTCATGTACTCTCCTGCATTTCAGTTACATTCTGAAAGCCTGGACAGGGCTATAGTCAGCCAGTGAAACTTTGAATATCCACATGTCATACCCTAGCAGGAGGCAGCACCCCTACAAAACACAGCTACGGATTACTCTAATCCCCTTGACTGTGGTGGGGCAGAGCGACCAGGATGACTAAATAAGGCATCCCATACCAGAACAGTTGGATAACGCAATCCAGGTGCTTTACACAACTGAGCTAAACATACGATAGGAAAAAGGCAAAAAGCCAGCAAGACAACCACCCTAAGAATTAGTCATTCAGAGCAACTGAAGGGTAAACTCCTTCCTGTCCCTAAATATGAAGAAAGGTCCATTCAAAAGCTACTTGTTAGAATTTTGGATTAGACCTCAATCAAACTCATGTTTACTCACAAGATGTATGGTGTATTGAAGAAGGGACAACAACTATCAAACTTTCAGAGCTGCTTCACGTTATACTAAGATTGTTAGGGGTACACAAGGGAACTGATGCATCCTTGTTACACTATTTCAATAGAACTTTCAAATGGGAACAAACACATCACATCTACAATGAGATGTGTAAGATGTACATTCCTCTAGAAGCAGTCTCTTGCTTGTTCTATAATAGATTTGATTTTTGGTTTCCCAGAAACCTCCCCCTTCCCCAAGTTAACATAGCTGTTTTCAAATTCCTCCCTAAATAGTTGAGAGCTCAGCTGGGTACATTGGGTTCTGGCATAGGGTTAAGAAGACTGTTTCCTGTCTTCTCTGGAAAAGGGTGACTTTGAACATTACCCAGTAGTGCACATGGTGGATATGTGAATGATGCATGCTTAGGGTGCTATTCTAGTATCTGAAGGGGAAACTCAGGTGAAGTTTGTGAGTTTTATTAGGAAATGTATTTAGGAGGTGCAACTACACTTTAAGATAAAAAAGGATTCTTCTGATCTTCCATTCTAAATATATATAATCTTTGGCTTAATTATTCTTTTTTAACTCATAGGCCACATCTAACCCAAGCTAAGTAAATTTAATCCCTAGCCAATTTAAAATAGTTAAATATCATTTTATTTCCTGTTACAGCAATGTTTACCTGTTTTACAAGTAAAGCTCTATTTTAAGGCTAGTCATATTTTATTTATTAATTTTAACTGTGATTTTTGACATTGTATGGAAAGTCTTTTAATGTCTTAATGTTTCGTATTCAGTTCTGTTCTGCAATGATCTTTGGACTAAAAATAAAACATATTAATAATGGGACTGTTTGGCCGGATCATGGCCCTAGTTATGTAAATATCTTCCTTCTCTGATGTATTTAGATGTAATCATTTCCATTTCCCAGTCTCCATGTTGTTAGGCCAGTGACACAAGTATTTTAAAGTAGTCATGGGGGGGGGGCTTAAAGTGAAATGCAACTCACAGGTGCAATCTATTTTCATTGGATTTCATCCTGTATTCGGTAAGTAAAAATAAGTGCTACTCGTTTTGTTAGTGTTTTTGTTCCTGAGTAAATATGGTATTC
Organism: Rhineura floridana; assembly: GCF_030035675.1. Classification (NCBI taxonomy): domain Eukaryota; kingdom Metazoa; phylum Chordata; class Lepidosauria; order Squamata; family Rhineuridae; genus Rhineura; species Rhineura floridana. The sequence goes on along the minus strand of NC_084488.1, from coordinate 95,623,847 downwards.
TCCTTAACACACTCTAGTATGCCATGATACAAACCAAACATTTCCCTTTAACCACTTGCCACTTGGTACTTTCGGTACAATGTATTTCTGATTTTCATTCTAAATCTATATAATATTGGGAATGTGCACAAAGACAGAGGTCAGCTGGAAGGAGTTCACATACTGATGATACTGTGGCTTTTAGCAGGTTTCAGCTGGAAAACCAGAACTGGATTTTAGTGACGGGACCCAGTAAAAGAATATGTGAAGTAGTAATAGAAGCACACCTCTGAAGATATATATGCAAAAGGTTTCTATTATCCCACTGAGTGGGTACCAGGGTTCAAACCCCTCTGGGACGAGGGAGTAGGGCTCCCATGACATGCTTGAACCATGCAGTCCCTTTTCAGAATTCAGATGCTACCTTCTCTAACCCACAGCAACTTGTAGGAGGGAGTAATTTACTACTGCAAAGGTTCTCTCACTTTCTACTGTCAGACCCCCTTAAGTCAGCTGAAAATTACAAAGATCCCCCCCCCCAAAAAAATACAAAATGGGCCTGGCAGATGGAACCAGAGTTTGGCATAATCAGCTAACACTTAACTGACATTTTGCACTCTTACCTAATATTTGGAAATTGCTATGTTCTTTGCCACAGCTTTTTCCTTCTGCAAGGTGTTCCAGCGTACCTCGGTGCAAGACATTTGCTGTGGAGGTATTGCAACAGGCTCTCCGTTTTAGGCAGAATTGATTGATTCCAATGCTCAGTGGTGAAGACTTTGTGTTTTTCCCTTCTCATCCCCACATGCCTCTTAAAGTATCCTGTCATTTCTTCCCTCATTCTCCTTTCACACACACCTTGTACCTTATCCCACCTCCCCCAAACTGCCAGTTTCATTCCCTTCCCCCAGTCATTTTACATTCAACTTCCCAAATACTCCTTTCTATTCCCAGTTTATTGACCTTGTATCTCCAATTTCTTCCAACACTTCTGTGGACTCCCCCTCAGAAGATCTCTCTTTCTCCCCCTCCCCCCAGCACTTCCATTTCTTGGCCACCTTTACTCAGCATGCAAGGAGTTGCTGGTGCGAGCACCAGTCCAACCGAAAGGATGTGGAATGTCTAAGAAGCAGGGCAAGAAGTTATAAGGCGCTTGTCAGGCTGGCACTAAGGCCCACCTGACAGTATGCTATTACGTATTCACATGTTTTGATGTATTTTAAAAAAACTTTCTGAACACAGGATGTTTACACTACAGGTTCAAGGTTACAATGCAACTGTAGGCTTCCATATGAAGGAAGATCTTCCTTGCTCTGGGGCATGTTCTGTAAAATCTCAAAAGGCCATTTCCCCTTAAAACAGGTCTGATGGGGATGTTCTATCCAGTGCACACTGAAAGTGTTGAGGGGCTTTTAAACCCTTCTTTTCTTTAAAGGCACACTCTAAAAGGAAGTGTCCGATCCTCTTAAATTTCAGAGATCAAAGAAATTAGACACTAATTGAACAAAAATATGCAGAGGTCCCTTTGTTTTGGTTTTTAATTAGTACAATAGCAGGCGCTTTATAATATTTCAAATAGAAAACATCAACATGTTAAGTAAAGGCTTCATTGCCCTCTCCCAAACTTTCTTATAAAACACCATCCTTGCTGAAGTAGCAGAGGTAGTGACCACAGAGAGTACCATAAATATTAGTGCTAATGTCTGGTCAGCAAAAATCAAGACTACCAAGCAGTTGCGTCACAGGGCACCATACTATCTAGGTATTACACACACAGAATTCTGAAGACTCTGAATAAGCAAACTCAGCCAAGAGGAAATGCTTAACAGCCAATTAGCAGAGTAATATTTTGAACCATGATTGTTAACTTTTACAGCTAGTTAAGTTCAATCAAATTATTGCATCATTACAGAATCATGACAGGCTGCTTTGTCTTTGGAGGTTGCCATAATAAAAAGATACCTCACCCATGGTGGAAGTTCCATGGCTCTCACAAAGATAATTTAATCCATGAACAGGATATTGGACGCACCAAGTTACTTCTAGGAAACAGAACAAACTTGCAGGATAGACCAAAACCAAAGGGAATATCTAACTCTCCACTCATTTTTGAATGAGAGAACATCATGGAAGGCAGTAGCTTCTCCTTAATGGAGCTGCGGTAAAGTTTGTCCATACCCAACTGTTACAGACAGAAAGATTCCTAATTTCCTCCTGCTAAGGTGGCAATCCTACAGATGCAATATTAAGAGACACCCAAAGCTGAAATGATTGTTCCAAGTGCAAAGGCAGTCAATGTACTGCAGTGGCTCCATCTAAATTCAAATCCCCACTGTTATGTTACCTAGATGGCCTCTGGCAAACCAGAGAATTACCATGCAACTTCCCACATACGGGATCCTGAGCTCATCATAGCATAGCAATGTGATGGCCACAAAGAGCTTTACCACCACTCTGTTGCTGCTTTTAGCATTTTCTTCATTATACAGACCAGGAAAAAGAAATGGTGCCTACATCATTAAGTCCACAAAAACAATTGAAGCCTGATCCATTTATTATTCCTCATGTCATGGAAGGAGCTACATCAACACAGCTTCTTGATACTGCTGATAGAAGATGAGGGATGATCTTGATATAGATTCCATTTTCTTCTAAAGTTAAAGCAGTGGTCAATAGTGCCAAACATGCAAGAAAAGCAACTGATAGATCAAAAGACAAATGCTAATCGGAGCTGGAAGGAACCTCAAAAGCTCATCTAGCCTAACCACCTCCAAAAGCAGGAAATCTAGGACCACACCCCTAATAGGAGGCCAGCCTGTTTCAATTTGATCAGGATCATTCCCTTTTAAAAAATGTCAAGTTAAGGTACTGAAACTATTCCAGGGCAAATGTAGCTGTAAGAAGCAACAGAGTTTTTGGAATGCAACACATTTGCCAGTTGGCAGAAAGACAATATATGCTGGATCAATTAGATACACGAACAGGCAATACCTTTTCCTGGGTGGAATTTGTATAGTCAAACCAGCAGTAGTTAACTACTTGAATCTAGTAAGTTGTTCTAGGTGCAATGTGATCACATGGTAGTTGAAACAGTCGGGGAACATCTGGAGTTCTTCAACAAGTCTAAACCTGCATACATTGTAGACATTTCTTAGCTTAGTTAAAATAGCTCCTCGTTATTTTGGAGGCAAGCACCGCATAACTGTACTCAACTTTGTCCCATCTTTCTATTCTTGCCCTCACCTGAACACTTGCATACCATCAGTTTCAAAAGGGAAAAAACCACACTTTCTGCATAGTTAAAATGCATTATTCTGCTATAACAACTGTGTATGCACATGTGTGTGTATGTGTACATTACCTATATCCTGCCTATGAAAAGATCAGATTCATTTAACTCATATTTCAAGCCTTTGGCGCTGCAGCAAATAACCTTTACTATTCTGACACTAACCTAAGAAATAGAATTTAAAAGAGTTCAGGTAGGAGGCTGTATGATGGTAGTTCTCCAAGTTTCTCAATTTTAAGAACAATCAATTACAGATTTCTGTAAACTTCTACAAATTTGGTTACATGCATGGTGTGTATCTGAATTTTGCTTACCCAGTGGTGCAGTGGACACCACAATGTAGAGTGGTGGAAAGATAGACCTCTTGTTCAAACTGTAGCCAACTACATAATATACAAGCTTTACTATACTGGAAATGGTCACTACCAAATCATGACAATTGCTTAAATGACTAGCGTTGCCTCAAGTGTGTGCATGGACTGTACAGTTAAGCAAATGTCAAGTACAGGTCATAAACCACTCTTGTATATTAGCAATTCAGAATTTTTAAAGTAGCATAAAATAGCCAAGGAAAATGTTTTGGATAAGTAGTTAGGAACAGATATTTACATACAACTAACGCTGATCCTAGAACAATCTTCTCTCAGCTTTACACCTCAAACCTAAAAATCTTCATATGGAAGCTATTTTCCATGCAATTACTTCCATGTGCATTTGGTACCTCAGCCACACATACAATACTTTTAGTATTTTGGCTAGCCATTTGTGCTACATAATCTGTTTAATGCAAATTGATTAGAGAAGCTTCTTTCCAGTAACTAGCCCTGATTCTGCAAGTAACACCCATTTGCCCTCAAGGTTGCTTTTATTACCTGCAATGAAAACCGCTTAAAAAATGCTCAGCAGTGACGAGCTTGTCTTGAATAGACAAATGAATGCATAGGTATTCATCATATTTTAAAGTTGAAACAAACCATGGCCAAACTACATATTCCACTTTTTAAAAAGTTAGTTTAACATTTATTTTACATCTAGGTTTCCACAGTAATGTGGAGACATGGAATTAGGATGCACAGAACTATAAGCAGTGCCAGAAGTGGATCTAAAGATCACAGAAGCACAAACTGATTGTACAGGGCTAGAAAATGCTGAGCTATAGACAAAGATGGAGACAAAACCATGCGTGTAGGAAGAGAAAAGGAAAGATACCTTTTTACCAGCAAGTTCAAGAATGAGTGGCACAAGACAGTGCTTCTCAAAACAAAAACCCAATAGCAATTACTTTATTCATTCATTTTAGTCACTAGAAATGAAGTGACTACTGCAAAAATGTTCATTAATGTAAGTGGCAGCATGGTAGTCCTTTGATGGATAGCAAACATCCCACATAGAAAAGTCACTTCAACACAACCTCATGACAATTCCCACATCGAAACAGTACTTTATTTTGCAATTTTTGCCTCATTACTCCCACATAAAGATCTTTCAGCTGTCGTGTGTACAAGGTGAAGAAAAGCTTCTCAGTCAACAAGCTGGGTGCATCTGGACATGTCTCCACAATACACCAGTACATACATCAGCTGGGCCCCAAGTCCATATTTGAACTCTTGGCTCCCAGTACCTTGTGTAGCACACTAATGTCTACACTACTAGATTAGCTTATTAGTTCTGCATACTCCAGGGCTGATCAATGTGTCAACCTGAAAACAGACCAAGTATTATAACTGAACATGGCAAAAAGGTTCACTCTACTAACTTCACATCATTGTTTGATGTCAAACAATGAGGCAAATCCCAAAAAAGTATATACAAAAACCACCTTTGCTTTTACAAAAGATTTTGTTTCCCATATTGATTAATCCAGGCAGCTAACTCATTGGTTTATGTAACTTTATTGAAGAAAATAAAATCAATTACTAGGAGAGCTATTAGTTGATCACTCATCCATTGACAACTTGCATCATTTATTCAGTGCTATATTAAACTGTTGCGGAAGATAGATTAACTAATAGCTCCAAGCATCCTAACAAAATTTAAATGAGAGTTACAAAAATGTTCTGAGACCCTATTTTGGAATACAAGAGATGTTGGACTTCCAATTTCCATTCTCTGTAGAACAAGAACTGGTCATTCCTTTATTGACATGCATAAGATACATCACGTGTTCTGTTCTGCTGATGCTACAGGTTCTGTACCAATTCTCCAGCCATACCAGTTATGAGCACAAGTATGTCATGAAACCTCAGTCTCTAACACTGGAAGGTTTTAAAACAAGATGGATGAAGCTACAGCAATGTTATTTCCTGTGATGTGAGCAATCTGAACATCCATCTCCCTCCCTTTGGGTGATATCTTCAGTAGAACTGTTAGAGCAGTGAGGAATAATTTCAATCTCATAACCAAGTTAGAATGAAGACATTGGCCACAACACACATGCTCCATTTAAAGAATTCTGAATCTTGGGCAATTGTTCTTGTATAACTACTTTACAGATTCTAAAAAGCAGTTATTGTCCAAAGCTGGAAGAGCTAAAGTCTTCTCAGATGAGCATGTGCATGAATGGATAGAGGTAAATAAAAAAAAGATGAGGTCTGATAGGGGAGCAGCCGGATAAGAAAATCAAAAAGGAACAGTAATTTAAAGTTTATTCCAGCTATAATGCAGGTTATTCTGACTTAAGGTAGCATCACATGGCATACTTCTGAGTCCATTCCCGAGATATTCTGTTGTATCTGTAAGAGGAAAACATGTTAAGCAAAATCAGCCAAATTACGATTGGTTTTTTAAAAATCCACACGTTAAACTCACTTTCAACTTCCCACAAACATGCTAATTTGTGCTATCTTTTGCAAAGGAACAGGTATATTCCTACGAAACCTAGAAAGATAAGCTTTTGAACTGGAAGCCACGTTCAAATCCAACAGGCAGAAAACTCAAAATATAGTGGATGCTGGCTTGATATAAAGAATCTACTTGATATTTGATAAAATAGAGCAGTTTCTGTTAGCTTTGTCTAGAATTTCTTGAGCTTTTATCTCCAAACAAAACAGCCAACTTTATCCAGAAATGGAAATGAGAGAAATTAGATTTCTCAACATTATCAATGTCCCTATGCTTCTATGTTCGTTAACCACCCCAAACAAAGCGCTCCAAATACCACAGACTGGGAAGTAAAGCTTGTATTAACACCAGACTGACTGACTTAATATATCTCCATCCAGACATAGCACTACTTTTGATGGTGTTCTTGATCACTGACCTAAGTTTGTAGAAGACTGTGGGCCAAGTACGCGTGCCAATTTTTATCCCACATGTAAAACATAGTTCTGCATATTAGAAAATCAAATCTTAATGTGCAAGTACAGGTAGATGTTCAGTCATGTTATGGCAAGTAAAGCAAAAATCCAAACTTTTGCAGACAGCACAAACACATCATGAAGTCCTTTAGCCAGCCTCCCTCTCAAAAAGCAGGGATACTGAGAACTGCAACACTCTATTGAGGTTGAACCAGTGCTATATTTGCATGCTCAGTTATTATGTTAGTGTTGTCTTATACATGCCTAGTAGGTTTTTGTACTTCATGAAGTTTGAATTTCACTTGCTTAACAATTTATATTAATGACCAAAGCCATCTTGGAAGTAGTGCCAAAAATACCTACCACATAAATAGACAGTTCCAGAATGAAGACAAATCTAGAAAACCTTCTCTTATTTGGCTCTACTTGTTTAGCCATGCAGAAATAAGTCTCTCACACTGAATACAGATCAAGCAGTTAAACTTTGTATTTCAGTACCTGGTACAATCTTATTTGTTAGTTAAAACCAGTGCCTTAAACATGCTGCACCCAAGTGCTGAAGTCCCAACATCATTAATGCACCATGAAGTGCAGATAGTCTTACCCTACAGCATAGCGTATTTCTCTGTCCACTCTCTTGCTAACCTATTGTACCTAATTGGATAAGTATATTTAGTAACAAAGACAAGCCAAATAAGATCTCCCTTAGGTCTACCTGGGCAACATCTAATTGCAAACTTGAAGCAGAAAGCAATTCTAAAACTAATGGGAAGTTTTGATGCAACCATAGTTAAATCCCAAAAAGAAGACAATATTTAAAGAGTCACAAGAGTAGCAAATAACTTGCACTTCCCACCTCCCAAACTCAAAACCTGCATGATGTTTTTAAACTGTTCCATAACAATCTAACAAGGGGAATAAGTATTTATTTCCCTTTCTAACTTCCATTCTAGCACTCTCCTAAAGCCTTCTGTATTTGAAACCACCTGAACATTTTACCCAGGTCAGTCTCCTATTCAGTAACTCAACCATTTTCTAACCACATCTCTCCACTAAGTCAATCTTCCCAAGCGAGCTGTACTTACTTGTCTCTGTCTGTTTTATAGATACGTGCAATCTCTGGCACTAGGGGATCATCTGGATTTGGGTCACATAGCAGTGAACAAATGGATAAGAGAACTGCAACAAAAAAGTAGTATTTATGGTGAAAATCTAAAAAGGATTATGAAATACTTCATCAAAAGCCAAGTTAATTATCTACCATTGCATGTGTATATAGGATCATCTTCATATACTTCATTACATAAAGGTTCATTGTAATCAGGGCAGCTGAGAGGGATTATTATTGTGCCAGGCCCACAGCCAGGAGGTCATTTTTTAAGAAGTCTCTAGCCCTTTGTAGAATAAAAGTTAAGCAAATGAGCAGGCAACATTTGAGGTAACTGAGATACAGATCTGATCCTGCCTTTCAAAGTTTTTAACCAATGAGTGAAACCAGAGCCTTGACTGATGAGCACTGTAGAGAAATGTAATCATACAAGCTCAGGAGCAACCCAAAAACTACTTTAAAATAGACCAGAAAGTCCCTTTTCCAGACAGAGGAGGAACTTCCTCATTAATTTTCCCACTTTTTTGGATCTTCCTAGTGTGTGTCCCTAGATTTCTCTTTAGATACAGAAGGAGTGCCTGGTTCATTTTGGACTGGCCAATTTATTTTTAGGCCCTCCATCCCATCCGCAAGAGCCAATACAAATTTCTATGTGACACAAAGCTCCTGCAATTTTTTTTGTAAATATGTGCACTCTTTTGAAAGTGGGGCAGGACCAACTCAGATATAATGTACTGGGTCCAGAAGATCCTGTTGGCACCCCTACTTGCTATGCTAACTAAATGCTCATTTGAAAGCAATAGTCTTTCTTTTGCTGATAATTATAAAGCACAACCATCCTAGATTTTAAGTTGTATGAAACTCTTTTCTAGGTTTTTAACAGCCATATTGCCTACATTCCCTTTATAAAGACAAACACATGGCATATATTAATCCAAGTTCAGATATAAGGATTATTTCTCTTACCCAAAATCATAATTCTCTATGTAGGTGCTCCTTTAGCCAAAGCACTCTTTGATGGCGTTCTTGAAAGTCTCCCTTGTCTGTACAAGGTGACATACACACTTGCACTAGCAATTGGCTGAATACTGTGTCTTTAAATACACACAAGCATCCTTCAACTTTTGCACCACTACATTAAGATGTTACAGTTTAATATGCTAGAAAGTTGATGTATGATATAAGCTAGACTTTTTCTTTTGCCAGTTCTAAATCAGTTTCAATAGTCATGACAAGAATGATGAAGTCAAACCAACACTCAAAATATCACACAAAGATATGTTCAGTTGTGCCTCTCCACACAATGGGAGATAAAAAATGTAAGGCATTTTATGAAATCAGTTATAGTATTTTTTGCCAAAATACTTCCCTTACCTTTAGAAATAGTTAAAGCAGGAGACCATTGTGACCTTAGAATGTCGAGACAAATGCTGCCATTACTGTTAATATTTGGATGATAAATTCTTGTTGTAAATGCAACCTAAAAGAAATGTATATCAGCCTGCAGTTAGCACACATGTCCTTTTGATCTAGTTAAAGGTGCTGGTTGTCAAGAAGTCTGGAGTACACACAACACTACCTACTGAAATTGGCAGGGGTGGGATTGCTCATATGTTAAGCCTTCTTGACCTGTGATCTGAACTTCAGTGTTTTTAGATGTAAATGCCGAAGTTCAATTGTGTGAGGTGTGTATGTGCACGAGCACACTCACTCACCTATTGCAAATATTCAGAGTTTATGCACAAAAGGGAAGAACATTTACAGCAAACTAGAGAAAAAATGTCATTGCATATCTTCATGCTTAAAATACTCTAGTCAGTTACATCTATATTTTATGTTTTATCTTATCAGCTTCTTAGGAAGCACTGTGAATGAATGTCACAGTATGGTAAGAACAGCTATTTTTGCAATTTTCACTCAAAAGCACAACCTGAACTCATTAAGACATTTTCCAGTTTTTTATATCTGGGGCAATTTTTTTCTGCATTGAAACATTGCAAAATGAACTTATAACAGGACTTCATCTTCCCCTCCCCACTACAGCTCCCTGCACAACCCCAAAATCTGTTCCTGCTTGCCTCTTAAAGGCAAGCATATAAATTTAGCAAAAACAACAAAAGAATACTTGTTTCCTAGATAGTGTCCTATCATTCATGTGCCCAGAGGGGTTCAATATTTTAGAAGCAGAAGCTTCTTCCAAAATTATAATTACCTTGGGTGGTTTGAAAGGGTAGTCTGTAGGAAAGTGAATTGTCAAGAAGAAAACACCACCTTGATATGGACTGTCATTCTGTCAGAACGAAATTCAGAGTCAAGTTAGGAATTTTGGCAGGACCCCTTGAACAGAATATGTAAGCATATTAACATTAACTTATGCTCAGAAACAAAGTATTAGCTAACTAAAAGGAAAGTGATCCGCAACAAGATGCCTAATTTGTACCACTGAGCTCAGTTTCACAAGCTTAGCAGAGAACTGCAGATCGCAACAACAGGCAGATCTGGAAACTTCCAACTGTATTTTTACATGTCTATTGACAACTAACTAGAAAGACAGGCTTTTGGGTTGCAGCACTTTTATGGAACATCTTCCTTATGAATGCTTGCCAGGCTTCAACACTGCTTTATTTTGAGTACTAAGTGAAACCCTTTTTATTCTCATACTTTAAGTTTGAGGCATTTTCAATCGTGCTGATGGTCCTGTTTTATCTGATAGTTTATTATGTGGTTTAAGTGTTTTAATGTCTACTGGATGCCATTTAAAGGAGAGGTCTATGAAGATTCTCTACTTTCAGGATAGACAGACGAACACTCAAAAAAAGAAGCTCATAATACTGGTGGTCTTCTTAGTCCCCAAGAAGAGTAACAGAAAAGAACAGCTTTGCCTAAATAAATTAACTGGCCCATGTACTGAATATACTGTAACCCAGGTTTCACACTATAACCTTCCTACTCGCAACATCTTCAAAACAGAGATAAAGAGTGGCCTTCTAGAAGAATTTTGAACACTTCAATGCAGAATTATCATCCATAAAGTTGTGGTACTTACAGGGCCCATAATTGTGGCTTGCCAATGAAACACTGGGAAGAGGAAGGAAAAAAGAAAAACAAATCAGTGTTTTTCTAGGAAGAAAACCAGATAGACATAAAACAACTCACACTGGTTTAGTAATTCCAAACTTAGTTGTGAGTTACTTACTGTCATCTCCAACAGGGCCTGCAGAACACTGAGCTGGTGGGTCACGAGCCAAGTCACTAAGTTCCTACAACAAGAAATAGAGCACATCATATGTGAGTGTTCATTTCTGTCCCTTGCTGAAGACTCAATGATTTTGTATCATACCCATTTCAAATTTAATTCCATACAAAGTGATTGTACTCTTGTTTGTGTGTAAAAAAATGTTCTCTTGCAGAATTAATGGAGGGTTCAGAGTTTGTTAACATTTGCAGCTAAATTGTTTGGTACTCATGAGTCAAGGGGAGCAAAACAAAAGCTAATTCCTCCAGGGTGGATTGTTTTTTAAATCACCAAGAGAAACCCTTGATTTAAATCAAATTTGTCACTTATAGTTCTTCACATATTTCTTAAACAATGATGCAAAACTGACTACTAAAACATGTTAATTTACAACTCAGTATAGCATTTTACAAGGAGGTTACACTTTGTTTAAGTGCTTTGATACCTTGATTTTAATTAATTTAGGAAATAGTACGTATTACCACCTGTGTCAATCTGCAGATGCTTGTTTTTTGAGAAAATAAGCATAGAATGGAGTTCCCTAGGGAAGCTAAGTTATGTTGAAGTAAAACAGGGAATAGACTTGTGGCATCACAATTATGGTCTGCCATGATGTTCCAAAATAAGGGACACATTATGCAATATAAAATAAGAAAATGCCACTGGGTGTCAACTGGATTTAGAATCTATAACCCAAGCTTATGGTACAGAAAGATTCTGTTAACTGATTAAACAAGCCATAAGGGGCTTATTTTTTTCCTATTATCATCCAACATAGCAAACAGCTTGTTGAATAACACCAATACTAAAAGTCATAGTCTTGACAAATGATGTATTCCCATAATACAGTAGGGTCCCATTCATATGGTGGGTTACGTTCCGGACCCCCGCTGAAAAGCAGAAACAGCTGAAAAGCGGAACTCATTGAATAGAATGGCACGCAATGCCCGAAAACTGCCGTAAAAGCGGAAGTAGTGCCGTATGAGTGGGGCTTTAGTCTAATTGCGTCTAATTGAGACCGCTGCATTAGCAAAGCGCCATAAAGCGGGGCCCTACTGTACATTACAAAGCAAATTATTCCATTTAATAGCCAATTGATCCACATTGTCCAAATATATCCACATCAACCACATAATTTTCTCCTAATAAGCAGGTTTCGCTGTGTTTCATCATTCTTGCAACTAAGTCCTGCATCTCCTCCTTGCACTGCTTACAATTTGCACATTTTCCTTTTTTGTCCAGGGAAGGAAGTTCTTCAAAATATTCCTAGACAGGGTCTCTCTTGCACCCAAAAGCCATGACAATTCTTCTGCAGCAAAAATGTGGGGGAATATAGGAACCTGAAGATGTGTCTGTACTATAATGTCTTCCCTTTGTTCTTTCCAGTCCTCTCCACTCTTCCTTTCTACTCTGCCTCCAACTAGCCTTTCCTATATTGTCTCTGTCCTAATTCCTTTGCCACCCTGGCCCAGCTCCACCACCACATAAACTCAGAACAATCCCATTCCCATCCAGCCTGTGTCTTTGCACATGTAACTTTAGTCAGAGAAACAGAAACTGAAAGTCCTGGACTTCTGAGAAGCAAGAATTGTAGTTAGGCTGGGCAGAGCTGTTTTCGTGAGATGAAAAACTGAAATGAATGCCCATGTTTGATTGGTAGATAACCCAAAGTGTGAGTCTTATTTTTTTAAAAAAATGGCTCCAAGTGTAGGTTTAGCATGTTTGTAATAAGATAGAATTGAATGAGAGAGAAGTTTACTATTTTATTAATTTTTTTTAAAAAAAATCTTGATTTTTTAAAATCACTTTTTTTTAAAAAAAACTGATTTTTATCCATCCTGTTCCTTGCTATGGAAAGCTTGTCAGGGTACTTTCATACAACCAAACAATAAAAATATGTTCAAATGTAGCTGCACTGGATATACAGTGTGAAAAGAAAGAAGTACTGTTAGGTTGCAGGTAGGCACTATTACCAACCCTCATCAGTTAAGAGTGTGATATGCTCAGTCAAGAGCTTCAGTAATATTATCACAACCTCCTGTCACCTAGCAATGTTTCCCTTTTACCCTGTGCATTCATCAAATCTATACAGGAGGAGGTGAGCTTTCATTTGGAAGCCTTTCCAGTGTTGATTCATGACTGAACAGAAAGAACAGAGTAGGGTTTGCAAAGAACAAGCAAGCCACAGAGGCTTGCAACATGAACTTTCGGAAGCTACTCCTGGCTTAAGTACTTCCATTCACATTAGCAAGTTAACCTACCACTTGCAAGTAATTCCCTTTTTGTGTGTGTATAGCTACAATTCTTGAGTGTTCACTATATTTCCGCATTATAATTGCATCAAAGCATTTTATGGAGCTATACCATGACATGCAATATAACTTAGTTTTCTTCTTGAAAGGTAGTGTAGCATAACCACCCAGAGAAATGGCATACAGCAGAATTTAAGTCTTACTATAGATAAAATCTTCACTAAGAACCAACCATGTTATCCTTGTTGCAGATAAAAGAATCCACATAAATGAAGCAATATTCTGTTAATTCATAATACTAAACAGCAGATTTGACAAGTCTTTTACAACATTATGATCCCAGTACTCCATCTTAGCCTAGCTACCCACACATTTATGGGTCACCTCCAATGTTGTGCAAGCAGAAGGTAGCTTGGGTACAACAAACCTATTCCTTCCCCTCCTACAGTCCCCTCCAAAAGGATTGTTTTTTTTTCTGCCATTTCTGACAACTACCCCTTCCCATTGCACCCACACACAACATGGCTCACAATGTTTGTTAGGTCTCCACCAATCTTCTGGAGAGGCTTAGGAGGGTTTTTGGGGATGGAGGGAAGTGAGGAAAGATCCACTGTGTGAGCTTCCGCTGCCACAATAGTCCCATTCACAGCTCACACTGAGCCAAACCATGTCATAGAGTCAACAAGGAAAAGTGTCAACACTCAGACACTGGGGCCGTTTCACCCCTCCCCGGTCATTTTCTTGCTGCACCATGCAGCGCTAAGCCATAGTTTGCCTTAAAATGTTGTCAGAACCCAGGGTCATGGTGTAGCTCTCTCCAGAGTAATATGAACCAGGGCTGTGGAGTCGGTACGCCAGACCTTCGACTCCGACTCCTCTATTTTTCTACTGTCCGACTCCGACTCCTTCATAAATGGCAAATGTATATTAACTAGTAATAACAAATTTACTGTAGTAAAATGGTAGCACAAGGCATTTCATCACCACCACATGAATCAGAGCTCAGAAAAGTTACTTTTTTGAACTCCAACTCCCACGAGCCCAATCCCTACCAACTCCGACTCCACCCAAAATTGCTCCTGACTCCAACTCCACGGCTCCGACTCCACAGACCTGATATGAACTTTAACCAAGGTTTCTCTTATGGTTTAGAGCATGTGGTTTATCTGGGAGAGCTAAACTACAAGCCTATGTGTTCACGCTAAACCATGGCTTGCCTTAGTGTGAAATGCAATCCAGGCCTCAGTTTGGATACTGCCTTAATCTTGCCCTTCAGCAAGGCCTTCAGAGTGGCTTACAACAAAAGAGGCAGATTACACTTGCCTGGTAACAGGATGACAGACTAGGCAAGTCTCTGGAGAAAGTGCTCCAAAGGGTGGCACCACAACCAAAACGTTCCTGTCCCCAATCACTTCTTGCCTCACTTCAAAAGGACTTTATATCACAGAGCTCAATACACAGGCAGGAACATGTGGTAGCAAGCAGGCCTAATCTGGAGACTATAAGAGCATGGATAACAAAGGCTACACCAACAATGTCCAGAAGGAGTTAGTTGGTGCCCCAGCTAAGTTGGTGATCCATGCTACAAATCACAAAGGCAGCAAAGGCCTCCAGTGATAAAAGGTGGAATAATTAACAACCCTGAATTGCAGACTTTCTCCTTTAGAGAAAATAAAACTGTATCCAGAACTGTGCTCCTATCAACAGCACCACCATATTGCCAGGACAGAGTTCTGTATGGCCCTCATCCATCACCGAAACCAAGCACTGGATTCAACCCACTGCCTCACCTGAATTAGCCAAGTAAAATAGAGCTTTACAGCTCTATTTTACAGCAGTTTCATTTTTATCTACAGCAGTTTCATTTTTATAATGAATGCTGGGGGGGGGAGGACACAGGATGGAACCTATTAAAGCTATAGTTAGCAGTACCCCCAACCACCACATCCTGAAATTAAGTCCTCCAGTTAGGAATGGAACTGTCACAACATGGTGTCTCTCAACCAAGATAACAGGTATCCTTCTGGATAGGTTGATGGTATGAGGCCACCATGTAGTCCAAGAGAATCAGCAGGGTTTTGCTCTGACTCATTATCCCAGCGTAAGTTGTCCATTAGGGCAACCAAGAATGTGCCAAAACCAGACAGAAAGGAACCCAGGTAATTCTAATTCAGAAGAGCACAAGAAAAGGACATTTGTAATATGTTAATCACATGCATCTAAGACAGAAAATACAACTTTTGTAAAAGCTTCAAAGAAAAACACACTTTATCACAGAAGAGATTTATATACTCATCTTGGCCAAGGCTGAACTAGATAGATACCCTCCAATGAAGAATTGGTTTTTGTCATCTCAATTATAACTTTAATTGCACTATAACAACCAGTAAACAGCCAGACATTAAATGTGAGGGTGCCTGTTAGTTTCAAAGCACAAAATTAAAAGTAATCCCAGGCAAATTTCTAAGCTTCTAGCATATGCCTCTAGTAACAAGCAAGGACCAAGACTTATTCAGCATTAAAAAGGACATGATGTTCAGAAGACAATAGTTTATATGCTACATGATGTATAAACCAGCACAAACCATTTCTATGGGTTCAAACTTGAGTTCCTGAGAGTGGAACTCCAGTCATGGGATACTCCTGCTGGAGGAAGAAGACTTTTTCCCCAATTCCTCCGAACCCTGGAAAAGCTACTCCTGAGGTTGAGGTGATCCTCTGGAATAGCATGGGAGGTGGCTTTGGAGGGGAAGGTAGGGGGTGTTGCAGTGAGATTATCAAAAGTCACTGTGCCTTCCATTCCTCCAGCAGGAGGTGGTAGAGAACTCTCTACTACCAGAAATGCATCTGACTCCACACTGGCCATTTTTAAACAGGTTCTAAAGCCTGACTGCTTGCATTGGCCTTGAACTGATTAACAATTCTGGTCCATGGTCTTAATCTGAATTTTTAAACATTCCTGTCATTTTACTGGTTTTGGAACAAGTTTTTATGAGACTGAATGCTGCATTTTATTTTTTAATCTGTTATGGTTATTTTTACTGTGAACCACTTTGAGGGGGCTGTTATGATCCTGACATGGAATATTAAAATACCTTTTTTTAATGGAAAGGACTCAGTATCAATATTATTAGTGAAATACCACATGTTTCAATAAAGTATACAAGGCAGCTTACACAAAATCACACAGTACAAAACACAATCCAAGAACAAAAAAAACCACCCTAACACAGTGAACAATATGCCTTCACCTATCAAACTGCCTTTGCATTCTTACTTTTTAAAAACAGCGCCCCCCCCCCCAGGCACCTCTGGGCACAATTACTTGTATCCTAGATATGGTATTTGTTTCCTAAAGATTGCCATTTACTGGGCAATTTGTTTATGCTGGAAAAACTTCAACATCTGCCCAACCCATCAACTGAAGTCATATGCCTCCTATACAACTAGTGCTGCCAAACTTACTCTCTAAAGCTCTTCACCAATAAGAGCCAAAATGGGTTGCACTACGGTAATTCCCATTGATTTCATACACTGGGGGCAGTCCTAACTGACATATAGGTTTGCATTAGATATGCTTTGAAGAGAGCTCATTATCTTTGCATATCATTACCCTGTACTTTTTGGTTTAGAAGAAGGCAACTTGAATGTTTAGAAACCAGAAGTGGTGTTCCTGACCCAGACTGGTTAACCCATTTCTAGATACCTTCATAATAACCAATTATTCAATGACATATACCCCATTAAGTGAAGAGTCGAAGCATAAGAGAACCACAATGTTAAGAACAAAAATCAAGTTTTTGAAGTCAGCCTTTAATTTAGCAATTGCCTAACTTAGAACTTCAAGAGAACGGGCATACCTGTTGTGTACATCCTCCATTGTACAGCCTTATCCCCACTGCTGTCCTTAGAGAAGCACATGGGATAGTCATCTTCCCACCTAGCCACAGGTGTGCATGTACACATGGGTTAAAGTGAAAGCAACAAGGTGGTGATGGACTGATGTGGGCAAGTGAAGTTGAGGGTGACCAGCCCCTAAGCAGTTACACTACTGCATTAATAGTATGAATTTTATGGTGCACAAAATAGTTTGTTTCCAGGTTTTAGGGCTGTATTCAACTAAGGCTGCAATGCACTACACACTTAACTAGAAGTAAGTTCCCTTTTACTCAGTGGGGCTTAATTCTGAGTAGGCATGTAAAAGATTGCACTGTAGCGCACTGCACCAGCAGAAGCCAGTGGAAGGATTACTGCTAGAGCAACAATAACTCCCCTTTCTCCACCACCCCCATCTGCTCTGGAGGGTCAGGTGAACCCTCAGAATAGTACGTGAGGATAGGAGAGGGTAGCACATTCTGTCAGGCAAGCAGAAATGCTTGTGCTGATGGAACAATCTACTTAGCACTACACTGAATGTAACCATATATATTTCACATGGTTGTTTGGCAGATCATTTTGTAGGGGCTCACTTTGTTATTCAGTAGAAGCAGTAGCATTCAGTATCAAAAGCTGTCTGAAGAAGTGCAGCTCAGGAGATACACTATTTTGACAGAAGTTAAGAATCCTTGCTTCCACTCTAGCTCGTGAACAACTGAGTCAATTCTGCCTCCAATAACATGGAGCAAGAGAAATAAGGGCAGGTGTCCTACTGCTACTACATCTGCCCTAGACACTTGTATTAATTTGTACAGGCTGCCCTGTTAGAATCAGCCCACAAGTATCACAGTCCTGAGATTTTTTAATAAACTCTTTGACCCAGAATATTAGCCCTGGCAGAAGCCTTTGAACCATGTCTCAAAAAATTCTATGCTCCTTCCATATAGCTTTCATTAAATCCTATCCACACTTCTGTGGATCACTTTCCCTTCTGAACACTTTTTTATGCAAGAAAGCATGTAATTGCATGGGTGGGGCGGGAAGGTACAAGACAAATTTTGAACTAGTCTGACACTGACTAGTCTGACATGCAGTCACTCTCAAAAGTTCTCAGTTTCACTGTAAAAACATTAGGGTTTGCTTTCTGAAAACCTGTAGGCACTGTTTTGCAAAACTTGGGATCCTCTTCTAAACTTACTCCATCTTCTGACCCACACCATGGTAGGTAATTCAATCCTCCTACCTAGTTTTCTACAGTACAAAAAATGGTACAGCTAAGTTGTCTTTACATTTTACAGTTGGCAGCTTCTGTAGCATATAGTCCAATCTTTACAACAGCAATGATAGCAGAACTTTGGATATCAGCAGTTCTCTCTTCTAAGAATAATTACAAGCTAAGATAATATCGGCTGTAATTACCTCTACATGACACCATCCCATTAAGAGAACTCACAACTTAGGTGCATGGTTTACGCATGCAGTGAGCTTCTGAATGCTATGTTTAGCTGTTTCCCAAGATCACTTTGCTCAAGTGACAGAGGAAGAGAGGGAAAAGGGTGGTCTTGCTATGCCTAGATGGAAAGAAACAAGTAGCAGCTAAACCAATTACTGCTGCTTGCATTGCAAAAGCAAATTAGGAGCAGGAAAAACTAGACTTGGGATGCGTCCACATTAGCTAAGCCTCCAAGTAGCAATTAACAATGGGCAAGTGCAGGAGAATGCATACAAAACTGTCTTATATAGAACCAAGCCATCTAGGTCTGTACCATACTGTAGCAGTGGCATTTCCAGTCCTGCTATCAGAAATCCTTTTAACTGACAATACTAGGAAGGTCCCAGGTCCAATTTATGTATGCATTCTACCTCTGAGGGTTTTTTTAGTGCTATGGAGCATGCACTACATTCACCCACACATATACACCAGGACGGCATGAATTCTTTGTGTTCTCCTTGCAACAGACATAGTGCTTTAAGGTAAAAAAAAAGAGAGAAACATCTTGTGAAGACACGGTACTGATCCACTATAGAACACATTGGCCAGAGTTTAATTTGCTTGGATTGCACCCTTGCAACGGAAAGGGAGGTTTGTTATTTAAAACTGAACTCCTGCAGAACAAGTAAGCAGAAGGTTTTAAATTTGGTTTTATGACCACTGATTAATACCATTTTTGTTTAAAAGTTGTACCGTTTTAGACACTCTAGATGACTGCCTGGAAACTCGCTAGGTGGCATTGGTTAAATGTTATTGATTAAAGAGCAATTTAGTAATTACAGCTTTATTGCAAAATCAGCTAGTGTGTTTTTAGAACTTATTAGTAATAAGTCAGTAACTGGTAAAGTATAAATGCATAACCAGTTGATATACAAGACTAACAGTATGAATTATTAATTCAATTTCTTACCCACCCTTCACCATAAGTTCTCAGGGAAGACTGCAGCAATTTAAAATTCAATACAGACAACAGTTTAAAAGAAATTACAGCCACACAAATTCGGTAGGTCCTGAAATACATAACACGTGTCAAAGGGCAGGGTAAAGACGTGTGCTTCAACAAATGTCAGAAGCTACATAACAAATGTGCCAGATGCACCTATGTGTGGAGTTAATTCCACAACCTAGAATCTGCCACAGAAAATACCCTCTCCTGGGCCACACGCACAGAACGTTTGAGGGCACCAGAACTACCAAGAGGGCCCCTACTGCTGATCTTAACACTATTAGATGCTATTAGCTAGTCTCACTGGAGGCTACAAGACTGCTCTATCAAAGGTTTTACTCACTCAATTACCTTAAGTCACAATTGATGACTCAGGATTAGTTTACTCACCCCAATTCTGTCATTCTCAAATTATAGGGCAGGTCCCTCACAGTGGAACATGCCACTCCAAGGAGGAACAGAACCTTGAAGATGGCAATGACCTGGGTGGCTTTAATGTCCCATTGCAAAGGACTCATTTATCCACCCTGGGTTTGTGAAGGATTACTGTACCTTCACCACTCCAGGGTGAATGACTGCTTGGTCTTATGTTTCCAATGTATTGTAAGAGGGATCCTGTTCTATTCCTTTTCTAATGCCAGTGTTGGGGGCCCAGTCCACACATCATTCCATGAAGCAGATGTGCATGATCTGTACAAAGGGTTCTCGGCACACCTACTTATAAAATAGAAGATTTGGAGCTGAAATTTGGGAGTGGAGCAGAGTAATTTTAGGAGGGGATAACAAGTTGAATATTTTTGAAACATTTGTTTCTGGCCTCAACCTGAGAACTTTCACGAGAGTATTTTACCCACTTAAAAAAACAAGGAATTAATTTCTTCTAGACAGCTTAGCTAAAAGGAACTTCGAGGAAACAATGCAAGAATTAAGTTTTTCCAATTAACAAAGAAAGTTGCCCATCTGTAAAACAAGGTTTAATGGGTTCTGTTGAAGTCATACTACTGAAAGTCCTTTTGAAGCATGGTTGATGCCCCTGAAAAAAGTTACATGAGAAAGCAAAAACTTTAAGGCCTAGGTACAGAGAGCCAGTGTGGTGTAGTGGTTAAGCTGTTGGACTATGACCTGGGAGACCAGGGTTCGAATCTCCACACAGCCATAAAGCTCACTGGGTGACCTTGGGCCAGTCACTGCCGCTCAGCCTCGGAGGGAGGCAATGGTAAACCCCCTCTGAATACCGCTTACCATGAAAACCCTATTCGTAGGGTTGCCATAAGTTGGAATCGACTTGAAGGTTGTCCATTTCTATTAAACCTATATCATTATCTGACATTGGAATCCATGCTCAAAAGCAGCTTAAAGTGTTCAAATCACATTTCCTTGTTCAGCAATCTAGATCAGGAACACATCATTCTACATATGATGCTCAGTTTGCAATTTGTTATTGATGTATGCAATCCCTCTGACCCAAGCACTGCATACAATTATTAATCTTGCATTAGTTAAAATACAATTTGCAGCTGGTGTGGTAGATATAACCACCATTTTAGATTCTGCATCATTTCATTGAAACTGAAAATTTTCACTACGAGAACTAAACTGTCCCATGATCTACGGTCAAGTGTCCACAAATTTGTTTGCAGTTTTTATTATTGCTCTAGGGACTATGACTATCACATCCATCCTCCCAAATTGGGCTGAACTAGAGGCTAATACATGTCATGCTCTACTTTGAAGCACTCTATGCACCTCAGAAGATAAGCATACTAAGATCCATTTCTCTTCCCAAACAGCTCTGGTGGTAGACAAACGACCAGCCGCTTCATATAAAGGTCAAGGTCCTGGTAGTCAACTCAGCCAAAATTTGTAGACCCCTTTCCAGGTTATAATAGTTTAACCTCCAGTGAAGAAAATATTGGGGAAAGCTTTGATTTTAAGAAGTATGAACCTGTTAACACATAACTATCTAGAAAACATTAGATGTAGTTGCCATCAATAAGACAGATGCAACTGGACAGAGAAGCCTTTAGAATTTTTTTTTAATGTGCACACTCAAGCAGATTGTCAAGTTACGGGCTAGCAACTTGTTGACTGAGCTGAAAGGCCGAGTAATTATATAAACATTTTTAAAATACTTGTTTACATCCCTCAATACATGCCTGAGATTATTATATAAGCATGCTTATTTCAGGGTTCTACTATTCTAACATTTTGTCAAGCTATTATAAACTTGCAGCTTGGCATATTCAGTGGTAGAGCAAGTGCTTTGCATACAGGATACAAGTCCCAGACTCCATCCACTAGCATCTCCAAGTAGGTCTGGATATACTCCTGTATGAAACCCTATAGCAGACCTACACAATCTGGTGCCCTCCTGATGTTCTGTACTTCAGCTACCATCATCCCTGACTATAGGCCATGCTGGCTACAGCTGATGGGGAACATCTGGAGAACACTACATTGGGAAAGACTGCCCTAGAGAGTCACTGCAGGACAATATTGAGCTAGATGGATCAATAGTTTGACTCTACATAAGGCAGCTTTCCTATGTTCGTACAGCTGAGTGGTGAGTATTCCCCCCACCCCATGAGAATATTTTACAAGGGTTAGTTATAATCTATGGATCTACAAAGCATATTAAGCTAAGCAAGAGAAATAAAAGGACTGTTAGTGTGCAGCCCAACACTCCAATCAGAGTTGTGCACAGGTTTAGACTATAATATATCACATAATCAAGACCAGGCCCATTTTTAGACTCCTGAGGAGCCAGGGGGCTGAACATTCCTTTATGGTCCCTCTTCATTCTCACTGAGTCCTTTCTCTCTCTACTGAAAAAAACTATATATGTATAAAATCCTTTCAAAAATCTACACTTGATACTAGTTATGTTACAAAGAGTTATGTTACAATTTATCTCTAAAACAGAAAAAAGACAAAAATTAGATTCACTTTTCAAATATAGTAGTACTCCTTCAGCCCTTCTGTTTGTGGGACCCAAGGAGACACCCAATGGGTATATTTATTGAGACGAGAAATTGGAAAAAACTGTGTAGGTTTGGGGTGTTTCTTCATTGTTTCTCCTTGATGTCTTTTGTTTTCTTTTGATAGCTCCATTTTCAGAGTGTTGTAAAGACACTGGACTCACTAAGGTGACAGTATCTGAAAATAAGTGTCTATAAAGGGCAAGTCCAATGCAAGAACAACTGCCACAATATGAGGCTTATTCAGGAAGACTAATCCAAGCTCTTATCTCTGTTACTGTTCTGCATCCTAGACTGGATGCAGACTGAGGAATAGACCTGCTCAGTTGTTTGTCTTCAGACACTCTTAAGTTAACATTACAGGCAAGAGGCAGCTGCTGCTGGCCAAGAACCCAAGCAGAATCAGAGTCAGAAGAAATGGATACCAAAGTTGATTTGGAAGAACCTCCTTCAGATCAGGCCTGGCCAGTTGACTTTTCCCAGCAAAAACAAGAACAGAGAGGAAGAGTTGCTATTTTTGTTTACAGTGGCCTGGTTCATATGTCACATTAAACCATAGTTAAACACACATAGCATGCTCGTCCACACTGCTGAAAAGTTCTCACTCTGTTCCAGCTTCTGTGCCACCAACTACAAATAAGCCAGTGTCTGGCTTATCTTGCCTTCTGAACCTAGGCTCATGCTGTTTCTCTCCAAACAAAACAGTAAGCAATACATCTGGAGAAACAAACCACAGGCCCAGGTTTAGACATCACAAGACAGACAGACTCTGGCTTGTTTCCCAGTAGTGCAGCAAGCACACGGCAACATATACACAGCATACTGTGTGTTCAGATTAAACTGTACTTTATCTTAACTATGGTTTAGCATGATGTGCAAACGGTCTAATATGCGAGATAACCTCTTCCACTTCTAATGCATTAAGTCTAGTTGGCGAGTCACCCATCAAATGATGTGTTTCTAAAGAATGTTTAATTTAAGTTAATTCATGGCAAACAAACATTACAACCCTATAGTGTTTGCTTGATGATTCTTCCCATTAGATTTTGTAGAGCTCAAGTTAGTAGTTAAACTGAAAACTGGCGACATCACAGCAATGCCTATCAATGTTTCTGTGGCTCACTCCATGTGAGAGGCCCAAGGCAATTGGCTTCCCATCCCCACCCATGCCAAAAAGGTATGACCAAGGCAGCAAAAATACTGCAATAAGACCATACTCAGAGGTTGTGAGTTAGTTTTGCAGGCATTTCAGCATTTCAGATATGAAATATTAGCTGTGTTTCAGAGAGGTGCATGGGAAAGTAAAGATATGAACACAAGAATACATTCACATAAGGTTGTGGCATCCCACAATGCAGGTGAAGGACTGCATGTTTTATTAGGCAGCATTCACAAGGGAATCTCTAAACAGAAAAGCACTCAGAGAAAATACTTTCACCTCAATACCATCAGCAGGGTGATTTTGATGTAGGGCAAGCATTTAAACATGCAATAACTAACTAAAACCTGCTTTGATCTAGTGTCAGGAATTTTGTACCAGTTGTGTAGATGAACCCAAAGACTTGCATCACTGGAGATTAGTGTCACGTGAGATAGAAGAGGGCGTTAAAAAAATTGTTAAAACAGCCCAAAAATTGATTTAATAACTTTTTTGGATGGATGTACCTGAAGACAAAGGAAAATAGAAAATAAACTAAGCACATCACACAATGTTGACAGGAAAGGAGGTGGTAGAGTGGTATGCAGGAGAAGTGAAGATAAATAATGGAAATGGAGTGCAAGGTCAATAGTGGCATGTCGATTGCCATTTAAGCAGACACAGAGTATAACACTATTCACTAGAAAGTAAAAACTCAGATAGCCTCAAATGACTAATAGTGCCCTTTAAAAGAACAACATTCACCCTAGTAATTGCCACCTGTTTCTTTTCAATTCCACTGAGAAAAAAAGATGGAGGAATGATAAATTCATGACACTTTAATACGGACTAAAAAAATGCCAGAAACAGCAAACATGGTACCTCCCAATGTTGTTGGACTACACCTCCAATCATGCCTGGCCACTGACCATACTAGCTGGGGATGGGAGTTGTAGTTCCACAACTTCTGGAGGGCACCACATTGGCCATCCTTCACATATGCAGTTCCGAAAGGGTAAGTGATAGACTATCATATGACAAAAGAACAAGTCAAAGAAATTCTACACCATCTTGTTCAACAAAGTTGAATATCTCAAGCTTCTAAAGATTCTAAACCTTGGGATGTTTTAAACACAAAAAAGAAGTTACTGAAATCTCAGTGGTATTTCTTGATATACATTTTAAGTGTTTCAAATACAAGATCTAGAAAAAGCAGCTCTGCGGAGGTCATTCAGGGGATAAAGGCACGAATGATTTTCACATTTCAGTGTAAAAGATCTGCAATGGCTACATTAAACATTTCAGAATACAAAATTCAAGAGAACAGACCCAAATACAAGAGGAAAATGGAAAATATACAAATATTAGTTAAGGAAAGTGATATTTAATTATTTTATCAAGAACAAACAGAACTGGCCAAGTGCTGTGTAATGGTTAGAATACTGGTGTAGAACTGGGGATCCCCAGGTTCCACTCATCCATAAAGCTCATTGGGTGACCTTGGGCAGACACTCCCTCTCAGCTTCAAAGGGTTGTTGTGAGGATTGGGGGGGATCGGGGCAGAACCATGTACACTATCTTGAGCTCCTCAGAAAAAGGGTGGCAGAAAACATAATAAATTTTCAAGTAGGTTTTAGTGATGTAAATGATAACTGAGCCAGGGAGGCACAGTGGTCGCTTGGCTATTTAAGATTCAAGCAATTATGAAAATTTAACACAAGGGTGGGGAACTTGTGGCTCACCTGATCTTAGACACCTAAACCTATCAGTCCCATTCGTCATGGCTAATGGTAAGCGTTTATTGGGTTTAGAGTCCAATAAAACCTAGAGAGCAACAGGCTCCTCACTCCCTGGTTTGACATCTTAATTAGGTTGGATATTATTCAAATTACACAAGAGACCTCTGAATAGTTGAACTCTCAAGCACTATTTTCTTCTATATCTATGTTTTAAGATTTTGGGGTAGAGGGGTCAATACACACAAGGAAAATATCTAGTACTTAAAGGATGTCTCATAAAAGTGACTAACTTAGGTCACTTCTCAAATTGGGTTAAGGCAGACATAAGCAAGCTACCAAATGTATGTACATCATGACCAGAGAACCTCCTTCTACACTGAAAATTCAATATTTCTAATTCCATTAAAGGAAGGAACAAAATCAGTAATCTTAAGAATTCTTTTAAGAAAAGTTGATAGATGCTGAAGACGAGTCTGTATTTTACATTAAGTAGCAGTTTTATAAACCCTTAGCCTATCAATTTGTAGGTTATCTCTAGGTTTCCCTAAATTTAATAAAGAAACAGCTAGCAGTGAATTAATATCTTGGCCTATGATTTTGCAGTTGAAGATAAAGGTAAGCCAATTAAATGAAAGTCAGCTATTGAAAACAGTGAATTCAAAGGTCTTTAGCCAAACATGGAAGTTGACCCACAAGTCTTTCATTGTATTATGTTTGAGATACACCAAAATTGTTTAGGAAAATTGCAAAAGGACTGTAAGGGGCCTTTAGATATAATTACAAATTGAGTATGATATGCTAATCCACTACTTGAAACTGGAACAGATCTATTAGTTCACAGCGATCACTACCTAGTTTAGGGCCTCCTTTAACTTCACATTTTGATTTCTTACTTTAGCTACAAGATTTATGTTGAGCTACTGTAAATTTTAGACTTCATTCTTCCCCAAGAAACTTCATCTAGTTACATGACTTGATAACTACATTGTTGTGTCAACTAATCAAAATGCACATTATTCTATCACACCCTGGACAAACTTGGTAGAAGAGGTCCATCAGTTCTCACAACTGACTGTAAGTTCTAAAACAGTGCATAGGTAAGTCAACACTGGGTAAAAATTAAGTTACCAGAGTTGATGAAGTATTCAGTGTCCCAATTCTGTATGCCAACTCTAAAGCACAGACTGACTCTTGAGAGCACATTCTTATCCACAGTATCCAAACTTCAAAAGCTAAGCTGCCACTCAATGACAATGAAATATCTCCAGAAGACTAAAAGAAATACCAGGAGGATCAGTATCCACTTTGTCAAAGATTTTAGTGACCCTATTTATTACCTAATTCTTTGAATTCTAAGACATTTACACACACATTACTAATAAGCAAAGCACTTGAGAGTCAGCTTGCTAAACATTTTGCTTCTATATGTTGTTGACAAAACTAATTAAAGCTGGGCAACTCCCTTAAGAGTTGTTATTCTCTACTGCAGGGGAAACAAGTTTGAGAGCAAGCTTACCAGAAGCTATTATTAAGATTTGATTTAATACTAATTCTGTCTAAACACACCAGTGGTACAGAGAGCAAGATAAGGGCTATATTTTGCTTAGCATCCACATTAGAACCTCAGCAAATATAATTGTGGCAAAAATGTGTTTTGCTATGAATTTAAATGCTTCACCTGTGAATTTCAGTATCTTGTTAATAAACAGGAGGGTCTAAACTTTTAACAGCTAAAAATCTGAAGCAGGCGTCTTGTCACGTTTCCAAGATCCAAGAAGTTCATACTACTTCCTTCACCACTGACCCATTGGTTTACGAAAACGTCATCAGTGAAACTAGGCGGGTGACGACGTTACCTAAACCGCACCCTGTGCCACCACAGGCAAACCTTCCACTCGGAATAGGGGCCGACTTCCTCCAGCACGACACTCGTTTCAAATTAGCTAGTTACTCCACCCTCCTTCTAGATTGTGCAAGAACGAAATTCTCGGTGCATCACACAGCCGCCGCCGCCACATACTTCCGCCCCTTGTCAAGACCGGAGGCAAAAGCCGTATATTCCGCAGTTAACAAAGGGGGGGCAGGGAGACGGGGATCCTGAACAAGACACGAGCGATCAGCAGCTGCAGTGGCCAAGAATGTGGACGTGCGTGTGTCAGTCATGTTATTGCCGAAAGCTGGCGAGAGAGAGAAAGAGATCCCAGGGAAGCGCCTGAACCAGGCAAACCCGCCGCCATCTTACAATGCGGGAAAGAAGTTCCCGTCCAGTACAGAGAAACTGACTGACGGCGAGGCGGATGGTGCACATATTATATAGACACACACGGGGGGGAGGGGGCTGTAAGGATAATTTTCTGTCCCTTCTTCTCTCTACCACCAGCTCAATTTGAAGCCAGGTTGGTAAATCACGGTCACAGCAGGCTTTGTAATGACAACAATACCTGGGGTTCCGAGTCTCCAGGCAGAGCGATCCTCTTCCTACTCATGAGGAGCCCAGCTGACATATAAGACTAGGAATACGGTCGAGCCCCTTGTGGGACACCGCAATCCACCCCCAAGGCCTAAGGCAGAGCAGGGGCAGCGTCTACTGAACAGGGCCCGACTAAGAACCTGGGGAAGGAGAGAAAGGGAAGCTGGGCGCCTATTTCGCTACGACGGGGGGGGTCCTCACTTTACCATCTAAACGTCAGCCTATCCCCCCTTCCTAGTCTTCGAACCAGCACCACCACGGGGCCCCGTTTCTCCTCCTTCGCTCCCGGGCCCATTCCCACATCAGGAGTTTCGCGAGGCCGGCCAAGGGAGAACCGCCTCAACTCCCCTCGCTCACCTTGTTGATGCGTTTCAGCGCCATCCTTTATCCTGCGAGGGGCGAGTGTCGCTGTGGTGGTAGGTGGTGATGGTGGCCGCCGCGGCCGGGGGTTGCTATAGCTGCTCCTCCTTCACCGCCGCCGCCGCGTCCTCCTCGTCGTCGCCGGGCCTGTCTGCGCCGCCGCTGCCGCACTCCCTCCCTGCGGGTGGAGGATGGAGCCACTCGCTCACTCGTTGCCTGCGTTTCTCCTTCCTCCGGAAACAGCCAGGGGCGCCCGCCCGCACCGAACACCAGCCGCAACGTCACCGGCGCCGCCTGCTCTTCTCGCTCCTGCAGCTTCCTCACCGGGTGCCTCCAGCCCGGCTTCCCCGGTAAAACAAACGAGGGTGCTACAGCGACCTAGCCGAGATGAAAGTGGGAGGAAGACAGCAGTTAAGCTCAGGCATAGCCGCCGCCACCGCCGATGGCGAGGCCAAAGAAAGAGGCGGGACTAAATATAGGCCCCGCCTCCCCCTCGTCCGCCACCGCCCTCCCTCCTGGGGGCGAAGGCGGGCTCAGGACGAAGAGCCGCGTGAGGCCACGCCCCCCAGAGCACTCCCGATTGGATGAGACCCGCAACGCTTAACTGCCGCCGTAGGGAGAGAGGTCGCGCGCGCATTTGGGGAAAGAAAATGAGAGGTGGGGGAAGGGAAGAGAGAGTATGAGAGCCGTCGGATCGGCGCACGCGCATTTCCTAGTATTTATTTCTTCGTTCCCTCCTCCCCCCTTCACAATTAAGCGAGAAGGGCAAAAACGAAACGCCGCGAGTCAATCTCTCGCGAGATCGAGATGTGGGCGCGCATGTCCGGAAAAAACTCGCGCTCAGTTTTTATCCCGAGGTGCGCGTGCGTGTTCTCGACTCCCTCTCTTCCTTTTCCAGTCAGAGGAAAGCCCTTGTTTGTTTATTAGTTTCCCCCCTTCCTCTTTTAAGAATTCCGATGGGCACTGACGGTACAGCTTGGGCTCTGCTGCCGTTCGAGTCCCGGATACGACGCGTGCCAACACCAGCTTCTCTGCGCGCCCCTCCCACTTTCGGGATCGCGCATTCGCTTAATGGCTGTCGCGACCGGATCTATTTATCAAGAAAGATGCCCCCGTATCCCTCCGCACTGCGGGGGGGGGCAGTAGAAGGACAGCTTGCCTTATTTTCCTCGTCTCTCCCCCCCCCGTCATTTTGTTTGGGCAATATGAGGGTCAGCCTTTCAACGCGACCTTGAACACTTTTTCTTAGGGGTAGATCCCACTGAGACTCAGTCCTTTGTCCCATTGAGACCGAGACTTTGTAAGTGTACTCAGATTACAAGCCTTGCATTCACGCAAGCTATTGGCCGGGTTCATGTCAGATGCTCTTGGAGGTCACTGACTCACAGTGGCGTCACTAGGGTTGGTGTCACCCCCCCACGGACCTCCTCCTGTACCAGACTTAGGGTGCCTAGGGGCTGGGTGGCTCTGGGTTAGGGTTGCCATATTTCAGTTCCACAAATCCGGGTAGACTAATTTGCATATTATGCAAATATTTGCATATTAATATTTGGATTGTCCAGTTGTTTTGTTTTTGTGCCTAGAAATTACCACCAAAAACTGGGGAAAGATGTGAGAAATCTTTTTAAAAAAAAACTTAACATTTTCAGCCTTAAATGCCTAGACTCTAGTTTCCAACACTATGAAATGTTAATTGATTGATTAAGAGGATTTATATCCTGCCCTTCTGCTGTTAAAAACAGAGCTCAGGACAGCTTACAAATATAATAAAAACAATAAAAATTTACAATCAATACAAAAACATAATAAAAACACAAAATAGCAACAAACATAAAGTAAGTCAGGGCAGGAAAAGGAGTCTTTCATGCCACATGCTCAGTTCTAAATACTGTTGCAGCAAGTTTTACAAGTTCCTCCAGTATTCCACTGGTGCAGGCTCTCAGATATTCAAAATATCTGTATGTTTCTTAGGTTTTATAAAAGCAGAGCTTTACTTAACTCAAAATTTCTTCTCCCTTTGATCAACCACATCTACACAGGTTCCACCTCCTGTGGGGGGGGGAGCAGGAGAGTAGTTGGTAAGACAGACATCCTGGCATTGGTAATCTAATTAGCAAGGTATGTGTGGGGTTGTTGTACACTTCCAGGCCCAGTTTCATTTTGAGTATGGAGATGGAACCTGTGTAGAGATGGTTGATCAAAGGGAGAAGAAATTTTGAGTTAAGCAACGCTCTGCTTTTATAAGTGAGTGCCTGCACCAGTGGAATACTGGAGGAACTTGTAAAACTTTCTGCTGCAACAGTATTTAGAACTGAGCATGTGGTGTGAAAGACTCCTTTTCCTAACATTTTGGCTTGTTTTTCTCCACCCACCACATCTCTGAAATATATGTAATGGTTAACTATACTAGAAAATGTAAATAAGCTTATTTCGGTCAATGACCAGCAAAGGTTAACCATACTGCTGCCCTGACATACTTTATGTTTGTTGCTATTTTGTGTTTTTATTATGTTTTTATATTGATTGTGTATTTTTATTGTTTTTATTATATTTGTAAGCTGTGCTGAGCTGTTTTTAACAGCAGAAGGGCAGGATATAAATCTTCTTAATCAATAAATATTCCATAGTGTTGGAAACTAGAGTTTAGGCATTTAAGGGTGAAAATGTTGCTTTTAAAAAAAAGATTAATCACATCTTTCCCCAGTTTTTGGTGGTAATTTCTAGGAACAAAAACAAAACAACTGGACAGTCTAAATATTAATATGCAAATAATATGCAAATTAGCCTGTCTGGATTTGTGGGACTGGAATATGGCAACCCTAAACATGATCCATAGTGGTGTATTACATATCATTTCCATTTTCTGATTTTAATTTTTTTTTTTAAAAGGCCATTGTTTCCCACTCTCAATAGGAATGGTTAAAACAAACAGATTTGTCCAGATTGTAATTAGTGGGACATAATAGATTCCAAAGCAGATATTCAGACTTAAGTGGTTTATGGTTTGCAGTCAATGTCTCATTTAAAGAGGCTAATCATGAAATTAGATGAACACTTCTGTCTCATTTCTAAGATGCATGTGTAGATGATACACTTTACTGTTAATTTCAGATCACATTTAACTATGGCTTACTTGGTAGAAATGTATTTTGTGGAGTATGTAATTTGGTGAAAATGACACATATCAGTCAGCAGGGTGCATTTTTAGCATCTGCTGCAAACATGCAAAACTGGTTTCCTCCAAGCTCAGTCCTGTGGAGAAATGCATACGTTTGAACAAAATGTTCATCGACCATGGTATTCTTCTGGAGTGGCTGTTTGAGTATGGGATGGGCAGTACTTTGCAGTGGTTCAAGTCCTACTTGGATGGTCATTTTCAGAGGGTGATGCTTGAGGAATGCTGTTCTACCCACTGGGACCTTCAATGTGGGGATCCTAAGGGCTTGATTCTGTCCCCCATGTTTAATATCTACATTAAACTGTTGGGTCATCTGGAATTTTGGAGTATGTTGTCAGCAATATGCTGAGGACACACAGTTCTACTTCTTTACATTTACAGGTGTGGCAATGGATGTGCTAAAATAGTGTCTTGCCTCAGTAATGGACTGGATGAGAGCCAATAAACTGAAAGTGAATCAGACAAAACTGAGGCACTGTTAGTGGGTGATTCTTTAGAATGGATGGATGTGTTGCCTGCTCCAGATAGGGTTACATTCCCTGTGAAGGAGCAGGTAGGTATAGGTTGGAGATATTCCTGGATCCATTACTGTCACTTGAAGCTCATGTGGCCTCGGTGGCGCAGAGTGCCTTCCATCAGTTTTGACTGGTGGCCCAGTTATGACCCTATCTGGACAGGGATAGCCTAGCTTCTGTTATTTACGCCCTGACAACCTTTAGGTTAGACTACCTCAATGCATTATATGTGGGGCTACCTTTGAAGACGGTCTGAAAATGGCAGCTGGTGCAGAACGTTCCAGATTGCTGACTGGGGCAAGATGGTCAGAACAATTCTGGCATGGCTTCATTGGCTACAGTTAGTTTTCAGGCCAAATTCAAGTGCTGATCTATAAAGCCTTATTTGGCTCAGGACCTGAATACCTCAAGGGCTGCCTCTCCTCATATGAACTGACCCAGACCCTGAGTTCTTCATCAGAGGCCCTTGTGTGTCCCCTCCGTGGGATGCTCAGATGGTGGCAACATGAAAATGTGCCTTTTCAGCAGTGCCCCTCCCAACTGTGGAATGCTCTCCCCTGGAAAACGCACCTGGAACCATATTTATCCATCTTTAGGTGCTAAGCAAAGTCCTTCTTCTTCATCCAGGCCTTTGAGCCTTGATGTGTGGAGTCCCAGCTACTCTTTCTGTATTTGATACATTTAAGCTTTCAATAAGTTCAGCAGGTTTTTAGTGACTATTATGTATGACTTTGATTGTCTTTTAATGTATCACTGAGTTTTAGATTTTATTGGTTATGCGTGTTTTTTAATGTAACTTGCTTTGAGTAACTGGTGACAAAAGAATCTAACAAATATGAAGATGATGGTGATTATGATGATGATATGGGGAATAGGGATGGGGGGAAATTTAATTCAGTTTGCATTTAAAGCGAAATTTATCAAATTCACAATTTCCAGAACAGCATGAGAACCAAAACATAGCCAACCTTCAAAATTTGCACTTATCCAGATTTTGTGATGCAGTTCTTCAACTAAGGAATGTTTGCAAAAATGCATGTATTAGGGGAAAGTGTGCATAAAAATGAATAATTAGTGAAAATAGCATTACGTTAGGAGAAATTGCTTGCAAAAATGTGTACATTAATCAAAACTGCAAAATGTGTTTGTTATGTGCCTTCAAGTCAATTTGAAGATTTCAAGTCAATTGTGGCAACCCTATGAATCAGTGACCTCCAATAACATTGGTTATAAACCACCCTGTTCAGATCTTGTAAGTTCAGGTCTGTGGCTTCCTTTATGGAATCAATCCATCTCTTGTTTGGCCTTCCTCTTTTTCTACTCCCTTCTGTTTTTCCCAGCATTATTGTATTTTCTAGTGAATCATGTCTTCTCATTATGTGTCCAAAGTATGATAACCTCAGTTTCATCATTTTATCTTCTTTACTAGATAAATTCTCACTAAAATGCTAGAGAATTTTCATGAGGATGTTTACAAAAAATATTATGTATCGCTGCAGAATTCTGGAGAACCGAAATTAAGATTGGAAAAATGAGAAACTGAGAGAATTGAAATTGAGAGAGCCTTCCATCCCTAGTGGTGAATATACTTCCACAGCAGCTCCACCACTCAAGTTATGCACATTTTTACAGCCAATTCCCATTGGTGGCAAAGAGCGCTATAGCAATATAGTTCAGGAAAAGGTACAATATTCATATATGGGAAGGGGGTGGGGGAAGACATGGGAGAGAAAGGTTATTGGTAGTAGTACTTACCCTTACTCATTTAGATGTGTGCTCTGTCCTGGTACCCCTAGCTATGGAAGTGGTGTGGGAGTTGCCATTGGGCATTGGAGTCCCAATTTTTATTTATTTATCAAATTTGTATCCCACCCATTATAACATCACAGACCAATGCCTGCTACATCCAATCAAAAGGTGTTCAGGTTATACTGCAAATCATATAAATTCAAATCAGAGTTATATGGGGTAGAAAAAGGGATGTCAGCCAGTAAGGGGTGATTTACACTTGTCAGGAAGAGTTCGCAGAAAGTATTTGTGAACATGTTTGACAATGAAATGGTATGTGCACAATGGCTAAATGTAAATGTACTGCCTTCAAGTTGATTCCGACTTTTGAAGACCCTATGAATAGGGTTTTCATGAAGCTGAGAGGCAGTGACTGGCCCAAGGTCACTCAGTGAGCTTCATGGCTATGTGGGGATTCAAATCCTGGTCTCCCAGGTCATAGTCCAACACCTTAACCACTACACCACACAATGGCTAAATGAGTTTAAATATACATCTCAAAGTAACTTTCTGAAACCCCTTGGCCATACTACTATGAAGCACTATGGAATTTTATAGCCAATAGAGAGATAGGTTGAAATAAATATTTTACTTAACGTAGAGATGCCACTTGATCATCCATGTAACCCCTATCTGATTATAATGGCTGGAACAAGTGCTTACTACGTACTTTACTTTCCTCATGTCAAGAATCTCCCATCTAGCAGCCAAGAACATCCAGTGGAGATGTAAAATCAATGTGAGAATCTAACTAGTAGCTGAAGACTATTCAAATACAGTGCTATGATGTGATAAAGAAGAGGAGACTGGAGATGATAGGACACACCCCAAAACTATAATTTCATCATAATTCAACAGTGAGTAGGCGATCACAAGTCAATGGTGACAGTTGTGTTGGTAGTCAAAGACTACTCTGCCTCATTGCATATGGCATGATTAATGCACATCAGCTATCACCACATGATGCACAAGAGAATGATGTGGCCAATAATCCATCCACCAGACCCTGGACATTCCTACTGTATGAATCAAGTAGCCATCTTCATAAATGAATGACTTTGAGGTAGCTATTCTCTTGTGACTTGAGATGCGTAGAACCTCATTTTCAGATCTCACCTTCCAGGAATGTGGTCCATTGCCTTTATCGCTTGACTACCACTCACCTACAAAATTACATAGAGGTAATAATCACAAGGGACACCCCGAGGGTGCAGTAAACTCTGCTACATTTTTGGTAAAATAAGTAACAATCGCCTAGAACCAAGTTCTCCCCATTGTTGTGTTTTTTGTTTTCTCACTTCCTGATATTCACCTTGTGAGCTAGGTACAGAACTGAATTTGCACAAATCAGCGTTTCATAATCTGACCTTTTGAACCCTGGACATTTTCAAACACTTGAATCTTAACTTGGTTTAATTTTAAGTCTATGATGTATATCTTTGCTAATTTGCTGGCAATGGAAGATGGGTGTTTTTTTAGACAAAGTATCCTAAATTTAGCAGATATTATTGCTATATATAATTTAGAACATTTTGAAACATTTAGAATATTTTCTTGATTTTACCACCACCTCCACCACCACCGAAATTAGTTACATCATTAATTGATTGAACTAGGTCCTTCAGGCTTTTGAAGCAATATCCTTAGTGTTTGTTTTCTTTCTGTAACAAAATCCCTGTGGTTCCACCTTTAGACTGTTTTTCTGATTAAAAATACTATTCTTCATCACTCTTGTATTTTTCATCCATAGTTTTAGCTCTATGATGAGCTACAGCAATAAAAAGCAGAAAACACCTGCCATTTGAGAAGAATGGCAAGGTCAAAGGACTGGGAAGATGACAATTCTGAGAGAACCACAACAATTCCAATATGAACAACCATCTACAGCTTCTTAAAGTAGAATTTATGACTTTGCTTTTGGAGCATCCACACTTCCTTGTCCATGAATTCCCCATCTCATGAATAGTGTGCAATTTTATGAGCATTGGCTGTTAAGATCCATTGGCACCACAGCAATGATACCATTGGGAAGCCTATTACTGGCAGGCTTGTTACATTCAAGCCAGTGGGAGCCTGTAATAGTGAATATGATGTGGGCTGTTTCAGGCAGCCTGCTTGTGCATTGTCTATGGGAGAGGGCTTGGACCAATTTACATGATGTGTCATCACAGCATTTCTGCCTTTGCCACATATTGATTGGTGCCTTGAAGGCATGGCTGATGCGTAGGAGTCATCCGAGTGTGACATTGTGATTGATGACTGGTAATATAGTTGCTAGGGACTCTATGGGTGTTGTTGTTATGTTTGGTCTTTTTTTTTTTCCTCCCTTACCGCTCTTGAGCTTTGACTTTGCTCCTCAGAGAACATGATCATGAGAATGCAATGTTGGTTAATAACATCAGCTCATATACCTAGGCCATATGATTAGTCTGCAACTGTGGCTCCTATTCATAAACCAAAAAAGAAAAAGAAAAAAGCATAATTACCTTTGATTCTTTGGATTAGGGCCACATTCACACCATATATTTATTCCGCTATTATTCCACTTTAAACAGTCATAGCTTCCCTCAAAGAATCCTGGGAAGTGTTGGTAAAGGGTGTCAAGAGTTGATAAGAGATCCTTATTCTCCTCCCAGAACTACAATTGCCAGAGTGGTTTTAAGTCAGTCGCTCTTCCCAGAGAACTCTGAGAATTGAAGCTCTATGAGGGGAAAAGGGATCTCCTAATAATTCTCAGCACCCTCTACAGACTTGGACTTATGGCGACCCTATGAATCAGCAACCTCCAATAGCATCTGTTATAAACTATTCTGTTCAGATCTTGTAAGTTTGGGTCTGTGGCTTCCTTTATGGAATCAATCCATCTCTTGTTTGGCCTTCTTCTTTTTCTACTCCCTTCTGTTTTTCCCAGCATTATTGTCTTTTCTAGTGAATCAGGTCTTCTCATGATGTGTCCAAAGTATGATAACCTCAGTTTCATCATTTTAGCTTCTCATTCATCATTGGCGATCACTCATGGCTAAGTAAGATTGTCTTCCAAGATTGCTTGGAAGACGCCTGTGCGTGAATTTGTTTTATGTGGAGAGATCGGCGCATGACGATCAGCATCCAATCTTGACAGAAAAAGGCTTTGATCCAATGGCATGAATACCATGACGATTGGAAGCCTTTTATCTGCTGCAGCCTTCACCCGCCTTCACAGCCGTTGTAACGTACACATTGTTATCCTCCACCTGTTCTGCCGTTGAGGACTTTCTTGGATCGTTCTTTGTCTGGTTCTCCTCCTTCGACCTTACCGCCATGGGTGACCCTGCTGGGAGTACTCCCAATGGCATCGCTCGCAGGTTCATTGGAATGCACAAGCCCACTCACCACTACAAGGTGATGATCCAGCGAGGGGTCTTCTGGTGATAGTTCTGGTTTAATTTGTTCTAACACCCAATTATTTGTCTTTTTTGCAATGTATGTGCAAAGCTCCAACACCACATTTCAAATGATTTGATTTTTCTCTTATCCGCTTTTTTCATTGTCCAACTTTCACATCCATACACAGAGATCGGGAATACCATGGTCTGAATAATCCTGACTTTAGTGTTCAGTGATACACTTTCCATTTGAGGACCTTTTCTAGTTCTCTTATAGCTGCCCTACCCAGTCCTGGCCTTCTAATTTCTTGACTATTGTCTCCATTTTTATTAATGACTGTGCCAAGGTATTGATAATTGTCAACTTTAAAGTGACATAAATCTTCTGTTGCCATTACTTTAGTCTTCTTGATGTTGGTGAGGGGCTCCTGCAGATACCATCTTATCAGGAGGTTTGTTCTGTACAATATAGGAAACGGACCTTTAGTGTGGCAGGACCTACCCTGTGGAATTCCCTCCCCTTAAATATTAGGCCGGCACCATCTCTGCTATCTTTTTGGCACCTTTTGAAGACTTTCCTCTTCCAACAAGCCTCTTAAGTTGAGACCTATCCCAGTCTGCGTCTGTGTTAGAATTGCTTTTAATATGTTTAACCCTTTTTTAAAATATGTTTTTAAAGTTTTGTTTTAATGTTTTTAATGTTGTTTTGTTTTAATGTATTTTAAGGTCTTTTTATGATGTTTTAAAGTGTTTTTAGTGTTTCTGTTTGCTGCCCTGGGCTCCTGCTGGAAGAAAGGGTGGGGTATAAATACATAAATTAATAATAATAATAATAATATAAATACATAAATAAAAAATAAAAAAATTTAAAAAAATTAAAAAGCCGTCACTCTCTGGATGCTGTCTGCTCCCCACGGTCACTGCAGATGACACCTCTCCCTTGCTCCAAACAAGAGGGAAAGACTTTTGCTGTAGTGGCAGAGTGTCTTTCAGGCATGCTGAGGGCAGGAGTCTCCCTATAAAACGTGGCAGACGCCAATGAGAGGAGAGGGCTTTTCATGAAGCAAAAGCAGCAAGGCAGCAAGGAAAAGCTGCTTCCCCCTTCCTTCCTGGCAGCCTGCCTGCCTTTCTTGGCTCCTGATTCACTGCCATCTCCTTTTAAAAATTATCCTTATTTGCGAAGCCGTCCAGATCTCACCTTTGGCCCACACAGAGCCAAGTAGCAGTGAGGAAGCTCAGGACTTGCTCGCCTCCCATCTCTGAGGCTAAATGTATGTGTCAGCATCCCCACTTTCTTCCACCTACACTCCGCCTCCCAATCTCTCCAAGACGCTGCAGCAGTTGAGGGCTTCCACCTTCCCATGTGCCCGAATGCAGGCATACTTACAGATGTTTGCAGGAGGGGCAGATGTTTGCAGGAGGGACAGATGTGTGTGTGTGTGTGCGCGCGCGTTGATCTGTCTTCTGCTCCATTCTTGTTCCCCAAGTGCACACTAACCAAGTAATCAGTTCTGATGATCATCCCAAGGCCAAAAAGCACTAATCCCCCCTCCTCAATCTATCCACCCTCTTGTCTTCACAGTCCACCACTATCACATTGCTGCTTCTTGATGATGATGATTAAAAAGCTCAGCAGGTTGGTCCACATACACCAGCTGAAATGTATTTATTTAATTATTTTTGCATTTTCTCCAAGTTGCTCAAGATGGTAATATGCCCCCCTTCCTTACACCAATTCTGTGAGATAGGTCAGGCTGAGAGACTGTGTCTGGCCCAAGGTCACCCAGTGGGCTTCATGGCTGGGTGAGGATTTGAACCTGGATCCTAGTCCAACACTGTAACCCACTGGTGTTGGGAGACAGGACTGTACATCTTCAGACGGGGGGGAGGGGGATACCAATTTGAGTGGACGTTTGCATTAAGAAAACAAAGCAATACCTTCCTGTCTGCACAGAGCTTTTAACAGAAAGGGATATTTGCAGATGTGATTTTGCCATGCACCATTTTTTCAATTAACAGAGACTAAAATTACAATTACCATGAGGGAGTCACAGATTTTTTTGAGCTTACAAAGAGGGTTCCGTACTCATAAAGGTTAGGAAGCACTGCTCTAAAGCATCTGGGGCATAATCCACCACATTATTTATTTATCAAAATACTTCTATACTGCAGTTTCATCAAAATGAAAATATCAAAATAGTTTACAATAATTACATATAGACATAATAAAAACTACATAAAAATTAAGATCACAGACCATCAGCTGACAATTACAGAAGACATTTTCTTAATTGTCTGCGTAGGCCTGGTGGCATAGAAGAGTTTTCAACAAATGTTTAAAGGTAAAAATAGAAGGCCCCTGCCAAATCTCTATTGGAATACCATTCTATAGGGCTGAGCCAACACATGGGAGAACATTGAGTTTATATATGCAATTTTTTGTTCTTGAATTGTTTTATATGAAAAACAAATGTAAATATGTTTTTACTGTACTGTAAATCATTTCAAGAGACATAATGGAAAGCGATTAATACTTGAAATAAGTAATAACAACCTACTGAATTGGGCCCTATGTTTTCAGATTTAAGGCTGCAGCCACTTAAAATACAATAAAACCAATTTCACTTATTTCCAAGTAAGTATGTTTAGTACTGAGTTTTAAAAGAATGTAAGAGTTGGATGCAAACTCCAAGTAGGGCAAAAGCTGCTTTTTATATTTATTCATGTCTTTGATTTATATCCTTTGTTCTCCAAATATTTATTCATGTTTTATCTTCAAATGTTTGAAATTTATATCCTTAATTTAGTATTACTGTTGACTGTAACGTTGCTTTTCATGGTGGAGTGTAAAAAAGAAACCACAATACACATCATTACACTGGGAAGGTACTAAGGTTTATAGATTTCTAATCACACCACTTGCTGACAGTGCTTTACTGATGCATCGTTAAATAATTTGGCATCAGGATAGAAAGAAAAAGGAGCCCTTTCCATCCTCCTTGCTACATTTCTAACTTAGTGCAAAAGACCATGAGTAGTAGAAGATCCTTCAGGGAGCTCCACAGAC
Organism: Rhineura floridana; assembly: GCF_030035675.1. NCBI lineage: Eukaryota > Metazoa > Chordata > Lepidosauria > Squamata > Rhineuridae > Rhineura > Rhineura floridana. The sequence goes on along the minus strand of NC_084488.1, from coordinate 95,583,776 downwards.
ATTCCGGCTGATCATTGTCAGACAGAGGATGCTTGGCTGGAGGGACCAGCCCAGGACATTTTGCTGCATGAGATGCAGCAGCATGTGGTCCCCTCCCCACTGCCCTCCAAGTCAAGGCACCATAATATAACATGGTGAAGTTATTTTAGTATCTGGGGCAAAATGGCAGTAAAACATGCACAAAGTAAAGGTAATCATATTGGCCCATAAGAAAAGAAATCCAGGGTCCATCGTAGGGTAACACCTTCACACACAGACATGGCCCTCTCGGTCCTTTCTTCCTCCTGATGGAAAAGGATACTGGCTAGTACCTGTCTGCAGGGGGCCCTGACTAGTCCCCAAAACAAAAGAAGTATAACTTAGAGGCAAGGAAGCATGGGGAAGGTAGAGGTAAGGAAGGAGTCTAAATACAGCATTAGTGAAGGAAAGGAAGAAGTCCACTCACCCAGCTTGGTGCAGAGCAGCAGGTTTTCAAAAAAGTATAGATCAGCTTTCTAGAACCATCCCCAAAAAGCAGAACAAATTGTCTACCGGATTATAGTAAACTCATAGCCTCATACCTGGTGTTATTCAGAAATTCAAAGCAGCCCAAAAAAATAAGCATAGTTTTGAAAGGGTCAGTCCGCCATCTTGATGCAAAATAATGTCCAGTTGTATTCAACCATAGCCAAAAACCTGCTCCTTGATCACAGGAACTGTCATGCCAAATGATTAAAATACTGTATTTTAAGAGATGTTCAAATGCATAGAAAAACGCAAACACCTTTCCAAAATATATAATAGAAGCTAAGCTATTGATTAACTTCACTCTGAATCGGCTCCTTTCACAATGATCAAAGCTTATACCCAGTTGATGTTTCAAAACACAAGACAAGGGTGAAGGGTAACTGGGGTATCCTGAGTTGAGGTAAATAACTGTCATGCTACAGGTGAAAGCCCAGCCAAAGGGGTGTTTTCTCCTTATTATAAAGCCACAAAAGTACTTGTATACTATAACCAGCATGGATTTCTTGTATTACGCAATGTTAAATTGAAAATATCCCCCATGCCATTCTGCCAGTTCCCATAAACTCATTTCAAAACAAAACCTTACAAAACCTATAGTTCTGAACTCAGAAATGCTTGCTTAACAACCGTCTTAAGTTTTTATGGCTCTACACAACACACAAAGAGTTCAAAGTGTAAAAAAAAGACAAAAAATCCAGACCCCTGTTGGACTTTTTTCTGTCAGTGGTCTCATAATTGGTTGAAATTAAAAATCTCCCATATTCACAGACTACCTGTAATCCTATTAGTGACATTGCCCCATACTCTGACCTTCATCTTCTGCAGTTTAAATGTTTAAAACAATGCCTGGCTGTTTTTTAATTAAGAAATTTAACATTACAGTCAATAAGCACAGACATGCTCAGTAAGAACCAACTGTCAGTATTCTAAAAGCCAGACTCAGAGCTGTTTGGCTTAGCTAATCAGGGGGCCACACCCACACCAGACCCTTATTCCACTTTAGACAGTGATGGCTTTCCCCAAATAATCCTACCAAGTGTAGTTTGTAAAGGGTGCTGAGAGGAGACTCCTTTTCCCCTGACAGAGGTCCAGTGGCCAGAGAGGTGTAACAGTCTCTTCTGGAGAATGTAGCTTTGTGAGGGGAATAGGACCTCTCTTAGCAACTCTCAGCACCCTTCACAAACTACACTTCCCAGGATTCTTTGGGGGAAGCCATGACTCTAAACTGAAATGAAGGTCTGGTGTGGATGTGACCAGCAACAGCTCTAGTTTAAATTTAGGTGGGAGACTACAAGTGCCTGCTGTAGAATAAAAAGGTGGGGAAACTGAAAAACAATGATGCTGTTCACAATGTTTTTCTTTTGGAAAGGAAAGGAAAGGGGCTTTCCCTCTGCCCAGTGTCCACCCACCCAATCTCCTCCCCTCCCTTCTCTCTCCCCCTCTTCTCTCTCCCCCTCTCCCCCCTTCTCTCTCCCCCTCTCCCCCCCTTCTCTCTCCCCCTCTCCCCCCCTTCTCTCTCCCCCTCTCTCCCCCCTTCTCTCTCCCCCTCTCTCCCCCTTCTCTCTCCCCTCTCCCCCTCCCTCCCCCCTTCTCTCTCCCCCTCTCCCCCTCCCTCCCCCCTTCTCTCTCCCCCTCTCCCCTCCCCCTCTCCCCCTCCCTCCCTCCCTTCTCTCTCCCCCTCTCCCCCTCCCTCCCTCCCTCCCTTCTCTCTGCCCCCCTCCCTCCCTCCCTCCCTTCTCTCTGCCCCCCTCCCTCCCTCCCTCCCTTCTCTCTGCCCCCCTCCCTCCCTCCCTCCCTTCTCTCTGCCCCCCTCCCTCCCTCCCTCCCTTCTCTCTGCCCCCCTCCCTCCCTCCCTTCTCTCTGCCCCCCTCCCTCCCTCCCTTCTCTCTGCCCCCCTCCCTCCCTCCCTTCTCTCTGCCCCCCTCCCTCCCTCCCTTCTCTCTGCCCCCCTCCCTCCCTCCCTTCTCTCTGCCCCCCTCCCTCCCTCCCTTCTCTCTCCCTTCCCTCCCTCCCTTCTCTCTCCCTTCCCTCCCTCCCTTCTCTCTCCCCTCCCTCCCTTCTCTCTCCCTCCCCTCCCTGAGGTTAGTTTCACCTATTCTGATTGTACAGCTGTAAATCCCATTCAACTGAAAAAGCATGAAAATGATCAAACCTGCCTTCCTCTTCCTTCCTCCTGTCCCCTCCCTCTTGCCCCTTCCCTCCCCCCTCTGCTCCCTCTCCCCTCATTCCCCTCCCCTCTTGTCTCCTTCCTTTTTCCCCTCTTCTCCTCCTCCCCCATGGTTAGTTTTACCTATCCTAAGTATGACTGTAGAAGAGGAAATCCCATTGAACTCAATAAAGCATGCAAATGATCAGACCTGCCCTTCCCCTCCCTCTCTCTCCTCTCCTTCTCTGTCTCTCCTTTCCCTTCCCTTATTCCTCTCTCCTCCCTTCTTCCTCCCCTCACCTGCCCACTCCGGCCTTCCCTCCCTCCCCCTCCCTCTTCTCTCCTCCCCCTTGATTAGTTTCAAGCAATCAAGATGATTGCACGGGAGTAAATCCCACTAAACTCAATAAGGAGGCAAATCATCAAACCTGCTCTTCTCTTCCCCTCTCCCTTCCACCTCCTCCCCTCTGCTCTTCCTCCTCCCTGTGGTCAGTTTCACCTATCCAAAACATGATTGCATTGAAGTAAATCCCATTAAACTCAATAAGCATGCAAATGATCAATCCATTCTCAGCAATCTAGCACAGGATCTCATTTCTTACCTCCCAGATTAAAAAGTGGAGAAATTTACTAATAGGCAAAACAACCTTTGCAATTTAAGAACATACCTATAGCCAACAGATATTTCTATCCAACTTTTACAAGCAAGGAAATTGGGCAGCTATAGGGAATGCACCAGGGGAACAGGAGACCAGACCTCCTCTCTGAGATATTGGACTGCCCTACAAATTTGTAAAAATGCAATCACAATTTGGGTTGGTCTTTCACAGTCCAATCCACTTCCTGTGTAGCTTGAAAGACTTTGGTAAGATGTGCCTCTGAGCATATGGTGAGTGGTGGCAACACCTGCAATCAGCCCAGATAACTGAAACAAGACATGTTTATTATTATTAAATATTATTATTATTATGTGCTGTGCTAATCTTGTTTTAGCAGGGAGGAAAGAACAATATTGTTTTAAATTTTAAAATTGTGTTTTAAATTGTTTTTAAAATATGTGTTTTAAATTGTATATTTGTTTTAATGTTTTTGATTGCTGTAAACCGCCCAGAGAGCTTCGGCTATGGGGCGGTATACAAGTGCAATAAATAAATAAAATAAATAAATAAATATTAAGTCAGCTGATATAGTTCAGATAGTCACTTTAAATATGTATGATTCACTTTGCTATTTTAGTGACGTTTCCTATAGGAAATCATTTTCTTTTGCTTCTGTTTCTGTGAATATGTGAAGTACAGGAACATTTTGCACAATTTACACTAAAAAAAACCTCCAAAAACAATTGTGGAATAATGGCACTGACTATTCTACCGAATAGTCTCCAGTGGACATGAGGAGTGTCTCAGTTTACACAGGATAAAACAGTGGGAGGTGAAATATATTCTAGCAAATTTCTAGGTGTGCTCCATGTTTTTAATTGACCATGCCTGCCCTTCCTTAAGTGGAGTGGTTTAAGCATAGCAGGCTGAGCACATGCATCTTGGGCCAAGTTTGTTTCTTACAACAGCTAGAGTCATTGCTTAAGTAGCAACATATTGTAATCAGTCTGATTTTACATCAAACTGCAGTTTCAGATTCAACTGTTAATGCACCCAAAACAGAAATAGAACATAACCTCCAGTTTGAAAAACAAAAGGCTGTCTTCACCATCATATGACATTGACAAATAAAAAGGCTTTGAAATTAATAAAAATAAATTTGACACAGATTCCTAGCATGAATAATGGGAGAAATATAATTTTCTAGGTTAGATTCTCTGTAGAAACATTAGTATCACAGGAAAGAAGCAAAGTAAGAATACCAACAAACTGACAAAAAAATTAATTCTCCATCTTTGGAGATGCAGTCCTCATTGCAGGTGTTGCTGCCACTCACCATATGCTCAGAGGCACACGTTACCAAATTCTTCTAAGCTACACAAGAAGTGGATTGGACTGTGAAAGACCAACCCAAATTTTGTTTGCATTTTTACAAAGTTGTACAGCAGTAGAATATCTCAGAGAGGAGGTCTGGTCTCCTGCTCCCCAGGTGTATTTGCTACAGCTGTCCGATTTCCCTGCTTTTTAAAGTTTGATAGAAATATCTGTTGGCTATAGGTATGTTCTTAAATCCCAAGGTTTTTTGCCTATTGGTGAATTCAATCTATTTTAACAAGGTTCCTTTGCCTTGGTAACAAAACGGATAGCTACTAGAAGTTCTTAAGAAACGCAAAGAGAATATTCTTATCCTGGACTACCAAATCTTGTAGCAATGTGCCCTCATCCTACTGAAGGGGATAGGCTTGGATAAGGTCAAAATGATTATTTGATTCAAATAATGTTGAGTATGCTTTCTGGCTGATAAACAATGTATTTCCAATTAAGGAGTATTTGCTACATTAAGGGCATTGCTTGTATTAGATATAATGCTAGGTTCTGGAAGTGTACAACTTCCTGCATGTGATTGTAATGTGCTGGGCTTATTACTGACATACACGCTAAGATTTTTGTTTTTCCTCAAAGCAAAGCAAAACTACACACAGTTTCAGGTCACATACAAAGTTCCAGCTGAACCAAGCTTTTTGGTTACAGTAACCTGCTCTAGCTCCTTAGCTGGTAACACTCTCTTCTAATTCATTGCCCTGGTCACAGCTGGAACACAAGGATAAAATGAAGCTAAGCCTAAAATTGGGGCTTGGGGGGTTAAAAAGACATTGAGAACTGTGGCATGTTTTATGGAGAATTTTGAGAAGCTTCCCTTTATTCAGGCATAGGTCCAAAATGTCAGGGCCGGCCCCAGATTGCAAGTGGCTCTCAAAAGTGGCAGCACTGCCATTGAGGGCTTAAATAGGCCCATCTGCTCCCAGGCATTGGTATGCTGCATGTGCACCCTTGCCATCACCCAATATGGAGGCATGGGGTGTTGATGGCCCCACCACCATCTTGGATGATGACAAGCATGCATGCACAGTACACTGATGTGGCATCATGGTGCTGCAGGAAGTAGTGCAGCTAGCCCACACCAACAGTGGCAGGCTGTTGCCTGGGAGATTGGCTCCCACTCCATGCTAACATCAGGTTGTGGGGTACACACTCTCCAACCCAATGGCAGCACAGATCACAGAGCAGAAGCTACATCCACCCAGCCCAAAGGCCCCTCTCAGCTGCAGGGGCCCTCAGCCAGTGCCCAGCCTGGCCACGCACTGGGTGCCAGACCTACCAAATGTCATGCTCCAGGGGGTGCCCTAGGATCTTAGTAGGTGTAAGCCTCTTACGAAAACACTTGCTAAGGAGATCAGGACTAAAGGTACAGTGCAGTCCAAACAAATCAGGGTCAACCACATGGAGTCAGTTCAGGTCCAAAACATGATCCAGAAGCAAGGCAACCATACAAGATCATAAACAAGGGACTCCTGTCCTCGGGAATAAGAAACCAGAGACCTGCCTTTTTCTTGAGCAATTGGAAGGCTCAAGAGAGAGACGTGATATATTCTGGCCTCCTAGACCACACCCAGGGCTGGTGCTATTATTAGGCCAACTAGGCAGCCGCCTAGGGCGCAGACCTCAGAGGGGCGCAGTACTGACCTTTGAGGGGCACAGTTTTATACAGATTAGTTTTTTAACCCTTGTAAAAAATGCAACTGACAATTTATATTTTTTATTTTAAGATAAATACCACAACAGTGCTATGGAATATAATTAATTATAAAGTCTTATGGAAAATTTCTATTCTGTATTCTGTTTTTATTTATCTTTTTTATATGTATTTTTATTTTTATTTTTGAAATTTAGTTATATTTTTGGCTAAGAAAAAATCTATTATTCTTAGTTGGCAACATGTGTTGTTTACAGATGGATACATTACGTCATGTGACTCATGACAAGCACAAGCAAGCTACTACAAAATAAGGAAGCTGATTTAAATTCAGCTACAAGCCAATTGCCAGTGACCAAGAATTACCTTGTGGGCTGCAGGTGGGATGAGGGTTTTCAACAAGTTTTGATAGATGCTACTGAGATTGCGAAGGAGCTAGAAATACTACCAAACTTTGAGACAGAACAGATTAGAAAAAGGAGAAAGAAACAGCAGTTTGAGTATGAGGCCCAAGAAGAGGCACCGCAAGATCCAAAGCAGACATTCAAAGTAGGTTTCTACTATGCTGTCTTAGACATGGCCACACAATTTGTTGAAGAGAGATTCCAACAGCTACAACAATATATTTCTCTATTTGGCTTCCTGTATGATATATACAGTATCAACAAAAAATCTACTGAGGATGTACTTAAAGCCTGCAAGAATTTGGAAAAATCATTGATGCACAATGGAAACAAAGATATTGATGCTGAAGATCTGTGCTGTGAACTTACAGCAATAGCTCAAAGACTTCCAAAGTCTATGCTGCCACAAGGAGTACCTCTCTTCATATTACAACAAAAACTCCTGGATAATGTGCCTAATGTTTCTGTTGCTCTAAGGATCCTTTTCACACTTCCAGTGTCAGTGGCAAGTGGTGAACACAGTTTCTCAAAGCTCAAACTTATAAAAACTTACATACGCTCAACAATGTTGCAAAAGAGACTAGTTGGCTTGGCAACTATACCAATTGAACATGCCCAAGCATCAGCACTTGACCTGAAGGAATTGATGACAAAATTTGCAAAAGAAAGGGCACGCAAAGTGAGATTTTGATGTACCTGAAATTGCAACTTTTAAGAGACTTAAATTTTAACATCACAATTCACAAGATTATTCAGAATGATTTATGTGCGAAAACATTGCGCAGGGAGTTGGACTTGATGGCTTTATAGGCCCCTTCCAACTCTACTATTCTATGATTCTATGATTTTCTTTTGTATTTGAGAAAGATAATCAAACATTGTTGTATTACTTATCCTTGCAATTTAAAATAAATTTAGCAGTTTCACGTTTTGTGCTTTTCATTTTTTCTACAAGACATCTGTTTTTGAAAATTGAAGTTAGCAATTTTTTTGGGGGGGGTGCAAGTAGTTAGCCTTGCCTAGGGTGCAAAATAGCCCGGCACCGACCACACCCTAACCACAGCTGGTGATGGTGAAGGAGTTTCAGGGATTACTTGCTCATGAGGAGACCCCACACTCACAAGTCACATGATGACACCAGACCCATAGAAGCATGCTGTCGTCACTCTTTGGCCCAGACCTGATCCATTTGATGCCAGCACCCTCAAGGACTGGAAGATGGCTCCTCCTCCTTTGACATATCCACGGGTTCTTCAGTAGGTCTTCATCCAGAGAACCCCTCAAGGGGATCCTCAGCACTGGTTCTAGGGGACCCTGCTTGCTGTCCAAGTTCCTTGACCTGTGGTGTGTCTGGTTTATCCTCTGAGGACTCTAGGTCTGGTCAGGGCTAGGCATGATACCAAGTTTGTAATACATGCGGGCACTGGCCTTCAGTAACTCAAAGGTCTCAGAAGGGTCATGATAACTGAACAGGAATATAGTAGCCCTCTTCAGAATCTCAGCCCTTTGCATTTTTATTTAATTTTAAAATTCTGCTCTGTTATTCCATTAACTTTCTTCTGTCTCCTTTCTTCAGTGAGCACTTTCGTTCAATATAGGCCAGGACTTCCGTCACTAGCCTCTATTGATGTGTATGTGGTGAACAGAAAAGCAATAAAAATTCTTCTTCTGCTCAGCAGGTTCTGTGGATCTGTCACCATGCTGAAAAGGAGTGGAGATCAAAGACAGCTCAGCAAGACTTCGCAGCTTCAGAGGAACATTTCAAGTGATTTCAGTCATAGGAAGAATCAAGAAGAGGTGAGAGGGAAGTGAAAAGTACAGATGCAGAATAGTATTGATTTGAATGGGAGCTTCACTTTCCCCCTAAATTGCACCATTCAGGCTGTCTGTGCCTGCCTTTCCTACCATTAAAAAAAAAAATCAAGAGCAAGCTATGGATAAGATAGAGATTTTTTTAAAATGTTACAAAAAACTTGGGTATTTCAGGTTAATGACAATATTTCTGAAATACTGTATATTTTAAAATCTATCTATTATTATTATTATTATGGATACAATTGGACAGCATTATTTTAGAATGCAGAGACAGCCATCAAGAATTATTAATAAGAAATAGGAACACAAAGATTTTAAGGTGGGATGATGAAATGCTTTCAAACACCAATAGGCTTCACTTCTAGATGGACTCTCAAAGCGCAATATCCTTTTACACTAGTTATTTTGATTGACATCTTATTTTTCTGTGTAGAATACTAGCATCAAAAGGATACTTTAATTTTTCATTTCAGCATTCTTTCTACTGCCCCCAGCGGCGTCACTAGCGGGAGTGCGGGGGGGGTGCGGACCTCCGGCGCGTGCCCTCCCAGGTGCATGGATGGGGTGGCTGGCCTTGTGCATGTGTGTGTGTGCACGCGCGCGCACTCACCGCACTCCAGGCTGATGGTGGAAGGCCCGTCCCGGCTTCACCGCCTGCAAGCGGGCGCCTGCTTTCAGTCTCGCCCGCCTGCCTCCAAGGCGACCCGGAGCGCTTCTCTGCTCCTTTGCCAGGCAACGGCACGGGGCGGCTCTAGGTGTCACCCCCCTCATGGTGTCACCCGGGTGTGGTCCGCACCCTCCGCACCCCGGTAGTGACGCCCCTGACTGCCCGCCCTGCCTAGATGGAAGGTATTTTTGGCAGGTGCCGAAAACAGTACAATGAAGTGCCTGCCTAGTGTCAATGGGCAGGGAGTTCCAGGGTGTAGGTGCTGCCACACTACAAAAATGAGTTCTTACAAGAGCAGAACAAGAACTATGTGGCACCCGTAACATGGAAAGCAACAATCAGTGCAGATTTCAGACCATATGTATTATGTGCTCAACAGGGATAAATGCAAAGTTCTACACTTAGGAACACGAAACCAAATCCACAGTTATAAGATGGGGATACTTGGCTCAGCAATACGACATGTGAGAAGGATCTTGGAATTGTTGTTGATCACAAGCTGAATATGAGCCAACAGTGTGATGTGGCTGCAAAAAAGGCAAACGCTATATCAGGCTGCATTAACAGAAATATAGTTTCTAAATCGCGTGAAGTATTAGTTCCCCTCTATTTAGCACTGGTTAGGCCTCATCTTGAGTACTGCATCCATTTCTGGTTTCCGCACTTAAGAAGGAGGCAGACAAACTGGAACAGGTTCAGAGGAGGGCAACAAAGATGATCAGGGGACTGGAAAGAAAGCCCTATGAGGAGAGACCAAAAGAACTGGGCATGTTTAGCCTGGAGAAGAGAAGACTGAGGGGAGATATGATAGCACTCTTCAAGTACATGAAAGGTTGCCACACAGAGGAGGGCCGGGATCTCTTCTCAATGATCCCAGAGTGCAGGACATGGAATAATGGGCTTAAGTTGCAGGAAGCCAGTTTTCGACTGGACATCAGGAAAAACTTCCTAATTATTAGAGTCATAGGACAATGGAACCAATGAGCTAGGAAGATGGTAGGCTGTCTAACACTGGAGGCATTCAAGAGGCAGCTGGACAGCCATCTCTCGGGAATGCTTTGACTTGGATTCCTGCATTGAGTAGGGGGTTGGACTTAATGGCGTTATAGGCCCCTTCCAACTCTACTATTCTATGATTCTATGACACCAGAAAATAGGGTCTGCCCTTGATGAACTGGGCCGTTTGGAGGGGAAATGCTTTATAGGTTGTTGTAAGAATCAGATTTAGGGGAAACACTGCACCACAGTGGCAGAGCACATGCTATTGCATGAAAAAGATCCTAGATTCAATCATGGGGAAAACTATATGAAAGCTGGAGAGCCCTTGTAAGCTGGTGTAGACAGTACTAAGCTGGATGGACCAATAGTCATCATAAGACCACTTCCTATGTTTTCATTGCTGTAAAGACCCCTTACATTTTACATTTAGGTGCAGGCAGGGAAGCTGTCAAGACGTTGTTCAAGTTCTGCCAGGCATAGGAGTTCTTCCGGGGGGGGGAGGTAGCTAACAATCCTGGGTGGAGGCTTTTATACTACTTAATCTTTCAGTGGTAGCACAAGAAATCGTCATTGCCCTCACCATAATTTATTGCAATTATACCTTACCTTTCATCCAAGGAGCTCAGTGTAGCCTACATTAGGGATGGGGAACAGGATTTAGCCAGCAGTCTGGATCCTGAGTTCCCCCACCCCATGGACTTTGGCAGGTGGGGAGGCACCCCTTGTCATTCACATGACATCACCATGATGTCAAGTAACTCATCTTCAAAGGAAAGTATCAGGAGTGCCCTCTAATTCAAGCCATGCCTGCAAAATAAGATATTACTAAAGGTGGGGATGCAAAGGAAGAATCGGGAGTATGCTTGGATTGTGCCTCTGATTCTTCTTCTCTTTAGCTACAGCTTGAACTTTTCCACAGCTGGCATCATATCATATATGTCATATATCACGTATGATGCTAAGCCTGGGAAAAGTGGACATGATTTGCCCCAAACTGCCTGGCAGTCCTAATTAGGCATGTGGGCTGAAGGATCCCCACCACTAGTGTACATGGTTCTCCTCTGCATTTTATTATCAAAACAACCCTGTGATGCAGTTTATATATAACTCTGACTACCCCAGTGAGGGAGGATTTGAAGCTGGCCCTTCCAATCCTATTTGACAATCTAACACTACAACATCCCACAAAAACTATTATTTATTATTAAATGTATATCCCACCCTTCCTCCCAAAAGGAATCCAGGGTGTCAAATAACAAGTGGGAAAAAATCTTAAAAACAAAACATCTTTACAAAAATCTTAAATAATTAAAAATATTTTAGGCAGTGGCAGAAGAGTGCTTTACTGGTGGGCTGAGAGCTGTCCCACGTTAGATTTCTGAAAGAGAAAATAAAGGTTTAATTCACATTAGCATTCCCAGCTGAAACATGTTTTCTCTGAAGTAAGCTCTATCACAGGGCTGAGGAACCTGTGATGGCCCTTCAGATGTTTTTGGATCTCAACTTCCATCCACTCCAGCCAGCATAGGCAAAGGTTTTCCTCCAACATTTGAAGAGCCTAGCAAATGTGGGGAACCTTTGGCCTGCCAGACGTTGCTGAACTACAACTCCCATCAGCCCCATCAAGCGTGGCCAATAAACATAGATGATGGGAGCTGTAGTTTTGCAACGTATGGAGGGGCCAAAGTTCCCCACACATTTTTATCGACATTAACTCTCAAAGAAGCATGCTTAGGATTGCAACCTAATTTTAATTTCCAGTTGCACGATTCTTAATGGTGTATGTGAAAAATGCCTTTCCTTCAAGTAGGGATCCCCAGCGACGGGGTTGAGGCACTAGCTACTATGGGGGGGTGGGGAGAGCGGACAGCTTCCCCCTCTGGCGTCACCTATGCTTTCTTCGAAACATATGCTATCATAAGAGAATTTAAAAGCTACTGTCCCGCCCTTTCTCTCTCTCTGATTTGGAGCTTGCATCCGATTGCAAGAGGATGCTGAAGAAGGGCACTGTTCGCTCCACGGTAGCCCTTTCCCCGTGCTCTGGCGAGCGTCTGAGAAGCCAAACACCACCCCACTTTGAGAGTTAGGAGGCCGGACTTAAGCCAGCCCCAACCTCCTCTCTTCCTCCTCCTCCTCCTCTTCTTTCTTTTTCCGGTCCGCCCTGGGTTTAGCAGCAGCATCGCCATGTGAGCGCATGCTCAGTAGCAAGAAAGGACTCTTGCCTGGGAAGAAGGGCAAAGTCGAAACCTGGCATGCAAAGTGACCAGCGGGAGCGGGAGGTAGCCGAGCAGGGGCCTCTCCCCTTTCCTTAACTCCCTTCCCCCTTTGCTTCGTATCCCCAGCGCCAGCGCAGCCCCAGGACCGCCATGGTGTTGCATAGCTTGGCCCGCATCGTTAAAGTCCAGCTACCCGCCTACCTCAAGCGCCTTCCGCTGCCAGAGAGCATCGGCGGATTTCTCAGGCTAACAGGTTAGGGGGCAGGATTGTTGGGGAGGGGAGGAAAAGGAGAGTGAGGATATGCCGGAGACGCTTTCTGCTTTTCCCAGTGTGGAGCAGTAAGTGAATCCTTCCTCATCCTCCGGGGGGGGGGACGCAGTTTTCATTATCCTCATCTCCCCCCCCTTTTCTTTAAACAGCCTTTCCGAAGCCTCAGGTGGGAGTCTGCAAAACTTTGCACATTTGTCTGGAGTCAAGTCCCGCCGGCATCCTTGGGACTTACTTCTGAGTAGACACGTTCCAGATCGCGCTGTAAAACTCCTTTTATGTTTTCAGCTTTTTCCGACTCCAGATCCCAGTGCTCCAAAAGCACCCCTGGAAGTAAAGCCCTATTGGACACAAGGGGCCTTACTTCCAGGAAAGAGCGGTAGGTCAGTGCTGTTAATCACAGACGTACATTTCGCCCATTCATCTTACCCCCAATCGACCTACTTCAAAGCCGTTCTCTTTCCTCATTCTTCCAAGCTATAGGCTGTGTAAACATTCCCGCCTTAAAGCATAGGCAAGACGTTCTTTTTTTCTCAATGCAGACCGAAGCTGGTTTTGGGGGAAAGCGTTTCATGAGAAATGACACGATGGATACTGGATT